>NC_057821.1:46780000-47392500 GCF_910594005.1 Cervus elaphus | reverse complement strand
ACCATCCATCCTTATCCTTCCCTGGGTCCGGAGTGACATGTAGCAAGACAGGGGCTCAGTGTCAGATATGACTCAAGGCAGGACCTCCTGGCCACGGGGCAGGGGGATTGAGCACGTGGAAGGCGGGGGTTTGGTGGGGGGTGGGAGCCAAGAGTACTTGACCTTGGTGGGGAGTTCTTTTTTTTCCCTTTGTACAGTTGAACCTTGGTTCCAAATTATTTCATTCATTTTACTTAGAAGGGAGCCCTCATCTTGAAAAGACCTGAAGTCAAGACTTTCTCCTCGATGGCAATTCTACGTAACGTTGTGGGAGAAAGAGGATTCCAGAGAACCTGAATCTCGTCCACGTCTGCGGCTCTGACAGCTCCCTGCCTCCCTGGACTCATGTGTGTTGGCCGCAGTTGGGTTTGTCTGTAGCAGCTGTGTTTGTGGACATCTTTCCCCAGTGGAAGGGGGCAGAGGTGTCACACTATACAGCCTCAGTAGAAAAGAGGGTTTTTCTCAAGCTGATGGAATGATGTCTGGCAGAACAAGGTAGGTTTCTAAACACTTGGAGATGATGCTGTTTATTCCCAAGAATCTTATATTCCAGAGAGAGAGAGAGAGGGAAAGGGTGCAGGGGGGTGGGGGGTAGGAGAGAGAGAGAGATACAGTTTTTTTTAACAAAGAAGTTTTCTAAAATATATTTATTTATTTTTGGCTGCGCTGGGTCTTCGCTGCTCTGCAGGCTTTCCGGTAGTTGGGGCGAGTGGGGCTTCTGATTGTGCTGGCTTCTTTGGTTCTGGAGCACAGGCTCTAGAGTGCTAGGGCTTCAGTAGTTAAGGCCTGTGGGCTCAGTAGTTGCAGATCTCAGGCTCTGGAACACAGGCTCAATAGCTGTGGGGCGCGGGCTCAGTTGATCCGTGCTTTGTGGGATCTTCCCGGCTCAGGGGTCGAACCGGAGTCTCCTATGTCGGCAGGCGGATTCTTTACCACTGAGCCACCCGGAAGCCCTCAGCTTTATTCTTTTAAGAAGCATTCTAAGCAGAAGCTCCAAAGGGTCCGATCCCTCCTGTGTCTAACTTGTGTCATTCAGGGGTGTTTGTAAACCAGAGTAAGTGTAGTTAGTCCTCCCAGCCACCCGGGAGACTATTTGGTGTCCTCCTAGGACTTTCACTCTGAAAAGAAGAAATAAATCTAAGCAAAATTCCTGATTCTTATCCAGCAGCCAAGACTGACCCTTCCACTCCAAAGGGTAATGTATTTTGTAGATTGAGTGGGAAACTAAATAGGCACCCCTCTTTGGGGATGTAGATATCTCTGCTTCAGAAAATGTTTATTGATTCTGTAGCTTTTTCAGAACAACATTAATCATGCAAAAAGGCAATGGCATGAGACTGGGAATCCCAGTGGCAGGAGGCAGGGGAGCTGACTTTCTTTTTACAGTCAGACTTATGTCAACACATTTCTGAAACTTAATCAATAGTCAAACAATGCAAGTGACAGGTTGATCATTCTGGTAGAGACCAAAGCCTATAAGATGCTGTACAATTAAAACAGAAACAACACATAAGAGGTTTTATTTGACATTAACTTGGAGTTCTACCAATCCTATCACAATTCATCTTAGTCCATCAGCCTGCAGACATAGGAAGATAGAAGTCACAGGAAAACGAAGTTTAGCCATTGTATTAGAAATACAAACTCGAGGGACTTCTCTGGAGGTCTAGTGGTTAAGACTCCATGCTTCCACTGCAAGGGGTGTGGATTTGAACCCCTGTCAGGAAACTAAGATCTCACATGCTGCGTGGTGGGCCAAAAAAAAAAAAACCAAAAGAAGAAAGATATAAACTTGAAGAGTGGTTACCACTATTTCATCTCCAGTTTGTTAACAAAAAATAAAATCATAAATTCCATATCAGTTTCAAATAGACTGAATAATACATTATGTTCCTAATGTCTTGATAATAAAGTACTTTTATTTTTAACATTGTGTCCATTACAGCCTGGTTTTCTTTTAGCTGTTTTTTCTTAATAAATTTTTATATTAAGCTTTATATATTAAAAAAGCTTTATATATGTTATATATATATTTATATATATATTATTTTATATATATATATATTTTGGGGGGGGGTTCTCCCTCATAGCTCAGTTGGTAAAGAATCTGCCTGCAATGCAGGAGACCTGGGTTCGATTTCTGGGTTGGGAAGATCCCCTGGAGAAGGACATGGCAACCCACTCCAGTATTCTTGCCTGGAGAATCCCATGGACAGAGGAGCCTGGCGGGCTACAGTCCGTGGGGTCACGACTGAGTGACTGAGCACACACATGTATATAATTTTTATACTAAGTGTTTTAATATTAAGTTTTAGCCTCCTGGTTTTCCTTTTGTAAAATGGGCTATTTTCCCACTTGTTTTTCAACAGTGTTTCTTTTTTTTCCTTTGTTGAGCTCTTGGTAAGTTGAACCTTGCTGTAAGCTCTGGAGCCTTCAGTAAAAGAGCTTAGGGGTAAACAGATAAGTAGGTCAGGGTTCAAATTCCTGTCTCTGCCTTTTACAGGCTGCCTGACCTGGGCAGGCTTCCTGGCCTCTTGAAATCTCTATTCAAGTGTGAAAGGGGCCCTGGAGGAGTCTGCTAGGGTGGGTGTGGGGAGAAAGTGAAGGATGAGCTGGGCCTCCTGTCACCCCGTGATGTTCCTTACTATTCCTGTTATTACTCTACTGGACAAGCTCTCTGTTATTCAGAATTGTTCATCTGTAAATGTTTGTCACAGAAAAATGATGCATCTCCCTAAAATAAGTGACATTCAAAACGATCACAAGGCGTTGGAAAATTCTGAACTATCTTGAATTCTCTTTTTTGTTTTGTGTTGGCCACACCATGAGGCTTGGGGGATCTTAGTTCCCTGACCAGGGATCGAACCTGTGCTCCTTGCAGTGGAAGTGTGGAGTCCTAACCACTGGACTGCCCGGGATTCAATCTTGAATTCTTAGAGGAAAGTGATGTTAGGGATTGTATGATTATTTGTGGTGGTTGTTGTTTAGTCGCTAAGTTATGTTTGACTCTTTGCGACCCCTGTGGACTGTAGCCAGCCAGGCTCCTCTATCCATGGGATTTCCCAGGCAAGAATACTGGAGTGGGTGGCCATTTCTTTCTCCAGGGGATCTTCCTGACCCAGGGATCGAACCAGGGTCTCCAGCATTACAGGGAGATTCCTTAAATTCCCTGTCTGAGCCACCAGGGAAGACCTACCCTCTACCCTTTAAGTACTAAGCTGCTTAAAATATCATTCTGCTTATTGTAATTTGATGTGCAAGATTCTGGCAGGCATTTACAATTCAGATCCCACTCCTAAGAGATTCTCATTTAGGGCCTGTTCCTGTGATTTCCTTATGGACGCCTGAGATCATTAGGTAAAATGCATATATATGCTCAGAGATAAATGTTTGTCATCATCACCTCAATGAAGCATTTACCAGCCCCGACATGTTCCAACATCCCGGGTGCTCCAGCAGCTCCTCCCCCCCTCCTTGTCCCCGGTGGTCCTCCTCCCCGTCCCTCTCCCCACATCTCAAAATTTCCAAGTATTGCCTCCATCAATCACTAGAATTTAGCTGGCAGCGGGGAAAGTGGGGGAGGAGGGGTTGACTGGGCAGCGGAATCATTATCCAAATACCTCGCTCAAAAAAAAAAAAAAAAGGTGGGGGCGGGAGATAATGGCCTCTGTGTGTGGAGGGTGAAGGCAGGAGGGAAGGAGGGGCAAAGGGAAGTGGGGGTGCTCGCTGACACTTGGGGCTCAAGCTGTTTTCCGAGAGGCTGATGGGGCGCGGTGGCAGCTCACGGAGGGTGCGGCCTGCCTCACGAAGGAAAGAAAAGCTTCCCTTCAGGCTGGACCTCTGCACGCTTGGCTCACAGCCGCTCAGTTTGTTCTGTCCCCTCGCACCGGGCCCACCTTTCTCCTGCGACCCCTTGTCTGGGTCGCTCGCATGAACCATGTTTCTAGGGTGAAGTCCAGCGTTCTTGGCATGACACACGGCACCTCACCTCTGCCGCCTGCTTCACTTCCTGCTTTGATCCTCGCTCCCAGCTCCACTCAGTCAGGGTATCAGCGGTGGACTCAGGAACACGCCTTTTCACAAAGCTTGCCAGGCAGCGCTGATGCGTCTGAAGCTGTCCTTGCAAATGACTGTTCAGAAGCTCAACAAGATGCCATTCAGGCCTCTGTTTTTCTGTAATCAAGTCTCAGGAAAGGAGGCGTTAGAAGGTGTTTCAGTTACCAAGTCCCCTTGGTTAAAGTCCAAGATGAAATCCTGTTATGGTTAATTCTGCACAAAAAGTTTTGTTTAGAGTTAAACTGCAGGATATTATTGTTGCTCATCCCTCAAAAGATTGTGTGTTGTAAGCCTGTCTGTGTGCTAAACATTATTCTACTGTCTCATTTCTGGAGCCTCATACTTCCTTACGCCCACGTTAAGTCTTAATCTAAGAGGAGGGGAACATGGAAATAATAGGGTGAGAAATAAGAATGAAAAGACTTCCCCACAAGATTATATGGCAAACTAGCAAAAATGGGAAATATGGATATCCAAAGCATCAGTAAATGACTGTCATATACATTTTCATATAATTTCATTTGACCATATCAAACATGAAACTTTTAAAACAAATTTTAATAACACATAAAATACTTATGATTTAATAATATAGAAAATACAACTCTATGCAAAATGTTAAAGAAAATTTTGGGATGCAAAATAGGTTATGTAATATAACCTTGGTTGTATAAAATATGCATGGAAAAAGAAACCTTGTAATGTTAAGTTACTACTCATTCTTTCAGATGTTGAGATATTGACTTTTAAAATTCCATTTTCCTTATGCCCCGATCCTTTCCCAATTTCTGAGTTAACGCATATTTTACTTTTGGAATTGGGGAAATATAAGCTTACTTTTGGGGCTTCTCTGGTGGCTCAGTGGGAAAGAACTTGCCTGCCATACAGAAGACAGGTGATTCAGTCCCTGGGTCGGGAAGATCCCTTGGAGGAGGAAATGGCAACCCACTCCAGTATTCTTGTGGACAGAGGAGCCTGGTGGGCTACAGTCCGTGGGGTCACAAAGAGTCAGACACGACTGAGCAACTAAACAACAACAACCACCTTACTTTTATGATTGTCATTGTTAAAAGTGGAACAGCAAAAGGCACGAAGGTGACAGAGAAGCTGGCAAAGGTGTAGGAGGGGGAGAGAGACAGACAGAGAAAGAAAAAGGAAAAGTAGGATGAGAGGAAACAAGCGTAAGGCAAGAAGACCAGTGCACGTGTTGCTTTAAAACCTGAGGAAACACCCATGATTTGAATTCCGTCTTCCAGCTGGGACTTCTGATTTCTAAGCAGCCTAGAACTCTGATCAGAAGATACCACGAAGAGACAGCTCTAGTACAGTTTACTGGTGTTCTTTACAATGACACGTGGTGGAAACAACAGCTTCTTTTTACCATCAGCATTGAAGGTACCAGCGACTCCGGGCCGTTACTTTGAAGTCCTGGGCATGTTGATAAATGAGTCACGAGCCGGCAGAGCTCCAGCATTTCACGAATGGGCTTCCTATGTCCTTTCTGCTGCTTTCTACTGTTCAGATGCTTCCAAGTCAGCCGTGAAGGCTATGAAGCTCCGACCCTGCCCACCAGTCTGTTCTCTGGTCCCCAGGATGAGTCCAGGATTTGGCTGTTGCTATGACCACCCTGACCTGCAGAGAAGCGCCAGACTTGGTGAGATTGGCAGTTGGATCAGACCATGAATATGCAGAAGGCAGGAGGGAGGCAATGACTACCCAACACATAATGACTGAATTACAATTTTAAAATGGAATGAGTTGGATAGTTATTATCAGAATAATTATTCATAAATGTGCCTAATTATTCATAATTATTCAGAAGTATATTACTTCCCTGATTGCCATAAGTGATCTCGGAGGCCAATCACGATGTGATTCTGGTCACAGGACTCAGGGAGCATCACCCCTTCTGTCTCGGCGCATCCACACTTGGTCTCTGGCCTGACACCGTGGGGAGCTCTTTGTGTCGTTGGGCCCTTTAAATACACACAACAAACCCGCGGCTTGAAACCCAGCTGATTACCAAGCCCCCATCGCCTTTCTTCCCCATTTCCGGTCCCAAGCTCCTCTTGTTTGGGTTCAGTCTGTTCCTTCGAGGGCCCTCTTTGATGCTGTTTAATTAGGGCTCTCTTGTTGTCACTCCGGCATTTGACATCTTAATAGCATCGGAGGGCACACAGTGGGAAACAGGGCAAGAAGGGAGGGACCCCTGCGTGGATACAGGCGAAGCGGCGAAGCCGGAAGCCTGGACCACTTGGCCATCCTTCAGAGGGTGAACCGTTAAGTGAGAGCTTTCAGGTTTCTTATAAATCTAGAGACCCTCTCAGGTAGGGGAAGGCAGCCACCTTAACTCACTGCTTCCCCAGACACATGGGACTTCTGGGGATCAGTTCAAAATAAGGTAGCCTAGGGGAATATTTCCAGTTTTTCCAAAGCAATCTCACGTTGACCTGGATGAGGCAAAGCATCACCGTGGACGCAGGCTCTCTAACTTGCTATTTGGGCCGAGGTTCTCACGAATGCAGACTTCAGAGAAAGAGGCACGGCTGAATTTCTTCTTTTTTTTTTTCTCCCTGGAAAACATTACAGCAATTACCATATTGTGGGGCGGCATGATCAAGTGCAAATTAGCATATAGATTAGTTCTGGGGGGCAGGGAGAAGGAGAGGTGGGTTAAGATCTTGAAAATCACGTAGAGTTATGCGGCACAAAGAGGCACGTGCAGAAATCTTTCAGGTTCTGCTCTACCTAACGCTGTGTGCACACAAACGCCTCTGACAGGGGTCAGCGGGCAGTTTCTAAGGGAACCAGGACAATTCGGTTCTGACTGTTGCTGAGATGAGACGAGGGCCTGGGCGGTGTAAGAAGTTGCAGATAGGTTTGGTAGATTTTAAGACTTTTTTTTTTTTTTAAGCAGCTTTTTGCTCCTGATTTGTTTAGTAAGAACAGCTGCTAATTAATTGGAATCACCAAATTCAGTTTTTATGTTTTGTCCGAGAAATGAAAATGGCTAAATTTTGACTGATGGGGTGAAAAGAGGGACACAAAAAAGAAAAGAGTATAATTTAGAACTGAGACTTCTGGGGGAAGTGTGCCGAGAGGTAGCGGGCAAAAACAAGGCAGATTAAATTACTGCCTTCTAAACTAAAAATATAGAAGGAGACTGATTGGAAAACAAGCACCTATAGAACCCACCTTTTCTTTCTCGATTCTCTAACAATACGGGAGACCGGTTCAGAGTCAGTTACTCCGGCACCTCCACGCTCAGCGCTGGGAATGGCACCAGCTGTAGCATCTGACACCCGCTGTCGGAGTTCCTGCATTTTGAAGAAATGGTACCGGTTAGATTCTACCCACGGCTGCTGTAGAGTGGACTTCAGAGGAGAGACAGAGCTGAGGATGGAGTGGCCAGGAATGCTTCCATGGTATTTGGGAACCACCTTTGGCCACAAGGGTACGTGGAATATGAGTCAGCATTTAAGAGGACACTGCAGCCAGGGTGATGGGCGGGACTCGGGGGGTGAGGAGCCACGTGTGAGGAGCCTGGCCTGGCAGAAGAGAGGGTCTGTGCTGACGTGGTGGGAGGTGAGGATAAAACGGGGTAATGATACCCAAGGTAGAGATCAACCTCTTTCATTCTTCGCAATCTGCTTAAAGCGAAAGTGAAAGTCGCTCAGTCGTGTCCAACTCTTTGCGACCCCATGGACTATACAGTCCGTGGAATTCTCCAGGCCAGAATACTGGAGTGGGTAGCCTTTCCCTTCTCCAGGGGATCTTCCCAACCCAGGGGTCGAACCCAGGTCTCCCACATTGCAGGTGGATTCTTTACCAGCTGAGCCACCAGGGAAAGTGAAAGTGAAAGTGAAGTCGCTCAGTCGTGTCCGACTCTTTGCCACCCCATGGGCTATAGCCTACCAGGCTCCTCCCTCTGTGGGATTCTCCAGGCAAGCGTACTGGAGTGGGTTGCCATTGCCTTCTCCAGGGGATCTTCCCAACTCAGGGATTGAACCTGGGTCTCCCGCATTCCAGGCAGACGCTTTAACCTCTGAGCCACAAGGGAAGGCCCTGCTTAAAAGGAACTAGTAATAACCACTTTGAAAAATTATTGTATCATAAAGAAATCAGTTTTTTCTTCCTGAATTTCTGGCACACAGTAGGCAGATGACAGTTGTTTCATTACATTAGTGAGTTAATGTAACTAATGTAAAACCAGCTCAGGATAAACAGAAAGGTCTACTGTATAGCACAGGGAATCATGTCCAATCTCCTGGGATAAAGCATAATGGAAAATAATGTGCTTATATAAAAGAATGTATACGTGTGTGTGACCGAGTCACTTTGTGTACAGCGGAGGTCGGCACAATATTGTAAGTCAAGTACACTTCAACTAAAATAAGAATTAAAGGACTTCCCTGGTAGTCCGGGCTTTCCTCGTGGCTCAAACGGTAAGGAATCTGCCTCCGAGGCAGGAGACCCGGGTTCAATCCCCTAGTTGGGGAGATCCCCTGGAGAAGGAAATGGCAGCCCACTCCAGTATTCTTGCCTGGAGAATCTCATGGACAGAGGAGCCTGGTGGGTTACAGTCTATGAGGTCAGTCTCAAAGAATCAGACGTGACTGAGTGACTTTCCCTCTAGACTCCCTGGCAGTCCAGTGGTTAGGACTCTGCACGTCCACTGCAGGGGGCATGGGTTTGATCCCTGGATGGCATCACTGACTCAATGGACATGAGTTTGCGCAAACTCCAGGAGATAGAGAAAGACAGGGAAGCCTGGTGGGCTGCAGTCCACGGGGTAGCAAAGAGTCAGACACGCCTGAACAATTGAACAACAATAACAAGGGGAACTAACATCTTGCATGCCACGAAGTGTGGCCAAAAAAATAAAAATAAAAATTATCATAATAAAAAAATGTAAAAAAAAAAGCCCTCAAAACAACAACAAAACAAAACCAGTCTACAGCCAGTGTGAAGCATGCAACTCTCCCTGTAGTAAGTCTTATCACCAAGAAACAAATCAAACATATTTTTAAAAATAAGCACAGTTCTTCTTAAAAATAATATCCCTCATTGGCTCTTCTGGCTGGGAGCTGGCTAAGATTGGGGCATGGAAGAAACTTCCCCAGCAAAACAGAAAAACAAAAGACGTGTGTGTGAGCCAGTGAAAAGGGAAGACAAGCCAGAAGGACCGGCCGGGAAATTTCTCTTCCCCCAAAGGCTTGAAAGGATAAAAACCAGAAGAATGTGCTCCAGAGCCTGACCAGTCAGCGTGGCTACAAAGCAGAGCGGGTTACATGGCCTGTGATGGCTGGAGCCAACACAACACATTTCACGGCCCATTAGATAGATCTGACATGAGTTTGAGCAAGCTCCGGGAGTGGGTGATGGACAGGGAACCCTGGCGTGCTGTAGTCCATAGGGTCGCAAAGAGTCGGACACAACTGAGTGACTGAACTGAACTAGGTAGATCTGAAAACTAATCTGGTCCCAAGAATATTTTATCAGTAGTTTTCTCAAAGTACAGATCGTGTGACAAGACAAGGGGCGGGGTAGGGGCATGAGATAGCCACCTGGCCACGTGAAATTTGGCGTTACATCCTGGGTCCCAGCCCAGTGCCACACACGGGCCCTAAAGACCCCATCAATTATGCACTTTAGGGGCCCCCAAAGACATCTGGGTGCATTCTGGAGTCTTTTTCCTACTCAGATTCTCCAAGTGCTGTGAGAAGCTAGTTAAGAAAAGTACAAGGTCTTCAGTCTTGGACAAAATAGCTGAGACATAGTAGGTGCTCAACAAATATAGTGAAGAAGTATTTGTTGAAAGACTCTTCCCTTTTGTTGAGTTTGAAACACCAGGCCCTGTGGCTTTTATTGCCTAGACTGTCTCTCATTATCTATTTTTCAACATTTAACACAGCTATTACATGCTTTTTAAAAACACTTTTTTACAAATGAAATGCCTTGTTCTCTCAGTTAGATTTCAGACTGCTGTGGGATGGAGACCTTTTGGGGGTTCCTGTCTCTCTCTCAGCATCCAGGGGAATGCTTTCTCAACACCTGTGTGTGATCATTAGTGACAGTGGAGGGAAACTGTGGTCTGATAGAACGGGTACTCCGTTAGAATCAGAAAAGCAGGCTTGTTTGTAAGCTGATCGGCAGCGTGAGAGTAAGTAAGTTACAATCTTTTGGAGCCTCAGTTCGATCATATGTAAAGTATGAATAATAATTCATGTCCTGCCTGTAAAACAGGGTCAAATAATCAGATCTTATTTAAATAAATTTAAATAAATAAGCAATAGCCAGAGTCTATCCGTCCACTTTCCATTTTCTAACAGTATGCTTGTGGTCAGCCGCTCACTTGTGTCTGACTCTTTGTGACTCCATGGACTGTAGCCCACTGGGCTCTTCCATCCATGGACTTTTCCAGGCAAGAATACTGGAGTGGGTTGCCATTTCCTATTCTGGGGGATCTTCCTGACCCAAGGATTGAACCCACGTCTCTTGCTTTGGCAGGTGGATTCTTTACCACTCTGCCACCTGGGGAGGCCCAAATAATTGGATTTGTAAGGATCAAATAAATTACTGTCTGCTAAAGTGTTCCAGCTACTTCTTAAAATTTAGCTATGATGGTACTCTTTGTACACAGACATTTCTGTACTCCAGGAATTCCCACTCTAAGGAAAGTGGGGCTTTCAGAAATGAGTACAGAAGTGACTAACCCATCACTAACTGGTAATTGGCTGGTGATCCTTAGTGCTCAACTGGGGACCTGGTGGTCAAAACTTAGCATGAGAGGAACAAGACCGTGCTAATGAACATTGGAAAATCCGCCCAGTGGCTAACTGAGCAAACTGTTCATTTCACCCTCTCCCTGCCCATCATACTTTATGCTACCAACAAATTCAAGAAACCCCTGAGACTTTCTAATTTTCTTTTTTCTAGTTATAGCCTCTTCTGTTTAAAGAAGTCCCTTTAACATTCTTGTAAGGCCTGCTTAGTGGTGATGAACTCCTTTAGCTTTCTTTTGTCTGGGAAACTTTATCTCTTCTCAAATTCTAAACGATACTCTTACTGGATTGAGAATTCTTGGTTGTGCGTTTTTTTCCTTTCAGCACTTTGACTATATTGGGCCAGTCTTTCTGATTTGTGGTATTTCTTTTTTAAAATCATTTTTTATTGCACTAGAATTGATTAATTGACCTCTAGCCTTACCAAAGTCATCATACATTTATTTATATTTACCTTTAAAAAAGGCTTCCCTGGTAGTTCAGCCGGTAAAGAATCCGCCTGCAATGCAGGAGACCCTGGTTCAATCCCCGGGTCGGGAAGATCCCCTGGAGAATGGATAGGCTACCCACTCCAGTATTCTTGAGCTTCTGGTGGCTCAGACAATGAAAGTGAGAAAATCTACTAATTCCTTGAGTTTCAAGAAGCCTTATTTTCCCATCCTAGTCCTTTTGATGACATCTTTTTCTTTCTTAAACTTTTTTATTTTAGACATTTTCAAACGTACACAAAAGTAGACAGAATGGTCTATCCTGTTCCTATTTACTAATTATCCAGCTTCAATAGTCATCAACCTTCACCTTTTGTTCATCTGGTGTCCTGTCTCATCTTCATCCTTCACCTTCCAACCTTCCATCTCTGAGACCAACTTATCCGTACGAGTCTTACAGTTCCTTTTCAAACTCTTACTAATTTCTTAATGGTACATTGCCAACAACCTTCGCTCATCCCTGATGGAAGAGGCAGGCTCTAATTCTGTCTCTGGTTTGCAAGGCTTCCTGCTAAACCTAAACCCTTAAGCTATGTTCTTGCAGTCTGGGACATTAGCAAGATCTCTCGATTGAATTACAGAATCGCTTTCCACCAAGGAATCAGTTTTGTAGAGTACTTAACACTGAACTACAAGAGGAGGCACAGGGGTAACTGGTCGTCCCAGTAATGTCATCTTTTTTTTTTCCCTTCTGTAAATCAAAGGCGGTATTACAAGACCTTCAGCTTTGTGGCATGCGTGGAGGTAGAAGTTTACAGGAGCTGGAAATAGCCCTTCAGATGATAGCATTTTTGTTCTCCTGCAGGTTTATTCTTTTTACCTGTAGTTAATATGAGTCATTGGAGGATCTGAGATTTTTCTGTGATTTGAAACTTTATTTTCTGGGACACAGATTCAAGAGTTTCAAGGGACCTACAGGCTGAAACAGCATAAATGATCTCACTCCATTCTGCCTTCTGCCAATGACCTCTCTGGGGGCTCTCTTATGCTGTCCGTATTCAGCAGGGGGCTCTGCCCTCCAGCTTGAGGATCGGCGTTTACAGGTCACTGTGGGCTCTGAGACAGCTTGCCCTCTCTTCAGGGCTGACTCTGGCAGTGCAATAAAAGGAACATTGATTGGTGAGAAGCTCAATCCTCAGGAAGGTCCTTGGGCGACACGCAGCAGGCCAACTGGTCCAGAGGGAGCTCAAGGCAGGAAGTTGTGCTCGCTTCCCATCTGGGGTTCGATGACCTCCCTCCTTTCATCACGGGGGTTCTGAACCTCAAAGTGTCAATCCTCTGCTGCCTCTTGTTACTTCTAGAAGAGTGTGAATTTTCTGAACATTTTCTCAAAGCAGTGCTTAACTGCATTTTACTTTTATTAAAAATCAAACTCTTATAAGATTGCCTGTCAATGTGGGAGCAAAGAGAGGAACTAGAGAAAAGGGGAAAAAATGATAACATTGTATAAATTTGGGAACCGAAATCTTATGTCTCTTTTGGGGGGAGAGGGGGGTAATGAAACCATTCTAAGTCCTGATTGTGGCAGTGTTTAAACACATCTATTCATATATTAAAATTCAAAGTTCATCTATTCACGTATCAAAATTGAAAGACTTGTACGTTAAAAGAAAAAAAGGTCAATTTTACTGTGTTATAATTTAAAAAATAAAATAGTTAACCAGGGGAAAAATAAAAATTCTACGCTTGTTCAAGTTTGAAAGTGAAGAAGCCAATGGGTAAATACTGAAGATTCTGAAAAGAAAGTGGGGAGGTGACAGCACCTTGGTATTGTCAATCATTTTTCATGCTGTTTAAAATTTTTTTTAAAGATTTAAAAATTCTTATTTATAACACAAATGATATTGTAATGACAGAGATTATAAAAAGTTACCAAGAGTCTTCTAACTATGATAACCCCCCTGATTTGCATTTTAAAAAATCCTTTTGGGACTTCCCTTGGTGAAAGTGAAGTCGCTCAGTCGTGTCTGACTCTTTGTGACCCCATGGACTGTAGCCTACCATGCTCCTCCATCCATGGGATTTCCCAGGCAAGAGTACTGGAGTGGGGTGCCATTGCCTTCTCCAGAGGATCTTCCCAACCCAGGGATCAAACCCAGGTCTCCCGCATTGTAGTCAGACGCTTTACCATCTGAACCACCAGGGAAGAGGACACAAGTTTGGTCCTTGGTTGGGGAACTAAGATCCCGCATGCCTAAAGGTGTGGCAAGAGAGAGAGAGAGAAAGAAAGAAAAAGAGAGAGAGACAGAGAGAGAGAAGGAAAGAGAGAGAGACAGAGAGAGAAAGAGAAAGAGAGAAAGATAGAGAGAGAGAAGGGAAGAGAGAAAGATAGAGAGAGAGAAGGAAAGAGAGAAAGATAGAGAGAGAGAAGGAAAGAGAGAAAGACAGAGAGAGAGAGAAGGAAAGAGAGAAAGAGAGAGAGAGAGAAAGAGAGAAAGACAGAGAGAAGGAAAGAGAGAGAGACAGAGAGAGAGAAGGAAAGAGAGAGAGACAGAGAGAGAAAGAGAGAAAGACAGAGAGAGAAAGACAGAGAAAGACAGAGAGAGAAAGAGAAAGAAAGTCCTTTCAGCTCAGGCAAGCTCCGCTCCTCCCTCCCTTCACTGGACAAAGGCCAATCTGGCTCCAAGCTTCCTGCAGAGGAGAGGGTCTCCCACTACTCCTGAGAACCTGAGGACCACCATTGTCTGTCCCATTCCAGACCTGCTGAATCAGAAGCTGAGTTATAGCAAGGCAGCCCTGGGTGACTCCCATGGAGTCCACTTTGGAGTTTGAGAATCCCTGGTTGGAGACCCCTGGTTGCCATGGAGACTGCTATCGAGGCTTCAATAAAATCCTTCCTCTGAGGGTGCCCAGCAGCACACGCCCCACCCCTGCTGCAGCAGCTACGAGTGGGGGCGTGCTCCCCAGGATTCCTCCCAGCAACATGAGACCAGTGTACCAGAGGTGCCCAAAGAGGCTTATCTTGATTCCCTTCACAGCATCACAGGCATAGTCCAGGATAACTCTCCCTGTTATCCTAGGCCATCTGCTTTTCCTCTTAAATTTAAGTCGTCTCCACCAGGCTGAGGGGAGCAGGCTGAGGTGTGTGGGGCTGGGTAGAATGTGGGAAAACGTGGCATTTAACTGGAAGTTGAAGAAGGTGCAGCTTAGCAAAGGGAGGTGCCCGGGGCAGAAAGAGATCCCTTGTTGGGAGGGGACAGATTGAAGATAGATCGAGAGTTCGGGGTGAGCAGATGCAAACTTGTGTACAGGATGGATAAATAACAAGGTCCTACTATATAGCACTGGGAACTTCATTCAATATCCTGTGATAAGATCATCATGGAAAAGGATGTATATGCACCTGTATAACTAAGGCACTTGGCGGTATAGCGGAAATGAACACAACACTGTACGGAATATTACTCAGCCATTAAAAAGAATGAAATAATGCCATTTGCGGCAACATGCATGAACCTAGAGACTGTCATACTGAGTGAAGTAAGGCAGAAAGAGAAGGATAGATATCATATGACATCCCTTATGTGTGAAATCTAAAAAGAAATGATGCAGATGAACTTGCATAACAAAAAGAGACTCATAGACTTAGAGAACAAACTGATGGTTGCCGGGGGGAAATATGGGGGGAAGGGATAGTTAGGGAGTCTGGGGTCAACATGTACACACTGCTATAATTAAAATGGATCACCAACAAGGACCTCCTGCATAGCACAGGGAACTCTGCTCCATGCTACCTGGTGGCCTGGATGGGAGGGGAGGTTGGAGGAGAATGGATACATGTGTATGTATGATTGAGTCTCTTTGCTGTTCACATGAAACTATCACCGCATTGCTTGTTAATCCTCTATACCCCAATACAAAATAAGAAAACACATTATAAATCAACTATACTTCAATAAAATAAAAAAAAATAGTTCAGCTATTAAAAAGTAGAGTTCCTCCGATCTCACTTCCTCGGTGGGGACAGAATTGTTCCATGCAGAACTGGCCGGGGCGGGGGGCGGTTCTACACCCCTCTGTGGGGAGCTCTGCCATGAATGTGTTATCCTGAGCACGTTTTCTGACCGCTAATGTCCAAATGAGATTTCCCTTCTGGGTCCTGAATGTCGCTGCAGAGACGCTCCAGACCTGCTGGTGAAAGAGAAGCAAAATGAGTGTTTCCCTGCAGGTGACAGAACTGGGTCCATGTGCCTTTAACTTTATGCAGAAAAAAATTCCAGTGGAGAAAATATGAGTGAGCACCCACTGAGATCGCGCACATCATATATTTTTCTTTTTAATTAATATTTCATGACCAGTTAACCAGCAGTCTGTTATCCTTCTAATAAAGAAAAAGGTGCTATAACCAATAAAATATATTTATTGCCCTCATTTTAAAGTCTTAATTAAGGACCCATCCCTCGTGAAAATCTTTCTTAAAATACCACAGGAAGTGCACGAACAAGAAGGAGGAAGCCGCGGCATACTGAGAAAGAAGCGTGTCCGCCCACGGTCAGCCCGTGGCGTGTGTGTCTCGGACCAGTTTGTAAATCCATGCAGCATTAGCTTGTCTTGGAAGACAGAGTTCTGTAAGTAAAAATATGAATGCTATTTGCCCTGTGGATTTTATGTGTAGAATGCGTATGCTATAGAATTTGAGGAATTCAGAGATCTTTGCTCTTGTAAACTCAATATAAAAAGATAATGCTGCTCTGAGTTCAGGGAGTAACTCATGAGTTAGGCAGGAGTTCCTGAGTTAAGCAGGAACTCGTGATAAGAAAAGGAGTTTTGCACTTCCAGGATGGTCTTCGGTGGGCGTAATACACTGTTCTAGGACCACGACTGTCGTTCTTGCTGGACTCTTTAAGCTGTAGGTTCCAAGCGTTGGAATCTGTGAAGCTGACTTAGCTACTGGAGTCTGTGCAAGACAGCCACACTAGAGAAAGACCTCTGTGCACACACTCTGAGGTGGCTAAGTGTTAATTAGACCAGGCGAAGGGAACACGTTCTACACCAAAGGGCTTCTCTTCCTTTGTGCACTTAGAGCTTTGGGTTCTACTCGTCAGAGAAGATGGAGAAGATGGGGGACAATCTGCACACTCTTACCTTCAGAAGGGTTCCTTCTTGTGCTAGAATCTTCCTTACCTTCTCCTGTTCCCCTGGTTACCTTGAGACATGCTACGCAATAGATTCAAAAGTAGATAAAATCATAGGTTTATAAGTAAAATGGAGCCTTAAAAATATTTTACTTAAAACTTCTTAGAAAAAGAAGGTGTGAGGTGTTTAAATGAGAGACTCCCGTGGTGTTCCAGTGGTCAAGACTTCTGTCAGTGTAAAGGGTGCAGGTTCTATCCCTGGTCGGGGAGCTAAAATCCCCGTGACCAGAAAAACCAAAATATAAAACAGAAACAATTCTGTAACAAATTCATGAAAGACTTTAAAAATGGTCCACATCAAAATAAAACCCCCCAGAAAGGAGTTTAAGTGACTTGCTCAAGGCAGCATAGCTAGCAACTCAGCAACTGGGGCTAGAGTTCACCTCATTCTGCCTTGTGATCATTTTGGATCTGAATGAAGCGAAAGTCTCATTCGTGTGGCCATTTGATCAAAGAACATTAAAAGTTTTGTGTAAACTGCTATTTAACTGACTACTGGTTCTTCATCAACTGGGGTCAACCCTGAATCTCTTTGTTATACCCCAGGGAACAAAAAGGGCACCTTTTCCAATAAAGTTAAAAGCATATTTCCTTTTAAGCAGGAAGGATTATTTCTAAGGTATGATGACAGTCTCTGTGTCTGAATCTGAATTAGTATAAATGGACAGTTCTGTAAAAATATTTTAAAAATTGGAGTGGCTTTGATGATTTTCGCAATTAAGTCATTTCATAAACGTTGGAAAAAATCTGCTGAAATCTTTACAGTGTTCAGAGTGCTAACCTGACTGTATGTATTTCTCTTACTCTAGCGTATATTCACCTTTCTGAGTAGTTGTTATAAATGTATCATAAGATGTGTATGTGTGCAATTGTTCAGTCATGTCCGACTCTTTGCGACCCCATGGACTGTAGCCCACCAGGCTTCTCTGTCCACGGGATTTCCCAGGCAGGAATACTGGAGTGGGTTGCTGTTTCCTTCTCCAGGGATCTTCTCAACTCAGGGATTCAATTCGCATCTCCTGCAGCTCCTGCATTGTAGGTGGATTCTCTACCTCTGAAACACAAGTGTTGACTATTAAATACCAGTCATCCTTGTTTGAGTATCCTGAAAGGTAAAACAATTTCTCCAGTTGCTTCTGTTTCCACGTAAAGATTAATCAGTGGGCTTATTTTTGTTGGTATTTCTGCTCATTGATGTGTTCGTATCTTGTTGGCTCAAAGCTTAATAAAAAAGCAAAGCAAAGTCACTTGCACTGATAGTGATGACAGTCTTAAAGCTGAGAGAGCACTTGTAGATTCATATATATTTATGATGCTAAGTTGGTTTTGGTGAGTATTTAGCATAAAAAACTAAACCCAACATCTTCCAGAGGTGGTTTCCTTTTTCCTGCCCATGGATGGTGGAAAGAAGGCAGAAGTGTGCCACCTGGTGGTTGGGGATGGCTTGGCATGGTAGGCTCCCCAAATCCTATTTTAACTGAATTTAAAGCGTACCAACATTTCCTTAATGACCAATTCTTTCCTCCTCAAACAAACTTATTTTTTTCTTCATATCAAGAGTACTTAGCAGTAACTATTATCTTGTTTGACGTTCAAAAATACTTTCTATAATTAAAATAAGTAATCACTCTATTGTGCTTCTCATAGCATGTGTATCCATGAATATTTGCAGTCCGAGTCATACGAAGAAATGATACTTAGTTAAATTCAGATACAGCCAGGGACTCAGATACGCAGCCTGAGGAACTAAACAGCCTCTTGATGGAAGTGAGAGAGGAGAGTCAAAACGTTGGCTTAAAACTCAACATTCAAAAAACAAAGATCATGGCATCTGGTCCCATCACTTCATGGCAAATAAATGGGGAAACAATGGAAAGGTAAAAAGACTTTATTTTTTTTAGGCTCCAAAATCACTGCAGATGGCCACTGTAGCCATGAAATTAAAAGACACTTGCTCCTTGGAAGAAAAGCTATGACCAACCTAGACAGCATATTAAAAAGCAGAGACATTACTTTGCCAACAAAGGTCCATCTAGTCAAAACTATGGTTTTCCCAGTAGTCATGTGTGGATGTGAGATTTGGACCACAAAGAAAGCTGAGCACCAAAGAACTGATGCTTTTGAACTGTGGTGTTGGAGAAGACTCCTGAGAGTCCCTTGGACAGCAAGGAGATCCAACCAGTCCATCCTGAAGGAGATCAGTCCTGAATAGTCACTGGAAGGACTGATGCTAAAGCTCCAATATTTTGGCCATATGCTATGTATACCATATATGTATATATATATGCTTTATATGTGTATATATATGTAACTATATGCTTTATATATATATATATAATGTAATATTTGGCTCTAGCTTTTCAGAGGCCTTTGGTTGAAAACAGTTAACACTTTTATTTAACCTGTCCTACCCCTTAGGATCTTTGAGGTTATGAAGGCTTTTAAATAGGTTATAATCCCAGAAGTTACTGCATACATTTACATTCTATTTAAGTAGAAAATGAAGCAAAAAGACACTGTTAGGTAAAGGATAAAGTGCATTAGCCTGACTGCCGAAAAATATTAATTTTGAATAATGAGTCTCTTTTGCATAGGAATGTAAAATAGAAAATAAGATTCGTTTCTGGTTTTGAGACTTTGATATTCTTTGTTCTGAGGTCACTTCATCTTCTTCAGTCAGAGACAATATCTTGTTAATCTATCTCCATTTCTAACATAATGGCATTAGTGAAATGTCACATCAAGGGCATAATTCATTATTATATTATAATAAGTCCTTCCTGCCATCTTTTTTTGAGCAAAGCAGGATGATTAAACATTGCTAGTGAGGGGCGCCCACAGTTTTTGGTGCAGTCTTTGGAAGCAGGTATCACCCCTTGATCAGCCACGCAGAAGTCAAAGTCCAAAGTCATCGTGGATCAGAGAAGCCATCTTCTGGTTTCTCTGTCATCAGTTCAGTTCAGTTGCTCAGTCGTGTCCGACTCTTTGCGACCCTATGAACCGCAGCATGCCAGGCCTCCCTGTCCACCACCAACTCCCGGAGTCATCTTCATTTTCTGAATGTTGATCTCTGTCATAGTCCTGGTCATTTCTATGGACTGAGCGATTCTCTCCGGGACATTCTCGACAGGGCGAAAGCAGAGAGCTGCACGTCCTTTTCCCCTTCTGTCTCAATGAGATTTATTTCTGAGTACATTTACATATGTTAAGTGAGTTTTGTGACTAACTAGCTGTAAGACATTTTGCAAATTGTTTGACATAGTTGGCCTCAGTCTCCTTATTTGTTAAATAAGAGAGAGTAGAACTACACGCTTTCAGAGGTCCCTTCCAGCTCTAAATGTCTGTCATCCTACAAAATGCTTCTTAAAGGAACATTTAAAAAAGTCTAGCTTATCAAAGCATTAGAAAGTATTTAGCTATTTTTATGGTTTGGATCAAAAATATGAGCTGTCACTTCTTGGAAAGCTTTATTACCCCCACTTCTTGGCAAAGGCTGAAGTTTAATATCATTATGGTACCCTTTAATGAGGATTCCCTAATTTAGGAAGGCATTCGTGATAATGATCACTTAAAAAGATCACTGATTTGAGAAATGGTTCAGGTCTTAATGGGTGCTGAGAATGAAGGCTGAGTGATTACTTCTTTACTGGGCTGTGCTAGTGTTGATATTTGTTTTGCTAATTGTACTTAATTTACTGTGAAGTTTTTTTCAGAGATTTCTGTCACTGTGAGCAATGGTGCTACTGGGACGGGGCATTGAACTTAGAGCCCTTATTCCTTGACTATCACATAAACTGGTCCATCCTAAAGGAAATCCCCATGAAAATTCACTGGAAGGACTGATGCTGAAGCTGAAGCTCCAGTACTCTGGCCACCTGATGGGAAGAGCCGACTCATTAGAAAAGACCCTGATGGTGGGAAAGATTGAAGGCAGGAGGAGAAGAGGGTGAGAGAGGATGAGATCATTGGATGGCATCATTGACTCAATGGACATGAGTTTAAGCAAACACTGGAAGATGGTGAAGGACAGGGAAGCCTGGCGTGCTGCAGTCCATGGGGTCAGAAAGAGTTGGACACTACTGAGCAAGTGAACAAAGACAATTTTTTAGAGGGAGTGACCTGGAGGTATCCTAGGAGTCTTACATCTTCCTCCACACTGCTTCTTAGACACATCAGCAGTTCACCCATCAGTTTATGAAAACCCAAGAGTTGGAAATGTTGTCAGTGGTTCTTGAAAAAAAGACCAGATAGATCACTATTCCTCTAAGATGGGCATTTCACACTGGGATGCAGAGGGAAGTTCGGAGGGAGGGAAAGTGAAGGTTGAGAATGAAGGGAAAAGAAAGAAAATCATCCAGATGAAAAAGCCCCAAGGAGCCTTTGCTCTTATAGAAAGCTTGGCAGAGTGCTGGGTTCCCTCCAGGACTCTGCACCTGGGCTCAGGGAAGAGGACTGACTTTGGGTCTCTCTCTTTTTTTTAATGAGGTTTTTTTTTTTTTTTTTTTTTTTTTTTATGGCTTCGCTGTTAGCTCAGCTGGTAAAGAATCCACCTGCAATGTGGGAGACTGGGTTTGATCCTTGGGTCAGGAAGATCCCCTGGAGAAGGGATAGGCTACCCACTCCAGTATTCTTGGGTCGGGAAGATTCCCTGGAGGAGGACATGGCAACCCACTCCAGTATTCTTGCCTGGAGAATCCCATGGACGGAGGAGCCTGGCGGGCTACAGTCCATGGGGTCAGAGTTGGACACGGCTGAAGTGACCTAGCATGCACACACGCATAGCCAGTTAACAAACGACGCTGTGACGGTTTCAGCTGAACAGTGCAGGGACTCAGCCATACATACATGGATCCATTCTCCCCCACACTCCCCTCCCATGCGGCTGCCTCAAAACATTGAGCAGAGTTCCTTGTGCTCTACCGTAAGTCCTTGCTGGTTATCCATTAAAATGTTTCTTGATCAGAGTAGAGCAGGTTTTGTCCTCTATTTTCTACCCACCCCCTGAGGGTACCTAAGGAATCATGAACAAGAAGCTCCATCAAATATAATTATAATCCTGGGAGTGATTGTATAGACACATTGCATTCGCGTTATCAATAGCTCCCTTGCTCTGTTAAGGCCCCTGTCCCCTTCCGTCTGGTAAGGAAAACTAAGCCACAAATCAATGGCTGGTTTCAGAATTTAGGTTGCACTTTTTCTCCAAAGACTGTGTGAGGACTGAGAAAGAAAACAATTAATGTCACCGGACCCAGGCAAGTCATCTGATCTGAAAACCATGTGTCTGGTCTTTCCACGAAGATGGATTGCCCAGTGTGTCAGCCAGCCCCGGCTGAGCGTTCCTGAGTAATTAGGAGTCATTTCATTGGCAGCCGCCTACCCAGCTCACCTTGCAGAGCTCTCGACATGTCTGAGCCAGAAGCCGCCCCGCCCCAGCAGAGCTCGCAGCACTGACCTGGCAGGACTTGGTAACACGATGCTGTGACATACATGCAGTCCACGGAACTGCTGCCCCCAGCCCCCAGCCCCAGGCCACCAGGAGAAGGGGGGAGTGTTCCAAGGTTAAGCTAAATAATATGCTTTTAATGAGATCGTGTGCCTGGCAGATCAAAAGCATCATGGTAAGATAAAAAGTTCAAAAAGACCTTTCCCTGCACAGTGCATTTGACCAAAGGTGCTTTCATGATCTCTCTGATGGAATTCTAAAAAGCGTTTTTAAGGGTTTGATCCTAAGTGTTACACTTGAGCAGGTTTTCCCTCACCTTTCACCCCATGGAGACGTGAGCCATTTGGTGGGAGGGTGGAAAGCAGGGGAAAACCAGTGCTTTGTGGTCTGTAAGGATGGACTGATCTGGGTCTGGAAGCATCTGCAAATGTTATCTGGGTGCCCTGGCCATTTGACGGGGTGTTCTGTCTTTAAAATGCTAGAGAAAACACAAAAGCAACACCCAGGTTGGGAGAATTTAAACTTTGCTCAAACCACATTGACTTCCTGAGGCTTTCCCAGAAAACTTCTCAATTGGAATTGAGGGGAGGGAGGAAGACAGGAACATTTCCTGAGTGCCCGTTACATAATATGGGATTCCTAGGGGGCACAGTGGTAAAGAATCTGCCTGTCAAAGCAGGAGACGCAGGTTTGACCCCTGGGTTGGGAAGGTCCCCTGGAGATCATTTCCTGGAGAAGGAAATGTCAGCCCACTCCAGTATTTCTTGCCTGGAAAATCCCATGGACAGAGGAGCCTGGTGGGTTACAGTCCACCGGGTTGCAAAGAGTTGGATACGACTGAGTAACCAAACAACAACAAATTACATAATATGTATGTGCTGGGGACTTCAGCTGCATGACAATATTTAATCCTTAAAAGTATCCTTGTGACATGGTTATTATTAATAATCTGTTCTCCCACTGAACTTCATTCAAGATGGCAGGGCCTCATCCAAAACTACCTGATGAGAATCTCAAGTGGTACCTAGAAATCTGTGCTGTAATTCTGGGCGATCCCAACGTTTGCTACAGTTTGAGAAACACTGATGTAACTTGTGACTGTAAGAATATACCTGTTCTGGACTAGAGAGGGACAGATTTCTAAGCTATCACCAGTCATCTGTAGCTGAGTGAAAACGAAGTGCCTGCTCTGCTGGGGGAGGTGGGGAAAGACAGGCGGGGGGAGGGCTGAGCAGAGAGGGTAAGGGTGGGCTCAGAAAGGGAAGCAGGTAACCAGGGCAATCTCCACGCTGTCCCAATTTGCCAGCCCTGCCTCTGCTAGCTCTTGCCTTTCTCCTAAGAAGTAAATGTCAAAACTAGTTTTCTTTGAAGGAGACATAGGTATTTAACACCTCAAACAGCTGGAGTCCCACTAAAAAACAGGGGTTTTATGATGTGATAATTCACCTCCCTGGAGTTAGTGTGCTCTGCCTGGATAGAATTTGACTAGCTAAATTTGAGTTTCAGAAAGGAATTCTACCAAAACAATTTTGTGCTTTTTTTGAAGGCAAATCAAATTGACTTTTAAATTTTTAATTGGAAAATTAAGTTCCTTTAGGCTCATTGCATCTCTAAAAGGATGGGCCAATTATTGGTCAATAAAACAGTGTGACCAGGGATTCCTGTGGCTTACAGACATTACACGAAACCCTCTAATCTTCCTTTTGCACAGCATAAAATGAACACGTTAATTCTCCCTGCATTTAAAAAGGTTTAAATAAAAGTTCCCTTACCCTTCATTAAAAATACTGAAGTAAGTTTTCTTTGTGTGCCAGTCATGAGTTAGCCCAGCAGTAGATCCTGGGGAGTCGGGGATGAACAAGACAACGTCCTTATGCCCAGGGAGCTCCTGGCCCAGTGAGAAGCTTGTGGTCATCATTAGGACGTGTGTACCCTGCGCGCTCTGGTCTCCATCAGAGATCTTTCCGCTCGAGCTCTGCTGGATGGTACATGGCTTCCCGTACGGGCCAGGTCTCTTCCCCGTAAGAGTGTCAAGCCCTGATATCAGATCAAGAGAATAACGATCCCTTTGGGCAATTCAAATAGAGGGAATTTAACATAGGGGGTGGGTCCCACAGGTAATGACAGAGTTGAGGGTACAGACAGGCACTCAGAGATTAGTGGCAGGAAGACTGGGCTGAAAGGACTCAGAGTAAGGTGATGTTATCAGATTCTACAAGCTGGTTCTTTGGGGGTGCTTTGGGAACCACGGTGGGGGTGTTTTGGTCCCTGCCGTGGGCTCCGTCCTCATGGCGGACTCCTCACTCTCCCGCTGCTCGGGTCGCGGTGGGACCTGCTGTCCCCGCCCCGGAAGCAGACCCGCCCACGTGTAGGGCGTCTTCCGGTGGTCCCTTCAGCTCTTCAGAACTATCCCGAGCGCCCTGTTCCAGCGGCAAGCCTGCCTCTTTCTCGGGTGCCAGGAGTGGGGCTAGGAAAGCTGACCGTGTTTGCCTCTTGAGGCTGTGTTGATTGGGCGGTGATGAGCCCTCCGGGGAAGGTACTGACTGTGGTTTCAACAAGAGCCGAGCTGAGAGAGGAGAACCTGGATGGGAGTCGAGTCTAGAAGCTCCGTTCAGTCTTAAACCAACGTCTCCCACGGAACTAACCCGAGGAGAAATGAGGGGACCACGGAGGTCTGGAAGCCATCCTCTGCCGGATGGAGCAAAGCAGGGGAGGTGGGGAACGGGTCTGAGAGCTAATATTCCAGTCAGGGGCACACCCAGCTGTCTCCTGATGGGAATTCTGGCCGGTTGGGTCAGAACAAGAAAGGTTTTTTTTCTTTTTTGCTGTATTGCCTGGCGTATGGGATCTTAGTTCCCTCGCCAGGGATGGACATGCACTGGAAGCAGAGATTCTTAATCAGTGGGCCACCAGGGCAGTCCCAGCAAGAAGGTTTCAACGAAGATCCCCCTCACTCCTGACCACTCACAGGGAGACAGAGGGGACCACAGGAGCGCCCCTCCCAGAAAAAAGCTGGGACACTGAGGTCAAAGCTGGGCAGAGGTGCAGTCCCATCAAGACCCCTTTCAGTACCAAGCTTCCTGGATTCTCTACTAAACTTCACTCTCAACTCAATTTTTAAAAATGTTTTCATCTTGCAACAGTGCTCAGAATCTGCCCTCTGCTCTTGGAGGGAGTAGGTCTGACAGTGAATCCTTTCAGGTATCCATGTCTGCGTCCATTGGCCTCTTAGATACATAGAGAAGGAAGACTTAGCTCAGAGTAATCAACAGCAAGCCTTGTGGCAAAAGCAAAGAGATTTTGGGCAAAACGGTCCTACTAGAACCCTGGGTGGGCTCCTTGCTTCACCCACTGTAAAGAGCTCAGCACAGTGGTTGAATTTGGGACTGTTTTGCCAGGATGATGGCTAGCTGGGTATAATGACATCAGCTAGGGGCAATACTGCTCAAGGACCAGTTTTTTTTTTTTTCCCCTAATCCATTGTGGATTCATACTTTTATAAAATATATATTTAAAATTGCAATAGAAAAAAACATATAAGACAGAATTTGAATATCTTTTGTTAGATTTGACAGGCATAGAATTACACCATCCAGTTACATTGAAAGTTGCTCAACTCTTCCTCTTGGGCACCTACTGTTTATGGACAGGTTCCTGTCCCCTCTCCACACTGGCTCAGAAGACGCCAGTGGAGATGGTCTTTCTGATCGTAGGAGGCTGCTCTGGGGGAGGCTCTTTCTTCCCACTCCCACCCCCTGACCCATGAGTTTCTGGAAATGGTGACAAAGGTTTAACAAAAGTCAGGCTCTGTAGATCAGCAAGAACCTGGAGGAAAACAGCTCTGAGGGGCGCACTTACCAACAGGCGAGCATGGGGCGAACGCCTGCACCCCAGCTCGGCCGGATGGTCTGTCTCTTCTCCAGTCGCTTCATTTCATGTTCTTTCGATGCTGACAACTCGGGAAAGGCAGCAGACATTTCTAAAAATGACAGTTATCTTCAGGGAAAGGAAAATGGCAAATATGAGACGAAAAAAGTATGAAGTAAATTTTTCACCCTGAAGGGCCAGAGAAATCATTAGAGTTATCTGACAGCCTCAGTCTCCAGGCGTGTGACCTGCCTTCTGGCTATCTCACTGCTATTTATATGAGCCAGGATGTCTACCTAGCGCCCGGGTTGAAATCAGGCGGGATCTACGGGAACTCAGATATGGCCCAGAGTGACAGAAGCCTGCAAACCCTTACATCTGTCTTTTGAAATTCTGGATTCCACATTATCCACCTATAATTCATAATTAGTTGCTTTTCTCCCAACACACACACACACACACACACACACACACGCAGACACACATACAGACACACAAATACACAGACACACACAAACACAAACATACAGACATACACAGACACACATACACATATGTTTTTATCCTTCTTTCCCCTAAAACATCACATTGAGCAAAATGAAACTTTAGGAATTAGCTGTCATTCCTATTCCACAAGATATTACGATACTGACAGAGTGGGTATTGACAAAGTAAAGTAAAAATAGCTGCTCTTTGCCTCAATCTTCAATTAAGATATTCAAACAAATTTTGAAACAGGAAATTCAAAATTCTCTTACTTATTTTTGACACTTAAATCTACTGAATTTCTTCTTTAGAAAGCTGCCATTACTGAATGTTATTAGGGTAATATGAGTAAAGTTAAAGCATACTGGTGGGAGGGGGGTGGAAAATCATACCGGTGGGATATACAGTCAAATGCAATTCTGTACAGCCAAGCGTTTCTTCCCGCTTGAGAGATCAGTTTTCTCTGATGCCCTTTATTAAAGTTTAAAGCAAGTGTTGACTTGGCAGGAGGGAAAGGGTTTGGGAATGAGCTTTCTTGCGGTTGACCTTTAGGGGCTGTCATGCTGCCTGCAGTATTGTCATCAAGTAAAGAAGGGTGTGGTTCCGTTTGTGAGAAAATGTTAAAAACAAGAAAACCAGAAACAGAAAACCCTCACCGCCAAATCAGCCCCCATATTCATCTCTCAAGATCACCCCGTGTTTTTGATCACATACCTCTGTTTGTGTGTGTCCCTGTGTTTGGAGTGAGTTTGATCAATTGTTCCACTGGCAGCTAAAATCCTTAGCCATGTGTCCATGTGTTTCTCAAAGAGAAGCTTGACTATATTCTCTTCATATCATTTCAGCAAATGATTCTCATCACCAGCACTTAAAAACCTGCTCCCACAATCTTTTGACAAGTTAAAGTTTCTCCATTTCAGCCTTTAGCATGATGAAAATGAATTTGAAAACCCCTGTACCTATTAAAATTCTTACTCCTGCCAGACATCTGCTTTCCCTTTGAAGATCACATCATCTGCTTTTTGACTAGGTTGTGCATTTAAGACCTGAAAACTGTGACCCCCGTTGCCTAGCAACCAAGAAACTCCGGCCTCAGCCCTGGTGGGTGAGATGAAAAAAGGTCGGTGAATGCGGCAGGCCTGTCCTTATCAATATGCTACCATGGCAGCTACTTTTATTTCTTTCTAGTAATATATCATAATAAGTTTTGTAGGTCTTTATACTGTGGTTCTCCCTTTTGAATAAAAGCATAACTAAGACTTGAGGGGATGTCTGATATAACAGAAAATGTAACCATAAAAAAAAAAAAAAAACCCAGAATAGAAATCATCTAACTGCTGAGTACCCTGCCGAGCTGCCTGAGGCAGCTACACATTTCCATTGAGTTATTTTATGATCAGGCCAGTATGTTATTGAAATATTATCTCTTTAGCCTTTCTCATTCTGATAAGAAATGACAGGCTCTCAGAACAGTAATACATACAGAGTACAGAATATGGGGCCATGGACAGAATTCAGCTGGGGTAAAGCATACTGGCTTTGGAGAATTTACATTAAAACTGATCATCCTTGGGTTGTATTTTCAAATCGGGCACAGTCCACATTCTAACGTCTGCTTTAATTGTGAGGTGAATTTGGAGCTCTGCGGATGGTTCCACCTAGACCAGTTTATTGAACAACATTAAAGAAAAGTGTGTAATGTTTTCACCCAACTCATTTACGATACAGTTTCTGTAGCAAAGATTGAAATGCTGACCTGTTTGAGATGCTTAGGCAGCTACAATTGGGCTTTGAAGTCATTCATGAAAGGAGGGTAAGGAGGCATAATCGGGAAGAGAAAATTTCAAATGAAATATTCAGAAGGGGGTCTAATTTGGAAATATCGTGGAAATGGTGTGTGACCCATAAAGCTTTGTTACCTTCTAAAGCTTTCACAGGAGGAAAGATGATCTTACCACTGTTGACTTACTGATTCTTTGCTGTCGTTTAACATGTAAACCATCCCATATAGACAGACCCAATATGTTCATATTTCGAGATGCTGCCAGCAATGCAGGAGACCCAGGCTCAATCCTTGGGTCAGGAAGATCCCCTGGAGAAGGGAATGGCTACCAACTCCAGTATTCTTGCTTGGAGAATTCCATGGACAGAGGAACCTTGACGGCTACAAAGAGGTTGCAAAGAGTCAGACATGGCTGTGTGACTAACATTTTCACTTTCAAGGGAGACACGAGTCGAGTCTCTGTGTCTGGCTGTGGGAGTGTGTGCGTGTCTGTGCGCAGTAG
The DNA here is from genome assembly GCF_910594005.1 of Cervus elaphus. Classification (NCBI taxonomy): domain Eukaryota; kingdom Metazoa; phylum Chordata; class Mammalia; order Artiodactyla; family Cervidae; genus Cervus; species Cervus elaphus. The sequence continues at coordinate 47,363,916 of NC_057821.1, read as the reverse complement.
TTCAGTTATGTCTGACTCTTTGTGATCCCATGGATTCTGGTCTGCCAGACTCCTCTGCCCATGGAATTTTCCAGGCAAGAAAGGAGACTTGGGGTTTATTCTCCATTCCTCTTTTATCAACTTTGTGGCCTGAGGAAGGTGGGGACTCTCAGGGACTCAGAACTGCCCCCAAGAGAAGGAGACGTTGAACTGTGTAGCTTCCAGCATCCATCCATTCTTTCTTGTGTTTCTTTTACCCTCTATCAGCTACATTTACTCTCTGTTTTCTCTTTTATCATCATGTGTGCATTCTCTGTCGTTTCAGTCACATCTGAGTCTTTGCAACCCCATGGACTCTAGCCCACCAGGCTCCTCTGTCTGTAGGATTTTGCAGGCAAGAATACTGGAGTGGGCTGCCATTTCCTCTTTCAGGGGTTCTTCAAGATACACGTAATCATATTTTTGTTACTCAAAATATATCTATGTAATTTTGATAATCACTCCTTTGTATATTTTCAGACTTTCTGACCTTCTGACAAATGACATTCAAGAGGAACAGAAGCTGAGGTGTTCCTAATGACTGATTCTGGGGCTGTGTAAATTGATCTGCCACGAACCCGAAGTGAGCATTCTCCTCTGTTCAGCCCAGTCTCCATGTATGTATGGGATCCGTGACTGGTTTGCATTCTTCTTTTTTCCTCTCTTTTTTCTTTTTTTAAAGAGCAATAATGTCGACACAGCTGTTGCCTCCTTTCTTACAAATGCTGCACAGTGAATCATCTTAGCCTCTCTGTAAAATTTTAACTTAATGGAGTCCTGGCATTTCTGATGAGACGAGGAACTTAATTTTATAGAACAACCTATTGAACAAGCTGTTCTTGGACATTCCCATCTCAACTAAATGTTAAAAGTATTAAAATTCACATTAGCGCAAGAGGAAATTTTGCATGGGTAATCCTTTAATACAGTGTTTTATGGCTCTATTAGCTGCACAGCAGCTGGTGACATGATGAATTTAATCCATTAAAAAATTCAGGAAGAGGTTTAAAAGTCAGCTTTTTAAAACATTATCTTGCTACAAGGAAAGGGAATTTCTCCTCGGGGCCAGAAGTGAGCTGGCTTCACACTGAGGCAGGTGTAAAAAACACACCTGCCTAACAAACGCGCACGCTCAGAGGCTGGCTCCCAGAGAGGGGCTAGGGCGGTGGTGAGCCAGGGCTCGGGGCAGGGGAGCCAGAGGAGGCTGAAACAGCGAGCGTCTTTGACTTATGTCTGCCACTTTCTCCTTGCTTTCCCAAGAAGGTTTTACGTGGATGGTACTTTTACGTGGATAGTAAATGATGGTGTTGTTTTTAGATGGGTGTGGCATTTTTGTGTCGTGGTCCATATTTCTGTAAAATCAGAAATTCCCCAAGCCTTTAGTGGTATGATTATTTATCTGACAAGGGCATAAGTAAGAAAAAATTTTTCAACCTTCTCTACAAATAAGCGTCTGCCAAATCCCTTGGGTATAAAAACTTTGGTGCAAGGGATCCAGGGTCTCACCTTGAAGAGATGCTCCTGCTTGGTACCTCTGGAGGGCATTGGGAGGGAGCCTGGATGCAGTGCAGTGAAGTAGCATCTTGGATGGCTTAGTAAGTCAGGGACCTGCCTTGGAAGTAGATGGATGGCACTGGCGTGTCTTAACCACTAGCCTTAACATCCTTCATTTTTCTTTTCCAAATTGTAACTTGTTTTCCCCAAAGGGAAAAAAAAAAGACATTGCCTCCCCCCACCCCCCCAACCAATAGGTTTTTCAAGTTCATAGGTAGGATTAATTGTTCTCAACGTCAGGAGAATTTCTTTGCAACAAATAGGTATTTCTGAACAGAGATAGTAACAGGTCACCTTGGATCCAATTGCCTGATATTTGTAAATGAGTTTGTTATTGTTTTCAACCCTCATGAACTGAAAAATAGGGAGTTTTGCCTAAAGAACTCATTTATACAATTCCCAAGTTCATGTAACTTCCCTCATGTTGTCTCCTCACTTAGCAGAGCTCGATATGGGAGGGGAATTGCTATTCTTGCAGTGTAGCTATTATGGATCATAAGAGCAAAGCCAAATCCACTTCATCTGCCTTGCAGGAAATCTCTAACGGTCCCTACAGTTTCAACAAACCACCAGGTTGAAAACAGCAATTGTAGCCATTGTATTCTTGAGTATAACAATTGGTTTGTTTTTCTTCTGACACAAAAGGCTTTACCTTTCTCGAAGTGCATGGGTTACTTGGGTGAGAAAGGCCCTTCCTTCTGTTCTGTGGACAGAGACAAGAACATTCTAAAATTCTTATTTTCCAACTCTTAATTCCTCCCTCCCCAATCTCCACCACCCCCCCCAATCCTGCCTAGAGTTGACTTTCTCATGGCAAGTTTAATGTATTTAGAAAACAGTTGAACTTCAGAGCTGCTGGCTGTTAGCATGGGTGACATTGGTCTGATGGTATCTAACCCTGTGTTTGAGGCTGACTCATTGAGATGCTGCAGCCTCTGGACCACACCCCCTCCAGACCACCCCGCCTCGGACCCCCTCCCCGGACCAACACCTTCCCCCTGGAGCCCCCACTTCCAACACTTTTGCAAAGATGCCTTTCACGGGTGTGTGGTAATGTGTTTCATTTTCCAATCTATGTGGTTCCTGGTGACTGAGCCTGTTGTGAGAAGGGTTATGCAGTCTGAGAGCCAGACTAATGACACTGCCTTTTTTTTTCCTACATGAAACACAAACCCCACTAGAGTGATTTCCATATTGAAAAAAAAATGCATAACCAAAATCCAGCCAGTAGGGTCATTGTTGCTGTGCACATTTCCATGTCTATACTATTTGCAGAAGCAAGAGAGATTCTGGTTCACATATCAGACGTTATAGTCAAGGATAAAGCAAACGCAGAAGAATCAGAAGGGGCGGGGCATCGGCATGTTGATGGAATTTGGTGTGTTCCTACCATTTCCAAAGAATTTAAAAATAAGAACAATTTGTGTTTCTTGATGATTTGATGGATTCCCTGATGGCTTGGATGGTAAAGAATCTGCCTGTAATGCAGGAGACGAGGGTTCAATCCCTGGGTTGGGAAGAAGGGTATGGCAACCCACTCCAGTATTCTTGTCTGGAGAATTCCTTGGACAGAGGAGCCTGGTGGGCTACAGTCCATGGGATCACAAGAATCGGACACGACTTAGTGGCTAAACGACTGCTACCAGTGATCCTTGAATCATTGCGTCGGATGGTCCAGGTGAGCCCAGCTGGGATGGTTGGTGTGTAATTGGCCAGCTCCGGCTTCTAAGAAACGCCACTCAGCCACTTCCACCTGCTCTGCTTCCTCCACTTCACAGGGGATGCTCTGCAGTTAGACTGCCTCCTTGCCTGGTGTGAATGAGCCCTAGATAGCCTCTGTGTATTGACCCTTACATTCTTTATTTCTTTTCGGTAGGCTGGGGCCTGTTAGCTCAAAAGCCAATCAACACCAAACTCAAATTTTTACATGCCAGTTATTTAAAAAAATCACCTGGAATGGTTTTAGAGTCTTTATTGAATTTTTAAAATAATTGTGAAAGATGATAATTGTACAGTATTGAGAAGTATAGAGCAAAATACAATGATTAGAAGACAGTTGCTCTCTAGTATTGCTTTAAAGTCTTTATTGAATTTCTTACAATGTTGCTTCTGTTGTTTATGTTCTGGAGTTTTGGCCAGGAGACCTGGGATCTTAGCTCCGTGATCAGGGGTCAAACCTGTACACCCTGCATTAGAGGTGAGATCCTGGCCACTGGCCCAGCAGGGAGGCCCCCTGAACTAGCAGAATTTTAGCCATGTAGAGACCACCTGCTCTGCCTACCTTGGGAAACCTCACCCAACAGCTGGTACCTACTGTAGTGATACAACCCTAATCGGTGGTGATGCCCTCTGAGCTCTCGGACCCGGACTCACCCTGTGCAGCTGGGTGCCATCACCCAGACACCGAGCCTATTTTCTTCCCGGGGGTCCCTCGTCTTCTTCCCCTTCTGAGTCTTGCCCGCATGTTGTGTGGGCCTCCCCCACCTGCAGCCCCATCCCGGGGCCTCCTGACAAAGCCTCGGTGCTACAGTGGGTCCCAGGGTCGTTCATTTTCCCTTGGGCTTCCCCACTGGCTCAGTGGGAAAGCATCTGCTGGCAGTGCAGGAGACACAGGAGGTTCGGGTTCAACCCCTAGATCAGGAAGATCCCCTGGAGAGGGAAGCCCCAGATTCCTCAGCCTCCTGACCTCCAGCTCCTCCCCTTCCTTCCTCCTCCTCCTTCACAATAAACAAAGCAGTCTTAGTTCCTCTGGGCTGAGAGCAGGTGTAGAAGGGTACAGAGATTAAGGAAGGCTGCCAGAGTGTCCATGACCTAGAGTGAGTGGATGCGCAGCTGACCACAGGTCCCCCACGGGACCGGCTGCTGTAGGAGCTCCCACCTGCGGGAGTTCAGGTCTGGTCCCCGGGAAGCTTGTCTCGCTGGGTGGACGGCACAGCTACACACGGCGAGGAGCCGATGCGGGCCACTCGCCCCGCCCGTGTCCTCCTAATTCGGAAGCTGGCTTCCTCCTCGGTTCCCTTTCTGCTGACGTTCACTCGTTTATTCTTCGCTCCGGCAGGTTTTGGCTGACTCCCTGCCGCATGGCCGGCCTGCCAGGATACAGCGGAGAGGGGAACAAAGTTAAGAATCAGACGGTGGTGTGGGGGCGTTCCAGCCAGGGCGGGAGGGAGGAGAAACCCCGCTTTCTCAAGCCCCAGTGGCCTGTGGGGGGAGGAAGAATTAGGGGAACACGGGGGGGGGGGGCTGCAGGCAGGTACCCCTCTTGCCACCACTCTGGTCTGTGGTTCTCAGAGCCATCAAGTTCTCTTTGGTTTCTAAGGAACTTTAAAATTTTTTATTAAAAGTTTTATTCATTTTATTAAATTAAAATTAAATTAGTTTTTAAATGTAAAAACTTTTAAATTAAAATTTTATTTATTTAATTAAGTTTTTTTTTACAATACCATGTTTGTTTCAGGTGCAAAGCACAGTAATTCAGTTATACATATGTGTATATAATTATGTATTTTCCTATTCAGTTTCTTTTCCCTTATAGGTTGTTACACAATGTTGACTATAGCTCCCAGTACTATACAGTAGGCCTCTGTTGGTTATCTGTTTCCATCAAGTTCTCTTGCGAGAAGCCTGAGGAAGGTGGGCCGGTGACCTGTTTCTTTAAGCCTGGCAGAGGCTACATTCCCTGAGCGTGAGTTCTGACAATCCCAGAATGAATTCCCAGGAATCCCAGGAAGTGATCAGGGTTAAAATAGGGCTCTGTGGACGGCTTTGCTTGTGAAACACTGCACGGTCTCACGAGTCAGTGCTCCTCCGAGTTTCTTTGCACACGGGTGACCTGGGCATCCTGAGAAGATGCAGGTACTGAAGCCGCCGTGGGACCCGAGGTTCTGCATCTCTAACCAGTGCCTAAGAGATGCGGTTCTGCTGATCCAGGAACCACATTTTGAGGAACAGAGCTTGTGAGATTCTTTCTGCCTCTTAGTCTATGAAAGGTGCTAAGAAGTCCCCCACTAATTTGCTGAGTTTTATTTGTCTAACAGTCACCTACCAAACTGTGCAGGGTTGGAACAGCGATGAGTGCTTTTGGAATAGCGTTTAGGAAACATTCCATGAAGCGCCTCACGGCGCTAGCTGCGTCATGAATCCTGTTTACTGTGTGTGAGCCTGGGCACTTTGTGTGTGAGTGTGTGTCTAGTTGTGCCATGCAAGTCGAGGGGCAGGTGGCAGTTTACGCAGGTATCTACAAGACCATTTCCCACCCCGCGTGGGAACCTCTCAGAACCTGGTCGACTCCTGATCGAGAAGTGCAGTCTGTTTCCTCCTTTCCACCTGAACCTGTGCCTAGGCGACCGTCTCCCCGGGTGGAGGAGGCAGGAGTGTGATTGATGAGGTTCTCAAAGGCAGGCGTCCCCACCCTCTGGGATCTGACGCCCAATGACCCGAGGTGGAGCTGCTGTAATAATAACAATAGAAATGAAATGCACAATAAGTGTGATGCGTTTGAATCATCCTGAAACCAGACCTCTCACCCCACTCTGTGGGAAAACTGTCTTTCACGAAACTGGCCCCTGGTGCCAAAAAGCTTGGGGACCGCTGCTCAGAGGTGACCCACTTCTCACCTGCTCTGTCTCTGAGCCATCATCAGTCTCCAGGTGAGAGGAGAGGGAACGTGGGGAAGGAAGGAGGGACGTGGAGGTAGGAGGGGGGTAAGGGAGAGGAAGTGGGGGAGGAGAGGTGCCTGAGGTGCCCAGCTGTTCCAGCACCCAGCAGTCTGAATCTCCCCAGCTCAGGCATTAAGCTTGAGTCAAAAGCTTTCGCGATGACTTCAGTCAGATCTCAGCTCCAGTCACAGATGGGCTGCAAGCGTATGAGAGACCGCCAGTGAGAAGGGCCTAGCTGCCCAGTTGGCCCCCAGATATATAAGCCAAATAAATGATGTTTCTTGTCTTAAATCACTGCGGTGCGGTGATTTTATGCAGCAATAGATGTCTGGAGGAGTCCAGATAATAGAGATCGGATTGAGGACTTGCTTTTTTTGTATTCACTTAGGGCCAGAGAAAGACTGGGTACACTCTCTGTTTGAGCTGAGATAGAAAATGAGTTACTCTGAGCATTTTCCTGTGGCTGGAGTTCTCCTCCAAAGCCTGGGAGCCTCTCTGCTCAACCCCTTCCAAGGATGAGCACGTGTTCTGTGGTGTCAGATGACACATCAGATAAACAAGCAGACGCCCATTAAAATGAACGAGTGTCAAAACTTTTTCATGCTTATTTGTTATTAACGACAGAGAATGTGAAGGTGCAGTTCGAATAGTTTGTTATTCTTTTACGTTTGTGGCAATATATTACAATTTATGCCTTGGCTTAGAAGTTGATTACAAGTTTTATGAGACTGAGTGCCTGTTATTGGCAATCTTGATGTTTTCTATTCTCCTGTAACATGTCACAGACAATTGATTTATATGCAGTCAATGATTTTTGTTTTATATCATTTCAATAAAAAAAAATTAAAGAAGAAAGTGTGTAGTGGGGAGCAAGAAGGGGATAATGAAGGTTACATTCGTCATATGGGAGGATTTAAAGTATATTAATAATATGTGTTCTCTCTGGCATCCATTCTCAGAGCACTTTATATTCTTTGCAAGAGACAAAACAACAAGTCATCAGGGACTTTTTATAAACACAGGTGGTGCTTATTAAACTGAGAAATAAAAATTTTACACTCCTGATGATTAGCCTAGACAAGTTTTCATGAGCTCCTGCACTTTCGGAAAATGGTGCTTGTTTTCTTTCCTACTTTCCCCCTCAATTCTGATGACTTTCATTCTCTATGAACAGCTTGAGTTAGTGGTGCAGTGATACCTAAAATATCTCTGACAGATTTTTGAGGCAAGGTATTAACAATCTATTTTACAACGATCGTCATAATAAAATACTGCACTCTGCAAATTTTAACAGACATGGCCATGAACCTCAATGCAAATAAAGACTTCACATGTGAAGAGAGAATTAAGGTTTACATCGACAAATAATTGACTAAAAAAAGGAAAATCCAACTCACCTCTTCATTGTCATCGTCATTGTCGCATATCGCTTGTGTAACTTTTTTCTTAAAGTGGCCTGAGTTGATTATTTTATGACTGTTTCAGTACATATGGAGGGCAAACCCCCCAAAACACAAAAACCAAAATTTAGTGGATTCTGTGAAATGTTGGGGACAAAGCATGCGAAATTATTGTGCAACATTTTCACTCAAAGAAAGCCTTACATATTACAACTGAGAATACATATTTAAATGTATTTGAGTATTTGTAAATGAGTATTTGTAGTAACATCTAAAAGCATAGGGATACACATTAAAAAAAATTAAGATCCAATAAAAATTAAGATTTCCCCAACAAGGGGGAAAACATTCGTAAACAAAATGGAAACACGTCTCTAATTACACGTGGTAGCAGCTACCACATGTGCTTATCCTTAGCCCTCAGCCCTTTCCAAGCTTCACTTGCAACAGAAGCGCACAGTGTCCACGAATAGGGATAGCTCCTTACCTTGAGCTGCTGTGGCTTTATGTTTTTCTGCTTGAAGGATTTCACCAGTGTCTTAGTTCACAGGCATGGCGGCCTGAGGATTTAATACCCCTAGGAGAGTCTGTGGATACAAGCCCTCAGTGGGACATTTCTAAGGCATGTTATACATAGCTTCTCAGAGATGGAGCTCTACTCTCTCTAGTAGCTTTAAATCACTAATGAATTCATCCTTAATTTTTTTTTCTCCTGCCCAATATTGCTATCTTCACTTTCTCATGTATGCTTCCTAGCACCACATCTTAGATAACTTTTTTTTTTTTTTAATGTGGACCATTTTTAAACTCTTGATTGAATTTGTTACAATACTGCTTCTGTTTCATGTTTTGTGTTTTGGGCCTTGAGGCATGTGGGCGCTCAGCTAACCAACTAGGGATTGAACCCATAGCCCCTGCATTGGAAGGTGAGGCCCTAACCACAGGGCCACCAGGGCAGTCCCTCAGATAGTTTTCCATACCAAGTACTTGTTGAGGGCTTGCATTCAGGAAAGCCCAAACTACAACACATTTAGTATCATGCTAAATCACTGTAGTCGTGTCTACCTCTTTGCAGCCCTATGAACTGACTATAGCCTGCCAGGCTCCTCTGTTCCTAGGCTTCTCTAGGCAAGAATACTGTAGAGGGTTGCCATGCCCTCCTCCAGGGGATCTTTTTGGCCTAGGGATTGAACCTGCATCTCTTGCATCTCCTGCATTGCAGGCAGGTTCTTTACCACTAGTGCCACCTGGAAAGCCCCCCAAATTTATATATCACGCACGCTAAGTCTCTCCATCTGTGCCTGATACTTTGCAACCCCATGGACTCTAGCCTACCAGGCTCCTCTGTCTGTTGGATTCTCCAGGCAAGAATAGTGGAGTGGGTTGCCATTTTCTCTTCCAGGGGATCTTTCCAACCCAGGGATTGAAGCCACATCTCATTATGTCTCCTGCACTGGCAGCTTTGTTCTTTACCACTATCACCTCGTAAACCCAACTTATACATCAGAGAAGGTCAAATTTGACCAACTAAAGGAAAAATAAATACAGCTACTAAAGGGAGAGACTTATTTAAAATATGTGTGTTAGTTTTCTCAAATTAATTGGTAAGTTTACTTTGGCTATTCGAGGTTTTTTGTATTTCCATACAAATTGTGAAATTCTTTGGTCTAGTTCTGTGAAAAATACCTTTGGTAGCTTGATAGGGATTGCATTGAATCTATAGACTGCTTTGGATAGAATAGCCATTTTGACAATATTGATTCTTCCAATCCATGAACACGGTATGTTTCTCCATCTGTTTGTGTCCTCTTTGATTTCTTTCATCAGTGTTTTATAGTTTTCTATGTATAGGTCTTTTGTTTCTTTAGGTAGATATACTCCTAAGTATTTTATCCTTTTTGTTGCAATGGTGAATGGTATTGTTTCCTTAATTTCTCTTTCTGTTTTTTCATTGTTAGTATACAGGAATGCAAGGGATTTCTGTGTGTTAATTTTATATCCTGCAACTTTACTATATTCATTGATTAGCTCTAGTAATTTTCTGGTAGAGTCTTTAGGGTTTTCTATGTAGAGGATCATGTCATCTGCAAACAGTGAGAGTTTCACTTCTTCTTTTCCTAACTGGATTCCTTTTACTTCTTTTTCTGCTCTGATTGCTGTGGCCAAAACTTCCAACACTATGTTGAATAGTAGTGGTGAGAGTGGGCACCCTTGTCTTGTTCCTGATTTCAGGGGAAATGCTTTCAATTTTTCACCATTGAGGGTGATGCTTGCTGTGGGTTTGTCAAAGTAATCTTGAGAAAGAAGAATGGAACTGGAGGAATCAACCTGCCTGACTTCAGACTCTACTACAAAGCCACAGTCATCAAGACAGTATGGTACTGGCACAAAGACAGAAATATAGATCAATGGAACAGAATAGAAAGCCCAGAGATAAATCCACGAACCTATGGACACCTTATCTTTGACAAAGGAGGCAAGGATATACAATGGAAAAAAGACAACCTCTTTAACAAGTGGTGCTGGGAAAACTGGTCAACCACTTGTAAAAGAATGAAACTAGAACACTTCCTAACACCATACACAAAAATAAACTCAAAATGGATTAAAGATCTAAATGTAAGACCAGAAACTATAAAACTCCTAGAGGAGAACATAGGCAAAACACTCTCCGACATAAATCACAGCAAGATCCTCTATGACCCACCTCCCAGAATATTGGAAATAAAAGCAAAACTAAACAAATGGGACCTAATGACACTTAAAAGCTTTTGCACTAGAAAGGAAACTATAAGTAAGGTGAAAAGACAGCCCTCAGATTGGGAGAAAATAATAGCAAATGAAGAAACAGACAAAGGATTAATCTCAAAAATATACAAGCAACTCCTGCAGCTCAATTCCAGAAAAATAAATGACCCAATCAAAAAATGGGCCAAAGAACTAAACAGACATTTCTCCAAAGAAGACATACAGATGGCTAACAAACACATGAAAAGATGCTCAACATCACTCATTATTAGAGAAATGCAAATCAAAACCACAATGAGGTACCATTACACGCCAGTCAGGATGGCTGCTATCCAAAAGTCTACAAGCAATCAATGCTGGAGAGGGTGTGGAGAAAAGGGAACCCTCTTACACTGTTGGTGGAGTGCAAACTAGTACAGCCGCTATGGAGAACAGTGTGGAGATTTCTTAAAAAACTGGAAATAGAACTGCCATATGACCCAGCAATCCCACTTCTGGGCATACACACTGAGGAAACCAGATCTGAAAGAGACACGTGCACCCAATGTTCATCGCAGCACTGTTTATAATAGCCAGGACATGGAAGCAACCTAGATGCTCATCAGCAGATGAATGGATAAGGAAGCTGTGGTACATATACACCATGGAATATTACTCAGCCATTAAAAAGAATTCATTTGAACCAGTCCTAATGAGATGGATGAAACTGGAGCCCCTTATACAGAGTGAAGTAAGCCAGAAAGATAAAGAACATTACAGCATACTAACACATATATATGGAATTTAGAAAGATGGTAACGATATCCCTATATGCAAAACAGAAAAAGAGACACAGAAATACAGAACAGACTATTGAACTCTGTGGGAGAATGTGAGGGTGGGATATTTCAAAAGAACAGCATGTATATTATCTATGGTGAAACAGATCACCAGCCCAGGTGGGATGCATGAGACAAGTGCTTGGGCCTGGTGCACTGGGAAGACCCAGAGGAATCGGGTGGAGAGGGAAGTGGGAGGGGGGATCGGGATGGGAACACATGTAACTCCATGGCTGATTCATGTCAATGTATGACAAAACCCACTGAAATGTTGTGAAGTAATTAGCCTCCAACTAATAAAAAATAAATAAATAAATAAATAAAAATAAATAAAATAAAACAAACTAGGAACTGGTTCTTTCTCAGCAAACAGAAGGCAAAAAAAAAAAAAAATTGGTAGGTTTAATGCAATACTCATAAAAATTCCAAGATTAACTCTGTGTGTTTGACATGATGATTCTGAAATGTATGATGATTCAGAAGAATAAATGGGAAAGAATTCCCAGGAATAAAACAGAAAATAAGTGAAATGAGGAGAACTTGATCTACTTGATATTTAATTGTCCATCAAACAGGAATTCAGAAGAGAAAGTGCAGTTGGAACCATGCCATCTGGAATATAGTTGAACCATGCCTTCTAAATGTTTTTAGGTCACAGAATTTGGAAAACAGGAAAGTCCTAACTCAACCCCTTTATATGTGACCTTAAGTAAGTGATGTAATCAATCTGAGTATCGATTTTATCTTAAAAGTAAGCCAACAATACATATTTCATACGGGTTTGTTAAGGATTAGAATTTGTTCTGTGCTGCTTCCCTACCATCCTACAACGTTGGAGTAAAAGACCCCATCTAGTGGGTTACCATGCCCTCCTCCAGGGTATCTTCCTGACCCAGGGACCGGCCTGTGTCTCTTGTGTCCTCTACATTACAGGCAGGTTCTTTACCAGTAGCGCCACCTGAGAAGCCCCCATTTAACTAAAGTTACATTGAATGCTATATTCCTGGCATTGGCGTCACCTCAGATTGTAACACACGATGCTGATGGTTACTGATGCTGAGGAGGAGAACTGGGAAGTCGCCATGACCTTCTCCTGACTGGCTATGGAATGGCATACAACTGTTTACTTAAGGAATGATGGTCAGTTTGGGGAAAGAAAGCTGTCCTGAATTTTAGTTCTGTTTCCAGCTGCACGATATTGGCGACTTGGCTTAGTTTCTCTGTGCCTCTGTTTCCTTATAAGTCATAATTCAGATGCAAATGACGACAATAACAGCTACAACAAGCAACTTACTGGTCCTTTGCTCTGTACCAGACACATGGTGCTTATTTTTAAAAGTTGTATTTCTTTTCTTTTTTTAAAAAACTCTTTGTTTTGTGTTGACCTATAGCTGATTAACAGTGTTGTGATAGTTTCAGGTGAACAAGCAAGGGACTCGACTCTGCATATCCATGTACCCATTCTCTCCCCAACTCCCCTCCTACCCAGGCTGTCACATAACATTGAGCAGAGTTCCCTAAGCACCGAGTGCTTAAGACACATTAAATCACTTAATGCTTCACACACATCTCAGGAAGAGGGCATGGCAACCCACTCCAGTCCTCTTGCCTGGAGAATCCTATGGGCAGAGGGGCCTGGTGGGCTGCAGTCTAGGATGGCCAAGAGCCGAACACGACTGAAGTGACTCAGCATGCACCTCCATCATCATGGTTATTATTTGCACTCTGCAGATAAGCGAACAGAGATAAAAAGATTTCTGTGACTTGCCAAAAGTCACACCGCTATTTAATGTGGCCAGTGCAGATACCACTATTGGTGTATGGTATAGTCCTCAATGAACAATTATTGAATCTGGGTTTGAAGAGATGAATGAGAATATGGGGCTTACATTATATAGAGGGGATAAATGGGATGATGGACACTGTCTGTCTTTGTTGAACAATCTTTATTGAAACAGAGGCTCAATGCATCCTTGAGGTCAGGGACTATGTCACTATTATCACTAAAGCATCTAGTATGTGCCTCTTTATCAGCTACTCAGTGAATATCGACTAGCTGCATTCTTTAATAAGACCTTTGATCTTCAAATGTCTTTAATGATCCTGGGTTTTCCTAGAGTTAAAATTTTAAGATGTGAAAGATATTCCACAGTGAAAAGGCTTGTAGCCATAAACCAGTGTTTGTCTGTTTTACAACCTTTCCTATTTAAATTTGACTTAGAACTCATGAGTTTGTAAGGGAATGGTAACAGCCTGAAATAAAGACCATGAAACTCCAACTCTGAATCAGCAAACATGGCTTGAATATTTAGGAGTAGTAGCTGATTATTTTGCAGAATTCTTGTTCACATGTTTTATTACAGATATGCATTGTTACTAGCTTCACACAGTTGAGTGAAATTTTAAATTTCAGCAAAAATTATAGATTTCAAAACAAATGTATACTTTTCTTGCAGTATTTTCTCTATGATGGTTTTCAATTGTAAATCAAATGTTTGAGTTATGACAATGAAGATACCAATTTTGTGTTAAAATGTTTTATAGGTTCACTAAGTCCTGGGTGTTCATTGGAAGGACTGATGCTGAAGCTGAAACTTCAATATTTTGGCCACCTCACGCAAAGAGTTGACTCATTGGAAAAGACCCTGATGCTGGGAGGGATTGGGGGCAGGAGAAGGGGACAACAGAGGATGAGATGGCTGGATGGCATCACCGACTTGATGGGAATGAGTTTGAGTAAGCTCCGGGAGTTGGTGATGGACAGGGAGGCCTGGCATGCTGCGATTCATGGGGTCGCAAAGAGTCAGACGCTACTGAGTGACTGAACTGAACTGAACTGAATGTTAATTTATTTTAATCTTCTCTGAAGATTTTGAATTTTGGCTAGAAACTGCTTTATGATTATAAAGGTTACCAAGTAGAAATGTCCCGGAAAAATACAGTTTTCTCGGGTAGAGAAAATGATTTGAAGGGCAAAAATAAAGCCACTGAAGGCAACAAATATTTAAAAATGATCTTTTATTGCAGAGGTTTGTTTGCTAGTGTAGATGGCGACTCTACTGGGACTGGTTTCCAGTATTTGGTTGTGCCATTTTAGACTGTCTTATCTGTAACTATGTATGGTTTGCTCAACATTTGTAAATGGGGTGTCCACGTGAGGTCAAGCTACTTTATCAATGCTTGTAGAGGCAAAAGCTTCAAGATGAGAAGAGCCACTTATGTTTCATAAAGTCAGCCATCTAGAATAGATCATGCCTATCCCTGAGTTAGAAAATCTTTTGCAAAATCTTGCTGTAATAAAATCTATCTCATTTTACCAATTCACAGTGTGGTTCTGAAAATGAACAAGTATAACTTTTTGTGCCCCATCCAACTGAATCATGCTTCTTTGGTAAAATAGCTTTCCTCTTTTACTGTTTGTACACATTTTTTTGGATTGTCTGATAATATTTACACGTGGGAGTGTAAATAAAAAAAAAATAGCAGAATATTAGTGGAGAGAGAGAGTGTGGCTAGGAAATAATTCCTGTATTTCTACATGAACTTCTAGAATCATCCCCAGAGAGTTGTTTGCGAGTCTACTTTTTTGAACCTAATGGAGATGGGAGATGAAAGGGTGAGGCTGCTGCTGCTGCTAACGTGTGGCTTTGCTGATGTCATGGCTTGGTTGACTCGCCTCCAGGAGGATGGAGGTGAGAAGCAGAGGGAAAAGGGTGTGAGCAGCCATTTAGCCCCTCACTTGAGAGCTAACTGGGAATGGTTTCTGATGATCGCCCCTGCCTCCATCAAGGGCATTTCTTCCATTTAATGAGCACGCGGGGAGGCAGGCATGGCTCAAGAACAAGGGTTCAGTTTGCAGTCAGCCACAAATCACATTTCATTTATCAGGCCCTACAGATGACAGGATATCATCGAATCCCTGGAGAGCCATATTCATTAAAAAGAAATCTTAAGTAATTACAACAATTAATTGACTTGAAACGGTTTCTGGTGGATAAGGTTTACATAATTCATTTGCCAGACAAAACAAGCCTGATCAAGCCTGGAAAAAGCTATTTCCAAACCTTCCTCTATCTGACACTGTGTGGTCCCGGAAAGGGGGTTTATCTCTTGGAGCTCTCCCTCCCCCTCTTTTTTGGGGACAGGCAACAGTAGCTTGTAAAGTGAGAAATGAGAATCTGAAAGAATTTGACCGACTCAATTTGGGGTCCTTGAGATGTCTCTGTAGCACTTTTTTTACTTACCGCTGTTCCTAAAACTGATGAATGAAAATAAATATGGGTTGGATCAATCATGAAATCTCTGAGTTTGTGGTTTTGAGGAGGCAGACATGGATCTAAGACGAGGCTTTCCAGAAACCTAAGAGATGACTTAGGACAAGGTCAAGGCTCATTCCAAGAGCGCTAACGTCCCCAAAGTAACTTGCACAAACAACTGCTCTTGTCAAAGTAATACTTTGTCAACATTTTCAGCAATTCATAAATTGCATGAATTCCTTAGCTCTACGTTTTTAAAATGTGGGAATGAATTTGGAAAAAGAGAGATCAAAGAAGAGCTACAGCAAGCAATTTCTTTTGTGCACGGTAACATATAATTTTCTAAGCACCTGGCAACCCTGGCAATGTGGTACAACCGTGGTGTCAGGCTTCGGCTGTATCGGCACCTATTTTTGGAGAAATGACTCAGAGGGTTCAAATAGCAAGAAAACATCTTCTAATACAGTCCAAGGTCGTGGTTGGGGCTTTAGGAGAGGGGATGCTGGTAACTCTCTGGAAAATAAGAAAAGAAAAATAAGCACAATGCTACAGAGGGTTTGAGATGGCTGCATTTTATTGCACAGCCCCAGACAGAGTTGCTAAGGCTGGTATGACTCTCAGGAGCAGACACTCAACTCCCAAGAATCTCTGAAGTTTACTTCTCTTCAGTCAAGCCATAGACTGGCTGCCTCCATATCCTTGTAGAAGCTTGTTGAGGTGAATATCTGCTGGGGTGGGGAGGGGGCTTCCGTGTGGCTGGATGCTCCAGAATTTCTCAGCCAGGGGAGGAAAGAGGAGTCTCCTGACCTGTTCTCAAGAAGAACATCTTGGGACTTCCATGGTGGCCCAGGGGTTAAGACTTCACCTTTCAATGCAGGGGGCGCAGGTTCAATCCCTGGTCAGGGAGCTGAGATTCCCACATGCCTGGGGGTAAAAAACCAAAACAAAAAACAGGAATAATATTGTAACAAATTCAATGAAGACTTTAAAAATGGTCCACATTAAAAAAAAAAAAAGAGCACCTCTCTTGGGGGCTCCAAATCCAAACAATGCTGGTTTGCCTTCTGTTGTCAGATGGGCCTTCTGGTCATCCCAGGGGAGGGATGAGCCAACCGACCTGCCTTCTCTTACTAGCTTGGGGGAAAGAAATGCCGGGCCTGGGTCGCCTTGCCCCGCTGGTGGGGGTACTTGAGACACCCCATCCTTATGTTGTCCCTCTGGCCCTGGGGCTCCAAACCAGGGGGCTTTTATATCACTCCCCTTTCAGAGTTCTCTCCTGCTTGCTTTTTGTGTTATTTATGGATTTCAGTTGTATTTCCTGGGGATGAGCAGGTAGAAATGGGTCTATGCCATGGATAGACTTGAAGAAAATAATTTCCATGCTGCTTCCTGGGATTGTGACTCTGGAAGTAATAAGGCAAAGACACAGAGGCTGAGCCCTGATCACCTTGGGAGCATTAGACATGGAACATGAGAAGAGACCTTGTATGAGGCTTCTAGACGGGGCTCCTGGGGAAAGCAGGGTTCTGCACATAGGGATGAGACTGGCAAGGATTACCTTTGCCTGTTTCATGGTTTTGAATTTTGGTCCGAATTACCCCTGTTATGAACTTTATAAGCTTTTCATGAAGCAGAACAGGTTTCATGAGGGAAAGGAGAGTTCAAGTCTTCCAGTTTGTAAAGGAGTTTGAGTTATTCAATATTCTACAAGAACTCTACAAGCCTAGTAATTCAGCAAATAAATGTCACAATTTGCAATAAAGTGTCAATCTTGAGAGGCTAAAAAAATTTTCCCAGAGAAAATCCCATGGATAGATTTTTAATAATAATTTCAAGCCAAAGTTTTTCTTTTTTTAAGGTTCCAACATTATTTTAGACAATATTCTGTGCCATTTAAATGAAATAAGATGGATAAATAAATTCATGTTTGCCTAATATTTCTATTTGAAATCATGCGTCAAAAATGCCACAGGGTCCCAAGTTCTATGATCTGGAGACATGAAACCAAAAACACTGGTTTCAAAAGTGGAGAGGCCTGGGAACACGCAGCGAGGTGGCCTCTGCAAGCCAAGAAGAGTCCTCACCAGATATCAGCCCCTTGACCTTGAACCGGCCAACTTTCAGAACTGTAAGAAGTAAACATCTTTTTTAAAAAAAAATTCATTTTCTGTTTCTGGTTGTACATCAAGCAATATAGATAGCACCTCTCAGTTAGCACTTTGTCATCCTTAAATGGACAATTAATTATTTGAGACGCAGGCAGTTTTCAGAGTTCAAAGTCAAACATGTTCCGGAAGGTTTAGGTCAGAGGTGCAGTGGGTGGCTGATGGATTCGCTGAGAGAATATGAGAAAAGCCCAGCCTCCTGGGCCCCATCCCCTGAAAACTCTGAGTCAGTAGGTGAGGCCCCTGAAGGTATGCATTTTTCCCCAAGCAATTACGTTGATTGGCCGCATCTGCTGATCACAGCTTAACTGAGACACTGGTACTTTCCCTAGAAGTGATAGAATTGAGAAAAAAAAAAAAAAAAAAAGAGGCCCTTACCCAGGATAACATTTTTTTCAGGGACAGCCAGGACAATGGGAATATGAACTTTGGAGTGAGGGCCAGCGCTGCAAAGAGGGAGAGTGAAAACCCAGAAACCGTGGGCGAGCATGTGAGGATTATGGACATCATGAGATGACTAGTGTGTGAGATGATGCCCGAAACATCGTTGGGCTATCTGCCTCGGTGAAGATGCGCCTTGGAGAGGACAAGACAGTTCCCTTCAAACATTGAAAAAACTGTTTTGAAGAGGAGTTGGGCTTATACTGCTTTGGAAGAGGAGTCTGCATCTTCAGCAAACTTCCCACATGATTATGGGGGAGATGGTCAGAGGACCTGGCTGGGAGAAGCAAGCCGCTGGAGCTCTCCTGGTTATGGGAGAGGTTTGGGTGCTTGAGGATGAATAGAGCTGCTGGGAGGACTTCAGTAAGGAACCAAATGAATGAAAAAGGAAGGGATGGAGGGAAGGAAGGAGGGAAGGAGGAAGACAGGGAGAGAAGAAAAGAGAAGGAAGGAAGGAAGGAAATAGGGGTGCAGGAATGAAGGGGAGAGGCAGGGTCACTCTGAGTTCTCAGAGTGGCTTCTGACTCAGGGATGGTTGTCTGACTCTCTGCACTAAAGCTCCAGATTAGTCATCTGGAAACAAAGCTGAGAAAATGAAACATTAACTTGAAACCGGAAAAGAGAAAGGCAGGTAGAGTAAGAGGTGAGGGAGTAGAGGGAAGTTTGGCTGTTAGCGGGAGCAGGTTAAAATGCAGGGCTTTGGCAAAGGGATTCTAGATTTGGAATAGTTCCCACTTTTCATGGCCCGTGGGCTGAGGAGGGAAAACTCCGCCCCGCTCAAACTCCTGAGCCTGTTGTCCGACTTTTGCATAGGATGATGGCTTCAAACCATTGAGTGGAGTGTCAGAACCTACAGGAGGGCCTGTTAAAACACAAGTGCTGGACCCATCCCTGGGGCTTCCCTGGTGGCTCAGTGGTAAGGAATCCACCTACAGTGCAGGAGATCTGGGTTCGATCCCTGGGTTGGGAAGATTCCCTGGAGAAGGTGATGGCAACCCACCCCAGTATTCTTGCTTGGAGAATCCCATGGACAGAGGAGCCTGGCGGGCTACAGTCAATGGGGTCACAGAGAATCAGACATGACTAAAGTGACCTAGCACTCAAGCATCCTTGGAGAAACAGCAACCCAGGAAAAGCCAGGCTTCTGTTAAATTAACAGTCTTGGAGAGAATGAAGGCTTGAGAAACACATCCACCAGAGAGGCTTCTAAAGTGCAGAGTAGATGAGGCTAGGTTACAATGAGTTGCCCCTGGGCGAGATTCCGGGCATCCTCACAGGGCTGGGTGTCAGGAAGCATTTAACAGGAGGCTTCCTGTGTGTTGTTTTGGATCTGTTGTGAATCCTCTGTTCCTTATTAATTCCTGAATATTCAGGAATTAAGAGGAGAGTCAAGCCTCTCCCGTATGCATTTCCTTCATTAGTTTTTCTATACGGTGAAAAGTAACTATTTATGACCCTCTTTTGATATGGATCACTTTTTGGCCTTATGGCCTCTATTGCTCCTTGCTTCCTTGGTAAACTTGTAAAGTCTGGTCTCTTGCTCTTTATCTAAAGAAGCTACTGGTATATATACTCTTACAGAATTCAATAAAGCACCCTTGTTCCATCAGAGCTTGGGTCCCCGTGTCTTTCTTTCTTTCTCTCTATTTCTGGCTGTTTCCCTGGAGCGCGAAGGCCGGCTGCTAACCCAGGGAATATTAGCCTCTTTCCTCCTTTCACTTTCTCATTGTTGACTCCGAACCACCAGGTTCCGGTCCATTAAAGGACCCCAACAGCGGGGGTGAGTCGGGTGGAGTCTAGGGTGTTTTCCAGCAGCCGTCGAAGTCTGTATGGGCAGATCACACTTACCCGTCACTAGTTACTTACACTTGGCTTCCTCCTGTACACATCTGGGCAGAATATGTAGTTTATTTCCCAGGGCAGTTTATTTCTCTGTGACTGAGAGGGGCTTCAGGTCAGGTCTATACTGGATGGGATTGGTGTCCTCAGAAAGAACGAACAGGTGGCAGCAGAGGCTGTTAGCGGAATCTGATGGTGTGAGAATGGTACGGTTTTCCTTAAAGCCTCTTGACTTCCCGTCTCTTGTAGGGTAGGACCTAGAATCTGAAACATCGCGTCAGAGGCCTTCACGAGGTGGAGCGTGTCCTCCGAGAAGAAATCCCTCCTTTTCTCGACTTTGCTCACGGAGGATGGCTTGTTTCCTCACCTGCACCACACCTTCTCCAGCATCGAGGCTGCGCACGTGTCAGAACGTTTTTTCCTCTTGCTTTTTTTTTTGGCATGTGAGATCTTAGTTCCCCAACCAGGAACTGAAGCTGCACTCCCTGTATTGGAAGCGCTGAGTCCTCCCCATCGGACCATCATCAGTGGTCTCCTCTTGCTTTTTGAGCTAACCTGAGCTGATTCTTCTACTATCACTTCAGTGTCTGTTTGAGGAAAACTCCCCTCACCATTAAACTAGAGCACCGTTCCCTTCCTCTCTGACAGCGTGCCTCATGGCTCTGTTTCCACCTTTACTGGAACTTTCCACTTTTGACTACAACTCTGGAATGGTGGAAGGGTGACCCACTCATCTGGGTTGCTCCAGGACTCCCCTGGTTTTACAGTCCCAACTCCTGTATCCTGGGGTACCCTCAGCCCCAGGAAAACCAGGATGGATGATCATCCTCGTTCACACCCTCCCCCAGATCTAGGGCTTAGCTCTGTGATGGGAAATTACGCCTTCCTCAAAATATTTGCATTAAACAGAATTGAATGGTGTTTAAAGTGAGTAAAAAGGGAGTCATCTTTTACTCTCAATAACCTTATGACCTCAACAAAGTATTGCTTTGAGAAGGGGAGAAAGATGGTGAAAACTTACTCAAAATGACTTTGGGGGTGTGATCCCAATCTTTCACCTTGAAAGTCACAAGACGGATTTAAGACTGAAAATACATGGTCAGAAATGAATAAGACCAGCCAGCTGAGAACAGGGGCCTGCATTCATCATTTCTTCATTCATTCAGCAAACAGGAGTTTTTTTCTTTCTGTCCTCTCCATAACCCTAGCCCTCTCCCAGGTTCACTAGCAAATACTATTCATTTTCCTGAGAGTTTTCAGAAATAACCTTATCAAATGCAAATACTTTGCTGGGACATTACCTTAAACTCCGTCAGATACAAATCTGAAGTGGGAAAAGGAGGCTTACATGGAACCCCAGGACAAGGACGACTTCTAGGCTGGCCTAGGTTAGGCTGTGTGACATCCTGTTTCTATTTCGATGTCCCCTCTTCACTCATATCCCTGGGGACATGAGTGTCTCTCTCAGTAAATGCCTGATTTGTGCTCCTGAAGAAATGAAGGGCTTACAAGGAACAAAATGTCCTGAGTCACTAGAGTAAACAAATCCGGCAAGTCCCCTATAAAATCTTTTGTAATTTTAAACAGACTCTAGACTGCTTTCAACTGTGGAGGAGTATTTATGAACACGGCATGTTGAAGAGACAGCATCCAGGATTTCCATCTTCCAAACCAGAAAATTGGAAAGCATGTCCCGGTTTCCACTGAGACAGGGTAAGGGCAAAAGCTATTAGGACAACTCATCTTCTGGAATATTAAAAACCCCCTCGCACGCTTCTCCAGGTCAGAAGAACAGGGACCCGCCGGAGAACAGCGGTAAGGCAGGGCCTCTCAGACAGGTACGTGGTACCCAAGCCACTGCTTGTGAAGACAGAGGTTAAAGTGGAGAGAAGGGAAACAGAAATGTTTCTCTGCGGACCGTGATCCCTACTTACTTCTCAAAGGATGTCACTACTTCAGACTTTGGGGGAAAGCTGGAGACGAGAAGGACATTTTGAGAAGAGTCTGGGGTGGAAACAGAAAGATGCTCCAGAGTGGTTTTCATCCGCTCAGAGCCAATTCCACGCACAGAAGAGGAGCATCCTTTCCCTTCACTTCCCTCTGCTCAAACAGTGATGGCGGGGTGACTGGGGTAATCTTCAAGGCACTCTTGACCCAACAGCTGTCTCAGACACGTGCATCTGGCATAAGATGAGCTTCTGGGCAGAGTGGGCCTCACCAAGCCAGACCCATCAGGGCCCGTTCTTTCCTGGCTACCTGTTGCTACGTAACAAATTACCCTGGAATGTCAGTTGTGGAGAACATCCACCATGTTATCAGAGCTCATGCTTTTGTGGGCCAGGAATTCTGGCGGGGTCCCGCGGAGGGCTCTCTGTCCCCCGGGCATCGGCGGTAATCACCTGGTGCTGTGTTCAGCTGCCAGGTGGGCTGGTCTGAGGACCCAGGACAGATGCAGTGATGGGAGCAGTTGGCTGAATCACGGCCCCCGAGATATCCAGGTCCTAATCCCAGAGAGCTGTGAATGTCATCTCACATGGCCAAAGGCACTTTGCAGGTGTAATTAAACAGAGCATCATCAGATGGGGAGATTAGCCGGGATTACCTAAGTAAGGCCCTAAATGTAAGCAGAAGCGTCCTCATAAGAGGCGGGGAAGTCTGACTCTAGAACGAGGCTCTGTGAGAAAGGAAGCAGGGTCCCACATGGCTGGATTTGCAGCTGGAGGAAAGGGATCAGGCATCAAAGATTTGGGGAGATAGAGCTCTGGAAACAGATTTGCCTCTAGCGCCTCTGGAGGGAGCGAGGTGTTGCCAACACCCTCCTTTTTGTCCAGGTTTGGACTTCTGACCTCCGGCATAAGATGTACCCGTTTGGTACAGCAGCCGTAGGAAACTCGTACACCAGGGATGGCTGGAAGACGGGACTGAAGAGGTGCAGATGAACTGCGTGCCCGCCGTGGCCCCCCCCCAGTGAGAGGCTGGTCAAAGGACTCCGTCCATGGCAGCTCGGGTCTCAGAGGAGGTTCCCAGAGGGAGTGCAAGGTCCAGCACAGAGCCTGCCCAGATGCAAGGCGGGCATGCGTGGTGCGGGCGGGACCCTGCTGTGCGCACTAGCCCCGTGACTGTCGGGGACTCAGCTCGCTGGCTCTCTTTGCTCAACGGTCCTTGGTCTGATGGCCCCTCACCTGGGAAGGCTTCCTGAAAGCCCGCCAGTGTAGCTGTGTGTTTGTCTGCTAGGAAAAATAAGGGAGGAGGACAACAGGAGCCAAGAAGAGAAGTCAACTGTCTTTTAAGCGTCTTCCTAGAAGCTGCTGGGCTTCCCAGGTTGCTCAGTGGTGAAGAATCCACTTGGCAATGCAGGAGATGCAGGAGACATGAGTTTGCTTCCTGGGTTGGGAAGACCCCCTGGAGAAGGAAATGGCAACCCGCTCCAGTATTCTTGCCTGGGAAGCCCCATGGACAGAGGAGCCTGGTGGGCTTTGGGGTCATAAAGAGTTGGACACGACTGCGCGATTAACACATAAACAAATTAACATTAGCATGTAATGTTTCCAAAAACACATTAAAATCAATTTCATGACAAGTATCACAAAATGACTTTTCCCTAAAATCTTTTTCTGGTAAAGTTAGGATATATATTATGTTTCTTCATGTCTTGTATTTGGACACTGATGGTAATTATTTCATTGAATTTGCTACCTCAAATTTAGGAAGTAGATAACATCCTACTAATATCAGAAGGGTGAGTTAGGTTGTTCAAGTTCAGAGCCGGGTCTGAAATCCAGATATATCTGCCTTTAAAACCTGTGTTCTTAATGTTCCAAAATATTTCATGTTTCCTCAAAATAAGCCAAAACTTTTGGACTTTAGGAAAGAAATAATCTGAGGGACTGTTCCTATTTCTTCCTGCACTAGAACATTGTTTGGGGGTCAGCAGAGGTAATTTCAAGCTGAAGAAGAGAGAGGTTCTGTACTCTAAAGAAAAACTGCAATGAAATACCAGCCCAGTCAGAATTTTGTGTAACTATCTGGTAATTAGGGCTCCTGAGTCCTTTGAGCAATACAACAGTAGGTTCCGGCTGAATTTGTGTTACAGCCTGGTGGGCAGTGGGTGTAAACAGTGCAAATAGAATCTTCCGTGCTTCTAAATCTTATAGCAGATTCCTGAATGCAGAGCAGATGGGAAAAATAAACTCGGACCATTTATATCTGTCGTAAATTGAAGGGGGGAAAAATCCCCAAATGGAAACACTGCTTGGTTTCATGTTAGAAGAATGTATTTTTAAAAAGATGATACTCAAAGAAATTTGAACAACGGAATGTTATTGGGTGAAAGGGGCTAAGTACACTGTTGGAATCCAAGGGTCTCCTAGGAGACAAGAGTTATCCTTCATCACCATTCTAATTTAATCAGGTATTCCAGTGGTTAAGCCTTAAATTGAGAGGATGCCTAAAAGCATTTTGCCCCCAGGTTTCATCAAGAGTGGACTTGAGTATTGTCATGACAGAAACGTATACATACTGTTTATATGCCCAGAGGTTTTGCCACAGTTCCTTCCCTGTATGATGAAGCAATACAGAAGAGATTTTGAGTGAAGCATGTCTATATGGCCTTGATGCAATCTGACCTGATAGAACATCTGCTCTTGGCAGCTAGGTCTTCTAGCTCTGTCTTAGACATCTGAGTAACTTTGTGGCCAACAGCCAGCTCTATTCACATAGAAACTTCAAAACGAATTCTAGTCTGAGCTGAAAGCAGTGGTGTGGTTTAAAAGATCAAAGTCTCGAACGTGAGGATTCAAGCAGAAGAACAGTGAAATTCAGCACTGCCTTCTGCCCCAGAGAAGGCAGTCAGACACACTTGGCTGTGCCGCTGGAAGACTGGAAAACCATCTGTGGGCCACTGAAATCTGAACACTGCGGGAAATTAACCTCTGAATCCCCTAAGGTCCTTGTGAGGCTGCCAGGGTTAATACCATGACGGGCGGCCTGGACCTAAGTTTTAGCTTCCCCCGAAATGGTAAGATTCCCTACCCTCATCAGGTAACCTGGAGCCAGCCAATCAATATGCGCCCAGTAAGAACAAAGGGAGAGCTGAAAAGCCCGCGAACGCCCAGGTTTGAAAAAAAGCCCGCGAAAGTCTGTACCAATAGAATTGCTTTGCAAACATGTAACCAATCCGCTTAAGCCAGCTACTAACCGCTTTTGCATATCTTATAAATTTGTGTAACAAGCTTGAGCTCGGCGCTTTCTGACCCTGCACCACTGTGATGTTTGTGGCAGAAAGCCCTGGCTCGAGACAGTAATAAACTTCCCTTTTTTGCGAGTTGCATTGTCTTGGAAGCCTTCTCTCTCTTCCCGCTCGGGGATTCGGACATCGGGCATAACAGTCCTAAAGAAATCATCTGTCCCCACTGGGTGACTTATTCTCATTAGGACTTATTGTCAGCTACAGTCACTGGATATACAAAATACACCTCTGGAATACTGTGGGGTTTACCTTTAAAATAGATTTGAATACAAATTCCCAAGCTACTACCAGTCAAGAAATCATTAACTATGTATTGCTGCTTATTTTGTGTTTTTGAGCTATGATGGAGTGCTGTTGATGACTTGCTAATAAGGAAAAATACTGAGTATACAAGGGGCATTTCTTTATTCCCCCCAGTTTTATTAACATGTGATTTTATTGACACATAAAAGTTGCATATATTAAAAGTGTACAATGTGGGAGCCGATGGTGTAAGTCCTGGAGCTGAAAGGTCCAAGAGCCAGGAACAATAAGGGCAGGAGACAATGGATGTCCCAGCTCGAAAAGAGAGAGAGTTTGCGCTTCCTTCATCTTTTTGTTCCAATGAACTGGGTGATGCCCAAGTGGCATCTCTTCATTCAGTCCATTGAACCAAATACTCATCTCTTCCAGAAATACCCCACAGGCACACCCAGAAATAATGTTTACCAGCTATCTTCTTTAGCCCAGTCAAGCTGACTCATAAAAGTAACCATCATAGTAAGCATGGAGTAAATTATTCATCTTATTTATCTTATAATCAAACACTTCTACCCTTTCACCTACATCTCCTACTTCTCACCCATTTGCCCCCAGCCCTTACTGACCACCATTCTACTCTTTGCTTCTATGAGTTTGACTTTTTCATTTTTTAAAAGGTTCCATATATAAATAAGATCATATAGTATTTGTCTTTCTCTGTCTAGATTATCTCATTTAACATAATGCCCTCCAGGATCATCCATGGTGTCACAACGGTGGGATTTCCTTCTCTTCAAAGACTGAATAGTATTCCATTGTATGTATACAAAACCTTTTTTATTCATTCACCCCTGGATGGACATTTGGCTACAATAAATCAGTTCAGCTCAGTCACTCAGAGTGTCTGACTCTTTGTGACCCCATGGACTGCAGCTTGCCAGGCCTCCCTGTGCATCACCAACTCCTGGAGCTTGCTCAGACTTATGTCTATCTAATCGGTGATGCCATCCAACCATCTCATCCTCTGTCCTCCCCTTCTCCTCCTGCCTTCAGTCTTTCCCAGCATCAGGGGCTTTTCAAATGAGTCAGTTTTTCACATCAGGTGGCCAAAGTATTGGAGATTTCAGCTTCAGCATAAATCCTTCCAATGAATATTCAGGACTGATCTCCTTTAGGATGGACTGATTGGGTCTCCTTGCAGTTCAAGGGACTCTCAAGAGTCTTCTCCAACACCACAGTTCAAATCTTCAGTTCTTCAGTACTCAACTTTCCTTATAGTCCAACTCTCACATCTATACACGACTATTGGAAAAACCATAGCTTTGACTAGATGGCCCTTTGTTGGCAAAGTAATGTCTCTGTTTTTTTAATATGATGTCTAGGTTGGTTATAACTTTTCTTCCAAGGAGTAAGTGTCTTTTAATTTCCTTTAATGGCTGAAGTCACCATCTGCAGTGATTTTGGAGCCCCCCAAAATGAAGTCTGTCACTGTTTCCACTGTTTCCCCATCTATTTGCCATGAAGTGATGGGACCAGATGCCATGATCTTAGTTTTCTGAATGTTGAGTTTTAAGCCAACTTTTTCACTCTCCTCTCTCACTTTCATCAAGAGGCTCTTTAGTTCTTCACTTTCTGCCATAAGGGTGGTGTCATCGGCATATCTCAGGTTATTGATATTTCTCCCGGCAATCTTGACTCCAGCTTGTGCTTCATCCAGTCCACTGCATATAAGTTAAATAAGCAGGGTGACAATATACAGCCTTGACATTCTCCTTTCCCTATTTGGAACCAGTCTGTTTTTCTATGTCCAGTTCTAATTATTGCTTCTTGACCTGCATACAGATTTCTCAGGAGGCAGGTTAGGTGGTCTGGTATTCCCATCTCTTGAAGAATTTTCCACAGTTTGTTGTGATCCACACAGTCAAGCCTTTGGCATAGTCAATAAAGCTGAAGTAGATGTTTTTCCGGAACTTTCTTGCTTTTTTGATGATCCAACAGATGTTGGCAGTTTGATCTCTGGTTCCTCTGCCTTTTTTAAATCCACCTTGAACATCTGAAAGTTCATGATTCACCTACTGTTGAAGCCTGGCTTGGAGAATTTTGAGCATTACTTTATTAGCGTGTGAGATGAGTGCAATTGTGTGGTAGTTTCAACATTCTTTGGCATTGCCTTTGTTTGAGATTGGAATGAAAACTGACATTTTCCAGTCCTGTAACCACTGCTGAGTTTTCCAAATTTGTTGGCACATTGAGTGCAGCACTTTCACAGCATCATCTTTTAGGATTTGAAAGAGCTCAACTGGAATTCTATCACCTCCACTAGCTTTGTTTGTAGTGATGCTTCCTAAGGCCCACTTGACTTCACATTCCAGGATGTCTGGCTCTAGGTGAGTGATCATACCATCCTGGTTATCTGGGTCATGAAGATCTTTTTGTATAGTTCTATGTATTCTTGCCACCTGTTAATATCTTCTGCTTCTGTTAGGTCCATACCATTGTCATTTATTGTGCCCATCTTTTCAGGAAATGTTCCCTTAGTATCTCTAATTTTCATGAAGAGATCTCTAATCTTTCCCATTCTATTGTTTTCCTCTATTTCTTTGCATTGATCACTGAGAAATGCTTTCTTATCGCTCCTTGATATTCTTTGGAACTGTGTATTCAAATGGGTATATCTTTCCTTTTCTCCTTTGCCTTTGGTTTCTTTTCTTTTCTCAGGTATTTGTAAGGCCTCCTCAGACAACCATTTTGCCTTTTGCGTTTCTTTTCCATGGGGATGGTCTTGATCACTGCCTCCTGTACAATGTCACGAACCTCCATTCATAGTTTTTCAGGCACTCAGTCTATCAGATCTAATCCCTTGAATCTATTCCTCACTTCCACTGTATAATCATAAGGGATTTAATTTAGGTTATACCTGAATGGTCTAGTGGTTTTCCCTACTTTCTTCAATTTAAGTCTGAATTTGGCAATGAGTTCATGATCTGAGCTACAGTCAGGTCCCGGGCTTGTTTTTGCTGACTGTATAGAGCTTCTCCATCTTTGGCTGCAAAGAATATAATCAATCTGATTTCAGTGTTGGCCATCTGGTGATGTCCATGTGTAGAGTCTTCGCTGTGTTGTTGGAAGAGGGTGTTTGCTATGACCAGTTCGTTCTCTTGGCAAAAGTCTATTAGCCTTTGCCCTGATTCATTCTGTACTTCAAGGCCAAATTTCCGTTATCCAGGTATCTCTTGACTTCCTGCTTTTGCATTCCAGTCCCCTATAGTGAAAAGGACATCTTTTTTTGGGTGTTAGATCTAGAAGTTCTTGTAGGTCTTCATAGAACTTTTCAACCTCAGCTTCTTCAGTATTACTGGTTGGGGCATAGACTTGGATTACTGTGATATTGAATGGTTTGCCTTGGAAATGAACAGAGATCATTCTGTCCTTTTTGTGATTGCATCCAAGTACTGCATTTTGGACTCTTTTGCTGAGTGAAGACTGCTCCATTTCTTCTAAGGGATTCTTGCCCACAGTAGCAGACACAATGGTTATCTGAATTAAATTCACCCATCCCAGTCCATTTTAGTTCACTGAGTCCTAGAATGTTGATGTTCACTCTTGCCGTCTCCTGTTTGATCACTTTCAATTTGTCCTGATTCATGGACCTCACATTCCAGGCAATATTGTTCTTTACAGCATTGGACTTTATTTCCATCACCAGTCACATCCACAACTGGGTGTTGATTTTGCTTTGGCTCCATCTTTTCCTTCTTTCTGGAGTTATTTCTCCACTGGTATCCAGTAGCATATTGCGCACCTACCCACCTGAGGAGTTCATCTTTCAGTGTCCTACCTTTTTGCCTTTTCATACTGTTCATGGGATTCTCAAGTGGTTTGCCATTCCCTTCTCCAGTGGACCACATTCTGTCACAGCTCTCCACCACGACCCATACGTCTTGGGTGGCCCCACACGGCCTGGCTCAGTTTCATTGAGTTAGACAAGGCTGTGGTCCGTGTGATCAGATGGTCTAGTTGTCTGTGATTGTGGTTTCAGTCTGTCTGCCATCCAATGGATAAGGATAAGAGGCTTATGGAAGCTTCCTAATGGAAGAGACTGGCTGAGGGGGAAACTGGGTCTTGTTCTCATGGGTGGGGCCATGCTCAGTAAATATTTAATCCAATTTTCTGTTGATGGGTGGGGCTGTGAATAACACTGAGTAACACTCAATAACATAACAGTGCAGATGTCTCTTCAGAATAGTAGTTTCCTTTCCTTTCCATATATTCAGAAATGGGATTGCTGGGTTGTATGGTAGTTCCGGTAGTTAAGGGCTTCCCTAGCGGCTCAGATGGTAAAGAGTCTGCCTGCAATATGGAGGACCTGGGTTTGATCCCTGGGTTGGGAAGTTTCCCTGGAGAAGGGAATAGCAACTCACTCCAGTATTCTTGACTGGAAAATTCCATGGACGGAAGAGTCTGGCAGGCTATAGTCCACGGGCTTGCAAAGAGTCAGACACGACTGAGTGACTGTTACTCACTCTGTAGCTCATGTGGTAATTTTACTCTTAATTTTTAAAAGAAACTTCATCCTGTTTTCCTTAGTGGCTGTAAAAATTTACATTCCCACCAATAGTGTTAAAGAGCTCATTAGGGAGTATGTCTTAACCACAGATTCAAGGAAATAGCTTCTCTTTTCATTCTAAGTAAATACTATCACATGTGATCCTCAAGGCTGGAGAAGCATAAACTTCCGTGTGTGCATGCTCAGATGCTCAGTCCTGTCCGACTCTCTGTAACCCTATGGACTGTAGCCCACTAGGCTCCTCTGTCCACAGGATTCTCCAGGGAAGAATCCCAGAGTGAGTGGCCATTTCCTCCTCCAGGGGCTCTTCCCGACACAGGGATCAAACCTGAGTCTCCTACATTGGCAGGCGGATTCTTTACCACTGAACCATCTGGGAATCAGGAGAAAAATGTAGTCACGCAGGTGCTTATAAGTTTGTGAAGGAGAGAGACTTGAAGGGAAGGGTCAAAGCCCTGCGATGTTGGCTTCAGGAGAGCAGTTTGTGGCTACACGGGAGTTGATAGAAGGGCGCTTGACTTCAGGTTCCATGGGGAAGGTATGAGGACCTGAGAGCTGAAAAAAGAGGGAGAAAAAAGAGACAGAAGAGAATATCTTGAGGAGACAGAGCCTTTGGAGCAACCCCCCTGACATGGGTTTCTCCCACAAACAGCCACATCTGCGCTGGCAGCCTCTCCTTCTCCTTGTCCCTGGGGCTGTGTCTGTCTCATTCCCTTCCTCTTATTTTCGGGGCTTCCCAAGAGAACTCAGGGGTAACGCTCGGGACCACATTACCCAGACCCTGTGGTTTCATGTTCAGTTTCCTCCATCAAGGATCCCACTAGGGAGGCAGGGGACGGCTCTCGCGCTAAGCATCAGCTCCCTGAGAACTTCTGCCCCCAAGGGGACTGTGCCCCCACGTCTGGAGATGGTTCTGCTGTGCGTGATTGGGCCCCCAGTCTGGAGGCTCCCGCAGCGGGTTCTCACCCGTGTGTGTGGTTTCGCAGGGCTGCAGGCTCTGCGGGGCTGAAGCAGCAATGAGACTGAAAGACCTTAGGATGCTCTTCTCTTCCCTCTTCAAACCACACTTCAAGAATAGCAACCTCCCACCCCCGGCCCTTGCTGTCTCTCTGAGTCTTCCTTGAATCTGGGCATTTGGGTTGTAGATGTATACTGAAAAACTCGGAGTAACCTCCGGGCAGGCCCTCCTCTTAATCCACGGCGGGCCTGTCTCCTATTATCTCAGCCCCTCGCAGCCTTCTGGATGGAGACCTGCTGATGTTGGAGAGGAATTCTGAGAACCGTGGAGGACTTCCCATCCCCAGAAGAATGGAAATGGAGACAGCAAGTTTTGGACCGAATCTATCCAGGAAAGGTCTATAAGAAGAGTCAAAATAAAATGTACAGGGGACCATGCCCGACCCCTTCGGTAGGAGAGAACCAGCCTCCTAGATGCGGGACACTCATCTTCCTCCTGGTTACTCAGCAACAGGGATGGGGAACAATCAACCGGAAAGATGGGCGTCTCCAGGGTCTGTGATCCCTGGGCCAGGTCTGCTTGGAGCTGGGAGTGAGTCAATGCGGCTGCTGAGAAACAGGAATTTGTAATGGAAATGCCGTCAGACCCTTTAACAGGGCCTCGCTGGCCAGAGCTGCGATCATCTAGTAAATAAGGTGAATGGTCTCTGCTTATCTCATTTCACAGCCGAGCTGTGTATTGCCAGATAAATCAAATCAGGGTAAACGGCTTCATCTAATAAACTGGGTCAACACATAATGTATTTGTTCAGGTTCGCACTTTCATTGATTCTCATTTGATTTCAGAAGAGATATTTCAGCTCCTGTTGGAATGTTTTTAGGATTCATACTTCCTTCTGGTAAGGGGAGGCTGAGAGGCAGGGACACAGCTGGGTTTTTCTTTTTTCCCTTTTAAATAAATTAAGTTTTCTGATTCTTGAAAGTTCTGCTTTCCATCTTTATGCTTCAGAGAGGGGGAGGGGGCCATGGTAGGACCACTGGGGGAGAAAGTGGAGAAGAAGCAGGAAGAAAGAACTCCAAGTCTTCATCTGCATTTCCCAATAATGTTTTAGTGATGTTTGCTAATGTATCATTCATTAACCATCAGCCACTATGAAAAACATAATCTATCTCGCAAAGTGGACATTATTATCGCATTAAATCATTTCACAATATACCTGAACGGTTCCACATGAGAGGCCTGGCCTGCCCCAGCCCAGATGCCTCCGGGGCAACTCTTCAGCGGTAATGAGATGCGGGGTCTGTCTGTGATGAATACGATATTACTCGTGTCAGTGGTTGCGGACGGCACCCAGAATATTTCTTCTTACAGGATTTTTTTTTTCTTTTTTCTGTAGCAAAGGAACTCAGGCAAAGCACTATTAACCCAGTAAATGAAGCTCTAAAGATCACAGAGTGTGTCCATTAGGAGACGAGACGGTGACTAATCCAATTTTTCTTGCAGGAAGAGACCCTGATGCTCTGGTACCATCTGGGGACGGTGGGCCCCGCGTCACGCACAAGCTCTGCGCTCAGTCCTTTCTGGTCGTCTCCTTTTTCTGCCTTTGTCTAGGGACAATTATGGCACTGTCCCCTGCTCTCCCTAGGGCTCCTCTTGCCCAGAGCCTCTTTGAAGGTGATTAAAAGAATGTCCGCTGGTAGAAGATCTAGCAAAGCGTGTTGGGTGGGAGAAAGAAGAAAGGGCTCTTGGTAAGTCTTTCCATTCCCCATTTATCAGGACACTTTCGGAGGGTTCAGATACGTTTGGTAGTCAGGCTGGAATCAACAAAAAGGTACCAGGGTTTACTTACTACTCCTGTGAAAACACATCGAACAGTCTTGCTTCTTGGGAAAGAATCCATCATTTTATTTCTCATGAGGGCCTCCACTTATTTCTTTTGTTCCTTGAAATACTGTTTGCAGGCATGAAAAAAATTTTTTGTACAATATTGTGTTGGTTTCTGCTGTACAACAACTTGAATCGGCCACGTGACACGTATATCCCCTCCCTCCGGAGCCTCCCCTCCCCAGGTCATCACAGCGCCAGACGGGGCTCCCTGCGTTACACGGCAGCGTCTCACCAGCTAGCTAGTTCACACACGGTAGTGTATGTACCTTGATGCTCCTTCCTCCATTCGTCCCCCTCTCTCCTTCCCCCTCTGCGTCCACAAGTCTGTTCTCTACATCCGCGTCTCCATCCCTCCTCTGCAAGTAGGTTCATCAATACCATTTTTCTAGATTCCATAAATACACGGGCATTTGTTTGCAACGTTAGTGGATGAAAACAAGATTCCAGATTCCCTTCACCTAGACAGCCAAGGAGAGGTGTGGGGGTACTATCTTGAGGACCTCGATGAAAATATAAGCCAAGTGGAGATTCCTTCCATAACTTTTCTCCAAATCTGCTCCTCTTCCTTTCCTTCAGCACAAATGTGTCACCCAGCCACGTGCTCCGCGCAGCACGCTCATCGCTCACAGAGTCCTCACCCCAGCTAACACGTGTTACAGTGAAGAACAAGTCTAACTCCATCTTAGGTTCTGTTCCTTTAACCTTTGTGTTCTATTGCTTTCGCTTCAAGTTAAGAATGTTGCCTATGGCCTTGGATAGACAGGATGGCTCATTGTCAAGGCTCTGACCTTTAAGTGTATGACAATTTTCCATTCATACAGAGATAAAAAATTGCAGAACAGAGAAAAACATTTGTCCTGTTGGAGGTTTACAGAAAAACCCTGACCTGATCTAGGAGGACAGCTGCAAGAACAGACAGCATGAAGAAATTTGCAACAATCAACCCTCACCTGGCCTTTAAACCTGCTTTGCTGAAACCCTAGGGAATTTGGGACTTTCTAGGGGTCCTAGACCACCCATCTCTTTGCATGGTCCTGAAATGAACATTTTTCTGCTCCAGACTCTGATGTTTTGGTATTGTTTGGCCTCGGTCTGCGTGGAGTACATGAACTTGCGTTCAGTAACACAAATACAAAAACAAGCAAAAAGCCACGTACTCTACCCTTTGAACAGCCGCAAAGAAGTTTCACTGCCGCCCCAATTACAATCGGATTCCAGTCTGGCTACTGTTATATGTAACTAAGTGTGGTGTTTAATTTTTTTAAATGATGGCCCTACATCAACACTTCCCAAGAGGACCTCAAAAATACACTCCCCGAAGAGTAGCCTGGAGAGACAGAAAATAGATCTTCACCCTCCAGGTTTGTTTTATGCACTTAATCAATCCAGAAGGATTGGCTTAATTTTCCACACTGGCAAATGTAGTTTGAAACACCCCCTTTGAAAGTCAAATTTATATTTCATATTACTCTGGTGTATCAGCTCAGGTGATGTGGAAAATGTAATTCTGAAAACATTTTGGCTTACTTGGGGTCTTTAGAAGGGACAGCGTAGTATGAGTCATGATTTTGTATCTAAATGTGTCTCTACTTCCCTTCTCATGCTGAAATGACTTTATAGATTTTATTAGTTTCAGTGAAATGTATTTACATCGAATGAATCAATCAATCTCACCCCGCACCCCTGCTCGCTTGCTTCTCTTGTTTCTCTATTTTTTTCTCATTTGACTAGAGACCAGTTGATGAGGCATTTTACTGACAATACCCATATTATTCATACCATAGTATTTACCCTTTCCCCCCCGCCAGAAAGTATATATAGGTTTTCCGAATTTTATTGCATTGAGAGATATTATTTCATTTTAACTAATACAAGAGCATGCTGTCCACATCTTTAATTGAAATCTAACTAACAGGTAAAAATAAACACCATCTCTTTCTTGAAATTTTCACTGCAATGTTTTTTTTTGTGTGTGTGTGACTATTTTTTCTTCTCTTGCCCAAATATTTTATTATTCATGGATTCATTCCCCCCATATATTAGTCCAGAAAATGTTTATTGATATGGATCAGAGTATTCCTAGATTTTACTGTTTATTTCCTACAATTCCCAGCAAAGTGGGAATTGGTACTGAGGAGGCACTAATAAAATTGTTGAAGTGAAATAACTGTAAGTGTTTTCAGGTTGGTTTTCTAGGTTCTACCTTTTGCTGGTCCAAGAATGTTTTAGATAGGGCAGCCAAAGGTACCTTTACTTAAATTCTCTTAAACTGCCCTGAAGGTGTGCTGGGTAGAGGGCTTACTCCACATAGCATCACCCCAACGTGACAGACTCCCAATTGCCCCCATGCTGTGCTAAAGCTGGGCCTCCGACATGTAACTCACCTTTCCAAATATGCTCCTACTTGTGTATGTTTCATCAAGGCCCTTTGCCAGCCCTACTTCCTAGAATCTCTCTCTGATGACTACAGACTACATTGATCTGTCATTTTTACACTTAACTGCAAGGTAAGGAGAATTAATCCTATGTCTGTACAAGGAAGCTCAAGCTCAGAAATATTGTGTGATCTGGTCAATGCATGATCAGGGCTCATGCAGGAGAGATGGAGAAGCTGGAATTCAAAACCCAGGTCTGGGGACTTCTCTGATGGTCAAGTGGTTCAGAATCCACTTTGCAACACAGGGGACACGGGTTTGATCCTTGGTCAGTTAACTAAGATCCCATGCAGGCAACAACTAGAGTCTGTGCGCCTCAATGAAATACCCTTCATGCCACAGCTAAGATCTGACACAACCAAATACATCCAAACAAAAGCACCTTAGTTTTTTATTAAATTTAAACCCTCTCCATTTCAAATTTTCTGTGCTGCCTTCCAAGGTAGAATACTGAAGCATGCCACAAATAACCTCCTTTGGAACTGACTTGTGTTAAACATGAAAATTAGCTGGAAATTTCCCCAAAATTGTGTGGCCTGAACCCCTCCCCCAGAGGTTTATAGTTAGGTATGAGCTGGGATCTGGGCATTAAAAAAGCAAAGTCACCCAGTGCTTCTGAAGTGTAGCCAGGGCTGAGAAACAGCAGGCTGACTAAACAGTGACCTTCATGTCCTTGTTTAACGAGCTTTGACTCTGCCAAGCGGTGCAGTCGGCAAGTCTTCCGTTCTCATCTACAAGGAGCAATTGATTGTCGGGACCTTTACTGCATTCACGATAAATGTCTACGAAATTCTCTCTGATCCCCTGTCCAGCAATCCAATCAAAAAGAAAATAAGGTTATTTGGCATGACTTTATCTTAGTGCTGGCTCAAATGGTAGAGCGTCTGCCTGGAATGTGGGAGACCTGGGTTTGATTCCTGGGTCGGGAAGGTCTCCTGGAGAAGGAAATGGCAACCCACTCCAGTACTCTAGCCTGGAAAATTCCATGAATGGAGGAGCCTGGTAGGCTACAGTCCATGGAGTCGCAAAGAGTCGGACATGACTGGGCGACTTCACTGGTGGTTATCTTAGTGAACTCATATTTGTTTTATTGCTGTATGCATAACTGAAAATTCACCATTTTAGCCACGTTTAAATGTACAGTTGAGGCATCGAGTGGACTCACCATGTTGTATACAGCCATCGGCACTACAGTCTCCAGAGCTTGTTCATCTTCTCCAGCTCTGAAACTCTGCACCCACTAAACACTAACCCCTATAAAAAGAAATAAATAGAAAGCTCACTTGAACAGAGTCCGGCAAGCGTGGGGGCCCTCTTATGCCCTGTGATGGAAGCAGAGCCCAATAGGAAGAGGAAAGACTCCTTTTCTTTCCTGGCAAGGATTCTGCCAGTGAAATGCCATGGAGTTGGGACTTCCCTGGTGGTCCAGTGGTTAAGACTTCACCTTCTAATGCAGAGAGTGCAGGTTCGATCTCTGGTTGGGGAGCCAGGATCCCCCATGCCTTGCCTCATGGCCAAAACCCCAAAACATAAGCAGAAGCAATCATGTAATGAATTCGGTAAACACTTTGAAAATGGTTCACACACATACCCGCACACCCATGCATGTTTATGCACACGTCTGTGCTCCCAACTTCCTCTTCCTTCTGTAAAAGCCTGTCTCTCCTTTGCCCTGCGGGGACTTCCACACAGGACTCAACATGCTTACAGACTCCAAACTGTCATTCTCTCCCTGATCCCAAATAAACCCATGTTTGCTGGAAGAATATCTGGCTGTCTATCTGTTTCGTTTCAATATTCCCTCTGCTGCCTCCGCCTAGTCACTAGGAAGCACCACTCCACTTCCTGTCTTTATGAGTGTGACTACCCTAGGAGCCGGACATAAGATTAACACAGTGTTTGTCCTTTTGAAATCGGCTGGGACTTGGGACCTTCTGTGGCCGTGTTCGTACCTGGACCAACGTCTCCTCAAGCAACAGAATACAAAGAGACTCTAAGGTACCAAAAATAACCGCCTGCATGTGCAGCTGGGACACCCTATGCACAAGAAGACACAAAAAGCTCAAAACCCAACTTCCATTTCTGCAAAAGCAGGGTATTGGGCATGATCCCTGCACGCAGCACCTCCAAAAGGGTGGGCAGACCTAAGCCACGCCTCTGGCCCCACCCACAGATTCATCCCAAGAAAACCTCCCTTGAATTTCTCCTCTGGCCTCTTGTAAATTTTTATTGATCAATGAATCCAAGAACCCAGGTCAGTAACACTGTTCTGACCAGCTTACTTCCTTTGGGAAACATCTTCCACTTTCATCCATCCTGTAGATCACACTCGTTTCTAATAACATTTATTTTCAGATGTGATCATTAACTTCAGAGACTAGAAATCTGTTAGTGTTTTGCACAAATTATGTGCCCCTAAAATTAGTTATTGAATTTAGTTAAATGGAATTGGATAGCATTAGAATTACCAGCCTGTATGGTTTCTGACATGAATTATTTCTTGGGACAGAAAAATAACACTTTTGTTGGTGTCTGTCTTTGGGTATTCGTTCCACTTATCACAATTGTCCACAAATTATCCATAGAAGTTTTGTAAATTATCGGTCAATTTCTTTCAGTATCGTTTAAAGTCATCTGTCTGTCTTGGAGTCCTGGGTCTGTCTACAGGACTATTTCCTTAAATCTCTCTGACTTTAAAGGGCATCATCTGGCCCTGGGCATTTGCCTCAGGCTTTGGGACTTTCAGTTTTTAAAAGGCGACAGTTTTGGGCAAACTGGGATGAGGGGGTCACCCTCCTTGTTTGTTGTGCTGTTACTGCAAGTCTTCCCAAAGACTGCCCATGGAATGCAGAAGTGCTCCAGATGGTCCTCTTAGGGCCTGGAAAGGTGAAGCCGTCGGTCTCAGGATCTCTCAGACCATCAGGTGAGTCTGACTCCTGTGCTTTTAAACGGCAGTTGTAAAAATGATAGCGCTGTAGTGTCTGACAATTTAAAAAAGTACTTTTTGCCAGCAAAGGCATAGGTGTATTTGTTAAAACGCACCAAGTGTGCACATCCCCACCCCCAGCCACTTAAAAGCCTTTACTTTTTTCACAAACCTTCAATAACTTCCAATTACTGAAGTCATAAATGCCCTATTTTACAAAATAATACTCTCGAGGCCTGCACGCTTGCCTCACTTACTACCTGGAAAAGACTCTGCAGTTAGGAGAGTAATTTAGATTATATTTCGTCTGGAACTTCATTCCTGCTGCCCTCGAGAGCGGCTATCAGTGTTTCCACACACTCCGTGGGTGGTCTTTTCTCTTACATGTTGGAGGCTGGCAAGCCTATCTTTGGTGCACTGTTGTGAGACAGAAATCTTGCAATTTCAACAGAGGCGTATTTCCACAATGACCCACTCCGCAGCATGTGAGTCTGCCTACATCTCATTGATTGCACCCTTCTTCTTGCTGTTTAAAATAGAAAGTCTACCCTTTATGTCTTTTAAAATATTTGTTTGGCTGTGCCTGGTCTTAGTTGAAGCACGCAGAATCTTTGATCTTCACTGTGGGCATGCAGGATCTGGTTCCCGGACCAGGGATGGAACCTGGGTCTCCTGCATTGAGAGTGTGGAGTCTTAGCCACTGGACCACCAGGGAAGTCTCAATCTATCCTTTCTTTAAATCCAGCTTCTTCGCAGGTGCTTTAAGTCCAGCCTTCTCCGGATGTTGTTTTCTCCCACCTTCCAGGAACTTGGAACCCCTTCTCTCTATTTTGTCCGCAACACAAAGCAGAAGTCGATCTTGGGGGATATAAGCAAAGGCCATATATTGGCAGGATTTCAGAAGGTCGCAACAATTAACAGGGAAGCTGGAAGAATAAGGTTGACAATGGAAAGGGCAAGGCAACTCCAGAGGATCGGGAAGTTGAAACCATGAAAATGGGCTTGGAGCAGCAGATTCGCCTTGCCATGGGATGCCTCCACTGGTACCCTGGAACTTCCATTTCCTTTGCTCTGTGTTACTCTTTGAAGTGGAGACAGAAATGGCAACCCAGTCTGGTATTCTTGCTTGGGAAATCCCATGAACAGAGGAGCCTGGTGGGCTACAGTCCATGGGGTTGCAGAATCAGACACAGTTCAGTTCAGTTCAGTCACTCAGTCATGTCCGACTCTTTGCAACCCCATGGACTGCAGCATACCAGGCCTCCCTGTCCATCACCACGTCCCCGAGCATACTCAAACCCATGCCCATCAAGTCAGTGATGCCATCCAACCATCTCATCCTCTGTCGTCCCCTTCTCCTCTCGCCTTCAATCTTTCCCAGCATCAGGGTCTTGAACATCAGCAACTAAACAATACCAACTCTCTGAAGATGTGATTTTACCAATGGAGTATCTACTAACCATCTCCCGAACATGATGAGTCTGAGATGGAAGATTTGCCCAGGCAGCTTCCACAGTGAGAGGCCGATCCATTTCTGTCTCTACAGCTAAACAGGAGCCCCTGGGGCGCAGGCCGGGACTGCTCTCGTTTCTCTCCCTGTGGGCATTTCCTGACACGGCTGGCCCGGGGGGGCCGAGGTATCCCAAGCTGGTGTTGGTCTACTGGGGAGCGGGGCTGGGTCCCAGAGCAGCGGGCTGAGGGGTCCAAGACGCCCCAGAGCTGGGATCAGCCTGCCGGCAGGTGGGGCACAGAGGGCCTCGGGGGCAGTGCGGTGTCACTGGTGGTAGAGCTGGGCTCCCGGGTCTCTGGGTGCAGGGCTCTGGGGGGGGTCTCAGAGCAGGCAGTCAGGGCTGGGATCTAGGGGTTACTGAAGCTCGTGCCAGCCTGCTGGTAGGCAGGCTGGGTATAGGAGGCTGGGTCTAGGTCCTGGTGTAGGAGGCTGCAGTTACGATTGTCCAGGGGCTTGTGTCTGTCCCCTGGTGGGTGGAGGGGGGTCCCAGGGTCTCTGCCGGGGGCCTGTGGTCTTGGGTCTAGCGCTGGTGCATTGGTGTGCAGAGCAGGGTCTCGGGCCATCTGGTGGCCAGGGCTGGCTCCCGGGCGACTCACTCACCTGGAGGCCGGCTCCAAGGCTGAGAATTGAGGCACGTGGAAGGGGCTGAACTTGGGAGTGCGGTCGAGGAAGATGAACCGAGGCAGGAAGCTGGGTTCTGGCTGTGCCTCTGCCCTGACTGGCTCTGTGACCCGGCCTCTGCCACACCTTCTCCTGCACAAACCTGTGATGGGGTGAAGAGGGCGCTGGGCAGCGGAAGAGCCATCGCTAATGTGGAGTACAAACTTGAAGAAGAAATAGCTACTGATAAGTTTCTCATGAATGAGCCTTTGCTTTTTGGTAATACGCACCAGAAGCTTTCCAACCGGAGTTTCCAGCTGGAGGTTCGGTAATAGGAGTTTCATTTTATTTCAGAAAAGAGGCGAGGGATGAAGCAGAAAGACAGAGAGCTGCTTTAAATTCTTTCCTCGTTGAGTCCTTTAGCTCACACTAGAGAAAAGTTGGAGAAGGAACGTGGAATGTGTGAAAAGTAAAAGGCTACAGAAAATAAAAATTTATGAGCTCAGTTTCTAGAGCGCTCCCTCCCTTCTTTCTCTCTGGCTCTTCCACACACACTCAAAAAACAAATACTAATAGATGTTCATGTCATTTAATGGACACATAGCACTGAAAGAAATGTTTATAATTCTGACCTCAGTGACTCCAGGAGCGCTCCCTCCCTTCTTTCTCTTTGGCTCTTCCACACACACTCAAAAAACAAATACTAATAGATGTTCATGTCATTTAATGGACACATAGCACTGAAAGAAATGTTTATAATTCTGACCTCAGTGACTCCAGTAAGATCACTTCTTTAGTGTTTAATATTGTTTCAGAGTTTGTGCTGTTAAATCAAAAGGTTATCTATAATACATCTGGTGCTATTAATGCAAAAGATCAGGGGTATTCAAAAGACATTTATTCATTATTAATATAGATAATAAAGGATCATTTATGAGCCTTCAGATGAGATTTTTTATCATCAAAAGCTTAAAAAGGGAAATTTATTTTTGCTTCGGGACAGATATGAGAGGTGTCTGTAATGCGAAACGTGAGAGTCAACACAAGACTGTCAGATTCACTCTGTTTCTGAAGAAGGCTGATGCTTTATAGCAACAGATTAAAAAGAAAATAAAATTTGGGGCTTTATATTTCTATCGACGGGACTTCTTGATTTATTCTTGGTTTGTCCTTTATCAAGATGTCAATGTTCTTTGCTTCTCTTTCTTACATTTGTGGCTGTTGATGGCTTGTGTAAATTGGGTGAAAGGGAAGAATTCATCAAAATACTGAGAACTGTTGGCAATTAAACAATAGACCAGGTTAGTTGCAGAATTTTTACATACTAATGAGAGTTACTTGGCTTCTCAGGTGCTGTTAATGGTAAAGAACCTGCTTACCAGTGCAGGAGATATAAGAGACACAGGATTAATCCCTGGGATGGGAAGATCCTCTGGAGGAGGGCATGACATCTCATTCTAGTATCCTTGCTTGGAGAATCCCACGGACAGAGGAGCCTGGCGGGCTACAGTCCATGCAGTTGCAAAGAGTCGTATTTGACTGAAGTGGCTGAGCACCCACACATGCAATGAGAGTTACAAGTCCAGCTTTTATTGAACACTAGACGTAATAAGGGGAAGCCCTGGTGGCTCAGCGTAAAGAACCCACCTGCCAATGCAGGAGATGCAGGTTCAATCCCTGGGTTGGGAAGATCTCCTGGATGAGGAAATGGCCACCCACTCCAGTGTTCTTGCCTGGGAAATCCCACGGACGAAGGAGCCTGGCGGGCTACAGTCCATGGGGTCGCAGAGTCCGACACGACTGAGCACCCACACGTGCAGAAGTAAAGAGGAGGGTGTTTGGAAAATGTACTGTTTTGGAGGAAGGCAATATCACCTTGAGAGTCTTGGAAGAGCTCTCAGATCTGGAGCAGAGTAATACTGGAATCACTCTCAGGGCATGCTGTTGGCACTGCTCCAAGTGGAACTTAAGAGTTTTTAAAGGAGTTGCAGGGATTTTCAGAATTTCTCTCACCCCAACTTTGCAAACAAGCAGCAACCTGCCAATTCCCCAGGCAAAGCTGTAGTTGGAAACTTGTTGGATTTATTGGAATCCACACAAGTGAGACATAGAGAGTAGAGGATGCTTCTTACAGTACCAGCTACAAATCACAGTTGAATAAATGAGCGTATCTTGTTAGGTTCAGGTACCACAGTTGAAGTGATTTTGTACCAAAGGGTGGTGGGCATTTTTCTAAAGGCATTAATTCATTACTAATATACATAATTAAAAGCCATGTGTGTGGGCTTTAAATGGATTATCTTCATTAATACAAGAAAAAGGATGATGTATGGGCCAAATGGCCCCGGATTACCCTGGTTTCAATATTAGCTAATCATTTCAGAACTAGAAATTAACTCAGTAAAACCTGTTTCATTAAGGTAAAAGAGTATTCAACACTGGGGGCCTGTCCCTCGCTCTATCTCAGAGACTTTGGGCATCTAAACAAAACATCCACCTGAGTGTCAAGCAGTGAGGAGAAATGTGCAGCTTTCAACTGCACATTTCAACTCATTCCAGTTGTCGAATGAGTCCTATTGAGAAGGCTTTGTGTTGAAGGTGGGATTGGCTCTTTTTTGTCGCTGCTCACTCACTAAGTCGTGTCCAACTCTTTGCGACCCCCTGAGCTGCAGCACGCCAGGCTTCCCTGTCCTTCACCATCTCCTGGCGTTTGCTCAAACTCATGTCCATTGAGTCAGTGATGCCATCCAACCATCTCATCCTCTGTCGTCCCCGTCTCCTCCTGCCTTCAATCTTTCCCAGCATCAGGGTCTTTTCCAATGAATCAGTTCTTCGCATCAGGTGGCCAAAGTACTGGAGCTTCAGCTTTGGCATCAGTCCTTCCAATGAATATTCAGGACTGATTGACTGGTTTGATCTCCTTGCAGTCCAAGGGACTCTCAAGAGTCTTCTCCAGCACCACAGTTCAAAAGCATCAATCAGCTGTAAGTATACATACATCCGCTCTCTTTTGGAGCTCTCCCCTACCCCTCCACCCACCATCCCAGTTCTCTAGGTCATCACAGGGCACTGAACCGAGCCCCCTCTGTTACTGCAGGTTCCCACTAGCTCTCTTTTATACAAGGTAGTATATACATGTCCCTGCTACTCTATCAGCTGCAAAGCTCATTCTTAAAAGAGGCCTTGAGATCTATCTAGCCCCAATCAGGAGGCCACAGTCTGGGGAAGAGCTGGCTTCCTTTCCTGCTCTGGCAAGCTGTAGTCCCATAGGGAGCCAGCTTTGGGTTGGCATGGAACTCTTTTTTTGGTTCCCACACAATCCAAAGAGGTTTTGTTGTTTTGGCCACTTTCAAAGTCTTTTCTCTGGTCCTCTCGGGTGTCTGTCACTTGTCCCCAGGTTGTCTTCTTCCTCTAAAACCCTGCTCGCCCTGAGCAAAAAAAAAAAAAAAAAAAAAAAAAAATCTCATAAGCTTCTTCACTCAGGGGTATAACTACAGAGAAAAGTTTATCTGTGAGCCTTCTGGAAGCACGCTAACCTGCTGACCTTGCATGATACAGACAGCAAATAGGTGTGTTAATCACCCAACCAGGTAAATACCACTCTAGACATCTGAACAGTAGGTGGTACCCACCTGCATCCTGGTCACGGTTTGGGGCCATGGAGGAGGTGGACTAAGCAAGCTAAACCTGGGTGGATGGGAGGTTTAGCAGTGATACATGTCACACTGATTATAAATCCTGATCCAAGTCATAAGTAACTGCACCAATGGAGGTGGTAATAGCTCATCTTTAAACTTCCTGGTCTTAGTAATGCTGACGGGTGCAGCTGATATGGTCTCGCTTAAGAAGGCAGTATTCAGCATGTCTGTATTAACTTTTAGGTTCCAATTAATAATAACAGTATTTTTTGAAAAAAAAACTATTAAAATTAGTAAAGGCTTAAGCAAAGTGAGAGTAATACTTTCATTATAAAAATACAGCATGTTTTATAAACATTAATGGAATATCATTTTTCCCCTTCTCTTTCTATTTCCACATAATTATTCTCTTTGTTATGGACATAATCTTCTTTTCTGCCCCTGACATCTCTCAGTCAGCTTTAATTGATTTTCTTAACAGCATTTTCTTATTTTTGTCCTTCTTCCATTGTTCCATTTTCCAGATGCAGTTCTGTTTTTTATTTACTCAGAGCTTGTCTTTTTTTTTTTTAAGCTCTTTATAAAATCACATCAATTGTTTGCCCCTTCCAGAGAAATTGTAACTTGCAGACTTAATTAGGATTTCTTATGATTCTCCACATTTCAGGATTTCAATATGTACCATTAGAACAATGGAGCCCCCAGATTTCTTAGTTCTCCCAAATTTTCTTCTTCAAATTTGGCTCTTCTACATAGTTATAGCTTGTTAGAACTCATCTTTCTAAAAAAGTCTGGAAGAAA
Source organism: Cervus elaphus (assembly GCF_910594005.1). NCBI lineage: Eukaryota > Metazoa > Chordata > Mammalia > Artiodactyla > Cervidae > Cervus > Cervus elaphus. The sequence continues at coordinate 47,319,209 of NC_057821.1, read as the reverse complement.
ACCAGATAAACATTATTACTACATCAAAGTTGCAAGCTCTTCCCACCCCATCATTTAGCATTGCCATTTCAAGTTTTTTAAAAAGCAAATACCAAAACTCATTTGGATGCTGTTTTTATGATAAGAAGCCATGTTAACGATAACATATGTTGTTGTTTTAAGGGCCCATTTTATAATGGAAAGAATACACTCTTGACTTACTTGGGGGTTTAATTCATGCAATTCCTACCTCATTATGTACTAACTGTTTATTAATCATCAGCCTGACTACATGGTCTGTTTTTATTCACTTTGATTTCTTGTGTGTTTAAAGTTCAGGGTTTAAATTTTTAGTGCTAAGATTGACGATGACTGCTTTTAGTTGTCTGCTTATTCCTCCAACTAGGTTTCTAAACACTTCCAGGAGGCAAAGGGAATGAAGAAGAGAAAAAGATGGAGTTAATATCTTGTCAACACATTTTCTTATTATGTAGGGAGCCCTCTGAATGGACAAATTAGACTTAGAGTTCTGTTGGAGATTACACTGTACAGACATTTGCCCTGCAACATAGATTTTTTTTTTTTTAAGTTGAGAGAGAATGGGACACAGCATCTGTGCTGTGTGCTAATTTGCTTCAGTGGTGTCTGACCCTCTGTGACCCCATGGACTGGACTGAAGCCCGCTGTGCTCCTCTGTCCACGGGTTTCTCCAGGCAGGAATACTGGAGTGGGTTGCTGTGCCCTCCTCTGGGTGATCTTCCCGACCCAGGGAGAGAACCTGTGTCTCTTACGTCTCCTGCATTGGCAGTCTGGATCTTTACCCCTAGTGCCGCCTGGGAAGCCCTAACATCTGTGATTCAGAGAGCTTTCACTTCCTACTGTTGGACTTAAATGATTTTTGGTCTTTAAGAATTCCTATCGTGCTGCTGCTAATGTAGCCTATTTTAATCCAAAACAATCAGATGCAAGAAGTCTCATAGGGTTTATTTCTTTAATCTAATTAATCGACTTCCAGTTTATCAAGCACAGCTGACAGATTTATTAATGGAAGTCCCCTGTGTTGGGTGGGCTTCCCAGGTGTCGCAGTGGTAAAGAATCTGCCTACTAATTTGGGAGATTTGGGAGACGTGGGTTCGATCCCTGGGTCAGGAAGATCTCCTGGAGGAAGAAATGACAACCCACTGCAGTCTGCTTGCCTGGAGAATCCAATGGACAGAGGAGCCTGGAAGGCTACAATCCATGGGTTTGCAAAGAGTCAGACACAGCTGAGCAGCTGAACACACACATATGCTGGGTAAACATCTAGGAGGGGTGCTCAAGTGTTGCAGAACTTCTGTTGTTGTTTACTCGCTAAGTCTTGTCCTACTCTGTTCGACCCCGTGGAATGTAGCCCTCCAGGCTCCTCTCTCTGTTCATGAGACTTCCCAGGCAAGAACGCTAGAGTGGGTTTCCATTTTCTTCTCCAGGGGATCTTCCCAGTCCAGGGATCAAACCCACGTCTCCTGTATTGACAGGAGAGTGCTTTACCACTGAGCCACCAAGGAAGCCCAAAACTTTGGCAGTGGTGGGATTTGAACTCACACCTCCAGAGAGACTGGAGCCTAAATCCGGCACTTTAGATTGCTCGGCAGGCTACCCTAGGGTCGTCCAAATTTAGGATCACACAAGTCACCCAAGAGAGGAAATTACACCCATGGCACTAGTAGTAACAATTCCATGCACGTGGGGAGTTCAGTGAGTTAGCTGCTTTGGCCAATGCTTTGCTCGCCTGGAAGTTGAATGCACAAGAGCGGGGATGCCAAACTAAGGCGGGGGGAAATTAGAGGATCGTTGTCTCCGAATCAAGTGCCAACGATGATCCATCAAGTTAGAGGCCAGTGTTTAAATGTCTAGTCAAAGGCACAGGTGTCTGGGTGCTTGAAAGCAAGGGGAGCTGTCTAATAAAGCCCTAAGAGATAAGGCTAAAGCCAGTATCTGCAGTTTTTTCTTCTTCCCATCACAGGGGCCTGCTTGAGCAGCTGCAGCTACTGGTTTTCACCTGCCACCTGTCACTTGCCTCTCTCTACACTTGTAGAAGGGCTTATTTACTCCCACTGTTTGGAGGTACAAAAGAATTTTCTTTCTTTTATTTTGCAACCATTCATGCAAGTTTTCTTACCTGTACTTGGTAAGATGACGATAGTTAGATACACATTCAATACAGTTTAATTTGTCCCTTAGCCTCATTTAATCATTCTAACGATTTTTAAAATTTATTTTTTATTGAAGTATTGCTGATTCACAGTCTGTGTTCATTTCTGGTATACAGCAGTGATTAATTATACAAACATAGATTCTTTTCTATATTCTTTTCCATTTATGGTTTATCACAGGATACTGAATATGGTTCCCGGTGCCATCCAGTAGGATTTTGTTATTTATCCATGCTGCACCACAACAGCTTGCATCTGCTAATCCCAACCTCCCAATCCTTCCCTCCCTTACGCCCCCGCCCTTGTCAAGCACAAGTCTGTTCTCTATGTCTAGGAGTCTAACAGGTTTTTTTGGTTTTAAAGGTTTAGCTCAGTTTGGGTTCAACCATCAGTCTTTCAGATTCCACTCTGCTGTTCTCCAAAGCGGCGCATGGTGTGTGAGGTTTGGGGAGGAGGCTTCATGGCCTCTTGACTCTGGAGGGAAAGACGGCCCAGCCTCATGCTGAGCCCTGGTGCATCTCGGCTGGCACCCGCTGACCTCTGTTCAATGTGCTCCCATCCTGCCACCCTGCAGTATCCACCAGTGACATCTGGGGCTGATAATTGCAGGGTCTAATGTTTCTCAAACTTGATCAGAGCCTGGCCAGCTGGACTCCAACATTTGCCGGGGCTGGAAGAAGACACTGTGATACATGAATATAAATATAAATCAAGCTAACACAGTTATGTATGCTCTATCCCCTTACCTTGACAAGTATACCTTCATAATAACAAAATTAAGAAATATTTAAAGTATGTCAGAACACTGGCAAAATATTGGAGACGAATTTATTTATTACTGTACGTGTGTCTGAGTGTTCTTTTGATGGATTGGTGATAACTGGATGACTAATAAAAAAGAAATACCTAATTTAACATATTCTTGCACATTCATTTCATAAATTTATTTTTTATTTCATTTCAGCAGAATCCTTAATAATGTCATGATCAAGATTTTCATAACTTGGTTCCATTTATAGCAATGCCAAATGAGACAACCTTTCCTGAATCATTATAATTTCAATATATTTTCCCTTTGTTTCAACTTAGAGAATTCTTGCTCTGCTGAGGGAGTAGCAACCAGAACGTCAATAAAAATCTTCAAGCAATATTTGATTTGGAATGAATCCATGAATTTTACAAATGTTCAAACATTGCAATGAAGTTGTGTATGGTAAAATTGTTACTAAAGAAATTATTATAAATTATTAAATTTCATCATCTAAATATTACTCCTTATGTTACTAGTGATTATCACCATTTTCTTTAGATCTGTACAGTTTCTTACCTTTTTTAATTTCAAGTTTTCAATTATTAATGTATTCTTAAAAAGAAAAATAATTGTAAGCTACTCAATATATCCAGTTCTCTCTTTTGTGGAGGTTGTACCTTGATTTATAATGGCCCGAAAATAAACTGTAGAAATAGTTTGGGGATTGTGCTGTGCTGAGTCACTTCAGTCCTGTGTCCAACTCTTTGCAACTTTATGGGCTGTAGACCCCCAGGCTCCTCTGTCCATGGGATTCTCCAGGCAAGAATACTGGAGTGGGTTGCCTTGCCGTCCTCCAGGGGATCTTCCCAACCCAGGGATCGAACTCAGGTCTGTTATGTCTCCTGCATTGGCAAGCAGGTTCTTTACCATTAATACCACCTCGGAAGCTCCAGTTTGGAGATTATTTCTACATAAATCTGTTTCCCAATCAAGGCAACAACTTTCTACATCAATCCCAATCCCATCCACCACATACCCCACCCCAGCAGATGGATATCTTGGGCTGACCAGAGAGAAGGGCTCTGTGTGTGTGTGTGTGTGTGTGTGTAAAGACAAGACTTGGAGTTTATTTTCCCAGATGTTAACGAACTCCCTTAACAAACTTACTGAAAAGTACTAGATCTAAATACCCTCTTGTTTAAGTAGAGCATGGTTAACAATATGAAGTTTAAAAGAAAGCATCATGTAAATTCCCTTTTCGTCTTTATTCTGTTACAAATATTTTCTAATTTTCCTTGTTATGACTTCTTAGACACACCCATCATTTAAAAGTGGACATTAAATTTGCAAATACATAGGAAAAGTTTTAAAAGTATCTTTGATTTTAATTTCTCATTTAAATCCTTTCTTCTCTGCAATCACCCTGTTTCTTCAGTCTTTTAACCTTATTGAGGCTTTCAGTGGCTAAGTCAAAGAGCTCTCTTGTTAACTGTCACACTGCACTTGAAAATATAAGAATTATTTTCAAGTATCTTTGGTATTTATTTCTAACACAATCCCATGGTGATAAGAGAACAGACTGTATGATTTCAGTACCTTTAAACCACGACATTTTTGCATCTTGTTATATGTCCCTGGATATGTTCTAGTGTCTCCTGGTTTATAGTCTATGGGAACTTGAATAGAATTTGTATCCTGCTATTGTGTGAAAATTGTATAAATGTTAATTATGTTGCATTGGTTAAAAAAAGAAAGCATCATGGGACTTCCCTGGTGGTCCAGTGGCTAAGACTCTGAGCTCTGAATGTAGGGGACCCAAGTTAGATCCCTGGTTAGGGAACAAAATTCCACAAGCGCAACTAATTATCCTCCATGCGGCAATGAAGACTGAAGATCCCACAAGCCGCAACTAAGACCTGGGGCAGCCAATAAATAAGTACATATTTAAAAAAAAAGAAAGTCTCATTTTTGCCTTGCATCTGGGTCCTAGCCAACAATGCTGAGAGATAGATACTTGCCTTTGTTTAACTGGGATTTCCACGACCTGTTCTTTCTCCACCATAATTTACCAGAAAGTAATATTTGAAAAACATCTGAGTTTTTTTCCTTAGGTTTCATGTTTAATTATACTTAATTGAAATTTAGCATAAATATATATTTCTGCCTTGGAAGAGTTTCTTTCCCTTTTTCATGGTAGCATTAGAGTCATATCGCTGATCACTTAATTATGACCTCCTCTGGGGAGAAAGGTTAATGAAAAACTGGAGTACCAAGAAGCTTGTTTTGGATTTGAACGCCAAGTCGCTCTATTGCCGATCTGGTTTTTGAAAAAACGGATCCCCTAACTAAATCGCTCCCCTAACTGAATCTTTTCGTGAAAGATCTTTGGAGCTTCCACTTGCAAAAGAGATTTGTGTGGGAAGAAGACATTTCTACATCAACCATGCTCTGCCTGCTTTCATAATAACACATAATTGCAGATCCACAGACATTACAAATCATATACAACCAGAAGTAGCGCTAAGTTGCTTTGTTTTTCCAAGTCTCCTGATTAAACTGAAAATTTGTGTACAGCTTCCTCATTCAAACAGGGGCCCCTCTTTCTTTCTCATGAGGCGGAAGAGGCTGGCACCAACCACCCAAGCCTTCTAGCACCGCACGTCCTGGGCCTTCTCAGGTGGGACCCGCTCTGTGATGAGCCGGACGGTGAGATGGGGGCGGGAGGGAGGCTCGGGAGGGAGGGGAGATGTGAATACACACACCTGATTCACTTCCTTGTGCAGCAGAAACTGACGCAATATTGTAAAGCAACTGTACTCCAATCAAAAATTATTGTGAACGTGATTTTCAACCCATCTCTGTCTGCTCGACTCAGTCGTCTCACTTCCTTTTGTCCCTACAAGCGATATGTTAATACATCTCATAAATGCACTGCTCTTCTCAGCTGTAGAACATTCTCCCACTGAAAGACAGGGAGCTAATTAACGCAGCCCCGCCAACAGCGAGGGCTGGGTCCCCCTGATGCACGCGCGGGCGCTGCGAACCAGAAATGACCGTGTACAGGAGGCTCGGAGCTTCAGGAGAGCACGTGAGCGCGGGGACAGGCTGAGATGATGCGCTCACCGTGCCCGGAGCCTCGGCTTGGCGGACCAGACCCCTCTGCAGATCGGACGGGAGGTGGTGTGCAGCACCGGGGTTCTTAAATATTCATAAGAGAGATTGATAAGGGAGGCAGGGAGAGAGATTGAGAGAAAAAAAAGGGGAAAACATGCCTGCCCAAACCATTAGCACAGGCAGACAGCAAGCTAACTCGCTTATGACCTACATAGGTGGTATATCACGTTCCATCATCCTGAAGACATTTCGGATTTTAGAAACATTGCAGGAAATTTAGAAGTCCAAATCTAAAATTTATTTTCATGCCTTTACAAAGATTGGCAAATTTGCAAGAGGCTGTCATCTTTTATGAAAGGAAGATGAAGCAGTCCCCTTTCTATTTTTATTAAGGACAAAAATATGGGAAATTCTATTTTCTCAGGGTAAGATTTATTCTGGATGAAAGTGTATTTTTTTTAAATCGTGAGTACACACCATGACTAGCTTTCCAGTTATCCATAGAAGAAAATGAAAATTCATTTCTTGCCTAATTGGAAAAAAATCTGTAGTTTTAAATGACCAATTGTGTATCTCTGTGTTTTTCAGTAACTTTATGACTTGAGCACTTTTATCTTGAATATTCTTCCCCATATTAGCTTTGAATTAAACCCTAGTGTGGGCTTCAGAGTCTCCAAATATTCAATTATTGAACGGCTTTTATTGTGACAATTCCACATATTTTTAGCTTTAAAAAAAAAGCTCTAGTAATCTTCGGTGTAGAATTTACATTATTTAACTCTCAGTTGAAGATGTGGGTTTGTAGGTTCCTTTTTAATTTTTGTGGAAAGCTTTTGTTAATTTTGAACTATGTCCCAAATACTCCAAAGAGTGAGCTAAGGAAATGATCGGAGGGAGACCGCTGACACGGGCGCCCGGAAGCCCCACTCCGCGCGGGCGCCCGGCAGGACTGCCCGCCTGGCACTTCTTAATCAGGCCGGAGAGATGGAGTAACGCTGTTTAAGCAGAGAGGACGTCCCACTCTCACGTGGAAGGGTGAAAACTCGGGACATTTTTTACCTCTTGGGACGTCATGAAATAAGGTATGCCATTTGGTGTCTTAAGTTTAAACAAGAAAACTGTGAAATGACTGAATTAAAGTGAACGATTCAGCAAATTTTTTTTCTAATGCCCCCCAAAAAAAGGTAGTGGGAGGAAAGATGGCAAGAGAGAATAATCAAGTCAGCGTACAGAATGGAGGGCCTTAGTTTCCGTCCGGAGGGACCACCATCCTTTAATATAGTCACTTAAAAATACATGCATTGCTACATTTTTCATTAGCCTTAATTTTTTCATCAATCATGTTAATTTATACAGAGGGCACTTAATAATAGCTAATTAACACTTATGACTTTTGAAATTAAAAGACCTTTGGAGAGATTACCGCTGATTGGGGAAAGGATTTTTTTTTTCTTCTCATTTTAGAAAAGAGAAAGAGCACTAAGGTGTGGGGCAGGTATATCGAGAGGAGATTCCATCTTCTGCTTTTCTGATTATCAGGCAGGTAACAATGATGCTGGTCTACATGGGCCCTGTGATGTCCTTTGACACAGCCCCAGAAAAACAATATGCTGGGCATTGCTAGTTTCAAATTAAATAAATCAAAATTCAGGATAATCTTTAAATAGATTGAGACCAAAATGAAATTTATCATTGCCTCAAAATACTGTCAGAAGGAAACAAAAAATAATAATCAGGTGTAGTTACTCTTTTGGAGTAAATGAAAGTATGTTAAAAATAAAAATCTACCAAGTTAAAATAATATTGACAATTTTAGGGAGAAACAAGCTGTATCATTACCTCATCAGTCCACAGAGGTGTCTGAGTTGTATTTGTTTCTGTCACATTAGTCACTGTGCTTGCGTGTATCTTTCCTTTGTGTTCTAATATTTCAGGTCATCATTTCTGCATGAAGAAAGCAGATTTGAAGTGTATTTTTTTGATATCTACAAAACGCTTTTGGTTGAGTACTTGTTTTATGTGATTAGGGTGTTTGTGAGTACATATACATGCATAAATATACTATCAATATTGTATGCTAATATTTCATATGTAGTATTTGCATATATTTACAGCATTTTACATCTGTATTTATAGACATACCATATATATTTATAGACATACCTATCTATACATAATATTTTAATTTAACAATTTTACCCACCAGTAGATGTCTCTCTTCCCTGACTGATGGTTTACCTCTAGGATTGCTAAGGTTTTCACCAAATCTGGTTTTTGTATGAATATTGAAATTAAGGTTTTCAATCTAACGTATCTCCCACCCAATCTGTGTTTTAAATGCTTGTCATGTATGGCGTATCCTTCAACTGCAAATGCTGCATAGAGGCATTTTAACTATAAGATTACACAATGGATTCACATCTCTCTCAGATACTTTTAGTATTTCCATTCTCACTAAAGGTCTACATGGGCCTCTGGGGGCTCAGCGGTAAAGAATCCACCTGCCACGCAGGAGACACAGGTTCGATCCCTGGATTGGGAAGATCTGGAAAAGGAAATGGCAACCTACTCTTGCCTGGGAAATCTCATGGACAGAGGAACCTGGTGGGCTACAGTCCATAGGGTCGCAAAAGAGTTGGACATGACTGAGTGACTTAGATAACAACCACATGGGCTCTGGATGTGAAACAACTTTCGCAAAGTGTCTAAGCTAATTTCAGGCCAAGTTAGAGATACACGAGTACCATAAGATGTTGCTCATATGTGGAAGCTAAAAAATATGATACAAATGAATTTATTTTTAAGACAGAAATACTCACAGACTTAGAGAATAAACTTCTGGTTACCAGGGGAAGGGATGGGGGTGGGAGGGATATACTGGGAGTTTGGGGTGGATATGTCCACACTAATGTATATAAAATAGATAACCAACAAGTTCCTACTGTGTATCACAGGGAACTCTGCTCAACATTCTGCAATAACCTAAATGGGAAAAGGACTTGAAAAAGAATGGATACTTTAAGTGAATCACTTTGCCGTACACCTGTAACTAACACACCATTGTTAATCAAAGATGCTCCAGTGTAAAATAAAATCAAGTAACTTCGGGGATGTATGAATCTAAAAGATGTGCAATTAGAACAGGGATTAAATGTATTTATGAATTTTAACATCTACTTGAAAATTGTACAAATTGATCAGCATGTAAGGATGAACATGTGAACTTAATTTAGGGAGAGCCTTTAATTTATCATTCAAAAGACAGAAGACATTTCCAAGTACATGTGCTATATCCGTGTTCGTGGTAAAGTGTTTAATGCAAGTTGTAGTCAGGGGAGGAAATCCATACATTGAAAAACTAGTCCTCCTCATGCTGAAAATTTTCTTTAGATAGATAGATTGTGTGGAGGCAAAAACTGAATTCTTTTGGTGCCTTGACACTCTTTCCCCATTTCCTGGTTTACTTCTTCCGCTTTCTGTGAGCTGCTTGTGGGAACTTGGTCTCATCTGCTCTGTTATCTTGTCTCATCTACTCTGTATCTTCCTTGTGGAGTCCTCTTATTATATACTGTATATAATGGTCTCTTAATAGCATCTTTCTAAGCCCCTCTCCCACCCTATTGGTGTCTTCCAACACATTTAGAGCTACTCTTGGTAGGGCTAGAAACATGAGACTCACCTTTTCATTCTCTTCCAGGACAGATGGAGCAGCAGCCAACACTGCTTTCTTTCATCCTATATTCATTTGGTAAAACCTTTTGGTGTGAATGCACTCCAGGGCTTGTCTATTTTGGTTGTACTCCCAAAAAAAGGTCCGCATAGTCAAAGCTATGGTTTTTCCAGTGGTCATGTACAAATGTGAGAGCTGGACCATAAAGAAGGCTGAGTGATGAAGAACTGATGCTTTCGAACTGTGTTGGAGAATACTCTTGAGAGTCCCTTGGACTGCAAGGAGATCAAACCAGTCCATCCTAAAGGAAATCAGTCCTGAATATTCATTGGAAGGACTGAGGCTGAAGCTGAGGCTCCAATACTTCGGCCATCTGATTCCAAGAGTTGATTCATTGGAAAAGAACTTGATGCTAGGAAAGATTGACAGGAAAAGGAGAAGAGGACCGTGGAGAATGAGATGGTTAGATAGCATCACTGGCTCAACGACATGAATTTGAGCAAACTCTGGGAGATAGTGAAGGATAGGGAAGCCTGGTGTGCTGCATTCCATGGGGTTGCAGAGTTGGACACAACTTAGCAACTGAAAAACAATAGCAGCAAACTACCAACAAAATTCAGCATATGGGATATGGTTCTACAGTAACTAGAGTTTGAGAGTTTTGAGAACTTTATTACAATCCTTGAGAGCAGCACCATTCAGTACAGTGGCCTGTAGTCATAGGTGATGCCTTATATTAATTAAAACTAAATAAAATTTAAAACTCCTTTCATCAGTCATACCAGACACATTTCAAATGCTCAGTAGCCACGTGTGGGTAGTGGTAACTGTTTTGGACAGCACTGAGATCGAACTTTCCCATCATCATAGTAAGTTCTGTTGGACAAGCTGCTTTAGGTAACTGGAAAAAGCCATCTGGAGTTTAAAAAAAAAAAAAAGGAAGAGTGGTTATGTGATCCATAGCCTTGAACTCTAGAGAAGAAGTCCAGTGGGGCTGGAAGAAACTGCAGAAATCGTCCAAGGTGAGCCATGTGGTTTTACAGACTGGAGGACTTGGGGTGGGGCTGGTGACTCATCAAAGCTTCCTGACTGTTTCTGTCAACTACAGACTGGCACTTGCCATCTACCTCTGCAAGGATTAACTCACGTGCTGCTGCAGCTGCTGATTTCCAACACGCCCTGAGAGGAGTTCAGCAGCCAGGCTTTCTGAGCTCGGGGGAAAACTGGCAGAACTGGCCTTCAGATAGTTAAGTATCCTTAGGAGCTGATTTTATGAGCCCGATTCTTGAATCTCCTCATATCTAGAAAAGAACTAACATCCTTCATGCTGACGACTGCTCCTTGTGACCAGCAGAAACCTGTTGCAGAAAAATATGCTCATGTTTGCATGTATTCCCCCTTTATCAAAATCACATATATACTGACCTTCCCCGTTGCCTCTTTGGAGCAGCTTCTCAGAACTATTTCAGGTGCTGCCTCCTGAACTATGATCTCATTTTGCCCCAAATAGAACTTAGCTCACAAGTCTCACATCGTGCATTTTTAAAATGTGCTTTTCCTCACAGTGTGGCTTGTAATAAGTTGTGCGCTACTGTTTGAAAAGTTAACACAATGTTGACATGATAAATGACTGGCTTATCATCCTGCTTTTCTCCATCACCAAGCTCCTTGAGGATCTGTGTTCAAGCTTCCTTCTCTCTCCCGCCCCTGTTCGCTGGTATCTCTTGACATATAGCTTCAGCCCAGAGTAATATTAGGGCTTCCCTGGTGGCTCAGTGGTAAAGAATTTGCCTGAAATGCAGGAGACATGGATTTGACCCCTAGATCAGGAAGATTCCCTGGAGAAGGAAATGGCAAACCACTCCAGTATTCTTGCCTGGGAAAGCCCATGGACAAAGGAGCCTGGCAGGCTACAGTCCGTGGGGTTGCAGAGAGTCAGACATGACTTAGCAACTAAACAGCAGAGTAATGTTACCAAGTTTAAGCTCCTACTGCTCACTTCCCGACAGGTCAATAAATCGAGGAAGTTTTAGGGGCAAGGATCAACTTTATATGAAAGCCAGCTGACTGAGAAGATGGTGAACCAGTCCCCCCAAGAACCATCTTCTTAGGGTCTGGATACTAGTTGCTTTTACTAGAGTGGGGAGGTGAGGCGATAAAGTAAAAAGCCCATATTTTTCACTCAGCCCTGTCAGACTCATTGCAACCCCCTGGACTATAGCCCTCCAGGCTCTTCTGTCCATGGAGTTCACATGGTAAGAATACTGGAGTGGGTAACCATTCCCTTCTCCACGGGATCTTCCGGACCCAGGGATCGAACAAGGGTCTCCTGCAATGCAGGCAGATTCTTTACCACCCAAGCCACCAGAAAGAAAGTGAAAGGGAAAGGGAAAGTCGCTCAGTCGTGTCCGAGTCTTTGCAACCAAGGACTATACAGTCCATGGAATTCTCTAGGCCAGAACACTGGAGTGGGTAGCCCTTCCCTTCTCCAGGAGATCTTCCCAACCCAGGGATCAAACCCAGGTCTCCAGAATTGCAGGCGGACTCTTTACCAGTTGAACCACAAGGGAGGCCCAAGAATACTGGAAGCCCCAAAAGGCCAAAAGTTGTTACAAATATTTCCTGGTTTCAGCCAGATTCCTCCGGAGGGGTTATGCTAATTTCCTCTTTCTTGCAACCATTCACAGGTGAACTGAGTCAGAATGCCTCCTGTGAGCTGAACAAAGGTGTTTTAGGTAGGGGAGGCAGGGTCCCCTGTGACAGGCCGTTGTGTATACTTGGAGTTATAGGCAGCACTCCTTCCTTCAGTGATGCACTTGTAACAGAAGCAGTAGGAAAAGAAAGTTAAAGTGAAGGAAACGGATCCAACATGGAGTCAGATTTGTTCTTCCCTATTACAGTAAGTCAGTAAGATTTCTCTGCCAAAGCCATTGCTAACATCTTAGTTGGGACTTCCCTGTTGGCTCAGTGGTAAAGAATTCGCCTGCCAATGCAGGAGACACGATTTCCATCCCTGATCTGGGGAGATCCCACATGCCTTGGAGCAACTTAAGCCTGTGGGCCACAACTATAGAGCCTGTGCTCCAGAGCCTGGGAGCCACAGCCACTGAGCCCCCACGCCCAGAGCCTGTGCTCCCCACGGGAAGCGACGGCTACTGAGCCCCCACGCCCAGAGCCTGTGCTCCGCATGGGAAGCGACGGCTACTGAGCCCCCACGCCCAGAGCCTGTGCTCCGCATGGGAAGCGACGGCCACTGAGCCCCCACGCCCAGAGCCTGTGCTCCGCGCGGGAAGCCACCGCAGTGAGAAGCCCGCACTGCGACCAGACAGTAGCCTCCCCTCCCCGCAGCAGGAGGCAAGCCTGTGCAGAGTGAAGACCCAGTACAGCCAGAAATAAAAATAAAGAAATAAAATGAAAAACAATAACACCGTGGTCACTAAATACAAAGGCTGTTTATTATTTTGTAGTCTGCTCCTTGAATTCTAGTTTTTAAAATTAATTAATTTATTTTAATTGGAGGCTAATTACTTTACAATACTGTGGTGGGTTTTGCCACACATTGACATGAATCAGCCACAGGTGTACACATGTCCCCCGTCCTGAACCCCCTCCCACCCCCCTCCCCATCCCGTCCCTCAGGGTCATCCCAGGGCACCAGCCCTGAGCGCCCTGTCTCAGGTATCGAACCTGGACTGGCGATCTGTTTCACATATGGTAATATACATGTTTCAATGCTATCCTCTCAAATCATCCCACCCTCGCCTTCTCCCAGAGTCCAAAAGTCTGTTCTGTACATCTGTGTCTCTTTTGCTGTCTCGCATATAGGGTCATCGTTACCATCTTTCTAAATTCCATATATATGCGTTAGTATACTGTATTGGTATTTTTCCTTCAGACTTACTTCACTCTGTATAATAGGCTCCAGTTTCATCCACCTCATTAGAACTGATTGAATTCTATTTTTAAATCGAACATTGTAGCGTAGCCAGCTGCACGCTCCATCTTTCTTCTCTTCTTCCCCCTGCCTTATCTCCTGCTCCTCTATCCTCTCCTTGGTCTCCCTCTCCGGTACCTATCCTTTCCTCCCCTCATCTCCTAAACAGGGCCGTTTAAGAACCTGTTGTTTTCCATGTTACCATTCTCCCTAAACTCTCTCCCTGGGCAATTTTACCTGATACAGAACTCCGGCTAAGTGTCCAGGTGATTGACTCCCCACCTGCAACTCTAGCTTTGATCTAGTGTATTATGAGCCCAAATCCCAAGGTTGCTACCTCACAGGAGACTCACATTCATCACCCACTGAGCCCTTTAGGGTTCACTTTCTTCTCCAGCCCTCGTTCTTCCTAAGGCATTCTATTTTTGTTAAAGATACAATAATTCTATGAGCTACCCAGAATTGAAGTCGTAGGGCCATCTGTGCCTCCTGCGGGTGACCAGCCATCCTGGCATGCACAGGAGTGAGAGATTACACAAGAGTAGGACTGTTTGTGCTGAAAATGCCAAAGCTCCTGGTCAACCCAGGTTGGTCATCTTACTTGCTCTTCTTTTGTCCCCAGAACTAATCAGCCATCTCTTTGCTCCATCTTCACTTCCATCTCTGCTGTGATGCCCACGCCAGGAGTAATGGAAGCCATCACCCCTTTTTCTAGGAGCCATGGCCTTTCGAGAGCAATGGAGCCATTAAGACGAACATAATGGCATGTTACTTTCTTCACCCCAAAAAAGGTGAGAAAGGGCATTGTTCAAACCCAATGTAGGGAGAACTTTTTATAAAAATTGTGTAATTTTGCAGTTGCCTCCCAAGTTTTTCATAACCATGTAATTAAAAGAATTAGGAGAGAGTTCTGGTCCTCTCTCATCCAGAGGCATCACCTCATCCTCTGGTTTTCCACGATTTATAATGCCATGGACACGTTCTGAAAAAAGGGGTTATTGTATGTTTATAGTTTAGTGGAGTTGTTTTCTATTCAGGAAGGCTGGAAAGAAATAATTGTTTTAGAACGCACCTCTTTCCAGCCTTTCCTGGGTAGGATCCAGCTAGTTTCAAGATGAATGTCATCTCTCTCCTCTACATTTTCATAATATTGTATATGCATCTTTTATGGTATTCCTCATTTCCTTATCTTGTGTACCTCACGTTCTTCTGCCGACACACATCTTTGACACTCTAAATTCCTTCTTTGAATTTGTATTCCTCTATTTGGTACTCCAGTGGGAATTTCCCCAGAGCTCAGTCCTGAGTCCCTGCCTCATTTCATTCTGCATTGTCTTTTTCAGCAATTTTACCCTTGTCCCTAACTTCAATTAATACCTATAAATGACAACACTCAAATTTATCTCGTCATTTCAGAGTCTTTTATGCTCAGACCTATATATCTTACAGCTTGTGTGACACCATACTTGAATATCATATGGTGCCTCAAATTTCACAACTGTAATGTTGGACAGTTCCTTCAGGATTTATTGCTACTCCAGTGATCACAGCTCAGCTAATGACCCCGCCATTTACCCAGTTTTTTATGCCAGATTCTGACCATCATCCTTTCCCCCTCAGGTTGTTGAAAGTTCCGTGGATTCTGTCTCCTATAATGTATCTTGAATCCTTATCTTCCTCCCTACTATCATGATCATCATCTCCCATTTACTGAGAAACACCTTCTTTGATTACTCAATGGAAAGTAGACTTTCCATGCATATTCCTAATAGGAACTTAACTTTTTCTTCATCGAATTTATCCTCATCTGTAGCCATAACCTGTGTGATTATGAGTGTTTTCTTTTCATTGTTGGGCCGTAAACTCTGCAAGCATTGGAGTTATGCCTGCTTTGCTCACAATTGCATCCTCAACTCCAGCCCAGCGCCCACAGCAAGCCTTTGTTGAATGTGTGAATTAATGAATGAGCCACACAGGAAGTTTTTCCTTTTAGTATTTGCCTACCACTGAATCATTGTTGTTGTTTAGTCACTCAGTCATGTCCAACGCTTTGCCACCCCGTGGACTGTAGCCCACCAGGCTCTTCTGTCCATGGACTTTTCCAGGCAAGAATCCTGGAGTGGGTTGCCATTTCCTTCCCCAGGGCATCTTCCTGAGCCAGGGACCAAACCTGCATCTCCTGCTTGACAGGCAGATTCTTTACCACTGAGCCACCGGGGAAGCCCATCGCTGAATAAGCTTTGCCTCAAAACCTTTTGCCACAGATAATAACCCATAAAAATCTAATTCTCAAATGCAGGAGAAAACAGTAATGTATTCATAAGGTTAATTGCACGTGATCACTTCTACTTAATAACGTGTATGGAATGGCTTTGAGCTCTAGGGTATCTTTCCTTGTGTGTGTGTGTGTGTGTGTGTGTGTGTGTGTGTGAGTTGCTCAGTCATGTTCAACTCTTTGCCACTCCATGGACTGTAACTGCCAAGCTCCTCTGTCCATGGGATTCTCCAGGCAAGAATATTGGAGTTGGTTGTCATTCCCTTCTCCAGGGGATCTTCCCAACCCAGGAATTGATCAGTTCTCCCACATTGCAGGCAGTTTCTTTACCATCTGAGCCATCAGGGAAGCCATTCTTTCCGTAGTTAAATAATATTTAACTGGCCAAATAACCCAAATGAGAGAGCAAAGATCAGTTCTCAGTATGACATTGATTTGTCCTCTTAAATCGGACCCTTAGCTGGTGATACTCCCCAGCGCTTTGGCTAAAACACAGTGGTGAACAGATGGCTAGAATCTACCTAGGCTGGGAAGGTCCACTGAGGGCAGGTCGGACAGGGTCTCGGAACACATGCCTGTGTGGTACTGTGTAAACAAGGCCATAAAAACCTGTTATCATGTGGGACTCAATCACACAGGTGTAATTTCAGCCTGAAGCTCTGGTTAGAAAGGACTTGGGAGGTTCTCTATTACAGTACATCACGTTACCTTGTTTTCAGCTGATGTTTCCCGACAGTTTCCTCTGATAGATCCAGGAGGCTGCAATTTATGCAGAATTCAGGAGTTTTGATTTTTGGCCTCCTTCAGGTACATGGGGAATAATAAGTCCATGGTTCACTTTTTTACTCGTTAATAGCTGTGCACATGGATATGTTTATTTTAAACTCCCTATTGAGGGCAGGAGGAGCAGGGGCTGACAGAGGATGAGATGGTTGGATGGCATCACTGACTCAACGGACATGAGTTTGAGCAAGCTCTGGGAGACGGTGAAGGACAGGGAAGGCTGACATGCTGTGGTCCATGGGGTTGCAAAGAGTTGGACATGACTGAGCGACTGAAAAATAACACTCTACGTCTCGGTTTCCCGAATCTTTTTTTATTTATTGCTTATTTTAAGTTAATTTTTATTGGAGTGTAGTTGCCTTACAATGTTCTGCCTGTTTCTGTGTGTGCTCGCTCCTGTATGTCTCTTTGAGACCCCATGGGCTGTGGCCTGCCAGGCTCTATCCATGGGATTTCCCAGGCAAGAATACTTAGGTGGGTTTCTATTTCCTTCTCCAGGTGATCTTCCTGACTCAGGGGTCAGATTTGCATCTCCTGCTTGGCAGGAGGATTTCTTCACCACCTGGGAAGCCTCTGCATCTGGGACATAGTATGTGCTAAATAAATATTAGTTATTATTCATTTACTCTTTCTGAAAAAAGTTTACTTGAAGACATATATGATCACCTATTCAATAGAGATATAATCAAAATAAGGAATTCTAGATGGGAAGCCAAATATATGAATGTGTACATATCTATTGTCTATTTTATACATGAAAACCAGTTATAAATGACAAAACTAGGAAACCATAATTATGTATAACGTTTTTAAGTTTAGAAATTTAATTTCAATATACAAATAATTCTTAAAAAACAAAAATATATAATATTTTCTATTAAAATTTATGTAGGTCTTAGTTGCATTCTAAATCAAAGGACATCAAAGATTTTTGCCTTGATTTTTTTTTATAGAGAAAAGGAAAAAAATTAAAAAAAAAAAACAGTTATGTAGGTCTAAATTCCAGATTACATCAACAAAATTTGGAAGTTCCTGAAGTGGTGGTATAGGAGAACCAAAAAGACTTTAAATTTCTTATCTTACATATTTGACAATAATTAGAAATTAATGGATCCATTAATTTTAGAAAAATATTCTCCATCCATAAATGAGAGATTCATTCCTTCCCTACTTGAAGTGTATTCCTTCTACAAATGGGATAAATAAATATGTATTTCTTCTTATATACAGATATATTTCTCAGATGTCTAATTGTACCTTGCTCTCTTTTTTTTAAAACAATGTTCCCAAAACTTTACTGGCACAAAAGCATGAATGAGTGAACAATAAAGAATTTATTCAAGAAATGTAAATGAGAAGGGGACTAGAATTACATCACGTAGCAAACAATAAATACAGGTCAAATATCATGGCCGCTTCTTCCTGTTTCTCCTTTCCAGTAAGTTCAATATATATTTCAGTAAATCTCCCCTTCCTTCATCCACAGTGGGGAACGCCCAAGATGCATTTTAGACCATTCAGTGGGTTTGCCAAAACATCTTCTCCATAAGGCTTCTCTCTTCCATAGATCACCTGTTAAGAATATATACCTCTCACATCACTGATTTACATATACATACACATAGAATACGGGCTTCCCAGGTGGCGCTAGTGGTAAAGAACCTGCCTGCCAATGCAGGAGACATAAGAGACTCCAATTTGATCTCTAGGTTGGGAAGATGCCCTGTGGGAGAGCATGGCAACCCACTCCAGTATCCTTGCCTGGAGAATCCCATGGACAGAAGAGCCTCGTGGGGGACCGTCCATAGGGTTGCAAAGAGTCGGACATGACTGAGTGACTTAGTGCACACACACACACACACACACAGAATATATACATATATACGTGGACGAGTGTTAGGAAATACAGCACAATATTAGTACTTGTTGTCTCTGGGTGGTAAGATTACACATTATTTTCTTTTCTATAATTTCTTGGAATTTCCAAATTTTCTATGATGCATATATAATGCTCTTCATCATAAAATGATATTAAAATTGAGAACAAGTTCTACATACAATTCCTGTGTCATATCCCCATTTGGAACCTTCCAGAGGTCCTTCAATGCCTGTGGGATCAACTCTTGATGCTTCGTATGAGAACCCTCCCTTGCTTTATCCGCTATCCCTCTCTGACTTGTAGTTCATGTCTTAATCATGTCTCACCAGGCGTGTCCATGTCTCTCTGCTCACATGGCTTCCACCCAGGATATCGGTTCCCTTCCCCTAGCGACTTCCACCTTCTTCCACCCCTCTGATCAGGCAGTAGCTCTCAGGAGCCTCACCGGGGCAGCTTCCCTGGGCCCAGATGCATTTCACCCCTGGGAAGTAAAGCAATTGGTACCACAGTCTTGATCCCCATCTAGTCTGTAAGGTCCCTAAGATTAGGTGCATATCTTACTCATCTTTATATTAATAACTTCAAGAATGCTCTTTAAACATGATTCAAGATGTAAAACTGAACTAAACTCCAGTGACGCTGGTAAAAGTGTTTTCAGTTCAGTTCAGTCACTCAGTCGTGTCTGACTCTTTGTGACCCCATGGACTGCAGCATGCCAGGCCTTCCTGTCCATCACCAACTCCTGGGGCTTCCTCAAACTCTTGTCCATCAAGTCAGTGATGCCATCCAGCCATCTCATCCTCTGTTATCCCCTTCTCCTCCTGCCCTCAATCTTTCCCAGCATCAGGGTCTTTTCAAATGAGTCAGCTCTTTGCATCAGGTGGCCAACTTACGGGAGTTTCAGCTTCAGCATCAGTCCTTCCAATGAGCACCCAGGACTGATCTCCTTTAGGATGGACTGGTTGGATCTCCTTGCAGTCCAAGGGACTCTCAAGAGTCTTCTCCAACACCACAGTTCAAAAGCATCAATTCATCGGCGCTCAGCTTTCTTCACAGTCCAACTCTCACATCCATACATGACCACTGGAAAAACCATAGCCTTGACCAGATGGACCTTTGCTGGCAAAGTAATGTCTCTGCTTTTTAATATGCTGTCTAGGTTGGTCATAACTTACCTTCCAAGGAGTAAGCATCTTAATTTTGTGGCTGCAGTCACCATCTGCAGTGATTTTGGAGCCCCCAGAAATAAAGTCAGCACTGTTTCCCCATCTATTTGCCATGAAGTGATGGGACTGGATGCCATGATCTTAGTTTTCTGAATGTTGAGTTTTAAGCCAACTTTTTCACTTTCCTCTTTCACTTTCATCAAGAGGCTCTTTAGTTCTTCTTCACTTTCTGCCATAAGGATGGTGTCATCTGCATATCTGAGGTTATTGGTATTTCTCCCGGCAATCTTGATTCCAGCTTGTGCTTCTTCCAGCCCAGCATTTCTCATGATGTACTCTGCATATAAGTTAAATAAGCAGGGTGACAATATACAGCCTTGATGTAATCCTTTTCCTATTTGGAACCAGTCTGTTGTTCCATGTCCAGTTCTAACTGTTGCTTCCTGACCTGCATACAGGTTTCTCAAGAGGCAGGTCAGGTGGTCTGGTATTCCCATCTCTTTCAGAATTTTCTACAGTTTATTGTGATCCACACGGTCAAAGACTTTGGCATAGTCAATAAAGCACAAATAGATATTTTTCTGGAACTCGCTTGCTTTTTTGATGATCCAGTGGATGTTGGCAATTTGATCTCTGGTTCCTCTGCCTTTTCTAAAGCCAGCTTGAACATCTGGAAGTTCACAGTTCATGTACTGTTGAAGCCTGGCTTGGAGAATTTTGAGCATTACTTTACTAGCGTGTGAGATGAGTGCAATTGTGCAGTAGTTTGAGCATTCTTTGGCATTGCCTTTCTTTGGGATTGAAATGAAAACTGACCTTTTCCAGTCCTGTGGCCACTACTGAATTTTCCAAATTTGCTGGTATATTGAGTGCAGAACTTTCACAGCATCATCTTTTAGAATTTGAAATAGCTCAACTGGAATTCCATCACTTTCACTAGTTTTGTTCATAGTGATGCTTCCTAAGGCCCACTTGACTTCACATTCCAGGATGTCTGGCTCTAAGTGAGTGATCACACCATCCTGGTTATCTGGGTTGTGAAGATCTTTTTTTGTATAGTTCTTCTCTATATTCTTGCCACCTCTTCTTGGTATCTTCTGCTTCTATTAAGTCCCTACCATTTCTGTCCTTTATTGAGCCCATCTTTGCATGAAATGTTACCTTGTTATCTCTAATTTTCTTGAAGAGATCTCTAGTCTTTCCCATTCTATTGTTTTCCTCTATTTCTTTGCATTGATAACTGAGGAAGGCTTTCTTATCTCTCTTTGCTATTCTTTGGAACCCTGCATTGAAATGGGAATATCTTTCCTTTTCTCCTTTGCTTTTCGCTTCTCTTCTTATCAC
Organism: Cervus elaphus; assembly: GCF_910594005.1. Lineage (NCBI taxonomy): Eukaryota > Metazoa > Chordata > Mammalia > Artiodactyla > Cervidae > Cervus > Cervus elaphus. The sequence continues at coordinate 47,298,122 of NC_057821.1, read as the reverse complement.
AGCTATTTGTAAGGCCTCCTCAGACAGCCATTTTGCTTTTTTGCATTTCTTTTTCTTGGGGATGGTCTTGATCCCTGTCTCCTGTACAATGTCACCCACCTCCGTCCATAGTTCATCAGGCACTCTATCAGATCTAGTCCCTTAAACCTCTTTTTCACTTCTACTGTATAATCATAAGGGATTTGATTTAGGTCATACCTGAATGGCCTAGTGGTTTCCCCCACTTTCTTCAATTTAAGTCTGAATTTGGCAATAAGGAGTTCATGATCTGAGCCACAGTCAGCTCCCGGTCTTGTTTTTGCTGACTGTATAGAGCTTCTCCATCTTTCGCTGCAAAGAATATAATCAATCTGATTTCGGTGTTGGCCATTTGGTGATGTCCATGTGTAGAGTCTTCTCTTGTGTTGTTGGAAGGGAATGTTTGCTATGACCAGTGTGTTCTTTTGGCACAATTCTATTAGCCTTTGCCCTGCTTCATTCTGTACTCCAAGGCCAAATTTGCCTGTTACTCCAGGTGTTTCTTGACTTTCTACTTTTGTATTCCAGTCCCCTATAATGAAAAGGACTTCTTTTTTGGGTGTTAGTTCTAAAAGGTCTTGTAGGTCTTCATAGCACCGTTCAACTTCAGCTTCTTCAGCGTTACTGGTTGGGGCATAGGCTTGGATTACCGTGATATTGAATGGCTTGCCTTGGAAACAGAGATCATTGTAAAAGAGTTTTAGCCATCCGTGAACAGATGAGCTGGGAGAATCCTCAGCATAAAGGACGTTCTTCTTTATTCTCTATGTGTTCAAGAAACTGTTTCAGTTATTCAAAGAACTGGAGCGCCCAGCACCAAGGCCTGAAAACATCAGTCTCTTGAGAGATGAAGCAGGTATATCAGTCGAAGACGCTACCCCTGGGCTGTGGTTCTTCAGTGCCGGGTCTCCCGCCATTAGCTCTGTTAATGGCAGACATGGGGGAAAGTTGGGAAGAATGGAACATGTGAGCAGACAGGATTTTAAACTTCTCTTCTTAGTGTGCTTGGGAGAATATCCTTTACCAAAACTGCTGAGTACAGATAAAATACTTTACTGCTCTTTAAATCACCCTAATCTTGAAAGCAATTAACCGCGCTTTGATAATTGAATTGATTTTTCCTTCCTCATTGAGGAGCACTGACACCGACGGGGGAACCAAAGGAAAATGTCTTAAATATCATGAAAAATGAGCTTTATCGAACAGCTTAGTGCATATTTCAGATACATTTTAAAAGTGAAATTATAAAACTAAATTAAAAAGTTACATGTGGTCATACATGTTCTTACCTTACAATATCGAATTAAAAAGGAATGAATAATTCTGGACACTTTAAAAATAATTTTTGTTTTATATTGGAGTACAGTTGATTAATGATGTTGGAAAGCTGAAAGTGTGAGAAGCCCCTGTAAGTTAATGATTACTTAAGAAAGTAGGTTTTCTTAACCACAGAACCAGGCAGGCTTGCTTAGCAACAAAACCATTTAACAGAAGCATGAGACCTGCCCCCAAACAATAAAACTATCAGGGACTGATGCCCACATCCTGCCCAGTGAGTTCAGTAAGTTAATGATTCCTGGGACATGCTCCTCTATGCACTCTAAAATGAAAATATAAGGGAAAGGTGATATTATACTGAAGCCTGACATGACTGACCTATTTTAGTATATGTTACCTCCTTTTTGCTCATTTCCATTGCCCATGACAGTTTCAGTTTGACCATGTGGGAACAAGAAAACTCCCCCTCCCAGTGTGGAGGAGGAACGGATCGTGGAAGCATGACATCTGCTCAAGAAGGAGGAAGAAGGTGGTCATCTCCACTTTCCTACTTCTGCTTTGATTATAAAGCTGTAGCCCACTAAATTTCTCCACATGATATCCCCTTGCCCACCCACTTGTAAGCCTCACAAGCATCCTATTCTAATAAACCACTTTTTTTTTGTTGTTGCTGTTCCACGTTGCATGCAGGATCTTCGTTCCCCAACCAGGGGTCAAACCTGGCACCCCTGTAGTGGAAGGGCAGAGTCTTAACCACTGGGCCATCAGGGAAGTCCTAAGAACTCACTTCTTATCTATCACTTTGCCTCTGTCTGCATTCTTTCTGCACGGAACTCTTTGGAGTTCCTTGAGATGCATTTCTGCATGTTCAACACAGCAATGGCTTTCTCATTTGCTGGAGGTACCACATCAAAAGTTGAGCAGCCTCTAACTAAAGATAACACAGAGGAGACTCATACACTACGTGAGGACTGACCAGGTGACCTACTCTTGGTCCCTTTAATGCTGGGATAAAGTTCCAGCCACCAGCAAGGGGTCATTGCATGGACATTAATTGTCCAGCTCTGTGAAGGAAAAGATGAGCCTAAGGAAGAATCGGAAGGCAGTCCTCTATTGCCAAGATGTCAACACCACCAAAAGCTATCTATACATTCGAGGCAATCCCTATGAAGATTCCAAAGACATTTTTTACAAAAGTACAAAAAATAATCCTAAAAATCTATATGTAACCCCAAAAGGCCCTGGATAACCAATGCAACTTGAGAAAGAAGGACAAAGGAGGAAGCATCACAGTTCTTGATTTTAAGCTATACTACAAAGCAATAGTAATTAAAACTGTGGTACTGGCATGAAAACAGACACATAGACCAATGGAACAGAGTCAAGATCTCCAAAATTAACCAAAGCATATATGGTCACCTTATATTTGTCTAGGGAGCCAAGAATCTGCCTTAGGGAAAAGATAGTCTCTTTAAGGAATGCTGCGGAGAAAATGAGATATTCACAGGTAAAAAAATGACACTAGGCCCCTCTCTTACACCACTCACAAAAAGTAGCGTAAAATGGATTAGGGATTTAAATGTAAGACCTGAAGCCATAAAACTCTTAGAAGAAAACATGAGAAAAATCTCCCCGAGATGTTCCTTGGCAATAATTTTTTGGACATGACACCTAAAGCACAAACAATAAAATAAAAAATGAACAATGATACAACATAAAACTTAAAAGCTGTTGCACAGCAAAAAAAAAAAAAAAAAAATCAGACCCTCTTGGGACCATATTTAAATGCTGTGGGTGTTGCCAATAGCGAAGTAGAATCAATTTTTCATCTTCTGATCAGGATGTGGAACCAAGAAGTAAGTGTCTTGACCAGGTTAGTTTAGGAGAGGAAAGCTAAATATCCTGAAATCATCCCTTTTACTGAGACTGCCTGCTGCTGGGCTAGCAGGCGAAGCATGTTTCACTTGGCTCCCAGAATGGCGAAATCAGACTGTTGTTGCTCTTTAGTTGCCAAGCTGTGTCCTACTCTTCACGACTCCATAGACTGTAGCCTGCCAGCCTCCTCTGTCCGTGGGGCTTCCCAGGACAAGTCAGATACCGAGTGTTAATTATTGTACAGCTGTCCTGGATGACAGATGGGCAGGAAGAGCTAGTACCCAGGTTTATGAGGATGGGGAAGGAGTTTCAGCCTGGAGAAACCTCCCTCTCACAAGAGGGCGTGCCCCAGCTATCTAATTTGAAAATGAAATGAAGTTCAGTTCCCCTCCGCAGGTACCCTACCCCAGAATGCTGCCTTATTCATTCTGCTTTTCGTCACAATGGGAGGTGTCAGAATGAATGCTGTGGAAGTGGTTATTGGAAAAGTGCCATGTAGTACATTTGTGTGATATTGTTAAAATGGAAATCAAGTCAGATTCATTAGAATGCTTAGTACTTGCAAAATGAGGCCAGAGTCCTTTCCTAGACTCAGTTCCAGCTGGAAGAATAACTTCCCTGGCACAGCTGTCCATGCTTCTAACTGTTTCGGGCAAGATGGCCTGTGAATATAGATTCAAATATATTGGACGACTGACAGATACTCTCAGGACGTGTTAGACATCGGTTTTCCCTCCTTAGGAGATAAGTTCTGTTCTTTTGACTGACCTTGATAAAAAAACGACCCCTGGCAGAATGGGGTGCTATGGAAACATGAGATGCTGTCGCTGTGCTCCCCAATTATGGCTGGATAGCCACGGCCCTGGGTTTCAGTTAGGTGGAGGGTGAACCCCGGGTCGGGCAAGCGCCTGACTGCAGTAGCACGGTTTGAGGAGCGCTGTCTGCAGAACGAGCCGCTGGCCTGCCCGTGCCAGGCTCCAGTGGTTCGGGCACAACTTGATTCAAAAAAGTGCGTTTCCAGGTGACTCACAACATGGCCACAAAAGCAGCTTGGGACACACATGTAGGCACGCATGGACAACGCAGGAGCTGGTGCAAGGGGCAGAGAAAAACAGGAGGGAAGGAGGATAAATAAGGGATCTTCCTGGTGGCTCAGTGGTATAGAATCCCCCTGCCGCTGCAGGAGACACGGGCGACTAGGGTCCAGTCCCCAGGCTGGGAAGATTCCCTGGAGAAGGGCATGGCTACCCTCTCCGGTATTCTTGCCTGGGCCCATGGACAGAGGAGCCTGGTGGGCTACATGCAATGGGGTTGCAAAGAGTCAGCTGCAACTAAGCAACGAAACAACAATAACAACAAAGGACAAGCCAATGAAAGCCAAGCCTTAAAGGGGGGAGGTGGTTGATGGTATCAAGGGCTACACAAAGATCAAGGTTTGTGGAAACATTTAAAACTTGTATTTGTCCATGAGGAGATCATCCGTGACTCTAATTAAAACAGGGGCTGGCCAACTATGGCCCCTGTTTGTCTTTGTATGACCCACAAGCCAGCAGCATATTTTTCTCATTTTTAGATATAAAATATATTTTACAAATTATATTTATTCTGGCTGTCCTGGGTCTTTGTTCCTGTGCATGTGGGCCTTCTCTAGTTGCAACAAGCAGGGGCTCTTCTCCAGTTGTGATGCTCGGGCTTCTCATCGTGCTGGCTTCTCTTGCAGCACGGGCTCTAGGGAGTGTGGGCTCTCAGGAGTGTGGGCTTAGCTGCCGCAAAGCATGTGGAATCTTCTTGGACCAGGGATTGAACCCATGTCTCCTGCATTGGAAGGTGGACTATTAACCACTGGACCACCAAAGAAGTCTTAGATATAAAATATTTAACTGTGATCATGGCTGCTTGGACTTCCCTGGTGCCTCAGCTGGTAAAGAATCTGCCAGCAATGCGGGAGATCTAGGTTCGATCCCTGGGTTAGGAAGATCCCCTGGAGAAGGATAAGGCTACCTACCCAGTAGTCTGGCCTGGAGAATTACATGGACTGTGTGGTTTATGGGGTCGCAAAGAGTCGGACATGACTGAGAGGCTTTCACTTTCACTATGGCTGCTTGATGAGTTGAGGACATTGCCTCTTGCACTGAAAGCCTAAAATGTTTGCTATCTGGCCCTTGACAGAAGAAAATTTGCTTACTCTTGCTTTGAAAAGATATTCTAGGAGAGTGAAAAGGGAAATTGAAGGAACATATACCAGATGTCTTCCATCATCTCAGCAACATGGGAGGATCTTATTATGCTCCTCCCACAGCTCAGGTGAGGAAGATGGGAAGCGGGGAGAGCTTCTGGACTCTGGCTGCATATGAAAATCTCCCAGGGAGATTTAACACATGCAGATTCTTTGGTCCTGACCTCAAGACATTCTGGTCTAATAATTGGCCTGGAATGGAGCCTAGCATGTTTTTAAAAGGCAGGAAGGATTGAGTGTGAAAGTGTCATACTCCTGTTGGAGTGTCAGTATAACTCATCTGGAGTTGAACTGGAAGATTTTGAAGCAAGCTTAACTGACGTTAAATTTCAGCCGATTTTAATGGATTCAGTCAAGACAGTGGTATTATTTTCTTCAGCAGCAGGTAGTGGCAAGATGGGAAGTCAGTCAATAAATATTTATTGAGTGCCTCAATTGTACAGGGCACAGCAGAAAGATGATGGGGTGGGATGGGGGTATCTTAGGGTACTGGTGAAGATACCCTAAAATGGTTAATTCTGTGGTCCACAGTATAATGGGAACCAAGTGAGGTTAGGATAGGATGGACAGACAGATGGACTGATGAATGGATAGTACATTGGATGGATGGATGGAAGGATGGATTGATGGATGTGGAATTCAACAGGACTAAGGATCTGGCAATGACTGAGGGAGAAAGAGAAGATTCAGTACACGTGAGAAAATAAAAAAATATGAGATGCTAATAACCCAGAGAACACTCATGATGAAGCTTTTCGGTGGGCATGTTTCCATTTCTCTTAGGAAATAAGAAGTTCCTAGGAGTGAAATTGCTGTTTGGTGATGAATTTATATTAACTTTTTAAGAAGTTGCTAAACTGCTTTCCAAAGTGAATTCACCATTTTACATTCCCACCAATAATATATGGGAGTCTTGTAGACTTAACTTTAAAAGGTTAAAAGAGAAAGAAGATCTACCAATATATAAATTCCAAGGTTGAAATTCCATTTCCTGGCTTGTATGATCTTCAGTCTCCCTGTTTAATGGAAGGAAAGTTGGTGGATTGAGTGTGCCTTGCCTTCTCTGGAGTCTCACTTGCCACATTTTGCTGTTTGGCTGGAAAAACGGTTTTCTGAGCCCATTCAGTGCTACAGGTTCAGGGGAAAAAACCCTGGACTCCTCCACTCCTAGCGACCCCAAGAAACCATCCACAGAGCAAAGAACATTGAATGACTGAGAAATCTCTCCTAGGCTACAGCAAAAAAAGAGTTAATGCAGTTTGTAACAATTATTGACTACAAGATCTGCAATGATTGCATAAACTTTCTAAAATATGCCTGCAAGCTTCTGTTATTGATGTGGTGCCCCCCAGGGGTGCACATATGGGTTTAAGTGTCTAAGCTGTTTTATTAATTAAATTGCTATGATTTACCTCTCCCATGTTAGCATTTACAGTTTATGAAACAGCCCTGTAATTAGAAAATGACGAGTGTGGCTTGTTTACTTTGTGGGTGAAATATTATATACATAAACACTTATATATGTGTATACACACACATACACAAAACTGTGTTTTCCCCGGCCAACCCTCACAGGCTACTTTATTTCTAGTCCAATTAATAGGCAACCTCCAGTGGTGCATTAAATTGCTTTTTAGGGGGAGGAGGGAGATAGCTGGGAAGTTCATTGTTCCTGCTGAGGTGTGTGATGGCATCCATGAATGTTTGTTTATTTGTTTTCCCTCTATAGACAGAACACTGAAATCTTAAGATTGTATTGTAAAAAATATGTCTAGAATGGCCCCGAGGTACCTAGAGAATTCTAAAATTTGTAGAGCTATTTTTAAAAGGTTTTATTGAAATATAGTTGATTTACAATGTTACGTGAGTTTTAGGTTACAGCGAAGTGATTTGGCTATAATACATATATATCTGACACATATATATGTGTACATCAGAGGTTATTGCAAGATGTTGAGTATACTTCCCTGTGCTTTACAGGAGGTCCTTGTTGATTATGTATTTTATGTATAGTAGTGTGTATATTTTAATCCCAAATTCCTAATTTTTCCCTCCCCCCACTATCCTCTTTGGTAACTATAAGCTTGTTTTCTATGTCCATGAGTCTATTTATGTTTTGTAAATAAGTTCATTTGTATTTTGTTAAGATTCTACATATGTGATATCATATATTTGTCTTTCTCTATTTGGCTTGACTCACTTAGTATGACCATCTCTATTTTAATTGTACAATGTCTACAATCTCCACTCCCCACTTGAAGGTATTTCCAGGAATATATAATACATATCCTATGCTAAAAGACAATACATTGTTGTTGAAGCGCTTTTTGCTAACCTTTATTTTATATGTATTAATTCATGCCTTCTACGAGCACATGTGCTGGTCCTGATTCCAATGTTGTATATATTTTTACTGATTTCCTCAACTGTGGGCTATATCTGACTTTGAAGAATGTCAGATTATGATTCTGGTTCAAGAATATCAAAGGAGTGCTGAACCTTAGGTTGGAAGAACTTTGAGAGTTACATATTCACTTTGGGTGCTATATGAATCAGTCATCATTGCAATTTCAAGTCTCTAAATGAAGGAGGTAGTGCATGATTTCAGAAGTCTCTATCTCAGGAGGTATTAGTGGCAAAATGAAATGATGGTTTTTAAAATATTTTAACACTTAAGGAAAAAGGTTTAGGCAAGAATACTGGAGTAGATAGCCAGTTCCCTTCTCCAGGGGATCTTCCTGATCCATGGATCAAACCTGGGTCTCATTGCAGACATTCTTTACTGCCTGAGCCATGAGGGAAACCCTTCCTATACTTAAAAATATTCATTGGGTTAACAATCTAACACTGAATGAACATTGCTTTGCTCTCATAGCTGAGTGATGTGGTCTGATTGTAGAGGGTTAGAACAAATTAGAAGGGCAGGAGAGGACAAAGAAGTGAGTAATAATGGAGCTTAGCACAGGTACACCATTTCACTCATCTACTTAACAAATGTTTATCAAGAACCTATGCTTGTTTAGTGTTATCTGGGGGGGAAGGGGGATGCGAAGGAGAGATAAACTGGGAGACTGGCATTCACAAATACACACATGGGTCTCCCTGGAGGCTCTGATGGTGATGCAGGAGACTGGGGTTCGACTCCTGGGTCAAGAAGATCCCCTGGAGAAGGGAATGGCTACTCACTTTCACTCCAGTAATCTTGCCTGGAGAATTCCATGGATATAGGAGCCCGGAGGGCTATAATCCATGGGATCCACAAAGAGTCAGACACGACTGAGCAACTAACGTATATATAAAATAGATAACTAGTAAGGACCTAACTGTGTAGCAAAGGAACTCTACTAAACATTCTGCAATGACCTTTATGGGAAATAAATCTAAAAGAGTAGATATATGAACATTCAGAGAATGTTCCTTTGAATGTAATTGTTCTTTAAAAGTCTTTTGAGATTAAGCAAGGTTCTAGTGGGGATGGGGGACTTCCCGATGGTTCAGCAGGTAAAGAATCTGCCTGCAATGAGAAGACAGGAGGTACGGGTTTGTCGGTTCAATCCCTGGGCGGAGAAGATCCCCTGGAGGAGGAAATGGCAACCCGCTCCAGTATTCTTGCCTGAAAAATCCCATGGTCCATGGTGTCACAAAGAGTAAGACATGATTGAGCGACTAAACACCTTAGTGGAATAGGCTCAGTTTTTGTCTTGGCTTTCCTGATTTCATTTTTAAAAAAGTCTTGGATGATGACATCAGCTTAACCACTGTCTAGCAATGGCAGGATGCGGGTCATTCAGGTGAAAGGGTGTAAATGCCTCCCAGCTTCTCGTCATCAACACTGACAAATCTCCGTAGAGAGAAGAGAATGAGTGATAGAACCACGGGGAAGAGCAGGATTTATAGCCAATCACCTTTAAACATGAAAAGAGGAGCATTGAATTCTTTAAAAGCAGTTTAAGTAAGTAAAAAATACAATATTTGTAACAGCAATTAATAATAAGCTAACGTTTGTGGGGAAACGTGAGAAAAATGCATATCTTTGTGTTTGCTTGTATTTACAAAAAGAAATGTTGGAAAGAAAAGCAAAACTAGTGGGACTTCCCTGGTAGTCCATTGGTTAAGGCTCCTTGCTCCCAATGCAGGGGGTGCAGGTTCAATCCCTAGTTGGGGAACTAAGATCCTACAAGCTGCTCAGTGTGGTCAAAAAAAGGAAAGAAAGAAAACAAAAAAGAAAAACAAAACTAGTAACAGTACTTATTCATGTGTGTGTGTGCACGCATGCCTGTGTGTGTATAGTACTTGTGTAGGAGCGTGACTTGCAAAAAGAACAGGTGTAGAGAAAGTGCCTCTTCCCTGTAGACATACACAAATAGTTTCATGGCATACGAACCACCTGGGGATGCTGTGAAATTCAGGGTATGATTCAGTCAGTCTGGAACACGGCCCGAGATGCTGCATGTACAACAAGCGCCCAGGCAATGCCTGTACTGCTGGTCTATGGACCACACTTGCCTACGACTAGGGAAATTTGTATGTGACCTTAGTACCGAGTGGTACTGAAGGGTTAATACTCCTTTGGCTGGAGTGGTAATGACATTATGGACATAATGTAGGTTTCTAGAGAACCTACAAAGATGTACAATACAGGTTAAAAGGCGTGAGTCTGGGACTTCTTTTAAAATACTTCAGAAATAAGAGGCACAAACAGCTCCAAGAGGATAGAGGAAGCATGTCTGGCAAAATCTTGATTTTTGTTGAATCTGGGTTCTGAGTATATTAGAGTTCATTATACTATTCTCCACTTTTGTAGGTTTGAAACTTTTCTTAATAAAATATTTTAAATTGTGTGCAATTTCTGTTTCCTTCAAAAATAGCCCTCCTTAAGGTTCTGAATGAAAGTGTTAGTCATTCAGTCGTGTCCAACTCTTTTCGACCTCATGGACTGTAGCCCACCAGGCTCCCCTGTCCATGAAATTCTCTGAGGAAGAATACTTAGAGATGTATTGGTGGGTTGCATTTCCTCCTCCAGGGGATCTTCCTGACCCAGGGATCAAACCCAGGCCTCCTGCATTGTAGGCAGATTCTTAACCATCTGAGCCGCCATCAGTACTGAGTTGATCCTGTTGCAAAATCTAAATTAAAACCTGGTCTTCATTTTACTTGACTTTCAAGAAGCTTTTGGCACATTTGACCACTTCAACTTTCTCAAAACATTTTTCCTCTGGTTTGCTGACACCACTCCAGTATTCTTGGGCTTCCCTTGTGGCTCAGCTGGTAAAGAATCTGCCTGCCATGTGGGAGACCAGGGTTCGATCCCTGGGTTGGGAAGATTCCCCTGGAGAAGGGAAAGGCTACCCACTCCAGTATTCTGGCCTGGAGAATGCCATAACTGTATAGTCCATGGGGTCGCAGAGAGTTGGACATGATTGAGTGACTTTCACTTCCGTTCTATCTTCTTATGGTGGAACAAGGGAGAACTCATGAAAGGGTGTTGCTGTTGGAAGAATCTGAAAGCACATTTCTCAGTTTCCAGCTAAGATGTGAGTGTTTCGGACACACTTTGTGGAGACGAGCATGATGGAACATGTGACAGTCCCGGGTTATGGTCCCGGAATGCATCTCTTCAGAATTTTCGTTCCCTAGTCCCACTGGAAGGGTGGGTCACGTTTTCTGTTTGTTCTGCAGACCCCATGTCAGTGGGAGCAGAGACACAGATATAGTACCCCCAGTTCTTCTCTCGAGAGTTAGCGGGAGCCCATCAAATGTGCTGAAGGGCTTCTTGGAGGTGGTGACAGGACAGTTGGGAAAAGGTAGGTGATCTGCTTAGTGGATTGATACCTGTGAAAACTTGATTTCAGATCTTCAACTGTCAGCCTGCTGAGAGGGTGTAGAAAGCTTCTAATGAGAATGCTTTCACTTTTGAAATTCAGAAAGGTAAATTTCCCAAGGGACTGTAAAATGACTCACGTCTCCTCTATTGATATTTTTCTCTGTGAAATAAATGTCTTTTTGCATTATTTAAATAGCACATAATTAAGTACTAAAGGCTCTCTGTTCCTTGTAACCAAAGCAGAGCCAGCGAGGGATGGAGGCCTAGGGGGCTGTGGAGAGGCATCGTCTCTTTGAGCGGAGAGAGAGAAAAAAACAATAGGGAGAGAGACAGACAGAGACCAGGGGCGGGAGGAAGAGAAAGGAAGTGTTTAACATTCAGAATTTGTCCACCGCCGATAATTTATTGGAACTCATCTGTAACAAGGCCTGGCACTGATTTATAAGTTGATTTGAAAAATAAATAAAAGTGATAGAAACCTGCATTTGGTTTTAATGATAGACTGTTGCAGCGTGAAAAGTAAGGATATGAAACATTGCAAGGAAATTAGATAGTGTGCCCTGAAGACAATTGCAGCCACCAGCCCATTAATTGTTAGATATTTATTATTAAAAATTTCTTTTCATGAGTGACTGCAGAATATTTGTGCTACTCAAGCTGTTGAGTTCTGACATGAATGAAGTGTGGGGCGCTCATTTGTTTGTGTGTGCGTGTGTGCATGTGCATGTGTGTAACCAACAAGAAGGCTGGCCAAACTGGGTGGTAGGTCTTTACAGCGAAAACACAAACAGAGGGGCTGCTTCTTAAACAATTCAGAACAGAGCAGGGGACGCTGGAGCACTTCTCTTTCCTGAAGCTGCTGCCACCGTCATCAGCATCCTCCCCATCACTATTGTCAGAATCACCATCATCACCACCATCACCACCACCATCACCATCACCACCATCACCATCACCACCATCACTCTCATCATCCCCATCCTCAGCATCATCACCATCTCCACCATCACCATCACCACCATCACCATCACCACCATCATCATCACCACCATCACCATCTCCACCATCACCATCATCACCATCACCACCATCACCATCTCCACCATCACCATCACCACCATCACCACCACCACCACCATCACCATCTCCACCATCACCATCACCACCATCACCACCACCACCACCATCACCATCACCACCACCATCACATCACCACCATCACCACCACCACCACCACCACCACCACCATCACCACCACCACCACCATCACCACCACCATCACATCACCACTATCACCACCATCACCACCACCACCATCACCATCACCACCATCACTCTCATCATCCCCATCCTCAGCATCACCACCATCACCACCATCATCATTACCACCATCACTGTCATCATCACCACCATCACCACCATCATCATCCCAGTTATCATTTCAACCCTGGTAGAAACTCAGGTACACACACAAATTAGACCTCTTCATCTCAGAAAATGTAATTCTAAAGTCACTGGCAATACTACCCCCAAAGGACTCAACCTATGAATATAAAAAAACATTTTGTTATCTCACCAGCATTTACCTTATAATGTTTTATTTTCATCTGAGTAGAGTCGGAAGGATTGCTATATGAACATGTCAGGGTTTTGATGATTATAGATGATGCGTGAACTGAAAACAAGCATAGTTTTACCCTCCAAGTTATAGGGTGTCTGAAACTGCTGTCTTTAAAAAAGTAGCTAACATTTGTTTTCTCACTGAGAAAAAAAATAGAGTAGGTCTTTGATTAACTGGAAATTACTCATCATTACAGACTAATACTGTAATGTTTTTCACTCCTTCTTTTATTAATATCTAAAAGTTTGTGTTCATAATTATTATTTGCCTGATATTTCAAGGAAAAGAATATGTTTGGACAGATTTCCGTTTATCTTAGACATGTAAATAACTAACCCAGATACATTTTCTTTTTAAATCAGAAGGCATTTTGTAGCCAGTCTTAACTCATGATTCATTCTAGGGATGTTTTCAGCTTAATTTTTCTACTCTACAATGAGGAAGCACATGGAGAGATTATTTCCAGTGGAGACAGATGACATAGCAAAGATATCATGGTTTATGCAAATGCTGTGTTTAAAAATAGCTGTGATGAGTTGTAATGCAAATCAATATTTAATTTGCCTTTATTAAATATCTAATAAAAATATGGTTCAAAAATAGTGCCTAGGTGGCCCATATGCTCCAACGTCCAGCTTTGCCATCCAGTGACTTACAGATGCCATTCCCGCACACTCTGTCTTACTGATGGCTCTTGTCTGGAGCGCACCCATTTCTTGGGTCGACCATTGAAGACCTGAGCACATGCTGGATTCAGACTTGGGCGAGATCGTAGGCTTCCTGAGGATAGAGACTGTATTTCCTTCTTTGTGACTCCAGAGCTCAGCCTGGTGTCTGTTGCTGATGGACTGATGAAGATCTCTCAGCCTACAGGCTTCGTCTTGATGAGATTGAGATAACCGATCAATATTCACTTGTTGCTTTCCAGCCCTTGTCCTCCCCTCAGTGAGGAGGTTATTACACAAATGTTGCCCGCTTGGTTGAGAACCAGCCTTACATTCTGGAGTGAACGCTGTCATTGGGTTCAGTCGCTAAGCTGTGTCTGACTCTTGGCGACCCCATGGACTGCAGCATGCCAGGCTTCCTTGTCCTTCACCATTTCCTGGAGTTTGCTCAGACTCAAGCCCATTGAGTTGGTGATGCCATTCAGCCATTTCATCTTCTCCTTTTGTCTTCAGTATTTCCCAGCATCAGGGTTTTCTCTAATGTGTAGCCTTCGGGCTGTGAAGGAGTAAATGTCTGTAGTTGAAGCTGCCCAGTGTGGTCTTGGTTAGGGAAATTAATTCACGGTCTTTCCTGTTTCCTCTCAAGCAGTTTCTCCTTCAGTGTCCCGAGGAGGAGACTGGCCCCTGGCCCCATCCCTGCACAACTGCATTGGGTGGGTTTTTATTAATAGTTCCTATACTAATATACACGCCATATGTCTTCAAGCATGCACTCTGATTCTGGAGGCTGGGAAGACTCCAGACAGTGCCCATCTTTTATGTTCTTGTCAATACCATGTAATCAATATATATTTATTGACCGATTGGCTGTAGGGAGAATACATCTCAGGACTTCATACTCCTTGCCGAGTGTGTTAGGTGTGTGTGCATACTAAGTCATTCCAGTCACATCTGACTTTGCAGCCCTATACACTATAATGTGCCAGACTCCTCTGTCCGTGGGATTCTCCAGGCAAGAACACTGGAGTGGGTTGCCATGTCTTCCTCCAAGGGATCTTCCTGATCCAGGGATTGAACCTGCGTCTCTTGTGTCTCCTGCACTGGGAGGCAGATTTTTTTTTTTTTTAACCACTATTACCACTCAGTTGTTGGTTGTGTTAGGTAGCCCAACAATAATTCTTCTCCTTGAGCAAAGCAGGTTTCATGGTGAGCCTGCATTAGGCATATAGTGGTGCTAAGGCTCATGGTTTAATATGGATGTTTGTAGATTCTGTTTTGGGGAATCCCAAACTGTGGCAACAAGTGAATCTTGAAGTCTTGACTTTGGATTTGCTTTGAAAATGTTGAACTGCTTATTTTATTTGATCTCTCAGCCCCCTTTCACCCCAAAAACATGTGGGGTAAGCAAAGATTTCATTGTTCCGATTTGAAAGATTAAAAAATGAGGTTCAGAAAAGCCCTTAAACAACTAGAAAAGCACATAGGAAGCTCCTGGGACACTGACCACCAAAATGGTCACCCACTCCAATACGCTTGTCTGGAAAATTCCATGGACGGAGGAACCTGGTAGCCTACAGTCCATGGCGTAGTAGAGTCAGACATGACTGAGCGCTCACACATGCACAGGTCCTGTGATGAAATCATCCCTGAGTAGTGTTCATAGGAGGAAGAGTTTTTTCTCTTACCTTTCTCTTCACCCTTTAACAAAAGTCTTCACCGCAACATGCATGTGAACAAGCCAGAAACTCTATTTTTCAACTCTCCATGCCACAACGTCTTAGCTTTAAAACCAAAACTTGAATGCAATCTCCATAGAATTTCTCTGGGGAGAAATGACCTACTTCATTTCCTATATTCCTCCTTGTAGTTACTCTGAGTCTTGGGAATTACCTTGTCCATGTATTTTCATTCAGAATGAATGCTTTAATATATTTCTTTAATCATCTGTTGCATCCGAGAATATTGTTTCATGCATATTAAAGACTTGGGCATGTAATAGACCAAGGCTCTGACTAATAAAAGCACTCAAAGCATGTCACCAGTTCTTATTGCTTTTCTTGGCTTCAGGATAGATGTGTTTTATTTGGCAAATCAAAATAATAATAATGAAAACAATAATGATGACAATCATGCTTCCATTAAACAAAGGGAATCATTTTATTTTGAAAGGTGTTATGGCCTTGTATAGATCATTATTCTTTTGAAGGAATTGACCTTTCACCATAACTTCAGAGTGGAAATCAATCACTGAGTATTAGGAACCTAATAGGCTTCCAGGTGGTGCAGTGGTAAAGAATCTGCCTGCCAATGCAGGAGATGCGAGACATGGATTTGATCCCTGGGTCAGAAAGATCCCTTGGAGAAGGAAATGGAAACCACTTCAGTATTCTTGCCTGCAAAATTCCATGGACAGAGGAGCTTAGGGGGCTACATGACTGAGCATGCACGCACGCGCGCGCACACACACACACACACACCTCTACTAGAAGTAAAAAGTCTTCTAGTCTGGTTTGAGTCTATGGGACTTTCACAAAATAAATAGCTAAATGTACAAACCACATGCTCTAGGGAAACAGAAGGGAAAGTGTTTCCCAGGGGATGAGGTTTAAGTGGGATTTTGGGAGAGGAGAAAGGTCAAGATGACTGAGCAAAGGGAGAAGGGGGTTGGGGGCAAGGGAGGAGAATTTAAACATAAACACAAAGTTGGAGAATCACTGAATAAACGCTTACTGTTCTGCTCATTATTCTAGGTGAGGCGGCCCCAGAGATGAAAGATGCGGTTCTGATTCTAAGCTTACGAGTAGAGAAGACCCTCGTAGGTGCTAGAGGCAGAGTGGGAAGTACCATGGAGGCTCTGAGTGAGGGATGCTCCCTGACCTCAGAGGAGGCTGCACCACACAGCTGGGGGAGAAACGAGAGGACATAGAAACCTTTCCCAGAGCTGTTAATGGCTAAGAAAAAACTTAAGACATGAAGGAAGTAGCCAGAGGAAGAACATTCCAGGCGGATGGAATCGTTCGGTGAGAGCAGGAGCAAAGAGAGAAGAGAGAGCTCGTCACGTATCTAAGTTTGGCTGGAGGGAGCTTGTGTGCCAGGAGAATAAGTAGTGAGGCTGGGGGACCAGCGAGATTGTGGTAAAGAATCCTGACTTTACCCTGAGAGCAGTTGGAACAAACACCATATTGGTAGAACAGCTGGGAGAAGGAAGGTCTGATTAGAGCACAGAATTCTGCAGAGGTTAAAAAAAAAAAGAAGGAAGAAAGAGCATGCGAAGGGAATGAGAAGGAAGACTTCACTGTCTTTCAAGAGGTCAGGATTCGAGCCAGGAGTTCGCGTGGTCACTGTAGGTTCATGTTCTTGTTCTGGCGTTTATTTCTGTGAGACCCACTTGACGTGACTTTCATGCACGTGATAACACACAGTCAAAATAATCAGACCAGATTGTGTGAACAGGGGCCATCAAAGTCATGCTGTCTGATTTAGCTAACATCATCTGATGATGACAGGTGGAAAATTAATGTTATGCCCTTCATAACCTCAATGAATGCCAATCTTTCTCAAATCATGTCTTGTCCCAATTTCTGATGTATTGAAATTTCTTGTATAAAAGGACATGTGCTAAAGTGGATCTGAACATCACAAATGGTATATATTTCTTTCTTTATTCTTAATTCCTATTTGTAGATTCAAAAATCTTTGGGAGCGGGTTTACCTGGTGGTGGTTTGGTTGCTAAGTCATGTCTGACTCTTGAAACCCCACAGAGTCCGCCAGGTTCCTCTGTCCTTGGGATTTCCCAGGCAAGAATACTAGAGTGGGTTGTCACTTCCTCTCCAGGGGATCTTCCCAACCTAGAGATGGAACACTGTCTCCTGCATTCCAGCCAGATTCTTTACTGACTGAACCATCCAGGCAGACATAGTCTTCTTTCCTTGATCTCAATCAATCAAGTACATTTGGATTGTCTTTTAACATTCAGGTAATGGAAAATGGAAAAGTACAAGAGAGACTAATAATGGAGTATTTCACCCTGATCCTTTAGTAGGATTCTGAAAATAAATTCACACCATCTTGCCATTCAGTTTACCAGCCAGTAAAATGTCCTTAACAGCTTTCCTACGCAAATGCCCTGGGGATGGATGATGCAACTAATGGCAAATTTCTGTGTGACTTCAGGATTTATTGCTGAAAAGGGAATGTACTGTGATTTAGAGTCTTCCTGGAGTAAGTGACTATTGTCAGTATGTATCGCCTATAATTTAGAAGTGGGGTCTTGATATGAGATGAGACAGGCAGTAGCTCTTTAGTCCAACAGGCTTATGCAACAGACAGAAAAGCTCATTTTCAAGGTATGTTAAAGGATCAAGGTAGAAAAGAAATTAAACTGATAAAAGTTTTGTGTAATGAAAATATAGGGTTTTATAAAACATAGAGGCCAATTTGAAGGAACTCTGAGATGTAATCTGGGAACTGCTGTAATCTGAGAAGCCACGGAAAAGAAGAAAAAAACCCCATAGGTCAGTATTCAAGTAAATGGCCTTACTTCCACAGCCCTGTTATGCAGTCAGTTCATTTATTTAAAAGTAATTTAATTTTAAGTACCCCAGTACTGTTTCTGCAAGGCTCACATTAAAAAGGGCATACTAAATTTCAACTCTCTGTGTTGAGAACAGAATGTTTTCTTTAAAAGCATCAGTTTCATTTAGCGAAGGCAGTTCTTCATTTATTAGAGAATTCAAAATAGGTACACTTTTATGGGACATGTGTCATCACAGAATGACGTGGTATATGGTTAAAATTTGTAGTTTTTAGGAGATGCCGTGTATGACATCCAAATATGGAAGATGTCAATCAAACTGCATGCCTTACTCAATTTCTTTCTCAAAGGATCATCTCTCATAGGCACCATCAGTCAACATTAAGAGATGGTCACATCGACTGATTAGAGCTCATCTCGTAATCTGACCTGAGAACTGCTTAGTTTGGCATTGATTTGAGCTCTGGGGTCGTGCGGATGTAGTGCCTGGATCTCCTTGAGGGATTTTGTTGGGAGGGGCTGAGAAAGCTGCTCTGCTGGAACAAAGTCACACACCCCCAAGAGAAGCTGGAAGCAGCCATGTGGGCAGAAGGGACGGAAGAACTGCCTGGGATCCTGGTGGCTTCCTTTATCCTTCTCCCGTCCCATGGGAGGCCAGTTTGCATTTCCTGCTCTCGGGTTCTTCCAAAAGATATCTCAACGCCCTGGTAATAAATCCACTCCCACACTCTTGACAAACTACTTAAATATGACTTTGTAGCACTTGTACTCACCAAACCCTTTATCATCAAACTTTATCTTGGCAAACCATTCTAGAATTTAACCACATTTTTATGACCTTTTCAGCCAGTGTCCCCGTATTTGCTCCTCCCCCAAAGCGATTGTATATAAGTTGTTTAAATAGTTAGCAATATTGTGCTAATCTGGCCAAGCATGGCCGTAGACTGAATTTTAATGAGCTTCTAAGCACAGTTAGTGCTTCCCAGGTGGCTCAGGTGGTCAAGAATCAGTCTGCCGATGCAGGAGATGCAGAAGACGTGGGTTCCAACCCTGGGGAAGATCCCCTGGAGAAGGAAGTTGCAAACCACTCCAGTATTCTTGCCTGTAAAACCCCATGGACAGAGAAGCCTGGTGGGCTACAGTCCATGAGGTCGCAAAGAGTCAGACATGACTGAACAGAAACACACACACAAACTCAGGTAGTAAATCTGGTACAATTTTCAACAAATGTACCATTGGTTAAAAAGAAGTGGTTTGGTTTCAGAAAAGACATATCATTGCAAAGCTGTCAGCTGGAAATCCAACAGAAGACACCCAATGAGCAGAAGTTAGTGACAGTATGGGAAATGAATGATGTTCTTGCCATGTCTGTCTTATCTATGAAATCATTTACATCCACAAATGCTTTATGATTGATTCCTAAACCTCTCCAAGGTTAGAATTACCCGGGAATGGTTTGCAAACATTAATCCCTAGGTCTGTCCCAAAACTATAGCGTAAGAACGTAGGGGACATGTGATCTGGAAATCTGTGTATTTACAGCTGTGTAGGTGATTCTAAGGCTCAGCCAGCTTTGAGGATCACTGTTCTAGAATACATATAATGTCAAGAGAGAAGCTTGCCATTGAAAATAAAATACCAATCAATATAGAAAAAAATCAATTATATTTCTAGATATCAGCGTTGAACAATTGGAAACTGAAATTTTAAAAAGTGTAGTTTACAGGAGCACCCAAAACATGAAATACTTGGGTATAAATCTACTGACAAGTGCAAGATATATATATTCTGAAAGTTATCAAATACTCACAAAAGAAATCAAGGAAGATCTAAATATATGAAAATAAGTACAATATTTATAGATTGGAAAATGTAATATGGTTAAGATGTCAATTCTTCTAAATGGATCTGTTGTTCCAACTGAATACCAGTTGAAATCCTAGCAGCAATTGCAAGTTTCAAGTGTGCACGTGTGCTAAGTCGCTTCAGTTGTGTTTGATTCTCCAGGCAAGGATACCGGAGTGGGTTGCCATGCCCTCCTCCAGGGGATCTTCTCCACCCAGGGACTGAACCACTGTCTCCTTTATCTCCTGCAGTTCTTTTTATTCTCTTTGTTTATCTCTTTTATTACAAATTAGTGTATATATGTTGATCCCAATCCCCTAACTTATCCCACCTTCCCTTTCCCACCTTGGTGTCCATATGTTTGTTCTCCATGTCTGTGTCTCTAGTTTTGAATTTTCTAAGTTAGCTGTAGAATTTCTTTTTCAAGAACCAGGTTGAATTCCCACTCCTTAATGTACAGTGAACACATAGTGGGTCAACCCAAGCCATAGGTGGGAAAAAGGTCCTTGAGGATAAATGAGGGTCTAGACACACCCAGAAATGCCCAAGAGGGTCACTGGTTTCTCTTGTCTATAACCAAATGGCAACCAGCAGTGGTGCCCCTTGACCACATTCTAGCCATTTGATGAAAAATAATGTTCCGTCATGGAAAGATCAGGAGTCCAGATGGAATAAGATCAAAGTTAAAAGAGAAATTCCTGTTTAATGGATGAAAGCAAGATGCTTTGGCCAACCTTTTTTTTTTTTTCTGGTAAACAAAAAGAGGAGTCCATGTTAGAAGCAGAGTGAATTGTGTGACCCATGGTTTGGAAGAGCGTGGTCAGTTGAAAGCTTAAAAAATTTAATACTTTGAGAGTGCGTTACAGTTTTTTGCTTCCTATCATCATAGCTCCTTTTTTAAAATGTATTTTTTAATTGGAGGAAAATTGCTTTACAATGTTATGATGATTTCTGCCATACAGCAATGCAAATCAGCCATAATTATGCATATATCACCTCACTCTTGAGCCTACTCATCCTTATCAGATGCGTCGGTACTATAACTGTTTTAAGAGCATTTTAAGATTTTGAAAATATATTTCTGAGAGTAATAGAGTGATCAGAAAAGATCCTAGGGTGAATATATAATGGCTTTCTTCTTCTTTGCTTTAGTGAAATGCTTGAAAGCCTACTCTTTGTGCTGAAAGGATGATTTGCTATTTTAAAACTATTATAGACTCAGTGAGATGGAGTTTGTGCATGCATTTTAAATAACCAGGGCCGACTCACATGGGACGAGGGTGGCGGGTAAAATACATGATTCATGATAAGAAACTGCTGCCTTGAAATCACTTCTTACCGTAACACTGGCCACTTCATTAGAGTGGTAATTAGAAAGAAAGAAGGAAGGAAGGAAAAAAAACAGACAAGGCCATTTGAGGGGGAAATTAGCACTTAATTTCCAAGACTGTTTTATTTTAATGAATGCGACCCTGGCAGGATTTTGTACTTAAACTGCAAACTGAAGAATGATGAGGCTAGTGTTTTAGATTTGTCTTCTAAATGGAAAACGCTTAATGAAGAATGTGATGAAAACGTATCTGATGAGTGAATTCATCCCTACAGTCAAATATAGTGTCTGTGAAGAAGGACTTAAGAAATAGATATATGTAGGTAGGCATGTGTGTGTAGATCACATCCATTTAATCAGTTGCTACTGTCATTAAGCAAAGAAGGATTCTCTCTGCGTGCACCTTTAGTTTGCTAAAGATACTATTAGGTCAAACCTTGTGCATTTCTGTTGGCTTTGCTGTGTGGCATGCGGGATCTTATCCACAACCGCTGCTTTGGGAGCACGGGGTCCTAACCACTGGACCATCACGGAGTTCCTAGATCAAATCTTCTTAAGACATTTCATTTGACTTCTTTAATGACAGGTGTCAACATCAAGACAGTCTTGAGATTTTATCATCTTGTGCTGCTTAGCAGTGAGTTTGCAGAGAATCATTCTATCAATTAGAATATAGTTAGAAACTAGAGAAAAATGACTACTTGCCTTTATGAATCTCCTCTGGATATATGTACAAAATATATTCTTAACAGTTAGGCTATGTATTGATATTAATGGAAATTTTCAGAAGGTACAGAAAAATCAGTCCCCAAATGGTCATACTCTGTTGAGTCAGATATGAAACCCAATATACACTTGGTGACTCAGATGGGAAAGAGTCTGCCTGCAATCCAGGAGACCCAGGTTCAATCCCTGGGTCAGGAAGATCCCCTGGAGAAAGAAATGGCAACCTACTCCGGTATTCTTGCCTGGAGAATTCCATGGACAGAGGAGCCTGGCAGGCTACAGTCCATGGAGTTGCAGAGAATTAGGCACTACTGAGGGACTAACACTTCTTCCACACACTTGATCATTCTTTCCTTTCACTGTAACTGGCATTAGGAGGAAAAAAAAGAGGGGGCAGTGAGACCTGAAGGGAATCTGTAGCAATCACACTGCAAGGTCTCATTCTATCCTTGTCTATCATGAATAATTATCCACGTTTTACTTATTTCATCTATTTAAATCTTATCAATCATGTCAAACTGATTAAAATGGTCTAATTAATTATGTTTTAGAAATTTTGGGGGGTATCATAGGATTAAGACATTTAATAAAACACGTTTTGTGATTAAAGTCTCCGAAGAATCCCATAAGTGTTCAGCCCTCCTTCCTGAGGCCCCTGTAACATACAGTTCATTCTGAAGCAGCGGTAAATCACTGCAGTGAACGTTTTCTTCATAATGTCACTGCAAAATAGCATAAAGAGTATTCTAACTACATGCCATGAAATTAAAACAACAGACCATGACTGGTAGGAAATTATGGGTTTATCTTAACTTTTGTGAAGATTTTTAAAAAAGTAACATTTATGGAAAAAGTAATGAATATTAAATCTTTCATACACCTGCCATGATTAAAGAATTCTTTTCACTTTGCAGCGACTTTGCAACGTGGTAAGATTTCCGTTCGGTTTGAACGAAGAGACTCAGACAAGTTAAATAGGCTCAGGCCACACAGAACAGTGAGTTTGAAAGGCAAGCAGAAGTCTATCGGGTGAAAAGCATTCAAATACTTTCAGATGTCCTAATATTGAAAATGTCCCGAATCTGTAACTAAGACCTCTACACTGCAGTGTGGTCCATGGACCTGGAGCATAGTGTCTCGTTTGTAAAATTTCAGGCCCCAAGCCAATCTTACTGAATTAAAATCCTATTATCAAAGAAGATGCTCAGGTGATTCATCTGCATACTCAAGTTTTATAAGTGCTACCATTGTGGGGAATTATCAATTATCATTCAAGGCTAGTAAGATCTTCCTGGAAGGAAATCAACAGAAGTTTATATATTTTTATATAGTTTATATATTTTTATGTAGACATTACAGCAAATCTTCTCTAGAATGGGTGTACCTTAAGAGGTTCTTTATATGTGGAATCCAAAAAGAAATGATACAAATGAACCTCCAAAACAGACAGAGATTCACAGATTTAGAGAATGAACTTAAGGTTGCAGTGGGCAAAAGGTGGGGGAGAAGGGGAGTTTGGGATGGCCACGTACACTTTGCTGTGTTTAAAATGGATAACCAACAAGGACCCACTGTGTAGCACATGGAACTCAGCTCATGCTATGCGGCAGTCTGGATGGGCGGGGCGCCCGGGGAGAATGGATACATGTATGTACGTGTGGCTGGGGCTTCTCTGGCGGCCCAGATGGTATCCACCTGCAATGCAGGAGACCCAGGCTCAATCCCTAGGTTGGGAAGAAACCCTGGAGAAGGAAATGGTTACCCATTCCAGCATTTTGCCTGGAGAATTCCATAGACAAAGGAGCCCGATGAGCTGTAGTCCACCAGGTCAGACACCACTGAGCGACTGACGCTTTCACTTTGTCACTTTCGTATGTATGACTGAGTCCCTTTGCCATTCACCTGAAGCTATCACAACATCGTTAGTTGGCTACACCCCAAAATAAAATACACAGTTTTTTCTAAAAAAAATGAGGGCTGTATTTGATTCTTTTTGTGCATGAAAAAAAGTGAAAGTGAAAGTTGCTCAATCATGTACGACTCTTTGCAACCCCATGGACTATATACAATCCATGGAATTCTCCAGGCCAGAATACTGGAGTGGGTAGCCTATCCCTTCTCCAGCAGATCTTCCTGACCCAGGAATTGAACCAGGGTCTCCTGCATTGCAGGCAAATTGTTTACCAACTGAGCTACTTTTTGTGCATGCTCAGCATCTAATATAATGCTTGGCTCACATCTGGTTCCGTGAGAATGAATGAACAAATGAAATAGAGCAGCCAAGGGATTTCCTTGGTGGTCCAGTGATTATGACTCCGTGCTTCCACTACAGGGATGCAGGTTCAACCCCTGGTCGGGGAACTAAGATTCCATACTCTTTGAGATGTGGCCAAAAAAAAAAAAAAAATAGAGCAGTCAAGTCAGTGATGTTACAGCATTTGTTAAAAAGGTTAGGATGGTTGGTTCAATGGACAAGTATTGATACAAGGCCATTCCATGGGCATATATGAAAAGCAGAATGTGTGCAAATGAGGCATTCTTGCTCAAATGCATAATGGAAACAGACTGTTATTTAATTAATTACGAAGGAAGCACACAAGTTTTGAGCATCACTCTGCTTCACCTGATAATTTGAAAACCACATCATTTAAAGAGCAGTTGTGACGCCAGGATGCATAAATATTTTCATCATGCCAAGTCATATTGTTGGTTCATAATCTTGGTCAACTTTTACTAGAATTCTGTGTTCTTTGACAAAGGAAAATCTAGAATGTAAAATGGGTTAAAGATAAAAATTACTGCAGGAGAAACCTGGTTCTCTGTGACAACCGGGAGGGAATGGGATGGGAGGTAGAACGGAGCTTCAAGAGGGAACGGACATATGGATACTTACAGCTGATTCATCTTGACGTGTGGCAGAAACTAACACAGTATTTTAAAGCAATTATCCTCCAGTGTGGAACAAAAAAGGATACACACACACAAAATCACTGTAGGAAATTAAGAGACTTAGGTAACAGTCCAGCGAATGCTAGAAGTTATTTTAAAACATTTGTTAAGCCTGAAACCTGCAGTGTAGTCCTATCTATCTGCAGTAGGTTAAGTGTCACAGGTTAGGGGTGCGGTCCCCACAAGACTGCCCTTGCTTCAGGACCAGCTGCAAGCCCCGAGGATCCCAGGCTACCAACCGGTAATAAATTTGGGGTGTTCCCACTTCCCCTTCAGGTTCCATACTTTGCTAGAACGACTCACAGAATTCAGGGGAGCACCATACATTCCACTGCGGTTTTATCGTGTCTGCTGTTTTGTGCTCAGTCGTGTCCGACCCTTTGTGACCCCATGGCTTGTAGCCCGCCAGGCTCCTCTGCCCATGGGATTCTCCAGGTAAGAATATTGGAGTGAGCAGCCACGCACTCTTCCAGGGGAATCTTCCCAGCCCAGGGATTGAATCTGAGTCTCTTGCGTCTCCTGCATTGGCAGGCGGATTCTTTACCACTAGCACCACTTAATCATAAAGGGCACACATCAGGAACAGACAAAAGAAGAGACCCGTGGAGTGAGGTCTGGCAGGATTACAAACACTAAGCTTCAGTGTCTACAGGAGCATCGCCCTCCTGGCGCATCCACGGGTACCTCCAGCCAGGAAGCAATCCCAAGCCTCAGTGTCTACAGGAGCATCACCCTCCTGGCGCATCCACGGGTACCTCCAACCAGGAAGCAATCCCAAGCCTCAGTGTCTACAGGAGCATCGCCCTCCTGGCGCATCCACGGGTACCTCCAAACAGGAAGCAATCCCAAGCCTCAGTGTCTAGGGGTTCTACTGGGTCTCATTACATAGCCACGATTCGTTGAATCACTGACCATACGATTGAACTCAATCTCCAAACCTCTTACCTTCCACAAAGATTGAGCTGAGGTCCTGAGGCTCAAAACCCCCGAACCGTAGAGTCACATGGTTAGTCTTTCCAGCACGGCCAGCCTCCACCCTGGAAGCACCACAACTGGACCTCCAGGGAATTCCCTGGGAATTCCAGTAGTTAATATTTTAAATTCCCTTATTGTTACTTTTTGGTAGCGAGGCTACATGATAGAATATCTGAAAGATCATATTTTAAATCTGGCACAACGTACACATTCAAATGTTGATTTCCTTTCCTATAGAAATTAGTATGTATTTTTACACTACTACTACTCCATGGATACAAGTGAGATAAAGTTTCTCTCTTTCTGATGGCAGGTCAAAAAACATGGGGAGTACAGTGTTAGCCTGACAAACTTTTAAATAAAATGTTAAATTGTTTAAAATTGGGGGTAGGGTGGGTGGGATGGGGAGTTTGTAATAGGCAGTTAAAAAATTAAGAGAAGTATGGGGATAAAAGGATGCCTTGATAAGTTAAAACGGTAATATTTCATCAAGGATTTAGAATTTTTTTTTTTAAAGCACAAATCCTTATTGTCTTAGAATTTAAGGCAGTAGTATAAAAAGGAACAAATTAACCTTTCCCTTTAAAATATGAAAAGTTTCGAAATGATTACCATTTGGGGAAAGAGACTCACATTGTTTTATTTAACATATGATACATGAGCCAACTCATTGGAAAAGACCCTGATGCTGGGAATGATGGAAGGTAGGAGAAGGGGATGACAGAGGATGAGATGGTTGGATGGCATCACCGACTCAATGGACATGAGTTTGAGCAAGCTCCGGGAGCTGGTGGTGGGCAGGGAAGTCGGCCGTGCTGCAGTTCATGGGGTCACAGAGTCCAACATGACTGAGCGACTGAACTGAACTGAGGGAAGCCTGGCGTGCTGCAGTCCGTGGGGTCACAGAGTCGAACACAACTGAGCGACTGGACAACATGAAAATCAAGCAGAATTTCTTGGGCTGGATCCTTAATTATCCTGGGTTCTGTTGTACCCATGTATGCACAGAACAGGTTAAGGTCACCATCAGAATATGATGGAACTTTAAGAATGAGATTAAATATTCCAAGTATGCTATTCTCACAAAATGTAAGTGATATTACTAAGAGCGTGGATATCAAGCTGTTTTAGCCAGAATTACTGACACTGAAAATGAAGATTAATGGGATTTAATACAGTTAAAGCAATTCTAAAATTCAGTGCTAAAAAATCAGGGCCAAAATCTTTCTGAACTTGACTCAAAACTGTGCAAGCAACATACTGTGCTAAATCTACTTGTGTTCTTAAATTTACCTCATCTTCAACCTGCCAAATTAAATTTCACTTTTAAGAGAAACTATGATAATCTTATTATTATTTAAGAAAACAATTATTTTCCCTTCAGGATTCCCTGGTTGCTCAGTGGTAAAGAAACCTGCCAATGCAGGAGACATAGGTTTGAACCCTGGGTCAGGAAGATCCCCTGGAGCAGGAAATGGCAACCCACTCCAGTATCCTGGCCTGGAGAATCTCATGGACAGTGAAGCCTGGGGGGCTACAGTCCACGGTATTGCAAAAGAATTGGACATGACTTACACACTAAACAACATTTTCCCTTCAATTTAAAAATTCAGATCATGAAGTTTCCTAGCACCTTTGATGAATAATAGGAAATCTGCCTTGTGATATATATACTTATAGGACACAGGATGACAACCCTTCTACCTCTATCCCCTATATCCACAGAAAAATTAAAGCACATTTAATGTATACTTTTAAATGATCAGAGAAAAGCCTAAGATTTAAAGTATACTTTACTTTCCCTCTTCATAACAAAATCCAACCTTTATTTTCCCTCTTTATAACAAAATTCCATCAAACACATTCTTTTTACAAAAAAAAATCACAGAATAATTTTTATTTATAATGAAGTTATTCTCTCTGGACTTTAAATCATCAGTTCACTCTTACAACAGAGATTCAATTTAAATAAGACCACCAAAATGGAATGGAAAAAGGAAAACAGTCTATTTTTACATATCAATTTCTTTGATATGTCATAATGATATACAATCAGGCTTGCAACATGGTCCATTTCCAGTGAAATTCTCAACAGGCTGTAAGCATTAAGAGTCCTTCATGTTGAAGTTTCAGTCCAAGGTGTGCCGGGCGAGGCCCTCATGATTGCTCTGGAGGTTAGACAAACAGGGTTCTAAAGAAAGGCCGACTTCATACGTACATATGTAATCCATCCACAAATGGATAGCATGCCTTCAGAGCCTTTGGTTTTCATAAGTCCCTTTGGAAAGTTGATTGATGAATTAATTCCATTTTACAAACAGAATTTTACAGAACGAATTACTGCCTACACAGTCTGTGCCAACGTCCTTGACTTCCGTAGGTCCACCATCTTCTTTATCAGATCATATGGTGATGGCAGTCTTATTTTATCCATGTTTTTGCTGTAAACATTGAGAAATATACCAAGGACAACTAAGAAACCAGACCACACATACCTAAGAGAAAGAAATAAGGAAGAAAAAAGATTAATGTCAGAGTAACAATTTATCATTAACCATAGAATTTGATGATTTCACAAAAATTCTTCAATAAAATATTTTGCTACTGGATACCGAAAATAATAGCACTAAAATAGTATTTATTTTATTTTACAAATAATATTTAGGTCATAGTAGATAGAATTCTGTATTTTTAATGTTAAGTATGTATGTCAGGAAAGTATTTTACAGAATTTTAAATAGAGTGCATTTGAGTTTTGAGGATAATAGTAAATTCAAAGTCCAACACATCTACCACAAGTCTCATAAGTATGTTTAAAGCACTGGATACATAAATCTGCCACGGAATTTAACACAGCAGCCCAATGGTTATCCCAGTGGGGGGCAGAATACACAGACAGACAGGGGCACATCAGAGAAAGCAGAACTGGCGTGGATTAATACAATGGGTACCTAACCCATGCACAAAGAGAAGCTCGCTTATAGAAAACAAACCACACAGGTGCCCCTCCTATCAGCTGGGCACTGGTTCCAGAACTAATCCCCTCTACCCAGAGGATACTGAAATCTGCAGATGCTAAGGTCTTTTATATAAAATGGCAAAGCATTTGCATATAGCCCATGCACAACCCTGTGTATACCGTTAATCATCTCTAAATTATTATCAGACCTAACGCGATGAATCTGCCATGCAAATTCAAACTGCACTTTCTGCAACTTCCTGGAATTTTTTTTTCTTGAATATTTTTGCTCTGCAGTTGGTTGAGTCTGCAAATGCAGAACCTGTGGATAAGGAAGACTGACTGTATGGGGATGATAATTTATTGTGTGGTTACCTTTACGCTTACACACCTGACCCTTGAACAACGCAGGTTTGAAAAGCACAGGTCCACTTCTATGTGGTTTT
This sequence comes from Cervus elaphus, assembly GCF_910594005.1. Taxonomy (NCBI): domain Eukaryota; kingdom Metazoa; phylum Chordata; class Mammalia; order Artiodactyla; family Cervidae; genus Cervus; species Cervus elaphus. The sequence continues at coordinate 47,268,840 of NC_057821.1, read as the reverse complement.
TCTTTTTAATAAATACACAGTTGGTCCTCTGTGTGCATATGTGGAACCTATGGACGCAAAGCGCTGACTGAAAGGGACTTCAGCATCCTTGGATGTCGGGTCCTGGACCGGTCCTCTGTGCATTCTGAGGGACGACTGTACAATGACCATGTCTAAGGCCGAATCTTCTCAATTACCATCCAGTGTAAGTTTAAATGATGCTAATTTCAAATACATACTAGACAGTAAAGAAAACAGCCAGTGCTTCTACCAGAAGCCAGAAACTGAGAAAACCATTAGGGCACAATTTACAGAATATTTCTCTACCTCAAATCCTTTGTAGGACAAGGCAGCAAATAACCTTAAGAATCATCTATGTAGATATTTATAATTTATATATCTGCACCAGGGCAAGGGGGATCCCTTAATCTCACCACATCATTCACATTCATTTATACAAGAAACAGGGTCACAAGTGCATTGGGACTGGTTAGGCAATTTAAGTGTACAAAATGATTTCTTCAAAATAATTACATACGTTTCTGAAACAGCAGTAGACACATCCATAAATGTGGGTCAAGATGAAAAGGATTCTTGACAAAGAAATTACGGCTGTTTAAGAGGAAATGTGAAAGTACCTAAAGGTAGAGAAACTTGTTTAATTGAGAAGTACTTACTGGAATGTGAATGGTTTGGCAAAGAATATAAATGAAAGAACAATGGTCATTGCTTTTCTCCCTGTTGTCACTGTAGGGAGAAAAAGGTTGGTTTTAGAATGTGCCTACTATCTTGGTAATACTTTGGAAATCATCTATTTGACACATCTTTACAGAGCCTACTGTGCACCAAGATCTACATGAGGTGTCAAGGAAACAACAAAAAAACAACAGGAAGTCACTGCTCCTGCAACCATGGCGTTCACAATCCAGCAGGGTTACAGACATTAAACAATGAGGCTACATTTTACAGTACAATTGTAGTAAGCACTTGATGGAGGCCATGATGCTATGGAGCTTCACCATCTTTTAGACAGACATTCTTGGTCCGGCAAGAAACGTTTTTCCAAGGAAGATAGGATTAGGTAGAACGGGGGAGATTCTTTGAAGGCAACAATCTACAGGACACCCTAACATTCTAACGGTGGGCACAGCCGGATAAAACCATGAACATCCTTCCTGTCCTCTGTCCTTCAGGGGTTATGGCCGGAAACCTTCCTCCCCGGTCCCACTCGGGGGGACAGGGACTCCGCACGTGGCCCCAGCACACCCTCCTCCACTGGACTGTGTGCTCGGCTCAGCTCCTTCTCTTACTGGTCCTCCTTTCCCAGATTCTAGTTCCGGGGACATAAACGTTCAACGCATGAATGAATGAATACCAGAACTGTTTTGGAAACACGTGTCAGAGCCTGACTCCCCAAAACTATTTTTCCTTCTACCTTAGTAAAAGGATCCCATTTTTAAACCAGGATACCTGCCCAGTCTCTCCTACATACAGTTGGTGTGGTCATGGAACTGGGTTTAGTCAACCAAGTGTCAGTCAATTCAAGTGTCAGCAGAAGTCTAGGGAGTTTACATAAAGAGATGGACGTGTCTTTCATGTTCTCTCCACCTTTCTGCCTGGAAGGAGGATGAAGATGGCAGAGCAGAGAGACGGAGGGACTGGAGTCCCAAGGGGCTGGAGCCGCCACGCCAGCCTGGGGCATGTGGCCAGGAGGACATGCTGATTACATAATCTAATCAAGTATGTCATCCTTACCTGTTACAGCAAGAAGGGCACCGAAAATTTTAATCAAAGCCAGAACAAAAGAGATTCCAAAATACCCAGTGAGGGAAAAAAGGAAAGCATAACCATAGGTCCGGATTGGATCCTGTAAAATATAAAAAACCTTTTCTAACGAAAAATGCAAAACAAACTCTGAGGTATTATAAATGAAATAAAACTACAGATTTTAATCAACTTCTTGAGCAATAATAAGCCATTCAACAATGCAGTCAAGCAAAGATTCTTATTTAGTTCTGATTTAATGGAAAAATAATGATGAAATTAAAAATCCCCAACTTATACATTATGAATAGTTTAAAAATTAACTTATAGAAAAGAGCAAGGATAAAATAAATTTAAATATAAATCATTTCATTTCTAAAATAATTTCTGAGCTACATATACTGTATTGAAGAAGTCATCAAGCTAAACAAAATAGTCTTTTTGAACATGGGGAATCAGAAATACAGAGGAAACTAATGGAAGATGTTTATTTTAAAAAATGTGATTAGTGTTTACCTTTGAACAAAATGTTACTGCAGGGCCTAATCCACTAGTGCATGTCAATCCCAATAAAATGTACACAAAACCGATTGAATACGAATACAAAACCTAGAGAAGAGAAAAATAAAGTGGAAAAAAGTGCTCTTGAACCAAAGGTGGAAATGAATAGTTTTCAATATGTGACTCAATTAATCTATTCAATTAAATGTGTAGAAGAAACCATTTTAAAAGTAACATCATTGTTTCAATATGGCCTAATTTTTTGGAAATGATGGTTGATCCTGTTTATAAGTTTTAGGTATAATGTAACTTGTACAACAGAACTCAGCAGAACTAATCCTTTCCTATATGACTACCTAATTATTCATTTTTTGCTTAGCTTAATTACTGAATTCAAACCAGATTTTAGTGTTGGGATCCTAGAAACATACACAAGACAAAGATACTCTGAAAACTACTTATTAGACACGAAAAACCCAAACATTAAGCTTGCAAAGACTATTAAAATATAATGAAAATAAGCAGCATATGGCATATTTATTATTTGATTTCTCAATTTTCCTACCAATCTTTCTATCCTGGTTTATTATGCTCCTTATAAGCAGAATCAGCATTACTGTCAAACGTCAAAACTTGCTATGTGTCAGGTACTGTGCTAATGATGCTCTGTATAGATTAATCCTTTTTATTTCTCATAACCAGCTGAAGAGACAGGCACGTTTTTTTTTCCGGCTATACATATATTTTTTTAACCTTTTTATTTTGCATTGGGGTATAGCCGATTAACAAAAAGTGTGATCGTTTCAGGTGAGCAGTGAAGGGACTTGGCCACACACACACAGGTATCCATTCTCCCCCAGACTCCCCATCACCTAGGGTGCCACATAACACTGAGAGGAGTTCTCTGCACTGTCCAGTAGGGGAGTCAGGCACTCCTGACCATCATTTCCTACCAGTGTGTGGATGGGGAAACTAAAACTTAAAGTCATCTTCCTGAAAGAGGAGAGCTAGTTTAGGGAGGACATAAACCAAGGCCATCTTAGAGCAGAGTGTACGTGTGAACCACTGTATTGCACTAACTTTCTAATTACCTATAGTTTCTTAATTTTCTGCTCTTTCCCTTACCCAGGAAGAGTGGTGATGATCAAGAAAACTCCTGACCAAGATTAAGGCTCCTGTGTTCTCAGGGACTCCGCACAGATGCCCCACTCTGCTCCCAAAGTAACCAGCCCTACATACCCTTAGCGCAGTGAGCTCTCTCTGTCTAGCAAGGTGGTCGGGTGTAAAACTAACGCAAACACACACATGATGTATTTACTGCATACAAATGCCAACCAGTTAGAAGACACACAGGAAGAGAAGATACTATTTGCAGTAATGAGGGCAAAAAGATGAAACACCTAACAATAACTTCAGTAAAAAAAAATAACTGGATTTATACAAAGAAAACTTGAAAGTCTAAGGGACATTTAAAGGAAACACTTGAATAAAAGGAAAGTCATACCTCATTCTTGGACTGAAAGAATCAAGTGTATAGATACCATTCTCTCTAAATTAATTTATTATTCAATGCCATACCAATCACAATACCAATGAGATTTCTAGTTTATCTGGGGATATGAACACCCAAGAATAACTACTGGCAGTAAAATTCTGAAAAACAAAAGGAACGATGCTGGCTAGTCCTAACAGATGGTAAACATCTGGTGATAAAGCTGCTGTCATATGCTTCTGGTGCAGAAACAAAATGGAAAGGATAAAATTCTAAACCCTGCATCAGAACATGAGAGGATGGAAGGAGACATTTAAAATAAAAGTTGGAAAAGCGAACTATTCAATAAGTGATACTAGGGCAAGTGGAAAGTCATATGGAAGAAAATTTATAGAAAGCTTTGGTTGGATCAAAGATTTAATAAATAAGGAGATTATAAAACTAGGAGGCAACTGGCATAAAATTCTTAAAATTTTAGAGTTGGAAAAGCCCTTTTCAATAATAATGCACAGCCAGAAGCCATGAAGCAAAAGATAAGCTAAACTACATGCACATTATAAACTTCTAGATGGAACATAATACCAGATACAAAGAAAGAATAAAAATGATGCAACAGAAATTTTTTAACATGCCCCAAACTCCATAAATCAAAGAGGAAAAAAGATTATCAAATGCTTATCATAAGGTGTTAGTGGTGACAATGGTATTTTACTTTTTACCTTCGTATGACACTTGAATGTGCTACTTTAATGAAAATAGTGATGATAAACCAGTTTAAAAATGCAATGCAAAAATGCAAGTCTTCAGTACTATAGTTTTGTTATAAAACTAAGGACATCATCATTTTTGAGTCTGTCTGATGTGATGAAAAAGCACGAGAGCATTTACCATTTCTGAATTAGAAGCATTATGCAGCTTCATGACTTTCTCTTGGACATTCCCAATGACAGCGTCTGCACACAGGGCCAGCGAGATGAGGACCACACCTTCAGGAAGGCACAAGAAAAAACAACCTCCTCAGGCAAATGGATGAACAGTGATCAAGACTTATCAGAAACTTAGCTGGGCTAAAAACACAGCAGACCTTAAATTACACTTGCTCAGTAGAGTACTTTTATCCACATCCAGTTGTAACAGGCATGTAGGTGATATTATTGAAGAAAACAAAACTAATATTAATAAATTGCATTAATGCCATCACCTTATGATGTTTAATAATCATGTCAAATAATAGTTTTATGTTTATTGATTTTTAATAGGACTTGAGATAATTATTTTGCAGTTATCCTGGATTTTATATGGGTTTTATATACACATTTTCGTTTTAAAAGGCTCTTTCCACAATGCACAGAAATGAAGCCAGGCAGTTTAAGAACTTTAGTGATTAGGTTACAAGTCTGAAAGAAACACTGTACTGAACAAATACGGTGAGAATGACAGAACCACTGAGACCACCTTTTCCATCATCGCCATCACCCACCCCCGTGTGCAGGGGCTTTCACATCCGTCATGCGCTCCCACTGCCTTCGTGTGAGGCAGGCTCTTATCTCTTTTTTATGTGAACCACTCCTGTCCCTGGTGGCTCAGGTGGTATAGAGAACCTGCCTGCAACGCAGGAGTCACAGGTTTGACCCCAGGGTTGGGAAGATCTCCTGGAGGAGGAGATGGCAATCCACTTCAGTGTTCTTCCCTGAGATATTGCATGGATGGAGGAGCCTGGCGGGCTACAATCCACGGGGTTGCAAAAAAGTCAGACACGACTTAACGACTAAGCATGCACATGCCTCTGAAATGACTTTTCCCCTCGGTCTCCAAATATAATCTTCCTTTTGCAGGTGTGGACACAAAGAAGTTAAAACAATGAAAAGTAAGTGTGCACATTTCTTTTTTCTTAAGAAAATAACCATTACTACTGTGGCTCTATAACTTGTGTGTTTATTTCCAACTCAGTCCTTAAAAGATTGATCTATCAAGTACTTCAAAATAGGAGATCCTAACTGGACAAACAGCCTCCTGTCATGTCAAAATACAAGAGTACTGAAAACGATGGTTATGTTTCAGAGTTGTGACACTTTTACTACATCTTATATGAGAGTCCAAAAACTTTATGCCAGATATGAGAACCACAGATGTCACACCATCATGTAAAACACTAATCAAAGTATAAAAATTCTTACTCTGAACTGAAACACTGACAAAATCCAAGAAGACAGATAAACTCCTTACCTGTCAGGTTGAAATTTGGTGCAACCGTGCTGTCGGCTAGGGTAAACCATATCAGGCCGAGGCTCATACATAAGGCAGCAGACACGTCTGCAACATTATAACGCTTTCCTGTGTATAATAAAGGGTAAGTCAACCTCATTATGCAATTACCCACTCAGCACAGTGCTGGATCTATGTGTCTAACAAGCTCAGCAGGGATTGCTTTTTATATACAATGTCAGAAATGATCAAGAACATTTTAGTCAAGGGATGAGATGGTCACAGAAGAGTTTCTGAAGATTAAATTATCCTATGAGCACCAAAATGTCCTTTAAATTAGATATGAAATCCTTTTTTCATCTGTTATGATAGTGATTAAATTAGAACATTTAAAAGGTTTGTGGAATTAGTGCCTCTTTTATTTTATAACATAAGCCTATGAATTATCTTATAGTTTCTAAGTTTACAAAGTAACCAGAGTAGTTATTCAGGCTATATATAAGTTTGCAAATAACTCGTCAGATAACTTCTAAACTGGTGAGGATTAACTTATTTCAGTACATCTACATTTAAATAAGGAAATTACACAATGTAACTTTTTGGAAGGATTGTAATGAGATATTATTATACAGGTTAAGTCATTTACAGAGTTAAATGTGATTTTTTAAGAGGAATTGAGATTTTTTCTTATGTGAACAGTTACCCTGAAATTATATGTTTCAGTTGACATGCATATTTTCATTTTAAAAGGCTCTTTTGGGAAGGCTTATAACGCATAAAATGCAGTCAGGGCTGTGTGAGAAATCTAGTGTTATCAGAACAGGAATATTCCTCGTGACAGTCATATGAACTTGCTCCACAGCTTGTCACTGTCACTGCTTCCTCTTTTACTCCAGCTTTCATAGGCCTGTAACTTAGTTGGGGCTCAGCAGAGTGGGTTAAAGAACACTTTTGCTCAGCTTAAGCTGTACTTCATCACGAGAATTATCTATTTGTACAACAGAGGTGGAGAGTGGAGCCCTGGAGAGTAGGAAAATCAGAATTGAAAACAGAGCTTTCTGGGTACTTCTGAGCTAAGCCTTCAATATGTGAATACAGCCTTTTGGCAATGTAGTAGACTCCAGGCAAAAGGAATAAAACAAAATACTATTTTGATTTTCCCCAAGTCCAAAGGTTTCAGACCCTGAGGTATATCAGGGAAGTATCAGTGTTTTTATAATATCTTATTTATATTAGATTATCACTCAGAATTGTTACAATACCGAGAATGTTCATTAAAGATATTAATCGAAGTTTAATGTTTTTCCTAATGCTAGATGTCACAGCATATCCTGTTAGCTTCAAACAGTATGAAAACATATCATTACTATACCTTGAATAAAAACTCCTCCTAGCATAACAGGAATCAATTTGCAGCACTTGAAGATGACTTGGGTAGGATAATTCAGGTAGCCCAAGGAAGTGTTTGATAACCCCATAGTACCCACAGTTAGAAAAGCTATTATCATGTAGGTTTTTCCTGGTATTCTGTAAAAGACAATTTTCAAAATCTTCATTTTGGGACCCAATTATACTACTGTAAGAGAATGTGCTTACAATGTGTAAATTTCTAATTACTTTTCTAATTTCTGTTTAATACTTCTAGAAATATTGGTAAAATATCACTATTCTTAAAGGTATAGCACTGCTTACTTGTATAAGAGAATGCTGGTAAAAATAAGTTTACCCTTATTTAATGAACTGTAAGTGAGGGCTCTCAACTGTGTGAAAAAGTAGTACATTAGAGAGTTACTTATATTGTTACTGAAAGTATAAATGTCTGTTACATTTAAGGTTTTTTAACAGTAGTTACAGTTACATACAAAAACCATCTTGACTAAATGTAGACAAGAAGAATGGATTTCTAAGAAATACTGGCTTCTAAAACGGTAAAAGAGCACCTTGCTGCTGCTGTTCAGTCACTGAATCGTTATCTGACTCTTTTGCAACCCCATAGACTGCAGCCCACCAGGATCCTCAGTCCATGGGGTTCTCCAGGCAAGAAAACTGGAGTGATTGCCATTTCCTTCTCCAGGGGATCTTCCTGACCCAGGGATCCCACCTGGGTCGCCTGCACTGCAGGCAGACTCTTTACCGTCCGAGCCACCAGGGCAGCCTTAGTTAACTTTCAGCTCCTTTTAACTCCTAACTGCTGTTGTTTCCCAATGTTTCCATCTAGCATTAGGAAAAATATACCTGTCCATTCTGCTCGAATAATCAGAGCAGAATTTCTCTAGGAAGTCCATGGTGGTTTAAAACTCTAGATGATTTTTATTACTATAAAGTCTTATGCCTTATCTCCAATGGTATTAATTCTATAAATTGTTAAAACAACCAACTTTCAGATGAGGAATCCGACTCTCTCTTGATCCCAGATATTCTACTTTGGGTTCTAACTGGACTTCCTAAAGGAGACTCTTAATATGGTATCTTCAGAATTCTGAGCTATTCTTGGGAGCATATGGTTACTTTGAATAGATACTCAATGGTCTAAAATAATAACTTTGTACATTCACATAATTCTATTATGTTGCATTTTTAGATTTATGTTGCAGATTTAGATCTAGTCTTCATTTTGGGATTTGTGTTCATGTTTAAATCAAGACAACAAAATTCCTTTTTTTTTTTAACATGGCTATGCATAAGGCAAAATAATTTACTAGAAAAGTTCAATTATAATGTATCACTCCAATTCAATTTTGAGACTTTTGCTTACACTTAACTACGAACACAGTGGTCAATATTCAAAATTCACGTGGAAATAACTGGGCATGCCCACACGTATCAGTGTACACAGACACTGGTTTCTACACTGTCCGTGGGGTTTAACCCTCAGGGGGGTTACCAGTGAAGGAGGTACAGCATTGCTTCTCCAGGAGATGACAGAAGTCAGAAGGGGCGAATTTCCTCACTCATAAATTGCAAACAGTGGCCAGAAAATTCAAGTCAGAAGAATCACAAGATTAGAAAAGCAGTGCAGTAAAGAAGAAAAACCAGCCTGCAATTCAGGAAACCTAAATTCAAAAGGTCCCAGCGTGGGGCATGAGCTCGTGGAAATCCCAGCTCTCCTCCAGGTCTGCTTTCTCACTGGTGAAATGAGGCTAGATTTCACCATCTTGCCTCTAGGACTCTCACTGTTTCTACTTGAATACTCCAACTACTTACTACTTTAGATATGATGGGGAAGCTGTAACTCTGAATAGTTCTTGGAAAAGCAATTTGACAGATCTTTACTGAAAACTCACACAGAGAAATTAACACCAAAGTTACAAGGTCATCTTCACTGAAATAGCAAGGCGTATACTTAAGGAATTCTAGACCATGACATGTGATACCACACATCGCCATATTTCATCCTCAACATGAAACAGAGACAATGTCAGAAACTTCCCTGGGGAATTGACAGAACTAACAGGAGGCTCAAATCCACATTTTCTAACCCCCAATTCTGTGCTCTTACAAGCTCATGGATATTCACATAAATACAAGAAGAAAAAACTAAGCAAAGAATTCAACTAATTAGAGGTCTAAAGAGCAGTGCCACTTAAATAAATTCAGAGATAGATACATATTCAGAAATATGCAATTGGGCATGTTTTCACTGTAATACACCTTTAAAGATTTTTTTTTTTTCTAAAAAGGGTTTTAATGTGCCTCGGAATGAAAAGTTCTCAATTCATAATTACATTTTATTATAGGGCTATAAATTCTTCTACCTAATTTCTTCACCTCTGTTTACGTCAAACACAAACGACTTTGTCTTTAAATATGTTATGGGCATGTGATTTGAATGCTGGGAAAAACATGACTGATGGCTCACTCTCCATCTTTTGGTAGCTGAGAAGAAGCTGTATCTTTTTAAAATTTACCACTTAGGAGGATGCGTCATCTTGTGTTTTTTTCATCTAATAAATACAGCATTGTGATTTTTTTTACTTTAAAGCAATCAGAGGTCCAGCAGTTTGCAATACATAATAAATCATCAAGTTTCCACGTATATTAGTCTTGACAGATGCATTTACTTACTTTCTATTCTATCTCCTATGGTTGAGCTAAGTCTTGCAGAGTTTCAGAGCATGAAAATAATAAAGAAGATCTTGGAATCAAAATATTTTTAAAATTGCTGCCGTAATAATTTATTGGCAATATAGAGGTTGAGAGGTAAAATCAGACCAATGATACTGATGTTGCTCATTTAAATATTTAAAATTTTATAGTTGTCTTCATACAAACATCAAAAACACCTATTTAAGAAAACATTTATATCAATGAAGACAATGTCAACACTGTTATCTCCTTGGTACACTTAAACTATCCAATATATGTATGAAATACTCACATTCTAGGGTCTGACATGACAGGATAACCACACTTAAACTTACCCAGAAAATATTATATTCAAATTCCCTACCACATTCTGATATAAGAGACGAAGTTTTCATTGCATATTGTTCAATATGCCAGGAAAAATATTTCAAGATATTACTCAAACTTAGGTGGTCATATAAACCACCTAGGATACTGTCATATAAACGCTTAAGTTTTGATGGGAAGGAACATTATGAAATTTCTCTAATGTCCATGAATATAATCCCTACTGCTGGTCATTACAAATGTGATAAGTGGAACATAACCCACAAAACAAAGCATTAACTGTCCATTTCAAAAAACCAGTATAAAAATAGGTATTGACATTTCATATCAGGCCACTCTTAGGTAGTATAAAATTTTCAGTAATCACACCTATTTCCATTATAAGAACATACATGTACATCTGAATATGTTCTAAGAAAATCTATCTTATTATTGAGTCTGAACAACATTCTGTTTCTGGCGGCACTGCGTGGCTTGTGGGATTTCAGCTCCCTGGCCAGGGACTGCACCAGGGCCCCTGCAGTGACGTGCAGAGTCCTGACCACGGGACCATCAGGAAATTCCTTCAGCAAGTTTTTGGTAATGTTACACTTCAGGGGATACTACCTTTTTCAATATATAATGGAAATATCAAATTCACTATTTTTAATACATTGACAACACTGATGAAAATTCTTGGGTATTAAATGTTTTATTAACGTAAAACATATATTTCACATATAACATACTCCATGTGCCCAAAATAATAAAACAAAAAAATTAACTACTAGTCATGTACTTAACTGCCAAAAAATAAAAATAAAAATAAAAACAAGCAAACCACATACCTTCTCCTTTTGTCCTGAATTAGCTGAAGTTCTATTAGGCCAAATATGGAGTAAAATGCAAACTGCACTAAAGTAAGATACCAGCCATAGGGCTTAAAACCCTCCACTGAAAATATTAATTCCTGTCAAGAGATACATGAACACTGTTAAGTTCAGCGGAGGACCAATCTCCTCACAATGAATTCATATAAGCACAGCATTTTAATAGAAACCAAGCTTCACCCCTCAAAACAGCAAAATGAACCCCAAACCATCCAAACGTAAGGCTTCTTAGAGAAGCTCAGATGCGGCAGACATCCAGCACAACAGGAGGCGGGGAGGAAGAACTAGGAAGTAACCCCATTGCATGCTTTTCTTTTTTTTTAAAAGACCAAAATTAAGAGAGTTGCCCAAAACAATGAGGGAGGCGGCTGACTGAAGAACTCATGTACTTTTTAAAAAGCAAGTCTCATTAGAAGTCTACTACCTCAAGCCTGTTTTCCTGTATTAAAATAATCATTCAACTCACTAGTTAATGGTTTTTTTTTTTAGAATTCCTGCATCATGGATTACATAAAAAACCTTCCCTTATAGAAGAATGGTTACTTTTCCTAAACATAATGTTATATCATGAAAAAAATTTGTTAATTGTTAATAAGCCATTCTTAATCTCATTAAGTTGTCTAATAAAGTTATCTGGCTTAGCTGAATAAATCACCTACCACATATATAAATATTATATAAAATTACATAATATATAGTATAAATATACATTTCAGCTATACTTTAAATAAATTTTAAAAAGATGAAATTGATGGATAAATTTATGTTCAAAGAAAAACTAAACATAGGCTCTAAAAAGATCCTGAATTGATTTTGTCCATTTAGGATTCTGTGCAATTTGCCAACTTTAGATTTCATGTTTAAGTAAGTCTATGAGTTATTTAGTAGGAGTTATCTAGTTTATAAAAACACAAAAAAATCTTTATTAATATCCTGACACTAGGTAAATATTTCACTTTCTATATTGCTAAATTTACTACAAAACCCCATTTTCTTTAAACTATTTTAATATGGAGTTTTATGGAAGAGTTAGTAGCAATGTCAGTTCTCACAAAAGTAATGTTACAATTTAATCAGTTTATCTAATTTTAAAAGAAATTTCGAACATATTAGTTTTAAGTTAAAATCCCTGATCATTTATCAAATAAAAACTTAACGAAATTTGTAAATTTCTAATTCATTTTCCATTACAATGGCTAACTTTGCTCCCAAGTTATTTGGTAACAGTGGTTTTTCAAAGGAGAAAAAATGCTTCTCAACAAGAAATTCCAACATCTGATAAAAGTTACTATTTTGTGTTGTTCTTCATTGTTATACCTGAATTTTTATATCATCTTCTAGTAGAAAAACAGTTATCAATATAAATATTAAGATTTTTAAAATTCATGTTGTTTTACACTAAGACACCCTATGGCACTTTTAGAAGCAAAGGAATAGTCACAATTCTATTTTCCATTTTTAAACTTACTTTTATATTTCATTTCTATAAGATAAAGGAAAAGCAAATAATTAGTTTTAAGATTACTCTGATTATAAAGAATATCAGAAATATTATCTACATTTAAGAAAATGCATCACTTTCCTTTTCTTGAATTATAAAGATTTCTCATGTTAGGGAACTGCAAAGAAAAAGCAAGTTGGTAAAGGCTGAAAATATCCACTAATGAACTGACAATTGAGAATATGTCTGCTGTTTACACTAGCCTGGATTGTTATCCATCCAGCTCATGTCTTTGAAGGTCAGGACTTTGCTGGTCAGATGTATACAATTATCCCATAAAACAACACAAATACAAGACAAACTGTGGCAATGCTAGACATTTTTTGCAGAGGCAAAAATCACAGAAAAATAATGTTCTGGCAAAGTTGGCTTCCCTTGTAGCTCAGTCAGTAGAGTCTGCCTGCAATGCGGGAGACTCGGGTGCGATTCCTGGGTCGGGAAGATGCCCTGGAGAATCCACTGGCAACCCACTCCAGTATTCTTGCCTAGAGAATCCCAGGGACAGAGGAGCCTGGAGAGCTACAGTCTATGGGACTGCAAGAGTTGGACACGACTGAGCACAAAGTGTGTTTACAAGAGGAAACCAACAAGGATGAGAACACAACAGATGCTTAAAGTAAAGAATGATTCAAATAGTATAGGATTAAAGACACACCCTTGGAAAAATATTAAACATCCAGATATATTCTTGCAAAATGACCTCTTATTGAGCTCCAGGAATTTAAAAGTAAACGGGAATATAGCTTTTGTGCTGTTCAATTTTATGTGAGAACTGTGTTCCAAAATACCAATCAATACTTGAATCATTTTCTTTTAAAAAACACATGGTTATATTTACTTATTATACATTTTCCAAAACATAACACTTCATATTTTTTCATAATTTTAGTTTTTAAAAATTGTCTACGGCTCCCCTTCCCCCATGTAAAATACTTCACTCTAAAATTTGGATCCCTGTTTTCAGCCAATTTTATCTTAAGTAGCCCTTTTCTACTAGTATACTAAGAAACTCAAATTTGTGAATCAACTTGCTATCCTATGAAGGGAAGTCTCTTGGACAAAATTGTTAGGGCCCATAATGAGCTCAACTACCACAAATAATTAACATATTATAAACAACTAATTTTTTACCTGTAAATATCCATAAACTAGGTAAAATACAAAAACTCCAGCAACGCATATTAAAAACTGAGTCAGTTTGTTGAATCTGCTGAGATTTATGCCAAGCACTACAACGTCATCTATAGACTTGATGTGTGGTGACATTGCTTGCGTTTTGGAGGGGACAGTGATAGAAATGTATTTCCTGGAGCTGTTGAACTTGAGATCCATTGTTCTTATTTTGCCGCATTCAGTGCTACCAAAGTTATCTTTGTTGGTTTTCTCTCCTTTGTTCAGTCCTCCTTCTGCCTGCTGAGCCAAGTCCTACAGAAGGGAATAAACAATTCGAGCAAAACATTCAGACCATCAAGTAAAGTGCTATGCTCCAAATACTATATCAGATCACATTTTGAAATTTATATAGGTAAGAGTCATTCTCTCTGGATATTTTACATTAATTCTCCTCTTCAAGCTTCCAATCGACCAAAATAGGTTTACTCTCTAAACAATTTACCTTCACCTGATAAAGACCAATACACCACTAAATACACACCATTCTTACCTCCACAGCAACAAATCAAAAGCTAACCTTGTATTTATTTCAAAGAAGTAAAGAAGTAAGGGTGCCTTTATTATGCTTCTATCTGTAGTGAGGATATAATTTTTAAAGCCCACAATAGCATATGCAGAACATCTTCAACATTAAAAGTCAATCTCTGATCATAGAAAAGAGTAAAGAATAGCCCAAACTCCTACAGCTACTAAGCCAACTGTAAAATTTATTTGCTAAAGACACTGTAAAATAAAGTCAAACATACGTAGCCTATGTAAAAATCCAGATTTATCTGAGATTACAGAAAAGATACTATGCTTTAGCAACAGCATCTCTTGAGTTAAAAGGAAATGTTCTCTTCCTTTAGAGAACATTATTGTAATTTAAAAAGTCTTTGGTATAGTTGTTCAGTGAGTATAGAGCTTCAGTTACACCAGATAACTCTGGCCCTAGACATCACCTGTTGCAGAGACCCTATAACACAGAACCTATGGTTAACTATGTGGGGCTGTGCACTCAATCATTTGTTAAGCGGGTAGATCTTATGTAAAGCATTCTTAATAGCAAAACACACACACATCCAGGGAACACAAGGCACTTCTGGTGAGGACAGATATGTCCATTACCTTGCATATGGAGATGAGATCTCAGGAGTATGCATATGCCCAAACTCATCCAATTCTATCTATTAAACATGTGCATTTCTTGTATGTATCAATTATACCCCAATAAAGCTGTTTAGAGAAAAGAAATAAAAAATAAAGAAGTTCTTGGGTTTGTAAAAAGTGAAAAAAAAAACACTTTTTGTTAGTTTGTGAAAAAAAAAAAAAAAATATCATGAAAGCTCCACAGATGACTGTCAACTTCTCTTTGGATTAATAGAAACTGAAAAATAAATTCATGTAAAAGTTGATGAGACAGTGTAGAAGTATGACAAAGTACAGAACAAACTTATTAAGAAAAAATTACTTTCCTACAAGAGACTGTTACAATCCAGAGGGAACTAAAACATAAGACTCTACTTGAAGGAAGAGGATAATAATAATTTTGACAGTGAATTATCCGGAAATCTTAAAAGAAAAAACAAAACCAAACAAACACCCCCCTTGCGATATGGAAGTTTAAAATGGCAATAATTAGTCACTTCTTCAAGATCCCTTCTAATCTGCTGAGTTACAGAGATTAAGTAGGCCCTGTTCTGCAATTTAAACTTGGGGTCAAGGCTCTGAATACAACTTGTAACTAACAGTAATACACAGGCATCGAAGATTGTTTGTTGAACAAGCTACCTGCCATGTTTCTAGACAGAAAAATGTGTACTTTTAAGAAGTTTTTACTGTACTTCCTTTCTGTATTTCTTTTAGACATGTTCTTATTTCCCACATGCTTAATTAATGTCATCTCTGTTTAGACTTTTAAAGTCATCTTGCAGGATCCCCTTGAGATATGACTTTCATTATAAAGCATGCCTTAAAAGACCTTACCTAAATGTTGTGTCTGAATGAAGAAGAAACAAAAAAGTTAGCAACTATTTTCCATATGTTTTGGCCTGGGTGTACAGCACCATTCAAATAAATCTGTTCTTGTGTAGGTTTTTAAACTTCCTCTCCCTTCCTGGAATTGAGAATGCAATGTTTTACTAAACAGAACATCACTGGTTTAGATTATGTGACTGATAGAGGAGGACACTGAGCTCTGATCGCCAATAACTGTGACCCTGACGGCCGTATTCCTTCCATTTCAGGCATCAGTGACTGACATTAATCATCATCTGGAATAAAACAGTAGCATTTCCAGCACATATTGAAATTTAAAAATAAATGAATGGTGAGAACATTGATTTAAAATGACCTACTGAAATAAAATTTAACTTCTTAATCTACTCTTTCTTAACCTTTAGAAGAAAAGTATCCCACCACAAAATGGTAGGCTATAAGGAAAATATGCTACTATGATGTGAAAAACCTAAAAAAACACCTGATTTTGTATTTTGCCACACTATGCTTTACAGTTAAAAGAATCTTGCCATTTATAGCTAGATTAACTGGACTCTGGATATTAAACATGACCTGTGGGGTATAATTATAAAACAGAGAAAAACAAGATTCTGTGCTATTTCTTAGAACACACTTCACTGCACAAAGTTCAAGAAACTGTGTGCTCATTTTTAAAGGTTATTCCTTTTCAGATTGCTGGGAGAAATATCAATAAGCTCAGATATACAGATGACACCACCCTTATGGCAGAAAGTGAAGAGGAACTGAAGAGCCTCTTGATGAAAGTGAGAGAGGAGAGTGAAAAAGCTGGCTTAAAATTCAACATTCAAAAATCTAAGATCATGGCATCTGGTCCCATCACTTCATGGCAAATAGAGGGGAAACAATGGAAACAGTGAGAGACTTTATTTTGGGGGGGCCCCAAAATCACTGCAGATGGTGACTGCAGCCATGAAATTAAAAGATGCTTGCTTCTTGGAAAGAAAGCTCTGACCAACCTAGACAGCATATTAAAAAGCAGAGACATTACTTTGCCAACAAAGGTCCATCTAGTCAAAGCGATGGTTTTTCCAGCAGTCATGTATGGATGTGAGAGTTGGACTATAAAGAAAGATGAGCACCAAAGAATTGATGCTTTTGAACTGTGGTGTTGATGAGTCCCTTGGACTGCAAGGAAATCCAACCATTCAATCCTAAAGGAAATCAGTCGTGAATATTCACTGGAAGGACTGATGCTGAAGCTGAAGTTCCAATACTCTGGCCACCTGATGTGAAGAACTAACACACTGGAAAAGACCCTGATGCTGGGAAAGATTAAAGGCAGGAGAAGTGGATGACAGAGGATGAGATGGTTGGATGGCATCACCAACTCGATGGACATGAGTCTGAGAAAGCTGCAGGAGTTGGTGACCGACAGGGAGGCCTGGCGTGCTCCAGTCCATGGAGTTGCAAAGAGTCAGACACGTCTGAGCAAATAAACTGACTGACTCTTTTTCCCCAAGGGGAAAAACTAAAATTAGGATTGAACAGGTATATTAAGAAATTAAGTACAAATAAAAGTGTTAGTTGCTCAGTCCTCTTGGACTGCAGCCTGAGAGGTTCCTCTGTCCATGGGATTCGCCAGGCAAGAAGACTGGAGTGGGTTGCCATTTCCTCCTCCAGGGGATTTTCCTGACCTAGGGATCGACCCTTTGTCACCTGCAGTGCAACCAGATACAAATAACACCTGTCTAAATTAAATCAAAGTCTGTATCTCTCTCTTCCGAATCCCAAACTATGTCAGTTAGAAAAACGTCCATCCAATAAACAGTTCTAGACGTCTGATATCTTACTGTAGAAGAAATGCATATGCCCAATACTAAAAAAAAAAAAAAAAAAAAAAATCACAAAAAGAACACCAAACCCTTTCTCCTTCTTTCAACCTCTCAGAAAACAACAAGGTGGTGGGAGTGAAACGGCAAAGCCTGGAGGAGTCTGCAGGGTACGAGCGGAAGGTCATGACACGAACTTGACACCCCGATGAGGACAGTCACCTCGCACTGCAGGTGGACAGCGGAGTACCAGAGTGCCCCGCTGAACGCAGAACCGGGAAGTAGTTGTCAACTCTAAACGCTGTCGTGGTAGGAAGCCAGGAGGAGGCTGAAAGAGGCCCCTGGGGGAATAGCCTAGCAGACCAGACCCTCCCAGAGGTGGTCTCGGGCCTGCGGGTCCACACACCGGCCCGAGCGAGCTCTCGCCAGCCGGAGGGCACAAGGGGAGACCGTGCCAGCAGGTTTCCGTTAAGCCAGGCCCCGGCGCCCTGTCTTCCGACCTCGTCCCGCTCCCTCACGAGGATGCAGGTGGGCCGTGTCACGGTTCTCAGGGAGGACGGGGAGGGCTGGGTCCTAAACACGGCGAAAGGCCCGGGGGTCGGAGGGGGGGGCCCTGGGTCACCTGGAAGGGGGACCCCAGCCTAGGGGCAGCCTCAGCCAGACGCAGCGTCTCCCCCTCCCCAGGTCCGTTGCCATCACCTCCTGCGTCTCCTCCTCGCCCACTCCGGCACTTGCCACCTCAGCCACCGCAGCCGCAGGCGCCGCCTCCTCGCCAGGTGCTCGCATCCCCGGCGCCCGCGCGCCACTTCCGCTTATGTGTCCGCCTGCGCGTGCGCAGTCGCGCGGCCCCGCCCCCTCACCGGCCCCGAGCCTCCGCCGGCAGGGGCGCGGCTACGCCTCGCGCATGCGCCCTCTGCCCCGGCGCTCGCTGGCCCAGCGCCGCTGTGGTCCAGAGATGATGCTGCGAGTTCGCTGCTCAGCCGGTTAAACGTAGCGTCCCGGCGGCGAGTGACTGTCGGGTGGAGAGCTCTCTTCCTCCGAGCTGTGCTGCTATTGTTTCTAGTCTTCGAGCCTCTGAGCCCGTGCAGCTCCTTTGGCTGCCAAGCAGGTGGCCTTGCCCTGGAATTTGAGAAGGAAGCCGGCTGGAGAATGTTGAACCCCGATACAGACACCCCAGGGGTTCCCTCTTACCTCTGCTCGATCCAAATGAGATGGGGTAAAGTCACACTACCTTTCTCTACTTCCATGTTCTACCTGCTTTCTGGAGACGGTGAACCCAAGTAATGCTTGGGTTGCCTCTGACGGAATAATTCAGCTTTTGGCTACGGCAACCCCGGTCCTTTTCGCGAAAATTAGCGTTGTTGTGACGGTGCACTTGCTGCTCAGAATGTGTAGATACCACAGCTCAGCCAGCCCCCAAACTAAACGTTTACCCTATAGCTAGGGCTGCAGGTGCAGTGATAATTGGTTTGGGGGTGACGCTAAAATGATACAGATTACTGTAAGGAAGGAACATTTTTGAGAACATGCTTTAGATACCGAGGAAAGGAATGAGTTGGGTTAATACATAGGTTGCAATCCAGTTGTGTGCAGCTTTCAGAATTTCACAGGGAGCAGCGTGAAGATTTATACTGAAGCACAGCGGGCATCTCCTGTTGGAAGTGGCGGGTCTGCTAGGCATCTCCATTTAATACGTGTTAGGTTGAATTTTACAAATGTTGACTATGGCTTAGACAGTTTAAATGTCCTCAAGAAGTAGTAAATGACAGGCTTCCAATGATGCCATTCTGTTACTTGGATAATGTGGATTTAAGTCTGCTGTTAGGCATGTATATAGCATGGGTCATGCACATAATCCATAAATTAGAAATGTAAGCTCTCTGACCTTAAGGAGTTAGAGACAGACAGGAACCGGTAAATGCTGGCATGAAACAACTTAAAGAGATGTCCTGAGTTACCATCTACTTGTACCTGGACAATTGCGGTAGTCTTCTAGCCAGTCTTGCTGCTTCCCTTTTATTTCTCTACATCCCAGTTCCCTTCAGCAGCTGAAACGATCCTTTTAGAAACTGTGAGAGAATATACCATTCCTCTGCTCAGAACCCATTTTACTCAGATTCAAATTCAAAAGCTTTACCTTCTAAGTTCAAAAGTTCCTCCTAAGAAGAAAACTCGATCTGGATGAACTGCATCCACAGCTGCTATTTAAAGCCCGTCTCACCCTGTCCTGCCACCCTGGGCAGCAGCCCTCAGGACTCACTGTTCCTTCTGCATGGACCACTGCCCTCTCAGCTACCCATGGAATGAGTGCCCTCACTTTCCAATGAGGTTGGTCAAATGTACCTTGGTCTGAGAGTTCTTCCCCGACTGCTCCATCCAGGAGAGCTAACTGCCACCCACCCCAACCACCCACACCTGCCCCAACCACCCACACCCCCACACACACTCACGCACTGTCCTTCTGCAGCTTCATGTGACTGCATAGCACTTGTGATGACTTCCCACACATGTGTCGTTTATATCTCCCTCGCCTCTCTCAGTTCAGTTCCGTTCAGTCACTCGGTTGTGTCCGACTCTGCGATCCCATGGCCTGCAGCACTCCAGGCCTGCCTGTCCGTCACCAACTCCCAGAGTTTACTCAAACTCGTGTCCATTGAGTTGGTGATGCCACCCAACCACCTCATCCTCTGTCGTCCCCTTTTCCTCCCGGCTTCAGTCTTTCCCAGCATCAGGGTCTTTTCCAATGAGTCAGTTCTTCGCATCAGGTGGCCAAAGTATTGGAGTTTCAGCTCCAATGAATATTTCAATGAATATTGGACTATTCCAATGAATATTCAGGACTGATTTCCTTTAGGATGGACTGGCTGGATCTCACGTCTTTGGCTCTGCTGAAATGTTCCAAGAGAGCAGGACTTTGGTCTGATTTATTCACAGCTCTAATGCCATCATCTAGAATAGAGTGCCTGGCACACAGGCTGCTCTCAGTAATTACTTGGTGAGCGAATGACTCAGTGCCAAACGAGGATGAGGATAGTACTAAGGAAATTCAGGAGAAATAAAATGTTGGCTGGAGTGGTTTGAAAGCTTCCTTTAGAAGGCAGGATCTAAAGTATGAGGAGGATTCTCTTTGGGTGAATGGGGGCTGTTTAGAAGGGGGAAAGGGGAGGGAGGGGTAGTCAGAACAGAGTCAACCAAGACAAAGACACTGGACAAGGCCGTCTTCGAGTCTGCAGTCATTCTCAGTGCAGCCTCTAAAAGCATAACCCAAATGGGAAACTGCCAGTGGCACATCTGTGAAAATTCACTTTGCCTCATCAAGGCTGGTTTATCTTTCCCTCTTTACTGGCAAATCCTATCCTTCCTCGATTGTATCCATCAGATACTGTCAATTCCAGACTGACCAGGACATACATTTAGAGAACAGTTGAATTTAAGTCATGAGAAAGAAAATACTGAAAATAACAAAGAATTAAATGTTTAAATAAAGCATCAGTGACACACACACATTTAAAATTTTCTCCTATACCTGAAAGACAAAGAAAATAATATGACACAAAATAACCAGCTGGATTAAATGTCCCTGTAATTCTCTCTGGAAGTCCAAAGGTATTTCTTATGTATGAA
This sequence comes from Cervus elaphus, assembly GCF_910594005.1. Lineage (NCBI taxonomy): Eukaryota > Metazoa > Chordata > Mammalia > Artiodactyla > Cervidae > Cervus > Cervus elaphus. Next base: position 47,247,531 of record NC_057821.1, on the reverse strand, counting down.
GAAAGAAGAAAATCAAACAGTTTCATTTTCTAAAATTGTCCCAATTTCAACTATGACACTGCTTCATTATAAAGTTATGTTTATTTAATTCTTTGCCATAAGGTTTGAAATCACTTTATATATATCAAACAAGAAGTACAATAAATTATATAAATATGTAAGTGTGTACTAGTCATCAGTAATTTTCATAACCCTAGTCATGAAGATAAGCATGCTTTGCCTTTTTTTTCCCATTTATTTTTATTAGTTGGAGGCTAATTAGTTTACAATATTGTAGTGGTTTTTGCCATACATTGACATGAATCAGCCATGGATTTACATGTGTTCCCTATCCCGATCCCCCCTCCCGCCTCCCTCCCCATCCCATCCCTCTGGGTCTTCCCAGTGCACCAGCCCTGAGCACTTGTCTCATGCATCCAACCTGGGCTGGTGATCTGTTTCTCCCTTGATAGTATACTTGTTTCAATGCTGTTCTCTCAGAACATCCCACCCTTGCCTTCTCCCACAGAGTCAAAAGTCTGTTCTGTACATCTGTGTCTCTTTTTCTGTTTTGCATATAGGGTTATCGCTACCATCTTTCTAAATTCCATATATATGCATTGGTATACTGTATTGGTCTTTATCTTTCTGGCTTACTTTACTCTGTATAATGGGCTCCAGTTTCATCCATCTCATTAGAACTGATTCAAATGAATTCTTTTTAGTGGCTGAGTATATTCCATTGTGTATATGTACCATAGCTTCCTTATCCATTCGTCCGCTGATGGGCATCTAGGTTGCTTCCACGTCCTTGCTGTTATAAACAGTGCTGCAATGAACCCTGGGGTACACGTGTCTCTTTCAGATCTGGTTTCCTCAGTGTGTATGCCCAGGAGTGGGATTGCTGGGTCATATGGCAGTTCTATTTCCAGTTTTTTAAGGAATCTCCACACTGCTCTCCATAGTGGCTGTACTAGTTTGCATTCCCACCAACAGTGTAAGAGGGTTCCCTTTTCTCCACACCCTCTCCAGGATTTATTGCTTGTAGACTTTTGGATAGCAGCCATCCTGACTAGTGTGTAATGGTACCTCGTTGTGGTTTTGATTTGCATTTCTCTGATAATGAGTGATGTTGAGCATCTTTTCATGTGTTTGTTAGCCATCTGTATGTCTTCTTTGGAGAAATGTCTGTTTAGTTCTTTGGTCCATTTTTTGATTGGGTCATTTATTTTTCTGGAATTGAGCTGCAGGAGCTGCTTGTATATTTTTGAGATTAATCCTTTGTTGCTTCATTTGCTGTTATGTTCTCCCATTCTGAGGGCTGTCTTTTCACCTTGCTTATAGTTTCCTTTGTTGTGCAAAAGCTTTTAAGTTTCATTAGGTCCCATTTGTTTATTTTTGCTTTTATTTCCAATATTCTGGGAGGTGGGTCATAGAAGATCCTGCTGTGATTTATGTCGGAGAGTGTTTTGCCTATGTTCTCCTCTAGGAGTTTTATAGTTTCTGGTCTTACATTTAGATCTTTAATCCATTTTGAGTTTATTTTTGTGTATGGTGTTAGAAGGTGTGACTTTATCTTTTTGATAATCAGAGAGTTTATTATAGGAGTTACTCTTTAGGAATCCAGGGTAACTTTTATATTAAATCAAATGAGCAGTACTTTAATTAAATATTATAAATACTTTTTTAATGTAAAAGTCAATGTCATGGGCCATGTTTTGTCTCCCACAAAATTCCTATGTTGAAGCCCTAGCCTCTAGTACCCTAGAACGGGACTGTATTTGAAGATATAGTCTTTAAAGATGTAATTAAGTTAAAATGAAGTCAGGAGGGCGGACTCTAATCCAGTTTGACTGGTCACCCCGTAAAAAGAGGAAATGTGGATACAACACATACAGAGGGAAGACCACGCGAAGACACAACACTTTATCTTGAACTTCTCGCCCCTGGAAATGTGAGGAAATAAATTCTGTTGTTGAAGCCACCGATCGGTGGTATTTTGTTAAGGCAGTCTTGGCAGAGGAACACAGTCAGTGATGTATTTTCCCAGGTCAGATGTGAGCTGTGTGAGAAGCAGTCTGGAGGCATACTTGTTACAGAGGAGGCATTTAACCAATACTGGCTCCAGAACACTACCACCCATTTACCCTGTGAGAACCCTTGTGGTCTAACAGAACTAAAGATGTGCAGCTGTGAATAGGTTATAACGTCTAAGACATTCACTGGCCTGTGTGTCAAAAGCCTTCAGTGTGCTGACCTGTATTCTCGGCTTCCCTTCTAGCGTCTGACTCGCTGGGAAACAGTTTTATGCAAGCTTCCCCTCTTCTCCCCGACAGCTTCTCTGTGTTTGCCAGGCTGCCCGAAGCCCTTCTGACCTTGCCAGCCCCCAAGCCCAGCGGTAGCTCTCTCAGCTCATGCCATGCACGGCCCAGAAGCGTTGGTGAGTTAACACTCCTGGGTCCGCCTTCAACCAGGTAATAGTAGCCAGTGGATAAAGATTCTTGTCTCGCCCACTTTAGCAAGACAGGTTGGTGAGACTGTTCTCTGTGCTTCTTAAGAGGTCCTGGGGAAATGGAGCTCCAATCGCCTACAGCACCAACTTCAGTAACACACTTCCGTATCATCTTCTATATCTTTCTCCTCATCCTCTTCCTGCTTCTAACTAGAATCATCTCTCAAGTGACCTGGCCACACACAAGTAGTTGTCTTAGGTGATGCTTTGGGGGGAAACCAAGCTAGGAAGTTTTGTGTAAGAAGAAAGTTTGAGCTGAAGCCTCTCGGGTCTCTGGAATTGTTCTTGCTCACCAGTCAGATGGCTCCTGTGTGCTTGGCATCAGGGCTACTAAGGCGCTTCCTCCCTGTCGTGGGTAGAAGATGAATCATTGATCTTCCTGGTCGCTCTGGCATTTAAATGGGAACGGGGCAGTGGTACTTCTAAGGATGGGGGATTTTATTTTTTAATCATCATGATCAGCCAGCTGTCAACTCAGGGCTCACCATGAGAACTGGTTGTGGACCCCATATCAATATTTAACTGTGGATATGTATGATTAATATTGGAATTGCAGTGCCTGTTAGTATTAAAAATTTACTTAGTATTAAAAATTCATGTTAGTATTTAAAAAAATTTAGCCCAATACTGTTGACAAAATATAAAAAGGGACAAAATTGGGTCAGTTGTAGTGATGTGGATGAAACTAAAGTCTGTCATACAGAGTGAAGTAAGTCAGAAAGAGGAAAAGTGAACATTGTATATTAACACACACATATATATATATAGAATCTAGAAAAATGGTAGAGATGAACCTATTTGCATGGCAGGAATAGACACTGTGGTAGAGAATGGACTTGTGGACACGGGGCAGGGGAGGGAGAAGGTGATGAGTTGAGAGAGGAGCACTGTTGTATACATACTTTGTTGTTGTGTTGTGAAGTCATGTCCGACTCTTTTGCAGCCCTCTGGACTGTAACCCTCCAGGTTCCTCTGTTGACGGGATTTCCCAGACAAGAATACTGGAGTGGGTAGTGATTTCCTTCTTCAGGGGATCTTCCTGACCCAGGGATTGAACCCAGGTCTCCGACATTGCAGGTGGATTCTTTACTACTGAGCCACCAAGGAAGCACGTGTATACACTGCCATGTGTAACATAGATAGCCAGTGGGAAGCTGCGGTGTGGTACAGGGCGCCCAGCCTGGAGCTTTGTGATGACCTGGAGGCTGGGATGGGGCAGGGAGGGAGGCTCGTGAGGGAGGGGCTGAATGTATACTTGGAGCTGATTTACGTTGTTCTACAGCAGAAACTAACACGACATGGTAAAACGGTTATCCTGCAATTAAAAAAAATTAAAAATAGATGTTGGCACAGAAGAAGGAGGAGACAGGAATACTAAGCAGTCTTGTAGAAAGGTCATATTGTGTGATGAAAGGTTCATGGTATGTGAACAATAGTGATGAATCAGAAAACTGACATTTCATAATGTGGAATAAATTTCATTTTCTCTAGAATGTTAATTCCTTTAACCAACATTTATTGACTAGATCAGGAAAAATATATCATTTCTAGAGTTAAAAAAGTATCATACAGAGTAGTTTCACTGCCCTAAAAATCCCCTGCACTTCACCTAGTCCTTCTCTCCCCACGTATCCCTGGCAACCACTGATCTTCTCCTGTCTTCATTGTTTTCCTTTTTCCGGAAGTCATATGGTTGAAATGTACAGTATGTAGCCTTTTCAGATTGACTTATTTTGTTTAGCAGTATGCATTTAAAGTTCTTTCAGACTTCTTCGTGTCTTGATAACTCACTTCTTTTTATTGCTGAATAATATTCTACTGTATGAATGTTCCACAGGTTATCCATTCACATTTTGAAGGTCATTGATGCTATTTTATAAAGATTATTTTTCACTTTATATGAGATTTTAGAAGATTTATTTAAAAGAGTAATTAAATGCAGAAATTTATTGTTTCTAGAAACAAAAGATGTTAGAAGATATACCTCATGGTAAAACATTTAATTAAATCCTCTTTAGCTCTGAAATCAATATTTCATCAATATAGGACAATTTAGATTCTGAAAATAGACAAGTTCTTTTTGTAATCATAAAAAGGCATTTAAAAATTTCATCTTCTTCATAATCAAATCTCCAACAGCATGAGAGGGTACACAGAAATATTTTCTTATGAATATTTATCTCATCATTATGTCTCAAAAATCTTTTTAGTAGGAAAATTTTTAATGTATATTTTGTTAAGGCTTATACTATAGAAAATTCTTCTATACTATGGGAAATTCTTCAAGAGATGGGAATACCAGACCACCTTACCAGCCTCCTGAGAAATCTCTATGGCGGTCAAATAGCAGCAGTTAGAACCAGACATGGAACAACAGACTGGTTCCAAATCGGGAAAGGAGTATGTCAAGGCTATGTATTGTCACCCTGCTTATTTAACTTATATGCAGAGTACATCATGCAAAATGCCGGGCTGAATGAGGCACAAACTGAAATCAAGATTGCCAAGAGAAATATCAATAATCTCAGATATGCACATGACACCACCCTTATGGCAGAAGTGAAGAGGAACTAAAGAGCCTCTCGATGAAAGTGAAAGAGGAAAGTGAAAAAGCTGGCTTAAAACTCAACATTCAAAAAACTAAGATCATGGTATCCGGTCTCATCACTTCATGTCAAATAGATGGAGAAACAGTGGAAACAGCAACAGACTTTATTTTTGGGGGGCTCCAAAATCACTGCAGATGGTGACTGCAGCCATGAAATCAAAAGATGCTTGCTCCTTGGAAGTAAAGCTCTGACCAACCTAGACAGCATGTTAAAAAGCAGAGACGTTACTTTGCCAACAAAGGCCCATCTAGTCAAAGCTGTGGTTTATCCAGTAGTCATGTATGGATGTAAGAGTTGGACTATAAAGAAAGCTGAGCCCTGAAGAATTGATGCTTTTGAACTGTGGTGTTGGAGAAGACTCTTGAGAGTCCCTTGGGCTGCAAAGAGATCCAGCCAGTCAATCCTAAAGGAAATCAGTCCTGAATATTCACTGGAAGGACTGATGCTGAAGCTGAAGTTCCAATACTTTGGCCACCTGATGTGAAGAGCTGACTCACTGGAAAAGACCCTATGCTGGGCAAGATTGAGGGCAGGAGGAGAAGAGGATGACAGAGGATGAGATGGTTGGATGGCATCACTGACTCGATGGACATGAGTTTGAGCAAGCTCTGGGAATTGGTGATGGACAGGGAAGCCTGACGTGCTGCAGCCCATGGGGTCACAAAGAGCTGGACACAACTGAGCAACTGAACTGAACTGAACTGATACTATATATAGAGTCCTAGAATATACAGAGGGAGTTTAGAGTCATCTGGTCCAGTTTGAATTTCTTCTTTGACATTGAGGGCAGGTAGTCTCAGAGCATATGTTTAAATGATTGGAAGGTTACTCTTATAGATCAGTGGGTTTTAGTTTTTTTTTAGATAATTCTAAACATCACTTCATGGCAGACAGCAGGGGAAAAAGTGGAAGCAGTGACAGATTTTATTTTCTTGGGCTCCAGAATCACTGTGGATGGTTACTGCAGCCATGAAATTAAGAGATGCTTGCTCCTTGGAAGAAAAGCTATGGCAAACCTAGACAGTGTATTAAAAAGCAGACATCACTTTGCTGACAAAGGTGTTTCTAGTCAAAGTTATGGTTTTTCCAGTAGTCAGGTTTGGATGTGAGACTTGGACCACAGAGAAGGCTGAGCACTGAAGAACTGATGCTTTCAGACTGTTGTGTTAGAGAAGACTCTTGAGAGTCCTGTGGACTGCAAGGAGATCAAACCAGTCAATCCTAAAGGAAATCAGTCCTGAATAGTCATTGGAAGGACTCAGGCTGAAGCTGAAGCTCCAATCCTTTGGCCACTTGATAGGAAGAGCTGACTCATTGGAAAAGACCTTGATGCTGGGAAAGATTGAAAGCAGCAGGAGAAGGGCATGACAGAGGATGAGATGGTTGAATGGCATCACCGACTCAACGGACATGAGTTTGAGCAAACCCCAGGAGATAGGGACGGACAGGGAAGCCTGGAGTGCTGCAGTCCCTGGGATCACAGTTGAACGTGACTTAGTGACTGAACAACAACGATCATTAGAAGAGTCTTCCTTTTACTGAACTAAAGTGTGTTTTACCATAATTTCTCCCCATTCATTCTAATTCTACTCCATGAATCATAAAGAAGAGATTTAATCTTCTTTTCCAATGATAGTCCTTTGAATATTCAAAAAGCAGCTATGAGATCTTTGCATATTGGACATCCTGAGCTGCTTATCATCTTACATATCACCCTCTGAATTGTCGTGCTAATGCTGTTGTTCACAAACAGTTTGTGGATGTATCGCCCAAGTTTTTCTCGTTTATTCATTTGCTGTATCTTAAGTGCCTGCCTCCTGATAGACTCTGTTAGGCTCTGGGGATGTAATGGTAAACAAGACAAAAGATGAAACATACTTCTGGACTTCCCTGGTGGCCTAGTGGCTGAACCTCTGCATTCCCACTGCAGAGGCTGCAGTTTCAGCTGCTGGTCAGAAAACTGAGATTCTACATGCTGCACAGCATGGCAAAAAACAAAAAAAAAGATATACTTCCAAGGGCTGAATTGTGGTGTTGTTTTTAGTTGCTAAGTTGTGTCTGACTCTTCTGTGACCCCATGGACTGCAGCCCGCCAGGCTTCTCTGCCCATGGGATTCTCCAGGTAAGAATACTGGAGTGGGTTGCAATTTCCTTCTCCAGGGGATCTTCCCCACCCAGGGACTGGACCTTTGTCTCCTGCATTGGCAGGCGGATTCTTTACCACTGACCCACCAGGGAAGCCCAAGGGGTGAATGCAGACCAACAAAAGAAAAAAGTAAGTGAAGTGAAATCAAACAATGATAAATTGTGAACAGTGTAAGGAAGGGGAGAGTCGAGGAGTCGAGAAAGAAATGGGTGGGGTTGGGGGAAGCAGCTATTGAAGGTGTTTGGGGAAGACTCCCACGAAGGAGAGACAAAATGCAAAGGAGGAATGTTCTAGGCAGTTGTGGTCATACGTGCTAGAGCTCTGAGGTGGAGAGGACTTCAAATTCTACAACTTGAAGGCTCCCTGGGACTAGAATGCAGTGGGAAAAGGTGCTCGTGGTGGTTTTAAAATGTCTCAGCGTATCTTTTCTTAAGATGGAGACTAATTTCCACCCCTAAATCTGGGCTGGACTTGGTGGTTCTTTTTTGATGAATGGAAGGGGGCAGAGGTGATGCCCTGTGACTTCTGATGCGTGGTCATTGGAAAGGAAAAATGGCTTCCAGTAGATTTGCTCAGTCTTGGCTCTTCATTCAGAGAGAGGTCGGCTGCCACGTGGGGCCCTAGCAGCCCGTGGAAAAGCCCACGTGGTAGGGACCTGAGGCCCCGCTGATGGCAGGCACCAGGCCTGTGGATGGCCCATGAGGATGAGCCATTTTGGAGGTGGATCCACCGGTCCCGTCATACCTCCCAGTCAACATCATCTTGACAACCTCCTGAGAGGCCCCAAACCAGGACCACCCAGCTAAGCCACTTCTGAGTTGATGACCCATGGAAACCGCGAAGCGTACCGCATTTACTGCTGTTCTGAGCCACTGAGTGTTGAGATAATTTGCTATGCAGAGAACTGGTTAGGGAAGGGGTGTGTCTGTCAGGTTGCTTCTGGCTTGAAATAACACGGTGCCAGGGTGCCAAGCTGCTTCTGACTCTTTGCCAGCCCCTGGACTGTGGCCCGCCAGGCTCCTCTGTCCGTGGGATTCTCCAGGCAAGAGTACTGGAGTGGGTTGCCATGCTCTCCTCCAGGGGATCTTCCTGATCCGGGGATTGCACCCACACCTCTGCCATCTCCTGCATTGGCAGGTAGGTTCTTTACCACTAGCGCCACCTGGGAAGCCCTGAAATAACCGAAGACCGACAGGAAGCACCTTGCAATGAGGAGTTTGTTGCAGACCTTACTAGGACGTCCAGCAGTGGGCAGCTCCGGGCTTCGTCCATTCTGAGGCACCACCACGCCCAGGCGCTGGCCTGGTTCTGCTCTGTCATCGGTTGCTCACCAGTGATGTCCCCTCAGAGGACCACGAAACAGCAGCAGCAGTTTCAGCTGCCACTCGCCAAGTGAGGCATTTCCTCCTGAGTGTGCTTGTACAGGTAAGGAAAATCTTTCCCTCACAGTTGGTGGCCAGAACTGAATAAAAAAGAAAAATCACATGTCCACCAGAATCTGGCAGATGAGATGGAGAACAATGCAGGGGCTTTGGATGGCGCCTCGATTTCTGGCTTACGCCGCTAACTAGAACACCCTCTTTGTTGTTGCTGTTTTCTTTTTTGGTTGGGTGGGGAAATCAAGAGTTCCGTTTGCATATGTTAAATCTGAGATGCTATAGGACATATACGTTGAGACGTCAGGGAGCACTGGGCTGCTTACATTTGGAGTGAAAAGAGGAGATAAACGTGTAAGCGTCATCTGCCAAAAGATGGCTTTTGACCCCGTGCAGTCAACGTGACCACAGGGGAATGGATGGGAGGCGGTGGGAGGTCCATAGTCCAGCCTGAAGACCCTCAGCACGTCAGATGTGGGCACAAGAGGAGCCAGTGAAGGGAGGACCAGGCAAGTAGGAGGGAGTGGGGCGGGCAGAGGATGGCGTCCTGGAGGCCACAGAGGCACCTTTTTTTCAAGGAGGGCGTGGTTAGCTGTGTCCTTTTTGCTGAAAGGTTGAACAAAATGAAGATGTAAAAGTGACCTTTGGGTTTAGCACAGGATGCTGAGCAGGGAGGCAGATTCATAAGAAGCTGAAGGATTCATGGGGTGTGAGCGAGTAGAGATGGCCGGTGAATGCAGCTCTAGAGGGGTTTGGTCCTGAGTAGCTTTAAGGGGATGTAAGGTCAGGGAGGTGGAGGCTTGTCAGAAGACTCCAGAGCGCATCTCAGTGCTACTGGAAACTTTCCCTCATAGAAAAGGTGAATGATTGACAATACAGGGACGGCCCAAGTTGAACAGTCCCCGAAAAGGACACACATTTATGCACATTCCTGTATAGCTTTAAAATTAACTATTAGCATACAAATAGAATATCCATTGTTTGGAGAAAGTGATTTAAACGGTATGTTGGACCTATTAACTGCTTTTGGTGAAACAGTTTTGCAAAGTGGCTCAGAGTCCAGACTGCTAGATCCAAGTGGCTAAGAATCTAGATCTTCTAGAGAGGTCTTTCTGGGTTCCAATCAGCTGTGTGACCTTGAGGAATTTACTTAACCTCTCTGTGCTCCTCAGTTTTTATAAAATGGAGATAGTAATAAAAGCACCCACCCTCCCAGGGCTGTCATCAAGGTCACCTTAGTTAAAAATGTAAAGCATTAGACCAGTGCGTCATCCACGGTAGATCCTGTGTCACAGGCCTGTGCTTGCTAGTATTTGCTCGATCAGGTTCTACTAAGTGATTTAGGCTAAAGGTACTGTTATCAGGAAAAAAAATATTGATTAAATTTTATTATTATTTTTACATGTGTTCGGAGTTATGTGTAGAAAAGTGTCCTATATTGAGATGCAACCTCAAATAAGAAAGTGAAATTGACACTGTAAATGGTAGTTATCCTAGCATTACCAAAATCAATGGGTTAGTCTCTGCTACGTATTATTTTCTTCTTGTAGGGAGTCTTGAAATATAAAAATTCAAAAAGAATCACTAGACGTTCATCAGAAGGCATCCAAAGAAATACTGATGGGAGCGGTTAAGGTGCTGAGTTAAACAGCATGGCCCAGAATGTGAGATGGATTCTATCTTGTTTTAGGCACAACAGCACTTTTCTTCATCCCTCACCGAAGCTTAATTCCCACCCTAGACTGTCTAGCTGCTTGCAGGAGCCTGCAAAAGATGGAGCATTGATAGGAATTAATGCTCGGTGGGTTTCCAACAGGGAGACCCCTGAAGAACTGAAAAAGCATGAATAAATGTATTCCAATTACAGGCGAACGTGGGAGCGGGTCGACTGGCGCTTAGGGGTCTGGATCGGCTCGCCGGCGATGTGGGCATTATGGAGTGATTTTTACTTTACTGCCTTTTCCATCAGATCATCCCCTTCCTTTCACACACAAGGTTAATTCACTTCTTGATCACATTATTTCCTCGCTGCTCTTTGACAATATAAAAATTCCGAGTGGACAGCTCAATCCCTCTTCCATCTCAGATTTGATTGTTATTGTATTGCCTGGAGTCCCTCCGCGGCCTCCGGCAGCCCGCACCCCGCACTTTATGACACTTAAATGGCTCGGCTACAATTTCTCCATCTATTCACGAAATGCTGTTAATAACTCATTTCCAAAGAGGCCCTTCTTTATGTCTTGGCATTAAAGGAATTTTTATTAGGTGCCAGGATAGGTGACCCACAGCCCCAGTAACCAAAGAGTTAATTAATCTGTTGAAATTTATTGCCTTTTATACTGCACTCAGTGTGACAGTCCCTAAGAGAAACAGATACTATATTTACAACCCGGGTTGAAATATTCAGTAATATAGTCTGCATACTGACCTACTCCATCAGTGTATGCCTTCTGCTGGAACATCCATTCATCACAGAAGATGAATTTGTGTAATCTATCTTCTTTCTTATTCTGAGATTCCAATAAATATTGAAATAATAATTTATTGATTACCTTGCAATATAAATGTGTAGTAAAGTCACCCAAGACGTTTGCATGGTAATGCATTTTGGAAGTTCTTGGCGTTTGTTGGGAATGAAAGGCAAAACTGTAGTAGGAGTGACACGGAATACTCTTGTAGGTAAAACACCAAACTTAATTTCATATTTCGTGTCGGGAACTGGTGAGGGGGGTGGTTTCTGGACTACCAGATGTTGAGACATCACGAATATTTATTATCACATCTGCACCTTACCTTCTTTGTATTTATTGTTGTCGTTGAGTCGCTAAGTTGTGTCTGACTCTTTGCAACCACCTAGACTGTAGCTCACTAGGCTCCCCTGTCCATGGGATTCTCCCAGGCAAGAATACTGGAGTGGATTGCCATTTCCTTCTCCAGGGGGTCTTCCTGACCCAGAGATAGAACCCTGGTCTGCACTGCAGGCGGATTCTTTACCACTGAGCCGTAAGGCAAGCCCTCTTTGTGTTTTACCCCCAGAACATTTTAGATCACAGATGCTTTCTTTGTGTCACCTTCACTTGTAAAACCACTTCTTTCCTGCATGTAGTACAGGCAAAGATTAAAAGGATTTAGGAATCGTGGGTACCACCTTCCATTTAATTCCAGTTATATCTTCTAGGACCGTTTTATAAATTCTCAGTCTGAACTGTATATTTCCTATGACTGTACTTTGGAGGGTCCTTTGGATTCTTGACCTAAATCTCAATTCCCTTCTGTAATTTTTCATGGGTTTTTGCTGTTACTTATGGGGCAATTTTTTGGTCATGATTCTAGGGTCATGATAATTTTTTGCATCAAATCTGATTTGGTAGAGAAACATGTGAGAAGTGTATGAACGGTATTGTAGAACATTGAGATGGCCTTGAGAATCAAGCACAACTATTGTTAAACACTCAGAAACTCTAAATGTCTTTATATCTGGATATATTACGCAGTTTGGGTGAACATGAACTGAACAGCCAGCATTTCTGCTCCGCATGAGTGCCAACACCAGCAACCTTATACCTTAGGGTTTGTTGTAGGTGCGGTTCTAGTGAATTCAGTCGTATTCAGTTGATGTAGCCTACCTCTGGTCTCCATCATAATTTATCTTGGTTTTGGGCAACTCTTTATAATCAAGATAACTCTTCAGAGTGGATGAATTTCTAGTGTGTGAAGGCTGCTTTCTAGTGCTTTACTGATAAGGTTAACCAGATGGTGAAATATAATACCTTGAAAGATTCAGTTTTGATATACGGTCAGTCAATTCTGGGATAAGGAAAAAAGCAAAAAGAATCAGAGCTTTTTAGATTCATTTTTTGGTCATGAAATTGAAAATATACTCTTTTGGAGGATAAAGAAGTATCTCATCATAATTCTCCTGACAATTAAACCTCCTGGCTATATGTTTTTAAAAGAAGACAAAGTGTGTTGAAAATTTTGTCATAAAAGCTTTATATAGAATATATTTACATCACATTTTTCCAGGTGAAAAATTATGAAGCTTTTTAATGGCACCTGAAAGTTTTTCTGATGTAGATTCCAAGTAAAATATATTTTCTTAAGTATTTTTAGTAACAATAACACAAATTAAGTCATATGTTTCTCCTCTATTTTATTTTGCTGATGTCCTTGTTCAGTTGCTCAGTTGTGTTGGACTCTGCGACGCCATGAACTGTAGCACGCTGGGCTTCCGTGCCCTCCCCTATCTCTCTGAGTTACTTTGTTCCGGTGAAACTTCGGGTAAGTGACTACCAGTATGTTATAGAATTATGCAGTCCCTGAAGCTTATTCTGCTGTAACCCTTGCTACTCTGGCACGGATGTTATTCTCTGAAGGTGGACAATATATAGTTTTTTAATCAGGTTTGATTTCCAATGATTTGATTATTTCAATTCTCGATTGCTTATGGATATATATTTAAGTATCTAACAAAAGAATTATGTTGATGCATTCGACTGTTCCTTTAGCGATTAGGTTTGCTATGAGATGGTAGCCACATAATCACTGTGCTGCTCCTTTTATTATTATTATTATTATTTTGGTCCTTTTTACTCATTGACATTAATAGCTGCTCCTTGTTCTGCTCATGTAAAGTTATGTTCTGATTGAAGCTCTCCCTGGTGTTTGGCTAATTGGACTATTCATTTAAAGTGTATGATGTTTTATTACCTTATCTTCCATGGTATTTTACATTTTGGATTGACTGATTCTAATTCCTATTTCAGAGTAGTATAATTTCACAGTAGCATAACCTTGGGGATCCATTACATTTGGCCTTTAAAACACTGCTTTATTTTTCTCCACACAGTAGTGAAAATCTGTGGCATTTTCCAGCACCCACATTGACTCCCTTTTTATACCGAAGCCACTTTCCCTTCCCCTCGTCATTTAAATCAGTGCAACACACTATACATTTATTAAGCACCACTTACATGGCAGGCTTCCCCCATGGCTCAGCTGGTAAAGACTCCTCCTGCAATGCGGGAGACCTGGGTTCCATCCCTGAGTTGGGAAGATCCCCTAGAGAAGGGAACAACTACCCACTCAAGTATTCTGCCCTGGAGTATTCCATGGACAGAGGAGCCTGGCAGGTAACAGTCCATGGGGTGGCAGAGTTGGGCATGACTGAGTGACTTTCACTTTCACTTACGTGGCAAATTCTGCATCAGGTACTGAGGACATGGACTTGAATTGGCAAAAACGCCACTCTCAAGCTGTTCAAAGACAACATCTGTTGACTGAGACAGAAAAGTAACAAACAATGATTTTTAAAAGCCTTGTTTCTGCCTCGTCACACAAGGTCTTTCATTTCGGGAAATAGAAGTTGGATAATTTTGGAAACTAGCCTTTTATTTGGCTTTCATCCAAGGGCAGGACATCATTAAGCACTTGAAATGGATTGTTTTACTTAATCTGCACAAGTTGTCGTTGTTGCCATTCAGTTGCTAAGTCGTGTCCAACTCTTTGTGACCCCATGGACTGCAGCACGCCATGCTTCCCTGCCCTTCACCATTTCCTGGAACTTGCTCAAACTCATGTCCATCGAGTCGGAGATGCCATCCAACCATCTCATCCTCTGTCGTCCCCTTCTCCTCCCGCCTTCAATCTTTCCCAGCATCAGGGTCTTTTCCAGTGAGTCAGCTCTTCTCATCAGGTGGCCAGAGTATTGGAGCTTCAGCTTCAGCTGAAGCCTGTGTGCACAAGGCTTTGTGGCAAGTGCGGTCATTGTGTCCTCATTTTACTGATGGGTGGGGTGAGTTACAGAGAGGCCAGGGCACCTCCCCAGGCCGTTACTCCTCATATACCCCTGGGGAGATTGGAATGCTGCTACCAGAGTCCAGTGCCGGGGCACCTGACCACTTCCTCCCCGAGTTCTGCAGGATAAGACACAGGTTATCCAGAGTAAGAACTGACCACTCTTTTGTCTATTTATTGCTCTCCTCTGATTACTGAATCCTTTCCCCCAAATTTACAGTGCCCCTCCGTCATATAAAAAGTTCCCACACATACACAAGACAATTTCTAGGCTCTGTTTTATTCCTAGGTAATTCATACTATTCTTTTGGTTTGTCTGTTTCTACCCTATTCCTACACTGTTTTAATTGCTATAGTTTTATAGCAGTTTTAATGTCTGATTGGGTGAGTCTCTTTTTTTTTCTCATTTAAAAGGTGTCTTCTGTCCTGACTCCTTAAACTATTTTTTATTGTGGTATGTACTGGTTTTTTTTTTTTTAATCATGGAATGTATTATGCCCACAAAAAGTACATAAAAATTTATGTCCAGTATAAGGAATAAAATAAAAAGGGCCATCATGAATCTGTTTTCCAGGACAAGAAATAAAATATTGGTTTGATGTAATTCTTGTCATGATGCTCCTTGATTTCATTCTTCTCCCAAGAGGTATTCATCTCCTTGCTTGTCTTTATACTTTTTCTATTTTCATCAATAATATTGTTTCACCTGTTTATGACACACATATATATATATAATGAAAAGAAATTGTATATAATTATCTCTGCCTTTATGTTATTCAAGGTTATGTTTTTTCACATTCATCCATGTTGATGTAAGTAGCCGTAGTTGTTTTCACTGCTGTATAATATTCCATTACATGAACACAGGCCGTCTTCCCTAGTGGCTCAGATGGTAGGTGGTAGAGTCTGCCTGCAATGCAGGAGACCTGGGTTCAATTCCTAGATTGGAAAGATCCCCTGGAGAAGGGATTGGCAACCCACTCCAGTATTCTTGTCTGGAAAATCCCCTGGACGGAGGAGCCTGGCAGGCCCCAGTCCATGGTGTCACTGAGTCAGACATGACTGAGTGACTAACACCCACACATACCTTATATTATGTGTTAGTCGCTGAGTCGTGTCTGACTCTTTGTGACCCCGTGGACTGTAGCTCACCAGGCTCCTCCGTCCACGGGATTCTCCTGGCAAGAGTACTGGAGTGGGCTGCCATGTCCTTCTCCAGGGGATCTTCCCAACCCAGGGATTGAACCCAGGTCTCCTGCACTGCAGGCAGATTCTTTACCAACTGAGCGATTTTATTGCAATTTGTTTTATTGCCATTCCCAGATATTGTGGGTTTTTTTAATAAATGGAATTTTTGTGGCAGTGCTATGTTGAGCAAGTCTCCTGGTGTCATTTTCCCACACTTTGCATCTCTGTGTCACATTTTGGTAACTCTCATATTATTTCAAACTTTTTCATTATTAATATATTTGGTTATGGTGATCTGTGATCAGTGATCTTTGATGTTACTACTGCAAAAAGATTACAAGTTGCTAAAGGATCTGATAATGGTTAGCATTTTTAGAAACAGGATTTTGAAATTATAGTATGTATGTTGTTTTTTTTAGACATAATGCTATTGCACACTTAATAGACTACAGTATAATGTAAACATACCTTTAAAATGCACTGGAAACTGAAATGCGTGTGACTCCTTTAAATACGATATTGGCTTTATTGCTGTGGTCTGGAATTGACCCTGCAAGATCTCTGAGGTATACCTATGTAACAAATTATTTTTCCATTCCACTGTTGATTGACATTACGCCCATTTCGGGTTTTGCAGTTCTGAACAATGGTGCCATGACCCTGCTTGTACATGCATTCTGGTGTGTGTGTGCAACGGTTTGCCTCAGGTATACACAGATTAGTGGTGTTGCTGAGTCAGAAGGTGGGCACACTGTCCAAATAGATTAGGTTACGTCCAGTTGTTTTCCAGAGCGGTGTGCCAGTATGCGGGGGTTTTTGTGGCTTTACGTTTTTCGGATGCTGTGTTGTCTGTTATTCATATGGTTTAAAATTATGCATTGTGGGTAAGTTTTGTTTCTCTGATTAGTAATACACATATAAGTGTATGCATATTTATGAACCTGCTATTGTTTTTTCTTCTGTAAAGTGCATGTCATCATTTTTTTATATTGTGTCGTTTTCTTTTTTCTCCTTGATTCATAGAAGTTCTTTGTATGTTCTTGACAACTTTTAGTTTAGCCCCCAAGATGATAGCTTAAATCTTGGGGGGAGTCCTGGATGAGCCCCCAAGATGAAAGCTTTAGCTCAGTCCCCAAGATGATAGCTTACACCTTATCTTGGGATCTGGACAGTCCCCCAGGATGATTGATGAAAACTTACAGTGTTCCACTGGATTTGTGGTCTCCAAAGGAGAAGATTGGAGAAGGCGATGGCAACCCACCCCAGTAACTCTTGCCTGGAAATTCCCATGGACGGAGGAGCCTGGTAGGTTGTGGTCCATGGGGTCGCTAAGAGTTGGACACGACTGAGCGACTTCACTTTCACTTTTCACTTTCATGCGCTGGAGAAGGAAATGGCAACCCACTCCAGTATTCTTGCCTGGAGAATCCCAGGGATGAGGGAGCCTGGTGGGCTGCCGTCTATGGGGTCACACAGAGTTGGACACGACTGAAGTGACTTAGCAGCAGCAGCAGCAAGGAGAAGATTTAATTCCAGGACCAGAAAGAGTCTCAGTCTCTCAGAGCTTTGTGTAGTAGAAATTTTATTAAACTGATAGTGACAGCAAAAAGCTTCTGACACAGACATCAGGAGCGGGTAGAAAGGTTACCCGCCTTACTAGTTTTAAGCAGGGCATTATATACTTTTCTGCTAGCTGCTGAGAATAGAAGAATACCTCAAGGCTGTGAAAATTATGTCCAGACCCTTTCCCATAGCATACACCCTGGGATGGCATAAGCACAAGATTAGCCAGAGCTAACCCAGAGTTAGCCAGAGTTTAGCCAGAGTTAACCCAGAGCTCAAGGCTGTGGAAGTTTTACCCAGACCTTCTCTCTTAACATACATTCTGAGCTCAAAATAGCATGTCCTTGAGCAAGACATACTGCTGCCTATGAGGCCTATGTGTCTGAGGCAAAAGAATGTGAAAAAGAAAGAATGTTCACCTCCTCCTTAAAGGGGCCTTAGTCTTGGACTCCTTATCAGCCTGCCTAAGTTAACTCTCTCATTCTTAATATAAGTTCTTTCCCAGTTATGTGTGTTAAGATGTCTTCTCATAGTTAGGTATGTCTTTTTTATACAGGATATAGTGTTTTGAATTTTAATCTTATTTGGCTATCTTTGTCTTTGATTTGGAGGATATGGTCCATTTATATTTATTGTACTGTTTATATATTAAATGAATGAAAATGTAGTAAATATCAGGAGAGCACTGTAAACTGTGAAAAAGAACTAATTGGAATATCTAGAACAGAAAAATACCATATTGGGATTAAAAATAATCCCTTAAGGATCTTAACAACATATATATGAATTAAAGCATATCAGCTTACTTGAAAAACTGGTTAACATGAATTATTTAATCTGAAACTCAGAATAAAAAAGAAAAGAAAGAACACGGCTTTATGGTGCTGTTGTAGTCATCATGAAATAATAGGTGAACTCCTCCACCCCCAGTGTGGTTCAGATATCAAGATTGATGATACTCCCTCCCCCCCATGTATAGCAGGAGGGTATGAACAAGTTTATTACTCACATAACAAAGGTGTTTGGGAGAGCCGAGCAGTCCTCTCTATCTGATCTGAAAAGGGCTAAAGAGAATAAGGAAAGGTTAATGCTCTGCATCTCTTGCTGGTGTCAAGGGGAGCTTTCTTACCAGCTTTACCATCTGTAGGGCCGAAGGGGAAGAAGAAAGGAGTTGGTTTGCAAGCTGTCAGCAGTTTACAATTATCAAATGAAGCCATAGTCATGTTACAGAAACAATATCAAAATGTCTAAAATATAAATAGAATATAGGATGCAGAGGCGAAAGAAGATGTGGATGTGGCAGAAAAGAATTGTTCAAAGATTTTATGGTTAAAAATGTCCAAATTTGCTGAAGACTCTTATTGCAGACTCAAGAAGCTTGCAAACTCCAGCAGGATAAGCACAAAGACAAGCACAGCCAGTCAGATTTCTGAAAACCAAAAGTGAAAAAATCTTGAAAGCTGCTAAATAAAATTACACATGTCTTTCATGAGACCAGTACTTAGGAATAGGTGAACTAGACATATTGTATATCAAGCAGGGCTCAGTCAGGAGAAGAAACCGTAGTAATTTGAGCTGTGGGAGTATAATATAAAGAATTATTAAGCTGTAATAGGAGAGGGACTATACTGATATAAGAAGTGAAAAAGTTAGTTGCTCAGTTGCATTCAACTCTTTGCAGCCCCATGGACTGTAGCCTGCCAGTTTCCTCTGTCCATGGAATTCTCCAGGCAAGAATACAGGAGTGGATTGCCATGCCCTCCTCCAGGGGATCTTCCTGACACAGGGATCGAACCCAGGTCTCCTGCACTGCAGGCATATTCTTTGCTGTCTGAGCCACCAGGGAAACCCATGTCGATATTAAAGAGAAGTCTAAAGGCTGCTTCAGGACTGAGGAAGAATACCCACAAGGTGATGTGGTTGGAAGAGGGGTTGCTGTTCAGTCACTCAGTCCTGTCCGTTTCTTTGCGACCCCGTGGACTGCAGCACGCCAGGCTTCCTCGTCCTTCACCATCTCCCGAAGTTTGCTCAAACTCATGATCATTGAGTCGGTGATGCCATCCAACCATCTCATCCTCTGTCGCCCCCTTCTCCTCCTGCCTTCAATCTTTCCCAGCATCAGGGTCTTTTTAAATGAGTCGGCTTTTCGCATTAGAGGGCCAAAGCGTTGGAGCTTCAGCTTCAGCATCAGTCCTTCCAATGAATATTCAGGCTTGTCTCCCCAAAGCTGGAGTGAGTTCTCACTGGAGAAGGTATGGTTGTGGCCTACGGATAGGTGGAAAAGGTCCCTGGGTTCCTGTGCCCGGAACTGGTTCATCGATGCCAGGCAAGCAGGAAGCAATGCTCTGCGCTACACGTGAGCTGGCGATGGGGGCGGGTCCGCAGAGCAGAGTATTGGTGTTGTGAGCACAGGGTCTTCAGAGCGTGGTGTCCGCATTAGGAGGGCCATGGTGAGGTAGTAATTTGGCCCCGGCTGTTGCTAAGGGGCTTGCATGTCCTGGGCATGCAGCTGGGGCAGATAGCACTAATTACTGTTGGCGGGTTGTGTGGCAAGAATAAACAAAGCGAGACAGCAGACCTGAACCCCGAAGCCCCTTGTGCCTGCGGCGTTTCTCTAGTGCCCTCTACTGACCAAGCTCGACACTGTCGGTTACCGCAGAGCAGCTTCTGAGGGATGAACTTGAAATTAGGAAGCAGGAAATCAACAACTAGCATGTATGATAAGCATATGTTTAAATTTGTAAAAAGTTTTACTTTTTTCTGAAGTATCTGTGCCATTTTACATTCATACAAAAGTATATGAATAGCGTCCCAGATGCTGAGTGTCCCTAATAATCCTTGGTATTGTCAGACTTTCAATTTTATCTGTTCTAATGTGTGTGTAGTAGCATTAAATTACATTTGGATCTTCATGTCCCTCATTACTAATAGCATTGTTATGTGCACATTGAAATCTCACTATTATGCTCACAGTTAAGATTTTTAAAAGGGAAAGGATATATTAAAGCAGCTGAGAGAAGAGATGTGTTAGGCGATTTCTGGGAGGATTCCAAGCATGAATATTCCATTGCCCTTAGGATATGTTACCCTTCTGATGTCAATGTCTGGCAGTTCCCATGGACACTGACAGCCGGGGAGGTTAACCCCAGCGTTTGTATTTTGTATCTGTTTCTTTGTGTTTAAAGTGCCTTTCTTGTAGGCAGCATATAAATAGAGCTTGTTTTGAAAATCTAATCTCACAGTCTCTACCTTTTATGTGTAATATTTAGACCATTTATATTTATTTTGATCAGTGTTTCTGTTAGATTCAAAGATGCCTTCTTTCTGCTTGTTTTCTATTTGATAGAGCTATACTTTTGCCCCTTTTCTCCTCTTATTTGCCTTTTTTTGAATTAGTAGATATTTTTATCATTACACCTCTCCCTAATACTGACTTATTATTGTGTGAGTGTGTGTGGTTGCTTTTGAATTTACAGTGTACATTTTAATGTATCTCATTTTATCTTTATATTAATATTACATCACTTTACCTATAGTCTAAGAATCTTACATTATTACTTCTATTTATACTCTATAGTACTTTTACTGTTGTTTAAACATTTTATTTCTACATATTATAAGTCCTAAAAAATAAAAAATATTGGTGCAATGTTATAACTCTGAAAAGGTAGAAATTATTGACTAGACTAAAATTGACATTAAAATATTAGATTCATATCAGAATGCCTTATTTATACCTATATTTTTCCTCTCATAGTTTTTTAGTCACAACATTTTAAAGAAGAAAATGAATATAAATAATTTTTCTCAAATGGTTCCCCTTTCCAGGTGGCCTCTACTGATACCATGGGGAAATAAGGATCTAGTAGTGCTGGCCAGTGATGAAATTTTTGGCTCCCCAGTCAGAAATTCTAACAGCATCCTGGCCTCATTACAGTCAAGTCAAGATGGAAGACTTGACTCAAACCGAGCATTTGCTGAGGCTGAGTGTGAAACTGAATTTTGTTTTTCCGTCGTGTTTAACTAGAAGAGAGTGGTGTTTGTATGGAGGTGTTTGTGCTAGGCTGGCACGTTCCTGATCCTTTGGCTGGAGAAAAAGAGCCGTGTATGCTGAGCGTTTGCTGTTGCTGTCTTGTTTGCTTGCATCCATTGGCATTTCTGGTTTGCTGGCTTCTCCATCACTTGGTCTTGTTATAGTAAATGAAAGGAAAGCCTATGGCCTCTCTGGTGTATTGTTACTCAGGTCTCAAGCTGGACTCCCTTCTTCCATCTGTTTCAGAATCTTGTGTTTGCTTTATAAATAATGTTCAGGGTTTTATTTTAAGCTGTACCTAATCGTAAAAATAGGAGGAAGTATCTATTATATCTTACCCCAGAACTGGAAAGCATGCAGATAATTTTTTATTGGATATTCGGCAATATGAATTTTGTGTTCTTTGATGCTGATTTTTTAAACTCTCTCATGAAATAGTCCTGGGATTTGTTCTGGGATGAAATTAAGTGACTTTGAAAGAGTTTCAGTATTTCTAGGCTTACCATCATGGTTTTTTAGCATTGGTCTAGATAAATCTTTGTTCAGGACTTAATTTGCCCTAAATAATACTGTCCTAATGCAATACTGACTTTAGGATTTTTCCTGATGTCTTGTGTATCGGGATGTCTTTCCCCCTGGCGACTGAGGAAACAAACTAGTGCAAGCCCTCTGCTAGCGTCAGGGGTGGTCCTTCTGTTCCTTCAGGTGAACCTTTCCCCATCTGCCTGGCATTCTCACTCTTACCCACAGATGAGATCACAGACAGTCTTTAGGGATCCTCTGATGATCTCTAGAGGGAGCTCTTTCTCTGTCTAGCTCCTTCTTTGGTATCAGACCCCCCCCCACACCCTAACCTGCTTGTCCCTGAGACCTGCGTGGTCTCGGTAACTCAGCGAGGACAGGGGATTCTCTTTGGGGGTCTCCTCCCTGTGCTGCAGCTTGGAGATTCTTAAGCTGTGAAAATTCTGATTCACCTCCTGTGTTTCACTGTCATACAATGTTTAAAACTGTGTATCACACATTTTGTGTGATTTTCTAGCTGCTTCAGGTAGAAGGTAAATCCTCCCCTTTTAATCCACCTGGTTTGGAAGTAGACGTCCTTGCTCTTTGCACCATGGCTTTTCCCCTCTGGTTTCAATTTTCTTTAGTTAATTGTTTTCAGTTATTTTTCAATTACTAATACTTTTATTTTAATCATTATTAATCTATCATTTGTCTTTGTGTGGGTTTTTTTTTTTTTTTGGCGTGTGTTTTTGCCAGAATGATATAGTCTAAGGCTTTGATTATTTGAAAATATCTTCATTAGGCTACAACTCTTGGTTGATATTTTAGGTGAGTTAAAGTTTAGAATTTCAATTATTTTATTGTAGCACTTTATATATCATTTCACTCCATGAGATTTTAGCATTAATTGTTACCAATGAGATGTCTGCTGTCAAGTGAACTTAGAATGTTTTACACAGGTTCACCATGTTTCAAATGACAAGGTAATTTGTAACTTTGAAGATGTATTCTTGCCAATACAAGGATGAAGATGATGAAAATTAAGAGATCCGTGGAGTGGTCATGATATGAAAACACAGTCGGTGTATCTCTTAGAGCTATTTAAGTTAGTGTAAGGTTATAAATTGGGATTCCTGGTGGCTCATTTGGTAAAGAATCCACCTGCACTGCGAGAGACTGCCTGTGATGCGGGAGACCTGGGTTCGATCCCTGGGTCAGGAAGATCCTCTGGAGAAGGAAATGACAACTCACTCCAGTGTTCTTACCTGAGAAATCCTACGGACAGAGAAGCCTGGCAGGCAGCACAGTCCATGGTGTTGCAAGAGTCAGATAGAACTTAGCGACTAAACCACCACCAAGGTTATAAAAAATGAAAGATAGTATAAGATGGAAGAATTTCTCTTCAAAAAGATATAAACATAAAGTATAATATTGTTATAATGAAAATTTGACTTAAGAGTCTGACATAATATTTATAAAGATGGAAACAAGTGGAGAGAAGATTTTTCAAATAGGAAGATTCAAACAGATTTCTTTATACTTGTGACTATGACAGGTAAACATAAGTTAAAATGCTTTGAAAATCTTAAGAATAAGAACTAACTAACCTTTCAAAAGAAATAACAAACAAAAAAAAGGGCACAAATACTCTCCATGTGGTAAAAAAAACAGCAAGTAACCAGCAAAAGAAGCATGAAAACAGGAAAAAAAAAATAGGACAAAGGACCAAATATAATATTTATAACAACACAGATGAATGCATTAAAACACAAAGACTCAAATTGAATCAGGCATTGAAAGGAAACAAAAGAAGAAGAGAAATCAAGGCATGAAACATTAAAATCAGACAAAGGCCAGATAATTACATGGAATAAAGAGAACCCCTTCACACTGCCGAAGCAAACAATTCATGATGATAAATGTAACATTAATCTTCATGTGCTGAATACTCTATTATCAAAATATACAAAGTAAAACTATTAAAATATAATAAGGAAATGATAAAAACATTTTGGTTAGAGATTTTAACTACCCTTCCCAGTCTATGTTGTCAAATAAATATATAGAGGATCAGGAGAATATTATTGATACAGTAATAGATACATATGAAATTTTGTGACCAAGAAAAGTAAGTTGTACCTGTTTGTTTTCACTTGGTCATTCATAAATTTGATCATTTCTGAGGCCAGAAAAATATCTTAATAAACTCTCCCAAGAATAAATGTTTCTTCATAAGATTAAAAATGAAAATTAGTAACAGATTTAATTCCACTGGCAACTACAACTTAATCATTTAAAAATCAGTTTTGGCAGTGTTTCTTAAACTTCAGTGTGCTCATAGATCATGTAGGGGATCTTGTTTAAATAAGATAGGTAGGTCTAGGGTAGTCACATTTCAGACAAGATTCCTAATGTGGCTGGTCTGTGGACCACATTTTGAATCTGATAAGGACCCTTAGAATTTTAGTTTTTCTGATGCTGCAGATTTTGAACTTTCTAGCCTCAATCACTGTGTGAACCAGTTCCTTAGAGTAAATACATACACACCTTACACACACACACACACACACACATTTTATTGTTGTTCAGTCGCTAAATCATGTCTGACTCTTTGCGACTCCATGGACTGCAGCATGCCAGGCTTCCCTGTCCTTCGGTATCTCCTGGAGTTTGCTCAAACTCATGTCCATTGAATCAGTGACGCTACCTAACCATCTCATCCTCTGCCACCCCCTTCTCATTTTGCCTTCAATCTTTCCCAGCATCAGGGTCTTTTCCGGTGAGTCGGTTCTTCACATGGCCAAAGTATTGGAGCGTCAGCTTCAGCATCAGTCCTTCCCGTGAATATGCAGGGTTGATTTCCTTTAGGATTGACTGGTTTGATCTCCTTGCTGTCCAAGGCACTCTTAAGAGTGCCTTAGGAGTCTTCTCCAGCACCACAATTTGAAGGCATCAATTCTTTGGTGCTCAGCTTTCTTTATGGTCCAAGTCTCACATCCGTACTTGACTACTGGTAAAATCATAGCTCTGACTATATGGAACTTTGTTGGCAGAGTGATACACACACAGACACACAGACACACAGACACACACACACACACATCCTATTGATTCTCCCTGGAGAGCTCGGAATAATAAACTGTGGCACTCTTCATGCTGTTTTGTTCCTTGGCTGCATCGCTGGAAGCCAAAGTCTCCAAAGATGATGGAACCGCATGATGGATGGGTTTTGGGTCCCTTAGTCACCATTGAAGCCAAAATGCCCAGTATCATGTGACCTACATTAGCCTTTGTACAGGCTAGAAATGAATAATCTTTTGTTAAGTCACTGGGAAAAAAAGTTGTCTTCCTTTAGTATAACACAATTCTAGTTTTTAAAAAGTCTCATTTCAATATGTTCACTGTTGGAATCCAGATGTCCTAGCTCATTCAAGGTTAAAGTTCGCCCTCCTGTTCCTTTCATAACATAGTGGTGGAGCCTGGAGATAACTCTTTCTTATAAAAGTCTTTTTTTTTTTTTTTGAAACTTTTTGGCTGCACTGTCCAGCATGTACGATCTTAGTTCCCTGACCAGGGATTGAACCCACTCCCCACTGTAGTGGGAGCGTGGAGTCTTCACTGCTGGACCACCAGCGTGGGTGAGTGTCGGTTGTGTCTGACTCTTTGAGACCCCATGGACTATAGCCCACCAGCCTCCTCTGTCCTTGGGATTCTCTAGGTAAGAAGGAGTGGGTTGTTATTTCCTCCTCCAGGGTATTTTCCTGGCCTAGAGATCGAATCCACGTCTTTGCGTCTCCTGCATTGGCAGGCAGATTCTTTACCACTGAGCCACCTGGGAAACCCTCAGACCATCAGGGAAGTCCCTTTTTAAAAATTTTTATTGGAGTATTGTCAATTTACATTGTTGTGTTATCTTATGGGGATATGTGTTATCCTTCCTCTGATCTGCACCTCACTGACGATTTCTAACCTGCAGTTCTTTCCGCTGAGATTCTTTATTTCCTCCATAGAGTTAGCTCTCCGTGTGGTCACCTTTGAGATCCAGTGGCCACCGAGGCTGGCTGACTTTCATCTGTGTCTTCAGTTCAGCGCAGTTCAGTCCAGTCGCTCAGTCGCACCCCACTCTTTGCAACCCCATGGACTGCAGCTCGCCAGGCTTCCCTGTCCATCACCAACTCCCAGAGTTTACTCAAACTCATGTCCATCGAGTTGGTGATGCCATCCAACCATCTCACCCTCTGTTGTCCCCTTCTCCTCCTGCCTTCAATCTTTCCCAGCATTAGGGTCTTTTCCAGTGAGTCAGTTCTTCGCATCAGGTGGCCAAAGTATTGGAGTTTCAGCTTCAGCATCAGTCCTTCCAATGAATATTTAGGACTGATTTCTTTTAGGATTGATTGGTTTGATCTCCTTGCTGTCCAAGGGACTCTCAAGAGTCTTCTCCAACATTATAGTTCAAAAGCATCAATTCTTCGGTGCTCAGCATTCTTTATAGTCCCACTCTGACATCCATACGTGACTACTGGAAAAACCGTAGCTTTGACTAGATGGGCCTTTGTTGGCAAAGCAATGTCTCTGCTTTTTAATATGCTGTCTAAGTTGGTCATAATAGCTTTTATTCCAAGGAGCCAGTGTCTTTTAATTTCATGGCTGCAGTCACCATCTGCAGTGATTTTGGAACCCCCCAAAATAAAGTCTCTCACTGTTTCCATTGTTTCCCCATCTATTTGCCATGAAGTGATGGGACCAGGCTTGGTTTTCTGAATGTTGAGTTTTAAGCCAAATTTTTCACTCTCCTCTTTCACTTTCATCAAGAGGCTCTTTAGTTCTTCTTCACTTTCTGCCATAAGAGTGGTGTCATCTGCATATCTGAGGTTAATGATATTTCATTAGCAGTCTTGATTCCAGCTTGTGCTTTATCCAGCCCAGCTTCATGATGAACTCTGCATATAAGTTAAGTAAGCCGGATGACAATATACTTGATGTACTTGAGCCTTGATGTACTCCTTTCCCAATTTGGAACCAGTCTGTTGTTCCATGTCCGGTTCTAAATGGTGTGTCTAATCTCTGTCTTAGGTGAAGCTGATAGTCTCCATTTTATTAGCAGTATTAGCTCCATATCTTTCTCCTGTGGTCTCTCCCCTCCAGGAGGATTTATTTAGGCAAGATCTAAGACTCCCTAGCCTGGCTGTGTTTCTTGCGTGGACCCCACCTGGGCCATGGGAAAAGCCTCATGCATCATTTGACCAGACACATCGTGGGAGGCAAGGCCATTCCCAGTGGAACAACTTTCTTTTGTCCATCCTCAGATTAGGTAACCAGTCATGGATTCTCACTCTTTAGATTTCTCAGGCTTACATCAGACAGGCCCGCTGTGCCCCTACTCTCCGAATGGCCTCGCTGACAGGCCTCTTCCCTGGCTCTTGAGGAGGAGCAAGCTCACTGAATTTCAGCCCCTTTGGACAAGGTCACAGCCCAGCTTCTCCAAGAAAACCTCTCTCAGTTCAAATTTAACCCAGTTTCTTGAGTGTTTTAGACTTTTTAAATATAAGTTTTCAGCCACTGCTTTGCAAGTTCTGCCTAGAGAATCTGCCAGTGCGTTTTGGGTGTGGGCATGGCTGGCACAGGCTTCTGCATGCAGTGGACCTGCCGGAGTGCGGTTCACCTCCTGGCCACTGCAGATTCATGAGATGGTGATGACTTCTCCTGATGAGATTTCTGAATGCTTTTCGTACAATTCAGAACAGGTTGCCTTTTCCCTAATTTCACAACCTTCTTTTCTGATCTAGTAGTAACTTATTTGTCATTAGTTGTCTTGGGTCTTCAGAAAAACTGGGAAGTGCTATATTTTTAGGAATATTTAAAAAAATTGAGTAGTTAAGTCTATAAAATGTGATAAGGGTAGCATATATACTATATTTAATTCCTTGTTATTATCCCTTGAATACCAGTGAAACTTTATATTTTTTAATCATTCCTTAGCTCATTCTGAGGACTTTTTAATTTTAGAAAAGTAAATATAAAATAGAAGTATTTGAATTTCAGTTATTGTTTTACTTCATCTATCCTGAAGTCAGGGTGTTCAGTTCCTTTAGCTGCTTTATATTTCTAATCAATATTTCAAAGCACATGTGTCTACAAATCTTAATTTTAATAGGATTATTATTCTAGAATTCATTCTTTGAATGAAATATGGAGTGATATTTATCGTTAGATGGCTATTAGGCACACAGATTTTTAATTTTATAAGTTAGGCAAAGAACATTTTATGAGGTCCTTTTTCAGAGAGTTTATTTTCTCTTCAAATTTTCAGTAATATAATTTTTGTCCATGATATAAGGACCTAAAGGGAGACTTAAATTATTTAAATTATCCCAATTAAGGAAAATGTTATTGAGTTTATAAAACTGATGATTTAATCTTGTAGTTCCTTCCATAATACGTGTAAGTCTTAGAAATTGCATTTCATTGCAGAACCCGTGGTACAAATCTCTAGAGTTTATCTTTGTGATTTCTCATTCTCCCCTGTAAGGACCAGCAATGCTCATTCCATCTCTCTATGAATAATATTAGTTGACAATCAAAATATATTAACCCCAAGTGACCTCAGAGCAATGCATCGTTTCTTATTCTGAAGGCTGTTTGGCAAACACATTTAAATCACTTATATACCGTAAGAATTCTTACAAATGAAAAGCTCAATGGCCTCTCCTACTAGATAATTGTTAGATATTGTGACCTATGATTTCAGAATTATATTGCCTTTTATCATGGTGATGGAAAGTGTAGTACGTTTTCATTGTGTAAGACCCAATCTGAGAGTTGATTGTGAAGACAATTCTATTCAGATTCAATAGTAAAAATCAAATTTCCCTCCACCTTTGGCCAGAAGAGGGAAGCAGCTGACTGCATCTGAAGCATAGATGTAATAATTGTAATCAACTTTTTGCTTCAAATTAATTACCACTCAACAATTCAACAGTTAAAATAATACATATCTCTTAAATATCGCCTTGTAAAATTATCAATAATGTATTTTCTCTTCATTCATTTACTCCTTGAAATTTTTGTTTCTCTTGAATTGTGCCTATTTGTGAAATTTAATGAATGCTTTCCAATTCATGGTCAATTTCTGCATTAAGTCCAAATTTTACCAGTGGATTTACAGATCAATAACCAAATAATTGGAAGATCCACCTTATTGTTTAGGGTGTAAACTCTGATATAAGAGTATAACTTCTTGACTGCTTTACACAATTAAATGCAAGCCCATGGCAACATAAGATATTTTTTACCTCAAATATTGTTTCTATTACTATAAGTTTAAAGCATCTTTTTTATATTAGGAAGGAATCACTCCCTTAAGTTGATCTCTTTTACTGTTCTTGCTCTATATCTGGTATATTCCATAATACTTGAAGTTCATCTAATGTGTTTTCCTGAGTTAGTTTGTATTCCAATGGTTAGATGGAGTAGAGAATTGAGGAAAAATTTTCTGGATAATTCAGTTAAAAAAACAAATTAATAAGCACCTATTATTGAGTAAACATGAATTTACATGTTTCTATATTGATGATTGAACATATTTCCTTTTTTTTTTAAGTTGATATTAGCTGTGTTTTGGACATTCCACATTTTCACTGTGACAATAAAATGCTAAGAATTTTATCTACTTGCCTCATGATACATTGCATTCAGTTAGGCCTTGCAAAAATAGGTTTATCAACTGACTCATCCTGAATTTCTTCTTCACTCTTTGTTCAGTTACAAACTGGGTTTTAGGAAGTCATTAAGTTTCTTTACTATGTTTTTTATTCTTGACTGTGTTTGATTTTTCTCTTTTCTTCTTTTCATTCTGATCTAACTTCCTAATTAGGGATGCTTTTGTAAAGAGCCTAAAAGAAAAATATGTACCTGAAGAAGCCTCAAAATACCACTAGCTCAAAATCTATACTCATTTTAAGTGAATAAACAATTTGAAGAACGTTAAAGGTGGCCCCGCACTTTGATGTTCCCCTTATTGAGGTGAAGGGTCTTTGTTCCCTCCTCTTGAGGCTCCATGATTACTTTGGCCAGCAGCATAAAGTGGAGGTGAGGTGGTTTCTGACTGAGACTTCAGAAGCAGCTCCTGCTTCTTTTTTTTTTTTTTCCATTTATTTTTATTAGTTGGAGGCTAATTACTTTACAATATTGTAGTGGTTTTTGCCATACATTGACATGAATCAGCCATGGATTTACATGTGTTCCCCATCCCGATCCCCCCTCCCGCCTCCCTCTCCATCCCATCCCTCTGGGTCCTCCCAGTGCACCAGCCCTGAGCACTTGTCTCATGCATCCAACCTGGGCTGGTGATCTGTTTCACCCTTGATAATATACATGTTTTGATGCTGTTCTCTCAGAACATCCCACCCTTGCCTTCTCCCACAGAGTCTAAAAGTCTGTTCTGTACATCTGTGTCTCTTTTTCTGTTTTGCATATAGGGTTATCGTTACCATCTTTCTAAATTCCATATATATGTGTTAGTATACTGTAATGGTCTTTATCTTTCTGGCTTACTTCACTGTGTATAATGGGCTCCAGTTTCATCCATCTCATTAGAACTGATTCAAATGAATTCTTTTTAATGGCTGAGTAATATTCCATGGTGTATATGTACCACAGCTTCCTTATCCATTCATCTGCTGATGGGCATCTAGGTTGCTTCCATGTCCTGGCTATTATAAACAGTGCTGCGATGAACATTGGGGTGCACGTGTCTCTTTCAGATCTGGTTTCCTCAGTGTGTATGCCCAGGAGTGGGATTGCTGGGTCACATGGCAGTTCTATTTCCAGTTTTTTAAGAAATCTCCACACTGTTCTCCATAGCGGCTGTACTAGTTTGCATTCCTACCAACAGTGTAAGAGGGTTCCCTTTTCTCCACACCCTCTCCAGCATTTATTGCTTATGGATTTTGGATAGCAGCCATCCTGACTGGCGTGAAATGGTACCTCATTGAGGTTTTGATTTGCATTTCTCTGATAATGAGTGATGTTGAGCATCTTTTCATGTGTTTGTTAGCCATCTGTATGTCTTCTTTGGAGAAATGTCTGTTTAGTTCTTTGGCCCATTTTTTGATTGGGTCATTTATTTTTCTGGAATTGAGCTGCAGGAGTTGCTTGTATATTTTTGAGATTAATCCTTTGTCTGTGGCTTCGTTTGCTATTATTTTCTCCCATTCTGAGGGCTGTCTTTTCACCTTGCTTATAGTTTCCTTTGTTGTGCAAAAGCTTTTAAGTGTCATTAGGTCCCATTTGTTTATTTTTGCTTTTATTTCCAATATTCTGGGAGGTGGGTCAGCTCCTGCTTCTTATGCTTGGACTCTTTGCTCTTGGACTCCGGCCGCCATGCTGTGTGGAAGCCCAGGAAGCCCCGTGGAGGTTCCCACATGGAGGGGTCAAGGCTGGGCTAGCTGACAGCCGACACCAATTTGCCGGCTATGTGAGTGAGCCACCTTGGAGGTGTATTCTCCAACCGCAGTCCGGCTGCCCCAGCTCTCACTGGATAGAACAGAGATAAGCTGTTTCTTCTGAATCCCGCTCAAACCACAACCCGTGAGCAAAAATAAATGTTTAATTTTTTTTAAGCTTTCTTCAGGCCAGAAAGTTTTAGGGTGGTTTGTGATACAGCAATACATAATTTTTGAAAGTAAATATTATTTATTTGGCAGTTCTGGGTCTTAGTTGTGGCATATGGGATCTAGTTCTGTGACCAGGGATCGAACCCAATCCCTCTGCATTGCGGGAAGGGGTTGTGGGAGGGGGGGCGCTTCCCAGGTGGTTTGGTAGTAAAGAATCCGCATCCCAGTGCAGGAGCTACAAGAGTCATGGGTTCGATCCCTGGGTCAGGAAGATCCCCTGGAGGGGGAAATGACAACCCACTCCAGTATTCTTGCTTGGGAAATCCCATGGACATAGGAGCCTGGCGGGCTACAGTCCATGGGGTTGCAAACAGTCGGATGCGACTGAGTGAGCACCCTTGCATGCCCCTGCATTGGGAGCACAGAGCCCTGACCTTTGGACCACAGGGAAGTCCAAATATGCAGTTCTTCACACATAATCTCTTTTCAAAGAAGTCCATTCATAATAAATGATACAAAGCAGACAGTTTGGTCTTCTAAAACTTTTCATGCTATTAGGAGGACAGTAAAGCAATGTAGGCTTGTAAACAGCATTAGGGAAAAGAAAAAACCACTGGTAAATTTTAAGTCCTATCCTCTGCAACACCACTTCAGGACTGTGGTGTCAGCTGCTTCCCTGGTCGCGGACCGTGTGGGTAAATTTATAGTTTGTACAATGTACCGAGTTTGTGATTGTGTCAGGACACTGCATTTGTACTTTGTCCACTTACATGGGCAGTAGTGTCAGAATGGATTTGAAGAAGACTAAGGAAGATCTGACTGTGTAATGATGCTCCAGGTTTGCTCATAATAACTTTAGTTGGGATACTACAACTAAGGCAAACAGCAGTGAATATTAAATAAAGCCATTTTTCTTTTTCTGTTTGAAAGGAGTCTGCAGACTAAAATTAGAAGACTTGAGAGATCTTTTTGATTCTTTTAGAAGGCACATTTCTCATTTTCATACTGATTTTTATAAAACAGTTCTCTTTAGGGAGCAAAATATATTTTCTCCTTAAGGCAGTATTTCCCGAAGTTTAACAGGTATCAGAATCATCTGGAAGGCTCACTAAAACATAGACCATAGAGATTCAGCTGCAGAATTTCTGAGTTTTTAGGTCTGGAGAAAGGTCCAAGAATTTACATTTCTTTCAAGTTTCCAGTCATTGTTGATGTTGTTTACTATATGGTGTCAAACACCCTGACTGTATATACATTAGATTCTCAGACTTATTTTTCTTATTAGAGAACATTTATACCCTTTTACTAAACTTTCTCTATTTCCCTCACTACCTCCCCCGCCCCTGGCAACGTTTTCACTCTGTTTTTTGAGTCTTTTTCCTTCAGCTAGTGTTTAACTGAATATTAGCCTAAAACAGAAATGATGCTTCAGAATATAATTTTCAGTATCAAGAAATATAAAGTCATGTTAATCAACTTGAGTATAGTAATTATCAAAGTGTTAAATGTGTTAGTCTCCCAGTCAT
The DNA here is from genome assembly GCF_910594005.1 of Cervus elaphus. Classification (NCBI taxonomy): domain Eukaryota; kingdom Metazoa; phylum Chordata; class Mammalia; order Artiodactyla; family Cervidae; genus Cervus; species Cervus elaphus. Next base: position 47,214,685 of record NC_057821.1, on the reverse strand, counting down.
GTCTGACTCTCTGCGACCCCATGGACTGTAGCCCGCCAGGCTCCTCTGTCCATGAGGATTCTCCGGGCAAGAATACTGGAGTGGGTTGCCATGTCCTCCTCCAGGGGATCTTCCAACCCAAGGATGGAATCCAGGTCTCCCAAATTGCAGGCAGATCCTTTACCATCTGAGTCATCAGGGAAGCCCACAGTAAATATCAAAATATCAATTAATTTTTGTCTAATTCAAAACTACTTGGTGGGCAATTGAGGAACAGTGTATCACAGTTACCACCCTGCCCTAAATATAACTGTTGCTTCAGATAAACAGCTTCCTAGTTCTTTTGTGATAGAGAAAATGATGGGTAAATTTTCAAGGACCAAAACCAGAGGCACAACTATTATATAAACAAATGTAGTTGGCCCTCTGTAATGATAAGTTCCCTAGCCACAGAGTCAACCAATCACAGGTGGGAGATATCTGAAAAAATTTTTCAGAAATTTCCAAAAAGCAAAATATGAATTTTCTGCCCATTGGCAACTATTTACATAGCAATTACATTGTATTAGGTATTATAAGTAATATTGGAGATGGTTTAAAACACGTAGAGGATATGCATAGGTTATCCTAAAATACCACACCATTTTATATAGGGGACTTGAGCATCTGAGGATTTTGGCATTTGAAGGGGGTCCTGGGACCAATCTCCCTTGAATACATAGGGATAACTGTAATATGAAAATGACAAAACAAAACAAAACAAAATTGGCACCTGGAGTTAACATTAAACTCTTTATTACATATTAAGCTGACATATTAGAAAATAAAAAAAATCATGTAATCATGAATATATAAATAAGCTATCTCAAATAATAAAAGCATCTTAATTTAGAAGTAGGCAATTTTTAAGGTAAATTCAGAGAGCTAGAAAATGGTTTAGAGATGATAAAACAGATCTGTGTTTCAAAAAAAGACATATTGACATAAAAGACACATAAAGACATATTGAACAGGAAGAAATCTGAACAAAAAAGGAATTCACTGTGATGAAAGACAGTCTGTTGCTTTAATAGCCCAACAAAGCCAAAATCATCATGAAGCATACAGTCCTCAATGTGTTACTGTGACTTCAATTGGAGCTGTCTAAGTCTTTTACTAAAAATAACTAAACACAGGCACAAAGCAACATCTTTTATAACCTTTTTGGATTCATGCAGTATTCACACATTCCTTGTTACCTTTTGTGGGTTGAATATGCTTAACCCTTAAAAATACAGTGACGCTGTTTAACATGACAAGAAGGACCGTCATAACTTCAAAATCATGACAACTATTTTTAAATGTAATTAATTTAATTAAAGCACCAAAATAAAGAAATCCCAGAAAAGAGGGACAGAAACATTTTCCTGTAACGTCTTTCACAAATGTAGACTCTAATCCAGTGCTTAAATAATGCTTGTGAACGGACTTGCTGCAAAGGCAGTCTTTGAACTGGTTTTTACTTGTGGAGCTGTTTTGTGTACTGAAGATTATCCACCTGTCAAGATGCCGTACTGAAACCCAGATGAGTAGCTGAGAAGCTCATTCTACCTGCCCTCGGGGCAGCTGAGCTTCCCATTTCCGACGACAGTGGAATGTGTAGTTTATGTCAGGTGTGTGTGTGTGCATGTGTGTTTTGTTGTAAAGCTGCTGTTTGAGGTTCACCTTACTTAATGATAAAGTAAGCATGAAGCAAGGGAACACCCTTTACAACTACCCTTCACTTTTCATTTTAAGGTTATACATCTTACAAAAACCTGATTTTCTCTCTCGTTTTAATTCTAGAAATAGTTTCTATAAAAATATTTCTAAGAAGTATCAAAACAGAAATTTAAAATATTACACTATGTTGCTTTGCCTGCTTTAAAGATGGAAACACGGTATTTCTTATTTTCTATTGCTCTTTAGAATATAGGAAATCAAAGGAAATCCTGAATGTCTTCTACAGTTATCCTATTAAATAAGCTTTGAGAAATGGACATTCTGTATGTGTAAATTCACTCAGAATTCCAGTGACAAAAGCTTTACTTCCATGCAAAAGATGCTCTTGCTGATTAAGCTTGAATTTTGGAGATTACTATCATCAGAAGCTCAACTGATACTGTTGAACAAAACAAAGCAAGGTTTTTTATTCAACAAAAGTATATTTAAATTTCTTAAACAACCTTATTGAGTAATATATTTATAATGCTTAAGTAATCAAACAAAACATCTGTATCACAAACACTGAGTATATATAACTCAGCTGGTTTTCTTCTGAAAGTATAGCCATAATAGGTAGGAAGCACTGTGGTGTAACAGAATGAGCAGTCTCAAATTTGCCATTAATTGTGTGACTTTGGTGAAGCTTCTTTCTGCCTATATATATATGGTAAAGAATTAGACTAGATGGTTAAAATTCAATTTCTTAAAATTCTGTGAGTAAAGTAGTAAACAGATCCATAGGAGAGAAAATAATCTGATACATTACAGGAGATTTGACTCTCTGTTCCTAACTTCTTCACTTGGCTTCTTTTCTCCTTTCTCCCTCCCTTTCTTCCTTGCCTTCTTTCTTTGCATTCATTGTTTAGCTTAGGGCTCCTGCCTTTAATAAAAGTGAATCAATTATATTAACACAGAGCATGAGCAAGTTACGCTAGAAGCTTAAAAGAGGATATGGAGAAGGATGAAGACACAGTCCAAAGAAGTGAGAGATACCTTGACTCGGGCATGACGTTGTTGGTAGAGCCATTTAATTGTCTGCCAATGAGACTAAGAGAGGGAGCTTTGAGCGGAAGGAGGTGGACAGAGGGTGTCAGAGAGGCCTTGCTCAGTGATGGAGATTGAAAATTAGGTTTAGATATTTAGAATTGCCCAGGCTACAGCCATGGGACTCAGAGACGGAAAAAGCTGAATGGTCAATGTGGTGTCGATGTGATACCTTAGTAAGTTCTAGCCAACTGCCATCTGGATTCAGCCCACTGGCTTCCTGCTTGCATCCTTGTGTGATGATCATCTGATGTTCACATGGGGCTGCCTGCCTTGGGCGCTCACCAGCAGCGTAACCACGAAGGGAACAAAAATTCATCACAGCCCGTGCTGACTGCTGGGTTGGAGTGAGCTGGTGTTTCTCCACAGGCTCTTCTAACACAGGGACAACCATTTAAGGGAAAGATACAGTAGGGATTCGGGAGAGCTGCCGTGTGTGAGAGAAGGCTTGGGGATTCTATGCTAGCCTGCTGAGTTTTTTTCTGTTCCTAGATTCAGGCACATATGATTCTTGTGCCTTGCCATTTCCTCACCCAGTTTTACAGCAATATCTGTTAAAGACCTATTTGAAAGACTTAATTCATATTCTAAATTGAAGTTAGAAGGCGATAACTCACTAGTTGACTGTTCATGATTATCAAAATGTGTTTCTTCCTGCTTATATAGGAGCAGTGATGTTACATAGTGTTTAATAATTCTCATCTTATAGACTTTTGTTGATTAAAATATGTATATGTAATTTTATAATTTACTAACATGTTATTAAACTATAAAAGGCCACTCTACTTTTACTTTTACAATATACTCTGTAATTAATTGTCTGTTTGAATTGACATGTATGTTTCTTTTTTTTTTGCCTGAAGACTTTTGACCAATGACTTAGTGAAAGAAAGAACATTAATTCATTTGTATGGATTCGCTAGCTTGGCTCTGATTAGATGGGCTTGTATTTTAAAATGATACATAACCTCACTAAATGAAAACACTTCTGATCCATATCATTAAATTTTATAGGAAATGTTTATCTTTTTACAAAAAATTCCTATACTTCACATTATTATTATCATTATCTTTGTGGTAGTTATTCCAGTTGGTTTAATTACTAAAATTTTTGATTGTCTTAGAAAAATACAGAAATAGAAAATACATGTTAAAATTTTTCCAGGATCATAAGCGTCTTAAGTTTCTGTTTTATTTTATTATATAAGATGTTTCAGGAAATTGTCTTTAATTAACGACACCATTAACCAAAATCTTGTCTCAATTATTTATCTTTAAATTACATAAATTGTGGTATAATTAAGTTTAAGGGTTTAAATTTTATGTTAGGACTCATCTTACACCAACAATTCTTCCTCCTAGATATTACTATAGTTATATCTCAGTATGTATTTTATCATAATTCTTCTGGAGTTAAATTTCATAACCATGACAAGTTTCCAGAGGATGAGACTACCTGAGAATTTTAAATATGTGAGAAATTTAAGAGAGTTTGACCAAAGTTTCTCACAAAAGGAAGCACTGGAAAAGAACCTTGTGCTGTTGAATTTAATAGAAATGTATAAACCGTTGTTTTAACAAAGCACTAAATGTTTCAACGCAGAGAAAAAGAGGACGTCATCGTCAACCATCATGACCACCCAGCAACTCCACACGGTTGCCATTTTAAGAACTCAGAACATGAACTCTCCCACTGATGTGTTGAGGTTTCACATTTAAATCTTCCATTATGTACTAAGACACAAAGGTGCTCCAGCAGTAATGATTAGTATTCTTTGCTGTTGACATCTTCATGGCATTTTTTTTCCATAAAGAAACTTTCTTTCAAGATACTTTCAGGTTCTAAATCAGCTGTTAGCTGTCAGTAGCCCAGCTGTTTCCTCCTTTTCCTCTGAGTTAAGGATTATTCCCCAAGTCAAAAAAAACACAAAAAGCCTTAATCACAAAGGACTTGGCATATTTTAGAATGTAACAAGACAGCAGCATAGTTAATTTTTAAAGGATATAACAAATATTCTGACAAGTCACTTTGAATAAATGGAAGTCTCAAAGATAGTAAAATTTATTGCTTTTGAAACTACTAAATATAAATTCCCAACATTTTCCATTTGCTGTAACTATTTGTCAGAATTTGATAAAGTGAACTCCGCCCCCAAGAAGTTGGTAGCTAGAGCATAAACAAAAAGTCTGCTGTCACAGTTGATGGGAATTTTAATTAGGATGGAGAATAGATGTCTAGGGTTGGGAATAGATTTTCCCTTCATATATAGCATTCTAGAGAAATAATTCTGGGTCTTTAAGATACTAATGGTATTACCATTTTCAAGGGGAGAGAGAGAGAAAACTAAAAATAGCCAGTATGAAAATGTCAGTCTTCTCCTTAGCTAATGAAATCCTACAAGTTCTGGACCAAGTACAGTGCAAAATAAGTTATTTTTTCCGAAACACAAGAGATTTTAGGTTACAACAAGGAATAAGAGAGAAATCTATAAAACATGCACCGAAAATAGCAGGAATGTGTTCATAAATGTCCTTAATAATTTTTGTCAATTTATTATTTCATATCGAACTTTGTTTCTGATGCCTTGAATGAGTCCTCCAGTTTTTGAAACAATTTCTAGCATTCATTATTTTGAGCTATGATAAGTACTTTATACATATTACCTTGTTTAATTCTTATATACTCTTTTTGGAGACAAAGAAATAAAATGAGATTAAATAACAGCTAATAAGTAGTGGAAATCATATTCAACTCTATGTTCTCTTTACATGGGAGATATTAAAATCAGAGATTTACTTCTGGCCAAGAGGTAGTAACAGAGACTTCTCACTTGAAGAAACTTTCTAATTCATTGGGGGAACAACCCAGACAAAATATGTGAGGGAACAATCTCAGACATTGTACATAAAACAGAGAAGAACAGTGATTCCTGAAAGAAGGAAAAAAGAAAGAAGTCTTACAGTTACCATGGGCTGGGATGGATAACTCACAAGCTGGAATCAAGATTTCAGGGAGAAATATCAACAACCTCAGATATGCAGATGATGCCACTCTAATGTCACACCAACGAAGGTCCATGTAGTCAAAGCTGTGGTTTTTCCAGTAGTCATGTACGAATGTGAGAGTTGGACCATAAAGAAGGCCGAGTGCCAAAGAATTGATGTTTTTGAACTGTGGTGCTGGACAAGACTCTTGAGAATCTCTTGGACAGCAAGGAGATCAACCAGTCAATCCTAAAGGAATTGAATCCTGAATATTCTTTGGAAGGGCTGATGCTAAAGCTGAAGCTCTAATACTTTGGCTACCTGATGTGAAGAGCTGACTTATTGGAAAAGGCCCTGATGCTGGGAAAGATTGAGGGCAGCAGGAGAAGGGGACAACAGCGGATGAGATGGTTGGTTGGCATCACCGACTCAATGAGCTTGACTCTGAGCAAACTCCAGGAGATAGTGAAGGACAGGGAAGCCTGGTGTGCTGTGGTCCCCTGCGGTCACAAAGAGTTGGACATGACTTAGTGACTGACAAACAGCAGTTACCGTAGTTTACTGTTTGAGTTTTTGGATCACAACACAGGGAGGGAGAACCCAAGTGGAGCTACCGGAACTTGGAGCTCTCAGAGTTGAAGGGCTGAAGTTGGGAAAATGAGGATATAGTAGCAGCTAGAATTAGCTGAGGAGATTGCCAGGGTGGAGAGAGAGCTGCAGAGAGGAAAATGCAGAGTTTTGCACAGGTTTTCTCTCCAGTCTGCCACTGCCTGCATCCCTGTGAAGAAATTGCCTGCAGTCAGAGAAAGAGCCACTGAAAGAATTAGAGGCAGCAATCTCTAGCAGACACACAGGACCAATGATAGTACAGGGCTTTCCTGGTGGCTCAGGCAGTCAAGAATCTGCCTGCAATACCAGAGACTCAAGTAGAAGGGGATGGCTACCCACTCCAGTATTCTTGTCTGAAGAATTCCATGGGCAGGAAGGAGCCTGGCGGGTTATAGCCCATGGAACTGCAGAGAATCAGACGTGACTGAAGCGACTTAGCATGCACACAATAATACTATCAGTTCCCACCGTCCAGAGTAGGGGAAAAAGGATCTGTAGTTGATGGGACATCAAATAGAGTGCTGAGAAGTGTATCACCTCTGTAGTAGGAAGTGTTAGTCCTAAAATAAATGCTGTTTAAATCTTGTCTTACAAGGCTTAGAGGCATGTGTCTACAGGATCAGGCTGATTCCAGATGGCCTAATGGTACTCCAAAATAAAGCTCAGGATTATTTATAGGAATATAAATTATCCAACACTCAGCAAAGCAAAATTTATAATATCTGGCATCCATTAAGAATATCAAACATTCAAACAAGCGGTAAAGTATGACCCATGAGGAGAAAATTCAATCAATGTAAACAGAACAAGTGAAGTGAAGTGGCTCAGTCATGTCTGACTCTTTGAGACCCCATGGACTGTAGCCTACCAGAGTTCTCCATCCGTGGAATTTTCTAGGCAAGATTCCTGGAGTGGGTGGCCATTTCCTTCTCCAGGGGATCTTCCTGACCCAGGGATTGAACCCAGGTCTCTGGCATTGCAGGTAGATACTTTACTCTCTGAGCCACCAGGGAAGCAGGGAAACAGAACAAGAAATTGCACAAATGGTAGAATTAATTGACATGGACATTAAACATTATTTTAACTATACTTCGTATGGTCAAGAAGACATATCATGTTAAGTGGAGCCATAAATATATGAAAAAGGCTGAAATCAAGCTTCTAGAGATGAAAACTACAGTGTCTGATGTTAAAATATAAAAGATGGAATGAACAGTAGAGTGGACACTGCAGAAGAAATGATGAGTGAACTCGAAGACAAAGCAACAGAAGTTATCCAAAGTCAAAAATAGAGAGGCCAAAGATTGAAAAAAGCCCTTTCTTTTTAAAACAGAGAGACAGTACACGGTAGGGCAACTTCAGACATCCTAATATATGTGTAATTGAAATTTCAAAAGAAAAAGAAAAAAATTTTGAAAAAATTATATCTGATAAAATGTCCAGATGTGATGAAAACCATAAGTGTAGAGGCCCAAGAAGATCACCACACTTAAAACAAGAGCCATAAATATAAGGGCTCAAACAACCTGCTTAAAACCAGAGGTGAAAGAAAAAATCTTAAAAACAGGCAGAGAGAAAAAAGCAGCTTATTTGTGTGGAGGGGAAAAGGTGAGAAGGGCTGTGTCTTTCTTACAAGAAACAATGCAAGCCCAGAAGGCAGTACAGCAACACGCTTGAACTATTGAAAGGAAGAAATTATTATATTAGAACTCTCTATCCAATAGTGGAAATATTATTTCAAAAGGGAAGATGAAATATTTTGTTTTTCAGACATAGGAAAGGCAAAATAATTCATCACCGCTGACCCACATGTTAAGAAATGTTAAAGAAAGTCCTTCAGGAGAAGGACAATGAAATGATCTTGACAAAAGTCTGGATCTACATTGAAGAATGAAGAATCCTGGCCGTAGTATATATATGTTTCAGTACAGAATGCTTTTTCTTATTTTTGTTCATTACAAAGACAGTTAACTGTGTCAAACAAAAATAATAAGGTATCATAGGGTTTATAATGTGTTGAAGTAGAATATTTGATAAAACTAGTACAAGGTTTGAAGGGGAGAAATGGAAACAAATTGCTGTAAGATTCTCACATGGTACCTTAACTGATGCATGTGAGAAGGATACGTATCTGCTCTTGGTGGGTATGAAAAGTGAAAGTGTTAGTTGCTCAGTCTTGTCCGATTCTTTGCGACCCTATGGACTGTAGCCCGCCAGGCTCCTCTCTCCATGGAACTCTCCAAGCAACAGAAGGGGTGTTGGAATTTCTGAATCTTAAAACACCCCTTCTCAATAATTATAGATCAATTGGATGAAAACTGAGTAGGACGTAGGCTATTTGAACAACACTATCAACCAATTTGACCTTACAATCGCATAACACTGTAGCCAACAAGAAGCTTCCCCAGTGGCTCAGATGATAAAGAGTCTGCCTACAATGCAGGAAACCCAGGTTTGATCCCTGGGTCAGGAATATGTCCTGGGGAAAGGAATGGCAACCCACTCCAATATTCTTGCCTGGAGAGTTACAGGGACAGAGGAGCCTAGTGGGCTATATTCCATAGGGTCGCAAAGAATTGGACATGACTGACTGACACTTTCACTTTTCATATCCAACAAGAGCAGGATACATACCCATTTCACATGCATCTGTGTTGATCAAAGCAGACCATATTTTGGACCACAGAACAAGTTTCTTTAAATATAAAAGAATTAAACCCTTACAAAGTTATGTTGTCTGAAGATAGAATTAAATTGGAAATCAATAAACAATAATTTTAGAAAATGGCCAAATATTTGGTACATGAATTAAGGAAGAAATCAAAGTGAAACTAGAAAGAAAGTGAAAACAAACTATATCAAAATCTGTGAGATATGACTAAAGCAGTGTTTAGAGAAAAATTTATAGCCATAAATTCCTCTTAAAAAAGAAGAAAAGTCTAAATAATTGATCTCAGCTTCTATCTTAAGGGACTAGAAAAAAATGCAAACTAAAATCAGAGTTTGCAGATGTAAGGAAATAGTAAGTATGTGGGCAGAAAGGTAAAATAAAGTTAAAAAGTATAAATAAGTAATACCTGTTGCTGGGGTATTAGGATTAGTTATTGTATTTCAGAAGAGCTGTTGCTCTATCTCAGAATTGTTGCAACATTTATGGACCTGAAGATATCTGAACCAGTTAGAATTAGAAATGGCTGCATGTGCCTTTAATAAGATTGCTTCTTTCTGTGCAAAAGGCATCCTGAGGTAGGCAGTCCAAGGCTGGTACAGTGGCTCCGTTGTGTCTGAGACCCTTGTTCCTTCCATCTTGTTGCTCAGCCATAGTTAGTACATCACTAAGGGTCAACAATGGCTATATGGGTGGTAGTTATTTAGTTTTGGTTGAGCTAACAGGAAACAGCAAAGACCATGTCCCAGAAAAGACCATGCCTTGTACCTGTAACACTGCTTTTTGGAAGTCAAATGCAAAACTTCCATTTCCATGTCTTCGGTCAAGTGATCTAATGCGCACATCTAACTGCAAGGTGGGGTGGGCAGAAATGTGCCCGGGTATGAAGTGGAATTCTGTTTTAAGTCAAAAGAGGCTAGGCTTTGGGAGGCAGCTAGCAGTCCCTTCCAGGGTACCTCTGTTCTGATTTTAACTAGAGGGGGACATTTCTCAGTGTAGTAAAGCTCAGACCAGCAAATAACCATGTAAGCTTGGACTTACGCTATACAGATTTAGTTCTTTTGCTTGTAAAATGAGACTTGGACCCGATGTCTGAAATAGGAATGCCTTAGAGGGAAAAGGTCAGTGGAACTGCCACCTGATGGTTAAACGTTCCTGATGGACTCACTGGCCTCTCAGCCAGGCAAGAATAACTTCTTCATACGCTCAGGTAGAGGTTTGCTCTTTCATAACATTTCCATCTCTTATTCTCCCACCCAGCCTGTCCTCTGGGTGTGATACAGTTTCATGAATTATGCCCCATTACTGACCCGATGTTCTTCCTTTGTAGGGACAGCACTTTCACAATGTTTAATAAATAGCCATAAAAGAATTGCATTACGTAGTAGCTTAATAGCTTTATGTAAACATTTTTTCAATGCTGTTTGTTTCACAAGTTACTGCTGATGTTTACAGTGTTGACTTTAATTGTCCCTCAAAAAGAATGAAGGTCATATGTGTCCTGCTTCTGAGCACTGTGGGCTTCCCTGGTAAAGAATCTGCCTGCAATGCAGGAGACCCCGGTTCAGGAAGATCCGCTGGAGAAGGGAGAGGCTACCCACTCCAGTATTCTTGGGCTTCCCTGGTGGTTCAGCTGGTAAAGAATCTGCCTGCATTTTGGGAGACCTGGGTTCCATCCCTGGTTGGGAAGACCCCCAGGAGAAGGGAACAGCTACCCACTCCAGTGTTCTGGCCTGGAGAATTCCATGGGCAGTATAGTCCGTGGGGCCACAAAGAGTCGACCCAACTGAGTGTAAATCCTGTGCATGTCTTTTTTGTCAGATGACATTATCTTTTTCAGCTCAGTGAAAAGACAATGTTGACAAGTGTTGAGGATTATATTTAACTTTTGAAAGTTAAGGGAGAGGATTTGTAAGGATATATATTTACAATTTAATTCTTTTAATTTGAGGACAAAAATCATAATTCTGTGAAGAGTTAGTGCATGTTTTACATTAAGCCATATAGTATTCCATAAGATTCAAGTGGTCTGTGAAATGCTATATTCTAACTAGAAAGCGCCCACGCCTAGTCCTGCTTAAGCTACTATCACTGTGTGTATATGGCTCTTGATGACTCATACATATGTGCACTCTGTGTAAGGAGCAGGTAATAATCTACATGAAGGCATTTTTACAAATCAATTTTTATCCTCTGTTATAAAGTAAATTGGACTCCAGAGACTTGTGTATTTATTAAATTCAGTTTCTCTACTTGCTCATAAAATAAATCTACCCTATTTTTTTTTTTTTAAAACCAGTCCTATTTTCTTTAAAAAAAACAATCCCCATGTATAAAACTAGAAACCAAAGAAGGATACTTTTACTTTTTAGACTTCTCTGGAATCTATCTATTTATCTATCTATATATATATATGGCATTTTAAGAAAGAAAAAAGTCTCAAGATGATAAGACCTTCTAAGACTTTACAAAATTCAAAGATAGATGCTGGCATAATTTGAGGTAATAGCATATACTTTATTTTTTATTAAATAAATCTCTAAAAAATTTACTGTATCATGCAGGGTCCAGCTTGGAGACAAAAACAGTACAGGAATTCAAGCAGAGTAAGTTGATTACAGGGAATTATTAATTAGTAACTAGGGATTGATTGCTGCTAAGATGTAAAGAGGAGTCCGGAGAACACAAGAAGAGCAGATAGAGGAGCAGTCGTCGTTGTGGCTAAGGCAGCGTCCCCAAGGTGGGGATACACTTGGAAAAAGTGTGCTACCTACGGGGCGGTGTTGAAGCTTGCAGGGTAATTGAGCACCACCAGGACCTCCCAGTTGGTGAAGAATCGCTTGCTGTACAGGAGAGCCAGGTTCATTCCTGGGGTCGGGAAGATGCCCCGGAGAAGGGAATGACACTCCGCTCCAGTATTCTTGCCTGGAAAAATCCCATGGAAGGAGAAGCCTGGAGGGCGACAGTCCATGGAGTCGCAAGAGTCGGACATGACTCCACAAGTGTCAGCGGAGCTGGCCGACACTGCCGGGGTAAGAAAGGAGGAAAGCTCACACAATACCAAGACACTCTTGTCTTCGCCATCGCCCCCTGCTGACAACGTTTAGCGTTGTGAAAGTCGCTCAGTCGTGTCCGACTCGTTGTGATCCCATGGACTATACAGTCAGTGGAATTCTCCAGGCCAGGATCCTGGAGCGGGTAGCTTTTCCCTTTCCTAGGGGATCTTCCCAACCCAGGGATTGAACCCAGGTCTCCCGCATTGCAGGCGGATTCTTTACCAGCTGAGTTACAAGGGAAGCCCCCTAGATAAATATTTAGAGGGTCCACCTTCAGCGCCACAAGTCTGGGTATTGAAGGGTAGATTTGGGTCTGAAAAGCAATAAATTGATAACAGGCACAGTTACTGTTTTTTCAAATTTAAGTAGCGAACACAAATTTGAATTATTAAAATGAAAAAATTTGGAATGTGTTGCCACTCTAATCTGAAAAGTAACTGTAACCTTGTAGGGTTATTATGATATGATGATATATGATATAAAGAAGGCTGAGCACCAAAGAATTGATTCTTTTGGACTGTGGTGCTGGAGAAGACTCTTGAGAATTCCCTGGACTGCTAGGAGATCAAACCAGTCAATCCTAAAGGAAATCAACCCTGAATATTCATTGGAAGAACTGATACTGAAGCTGAAGCTCCAATACTTTGGCCATCTGATGAGAAGAGCCGACTCACCGGAAAAGACCCTGATGCTGCGAAAGATTGAGGGCAGGAGGAGAAGAGGATGACAGAGGATGAGATGGTTGGATGGCATCACTGACTCAACGGAGGTGAATCAGAGCAAACCCCAGGAGATAGTGGAGGACAGGGAGGCCTGGCTTGCTGCAGTCTGTGGGGTCACAAAGAGTCAGACACGACTGAGGGATTGAACAACAACAAGAATAATGTAGGGAGATTAATATTTGTTTAAATGAATTCTTGGACACATACTATTGTTTAGAAAGGATAGTCTACAGGGTTAAATGGAAGCATTTTAATAACATGAAGACATTTGAATCTGAAAGATCAGAGAGATTACATAGTCCAATGCCCCAATTCTAGAAATTAGGAAGAGACTGAAACCCAGAAGAATTCAATGGTTTGTTCAAGGCTCAAGAATTAGATAGTGAAAAATATTATCCATTTATGTCATGAATATTAATTCAATAAATGCTAGAACAGGTGTCAGATGTGGTTCCAGGTGTAGGAGCCCAGCAGTGAACAAATTATATCGTGCATTCACGGAATTTACATTTAAGTTGAAAGAGTCAGACAAACAGATAAAGAGATAAGTGTGTATTAATAGTAATTCAGGTATCAGAAGTGCTAAGACAAAAAATAAATCAGGGTGAGCAGACAGAAAATAGTGTCAGTGAAAGGGATGGGAGAGGCTGTGTTATTTATGTTGGTGACGTTTGAGCAGACGCCTGAAGGGGGTTGTCCGAACTCTCAACCCCAAATATTCAAATAGATAAGAGCTCTTAGAAAATTTCATGTGTTTTCTAATAATCATACCTTTTGTACTGGTATTCATGTTCTCACGGATTTGTATGCTTTTAGCAATCAAGGTGGGATAGTGACACCACCTCCTCTCTCCCATCTTAATTTTAAAAGGATTTATTTTTATAAAGGTTATCTGTCTGTACCACGCTCCCGTGAATCCCACATCAGGTAACTAGGCAGATACAGCTTGCAGGAAACCTGGTTACGATGGACACCAGCTACACTCCCACAACTCAGACTGACCACATATTTTGACAAGTTTCAACTAGTTTATAAGTTTCTGGCTCTTTAGATATTATACATCTCCTCAGGGTAGTGTTGAACATGCCAAAAATCATTCAACACCAAGTGCCCCACATAAGATGATATTTCAGCACTGAGATATTCCTTAATTATGTGTGTTTTCACTGTATATGTAAATAGGGGATACAAGTTGCTGAAATGCCATTAACAAAGGCTGTTGAAATTTTGTATTTAGAAACTGCATGTACAGAAAGGGAGTTGAACATTTGATGGTTAATATGCAGTTGGGCTATTTCCTGACAAGTACAGCTGATTTTAAGGTCAGTGTAACTGATATCACTGTCAAACTTTAAAACTTTAAGTAGGCAATGTAGCCAACAGACATACAATTGAGTATTGGAAGCTGAAAGAAAAAACATTTGTCATGATTATTTTGAAAACGTCATTAGAACTTAACTTGATTTCAGCTGGACCTTTGGCAATACAACATGAAAATCTAAAACTAATCTTTATTTCCCTGTAACTGTTTATTCATCCTATCATAGCTTTTTTGGTTTGTAAGACTGGTAATCAATATAAACTAACTTACATTAACATTTTGATTTGTCAAAAATTTTCTTTTTTCAAAGGAGATTTAATTTTTATTAAAGTTTTATATTGAAACAAAGTTGTTTTCTTTTGGAATAACTCATTGGTTATTAAAATCACTTCATTGAACTGCTGTTTAAAAGCATAAAGATAAATGAATATATCTCGAACTTAGTTGAAATTACAGTACAAATGAAGACATTTTAATGTGTTTATTACCTTGTTTATTTCTCTATTTTAAAGAGACATTTTGTCATTAATTCAGCACACTGCGTAAGAGAGTTTAACTCTGAAAACGAATCACTCAAAATTCAAAGCATCATATGATGGGAACAATCACTTTAAAAATTCTAAAGTTGTCATCTCTTTTAACTCAGCATAAAAGTAAAACTAATGCATCTCAATATTTATCTTATAATGATCAAAAAACCAAAATCCCAGGTTAAAAAATATTTCTTTCTTTGATTTTAAAAAGAAGTGATGAATAATGTAATTAAAAGAGTAAAGAGACTATAAGAAAACTCAATTATAATTTTCTCTTATATTTCATTCTAAGAATTTTTTTAGTTAGTTTTCTAAGCAAATCAGGTGAAAATTAGATGTGCCTAAAGGCCTCCTGGAAACATCCAATTACTGTCCTTACAGAAACCTTTTCCCTCAGTTACTCAATGAGAGAACTGCGGGGGCATTCAGTTATGTCGGCCACATTAAAGGGAAAAAAAAAATAATTCATAAAGAGCAATGAATGAAAAGGGACAAAAGTTTTAAACAAGTTCCTTGTCTCTTTTTAGTCCTCAGACACCTTATGTTGAATAGCCAGATCATTTTATTATTGCAAATGCCATGGTTGTAATCTTTTATTGCTTGCAGTATAGGCCTACAGCATTAAGTTAGTATAAAATTACATATAGTTTAATATATCTGTACAACACCTTTAAACAAGCTTCTCTAGGCAAGAAGGTTATCCGTCTTATAAATCTATTATTCCATTGTATATCTTGATAGCCTAGCATAGCTCCTAGCCATGTTTAAGCATTAAATAGTGCATTATTATTTCACATAAATCAACTCAGAGATGTGTGAATTCATAAATTTTGCATTTGCACAGACAGTATTTTAAACGTTTTACTGCTTCGTGGGAACTCAGAGCATAAGCCGGTACACAAATCAGGACCTGAGAAATTTCAATAAAATTTAATATCACAATTACATTTTCTCAAAGTCGATGCATGCATAGTTTAGAAGTATTTTAACTGAGTCCAAAAATAAAAGTAGATTTAAAGAATCAGAGTCTAGTCAGCTTTTGTTTTTTAAATTAATAAGCACTTTGGCTCATTCCTTATGACAAATGATATAAAAAGAATAAGACCTTATAGAAATTTGAAATGAAGGAAAAATATGTCAAAATCATAAATCCTGATGATTGTTTGTGATTTATTAAAACTAATGCAGGTAGAAAGTGGTATAGGGTTGATAAGTTTATATTACAATTAAAATATAGCTTTATAGTTTGAACCTGAATTAAATTTTAAAAAGTCATAATTTAGGCTCTAAGTTACATGAGGGTAAGAAGTATGACATTTCTAAGGGTTTCTATTTCTAGGTGATTCTCTCTGATGTGAAACAGAGTGATAGTCTTTTTCCTGTTTCTAGGCTTTTTTGGGGATGATGATGTTTGCTGTTTCTTCACAGCTTTCATTATTTTTCCTAGGAAATGTTCCATTTAAGATTTTCGCTTCATGGGAAAATGTTTATAAAATTTAATGCACAGGAGTTAAAGGTTCCAGGAAGGTTTCTACTTTAATGTGCGTGTGCGGTGAAAAATTACATTCCTGTTGAAATCATTCCTGACGCATATAATTAACTGAACAAAAGCCACACTAATTTGAAAATGGTGTGTTTATCACCTAGAAACAGGTGATCCAGAAAGATAAATTGCTGTGAAAGTTAGAACTTGCTTCCAGTCCTTGTCAAATTCTGGGCAGAAAGCTGGAAGAAAGGAAGAGAAAGAGAAAAAGAAAGCATTGTCAGGAAATTTTTTGGACAGTTTTTACTGAGACTTTGTAAAGAGTTACCACTAGGTTATTCCTGGGGAAATAAGTGAAAAAAGGATAAATAAAAATAATATCCTACTATGGGCCTTTTTTTTTTTGTAGTGAGAGATTTTGTTTTTATGATGAAGATTTATTACATTAGGGGAATGGTTTCTGCTCTGCTTTATGAACTTTTGATATTTTCTCTGCCTTCTGAATCCTGCCCTTTTCCCCCTGATGGACTAAAAAGTTCAAGCCTAAGGTAAACAGTACCAGAGATCATTGTTTAGAGATTAATCTTTTTCCAGTGATAAGCAAAAGACAGACACAGTGAGTTTTTAAGGACCCTACAGCTACTTGAAGTAATGACAAGTATTACCATACCCAGGCAGGCTTTGGAATGTGAAAAGAAACAGATCTAGTTACTTACCATCCATAAAAAAGCTAATGGAAGCTTCTCTCTTACTCTGATGAATGTTGAAAATGGAGTGACTTAAATAAAAAATCACTTCCCTTATTATGATGTTTGACTATTTAGCATTCATTGGTTCAGGGTCCATTTAGTTTCTGATGTTATTTCTATTTCTAGTTTCCTTTTTTTTTCATGTGAAAGTTTCATCTGATTATCTGGGTCTACACTATCAAAGATATAAGGGAAAATATGATTCATTATAGAAATTACATTATCTGAGCTAAGCCAGAAGGCACTGTCCTTACCCCAGCTCTTGTATAAGCAAGACTTAGTGTTATGCATATGTTTTATGTGTATAGAATGTTTACTTAGCAATATATATATTTATACCACACAAGTGGCCCATACTACCATTACATAAATCCCTCTATTTTTCAAAGGCTATGTGGAAACAATTGATGACTGAAGAGGAGTCATGAATAAATAAACATGTTTAAAAAATTTCCCGTGTGTGTCAGCACCATTTAAATACGTCCTTTTCTCATAGCACTAACTTGCTGGTTAGAGGAGAAATTAGAAGAAAAAGATGGACAATGAATATCTTGAACTCTGAAGCAATGAATTTGCTTCATCTTTTTTTTAAAACATGGTTGCAAATAAGTATATTTCTATTTGAAATTAAATGGATCCTTTGTTTCTAAAACTCGTAGATTCACTCTCTATTGGATAAACCACAATTACATTTTTAAAAATAAACTTTAGCACGCCATACATATAAAGCACTGTTTTGTGTTTTGTTGCTCTGTTTTCTATTTATGTTTTCATTAATTCATCTCAAATAAAATGCCTAGGTTTAAGTAGAAATCAAGATGGTGGGACAAAAACAAATCAAGAATGGTTGGTCTTAATTTTCATAAGTTTGGCCTTTATCTGTTTTGATAGACATGTTCATTAAAGATGTATTTGTAAGCTGTTATGCTTAAAAGCGCCATGTCTTTTGTACAATTCATCTCCTCAGATGAGCTATATGTTTAATATACCTTAGGTTTTTATTAGAATTTGTGCAGCTAGATAATAGTAATGTAATATTATTGCCTTTTATTGAAAACAAAACCATCTTTTATTATCATTTTTTTACCAACTTAGGATGGCTATAATTTTTTAACTGAAGTATAGCTGACTTACAGTATTGTAGGCATTTTGGGTGTAAGGCAAATTAACTTATATGTACAGAGATTTCATTAAATATGTAGATTGCTTTGGGTAATATGTCCGTTTTGGCAATATTGATTTTTCAATCCAAAAATGCAAAGAACCATATTTTATAAATAAAGCTGACCACTATAGGAAAGTACGCAGTAGGATTTTTTTGTTTTCTGTTTGTGATGAGCTATTTAAAAGGCTGAGAGGCAAAATGGTATTAGGAGAAAGATACTTTAGTGTCATAGCACTTTGGTTAGGTAACGGACTATCATTTTACACTTTCAGGCAGACATGGCTAACTGTCCACCAAGTTTCCATACCATAGAGAGATGGCTTCCAAGCACGTACTCTGCTAGAATATAAGTCCCAATGTTACTCTATCCTTTGCATATATAGGAGGTTATAGGGTGTGGGAACTAATGTATGTCACTTCTGGGTCAAACCTTGAGAAGTGGGTGCGTTGTTACCCTTTTCTTCTACCTCTTCCTGAAGCAAAAGGCTCTGAGACCTTAGAAAAGGGTAGAACCACAAGACAGGAGAATTCATGAATATCTTTGTCAGTTGACTCAAATATTGACAAATTCTGAAATATTAGAGTTTGGTATAGCAGATAACATTGCTGTGCAAACTAATACATGCAGTGTAAAATCTTGGGGAATCCACTTAATTTCAGACAGCTTTGTTTTTTCCATGTCATAAATGCAATAATTTATAATATGAATAGATACATTAGGAGGAACCCTCCCTAAAGAGTTGCTGGGAACATTAAATGAGATAATATGCAACAAGATGTTTTATAGGCACTAAGCAATTACTTAAAACTAGCCATTCTTTTTTTCTTTTGCTTGCCTTCACTGCTACAAATCACTCACAGGAACTGGTGTGTGTTTTAGCCCTATTTTCTGGAATATCATAGAAGTTGCTTACAGCTCTTCTTTGCCCAAGGCTAAATTCACTAATGTAAAAGACATCTCCTTAATACCATACTTTGACTCTCTCTTTCTTAAATCATTAACACTATACTTTGAGCCTGTCTTTTCTGTAAATAAATAATTGATGACAGCATCTTAACTCTGCTGTGAAGAGTAGTCAGTGCACTGTGGCTTTTCCTGTAATATTTCATTATTTTTACAGGCACCTGCTTGCTGTCGGGCATTGTCCTTTGTTGCGTCATTTGATTGTCAGCACAACATTAGGAAGTCGGTGCATTCTTTCCTATTGTCCAGAGTCATGTAGCCAGTAAATATGACTGTTGGCATTCAAACTTCTTTCAATTTAACCCCAGTGATACGGATTATACCATTGTGTCTTCACATATGAAGTGATTGATGTAGTTTCCTCCCTGAATCCAGAGTATGCAGAGAGCTAGAATTTGGTAGCTTACCGCTCTCTGTACAGCAAAGGGCCTTGAATGCGAACGGGACCAGAAATAGCATCCTTGAGGAAGCATCACTTCTAGGGGAAATTGGATACATGGATAAGAAATGGTACCCTTTGGATATGTTACAATGAAGGCAAAGAAGTAAATAAGAGGCAAGAAGTTAAGAATCTGTAGAAAGGAAAGTGAAAAAATGGTAATAGCTTCACCTACTCCCTATCATTATACATGAAAGGATCTATATTTTATTAAACAGAAGAGGGCACTCTTGAACTAGTAACCCCACTCATGAATTAAATAGAAATTAAAGCCGATTATACTCATACAAAGCAACTGTAAGAAGAAAACAGAAAATCTGAATCATATAATTGAAGATGTTGAATATTTTCTCCTCCCTCCCAAAAAAACAACCGTAAAACAGAAAAGTGTAACACGTGTAACACAGTGTAACAGTGTAACACAGTATCTCAAACTGGAATGAATTTTCTCTTTACATTTAGAGATAACTTCAAAAATACACCTTGAGTCTGAAGCTAAAAATCTAATAACATATGAATGGATACAAAAAAGGGGGTTCCCAGGTAGCTCAGTGGTAAAGAATCTGCCTGCCAATACAGGAGATGCAGGAGATGTGGATTCCATCTTTGGGTCGGGAAGATCCCCTGGAGGAGGATATGGCAACCTGCTCCAGTATTCTTGCCTGGAAAATCCCATTGACAGAGGAGCCTGGCGGGCTACAGTCCATGAAGTTGCAGAGTCAGACACAACTGAGAGACTGAGCATGCATGCATATAAACAAGATGAGACTAAATAAGAGTTGAGTGATTTCAATAATTAGAAGAGAAAAAAAAAGTCGGAAATGGAGACTACATTATGAGTTATGTAATTTAAAGTTAAGAGTATTGCTCCCATCCTAACAGGGTCAGAAAATCAGATAATCAAAACCTCCCCAGGTCTAGGAACTATTCTATGAATATAGCTAGGACTGGAAAGTAATGACAGGAAGATAATACATATATGGATAGTAGCTGAGTTGGTTGAAAGGGAAAGGTAAAAAAATACTCTCCTCCAGAGGTGGCTTGAGTGGGAGACTGGAACCTCTTCTTTTTCCAGGATCTTACACCATGTATATATCTATAATTATTTCATTAGAGACTTGCTACTTGTAGAGGAGAGTAAATTCCTGCCTAAGACTAACCGCAGACTCAAGTCAGGGTTTTGCTGCCATGGAGAACAAGTGGAAACCCCACCTTTGGGATCCTGGCACCCAGAGAACTCTTCCCATTTCCCAACAAGAGCATGGAGCAACAAACAGGAGCAGTCTACAACTGGGAGAAGTGCAAAAGCTTGAAGAAATATCAGCCATATGGTGGAGATGTGAAGGAATGAGTGAAAGCTGTGATGGAACAAAAATTCTGAGGAACGCCTCTGGTACCCTAAGCCCTGCCCTAAAGCATGAGGCAATGGTAGCCCACCTCTAGAAGAAATGAAGCATACGGCATCAGAAAGGTAACCACAGTGACATCAAAACCCAAATCCTGCTCACCTCTTGACTAGCTTGACTCAGATCCTGACACTGATGAGCTAATAGTTATTAATGACAAAAGTTGTGACAAGAGAATAAATACCATAAGTGATATTGACCTTAGTCTGCCTTGATCTGCACACTATATTTCTACTGGTTAAATAAAAAAATATACTATAGACAGAAAGCAAGGAAAAGTGACCCTTTGTCAGTAGACAAAGCAAGCAACAGAACCAGACTCAGAGATTATCAAGAGGTCAGAACTGTTAGAGATCTAAAAATAACTATAATGACTATGTTAAGAGATTTAATGGAAAAGATGGACAACATGTATGACCAGATGGGAATTTTAAAGAGAAAGTCAGACTTTATAATAATGTAGTTAAAGAGAAATGCTAGAATTAGACACATACACACGTGTGTACATACGACATCAAACTTGAAGAATGCCTTTAAATAGTTCAGCAAATAAACTGATACAACTGAGGCAACTATCAGGGAGGAAAATATCAGGAAACTGTTTTTCCTAAAAATAATTTAAACTGACACGCAGACAAAAAAGCATGTGAAAAGGAGCAGAGAATCCAGAAGCTGTGTGATAATATCAGATGTTCTAAGAGAACTTTGGCTGTATTCTCGATAGAATGGAGTGAGAGAAAGATTAAAAATGGGTAGAGGAAATATTTAAAAATTAATAGATTAGAATTTTCCAAAAAATGAAAGATATCAAACCACAGATTCAACAAACTTTAAGAATCTAAAGCAGGACACACACACGCATCAGATCTTAATGAAATGCTTAAAACCAAAGATAAAAAGAAAATCTTGAAGGAAGCCACAGAAGAAATGATCAAGTACAGAGCAAGGAACAAACTGCTTTTTAGACAGTTTGTCAGAAATTATGCAGTAGTATAGAGACTAACAAATTGATTGTAAAGTATATATAAAAGTGCAAAGGATATGGAATAGTCAGAACTATTTTCATTTTTTGAAAGGAGCTGCATTGGAGGACTCTCACTACCTGATTTTATGACTAACTATAAAGTTATAATAATCAAAGCAGTGTGTTATTGACAAATAGAAGCAGCTTAATAGAAGGGAACAGAAAGAAATAGACTCATACCTATTGGCCAATTAATTTTTAATTAGGTAATTTAATGGTAAAAGAATATTATTTTAAAAATATAGTACTGGAAAAATTGGACATCCATATGAAAAAAAGCCAGCAAAACAAAACAGAAAACCTCAACTATGCTTCATACCGAATATAAAAATGAAATAGACTTACCGTAAAACTGTACCAAATGCTAAACTATAAAACATAGGGGGAATCTTTGTGACCTTGAGTTAGGGAAAGATTTCTTAGGCAGAACACAGAAGGCCAAAACCATAAGAGGGGAAAAAATTTTAAAAATATGTAACTGAAAAACACTTTTCTCCAGAACATATAAAGAACCTTCATAACTCAGTAATCAGAAAATAAAGAATCTAATTAAAAATAGGCATTAGTATTGGAACAGAGATTCACCACTATGGAGATATGGATCACAAGTAAGTATATAAAAATATGCTCAACACCATTTTTCATTAGAAAAGTGCGTATTTCAACCATGATAAGATCGCACAAGAGAGAAGAAAACACATACACATCTGGATTTATTTATAATTGCTCCAAACGAGAAACAACCCAAATGTCCAGTACCTGATGAGTGTAAACAGTCTTCTGTTCTCCTATTCCTGTTCAATAGTGCATCAACTAAATGGCAAAAACAATAGCAGGAAGTAATTTGGTGGGGTTTTTTTTTTTTTGACATATTCTCCCCTTCACTATATTATCAACATAATAGAAAATAAAAAGAAAAAAGTTTTGCAACTGTAGTTCTTAATTTTCCATTTTACATACTGTGCAGATGTATATTGTAGAATTTGTTAGGAACCTGGAATTCTCTCACAATAAAATACATTGAAGTTAAATTGCATTAGTTACAGCATGATCATTTCTGAAATTTTGCTATCCTAAAAACAGATTACAGAAATTGAAGGCTTTTATACCTTTTCCTGAGTGTTAGGTTCCTGTGTATTTTTTTAAAATTATTGGATACATGTTGTAAATCATGTCCAAAAATACGAATGCTGCAGCCCCTTGGGTGACAAATGACATAATGCAAGAGAGACCTACTCCCATGGCTGTCCCCTCCCACCGCTGTCTTGTCTTGGCCCCTGACGTGTTGTGCACAATGAGGTAGGTTTGAATGTAGAGGCAGCGGAAAGGCTGTCAAACTCTGGTGTAGCTCAGAGAAGCAGACCTCCAGGGTGGATCTTTTGACAGGACCTTTGTGGTAGGTGTGTGTGTGTGTGTGTGTGTGTGTGTGTGTGTGTGTGTGTGTGTGTGTGTGTGTGTGTGTGTGTGTGTGTGTGTGTGTGTGTGTGTGTGTGTGTGTGTGTGTGTGTGTATGTGCGCATACTCAGTTCTGCAGCCCAGGAAAATCTACAAGTGAAGCAGCAGATAAAAGTGGAGCGGAAGACCTTCAAACAGAGTTTTTGTTGTTGCTTAATTGCTCAATCATGCTCATGATTCTTCTGCAACCCCATGGACTGTAGGCCACCAGGCTCCTCTGTCCATGGGATTCTCTAGGCAAGAACACTGGAGTGGGTTTCCATTTCCTACTCCAGGGGCTCTTCCCAACCTAAGGATCAGACCCATGCCTCTTGCATCTCCTCCACTGGCAGGCAGATTCTTTACCACTGCATTATCTGGTTCATTATGTCAAATATCATTCCCCATCTCCCTATTTTCCAGTAGCTTCTTTAAAATGTGCACAAATTAGAAATTTCTACACATTAGAAAGACCGTCACGCTTTCAAGCAATCCCTATTTAAAAATCGGAGAATTCTTCAGAATTTTAAGCTTCCTTAAAACGACGTTCATCTGTTAGTATGACTTCATTTCACATACCTAGCTGGGATCGGGGGTGGTGGGTTGATCAAGGGGAGAGTTTGGTAATTTGGAGATCAGGACAGGCTTGGAGAGATTGCTGAGGAGAGGTTTCACCAACAAGATGGGGATTGATGTGTCTATAGGGGGAGCATTGAGATACTAATGAATTCACGGGATGCTTCCCTTCTTTCTCTTTGGTTAGCAACCCCTACATCCTACATATGTTCCCAGAACACTGAATTCCAGTCAGCTTATTTAATAACAAGGAATAGGGAATTGAAGCAAGAATACATTGAGCCCCTAGATTCCATAGACCAGAAAGACCATTCGACCATGTGCTCAAAACCTTACTAAATGCTTTCTGTTAACTTACACAGTCCTCACAAAAAGTCCAGCACATGAGAAATGTGAGATTTATTTGTACTGTGAGCTCAATAAACCTCCTGAGCAGCTTGACCTAACAATGGCAAGTATAGAACTGTTTCTTTTCTGGAAATACTCCCTTTGGATTCTATAACCAAACGTTTGGAAGGGGAACTATTTAACTGTCTGTAGTTGCATTTTATCAGTAATGTGTAACATTTAAATAGGCACTGTGTGTTGTCATTTCCTTAGGGGGACCTCTATGTTCCAGAGAACAGTAAAGAATGCCACCTATGACGCCACACAGTAGACCCTTGGTTTTATATACTTCCTTGTTGTTGTTGTTGAGTTGCTGAGTCATGTCTGACTCTGTTGTGACCCATGGACTGGACTGTAGCCTGCCAGGCTCTTCTGTCCATGGGATTTCCCCGGCAAGAATATGGGAGTGGGTTGCCTTTTCCTTCTCAAGGGCATCTTCCATACCCAGAGACCAAACCTGCGTCTCTGGCATTGGCAGGCGGATTCTTTACCACTGAGCCACTCTCCCTCTGCCTATGAAAATCCTCAAATTAACAACCGGAGTAAACACAAACATCCTTTCCTCTTCATATTCCCAAATATCATCCATAGGGAATTTATAATTATTTGAAATGCTCACCGGCAGCTGTACTTATGCGTAGCATCTGCTGGGAACTCTTCCTTAGTTAATTCACCAACCAGTTCATAAAACATCCTGGCTGTGATTTTCCTTAGAACTATGATATATGGCACTGTATTGAAGCTGACTTATAAAATGTATACCACTTGTTTCTTGATGGGTTTTTGAGGAATCTCAGAAAACTGAAAACTTCTATAAAGAGTAGACTTTGTTTCAATATAAAAGTCTTTTTTTAAAAAAAAATCTTAATTTGTTCTTATTTAAAAATTTTATTTTATTTATTTATTTTTTGGCTGTGCTGCACAGCATGCTGGATCTTAGTTCCCCAACTGGGGGTTAAACCTGTACCCCCCTGAAGTGGACTGTGAAGCCTTAACCACTGGACCACCAGGGAAGTTCTGATAGAAGTGTCTTACTGGGACAAATGTAGTAATGATGAGTTTCCTATAATTGCAAAAAACCCCCCCAAAACAAACTGCAATGTATTTATTTGCTAAAACCTTGAGAAGTAAATGGATAATTAATTATCTAAAATATTTCCATAGAATAAAAGGCTGATATTCTAGGTTGGAAACTGGAATATAATTTCCCAGATTTTTTTTTTAAATTGAAAATTATAAAGCTTACCTGAATCTTGAAAATTGAAGTGGTTTCGGAATCATATCCCCATCCATATAAGTGAGGAAAAAAGATACTTAGTGCTTTGGAAGGTAGTAAGATCCTATCATTTTGTTGACCAAAACAGCCTTCATTCTGCTGCTTATCTTAATAACATCCAGGAACTTGAGGGTATTTCCATAAGGAGTTTTGAAATGAAGCTGATTTGGTATTTAGTTAATTGAATATCTTGAAGTAGTTGAGTTCAAAGACAGAATGGAAGCTCATCTGCTTTCAATATGTGAGGACTGGAAATAGAGATGCATTTTTCACCATCCCAAGTATGTTCACATGGACAGAACTAGGTGGGGTATATTCCTGCAGGCTTGGTTGGTTAACCTCCAAGAGTAGGCAGGAAGCCTGAAAAGAATGGTGAGACCTGGAAAGATATAAATTTAGACCACAGGGGCTAAGAAGACAAAGATGCCCATACAGAGGCCAGAATCTTGGCAGTCTCCCAGAAAACCTTATATTTCTAAAGAGCTTTAGGCAGCTCATTCCTCTTGCTGCCACTCTGGCTTCCCCGGTGGCTCAGCTATAAAGCCTCCACATGCAACACAGGAGATACAGGAGACATGGGTTCGATCCCTGAATCGAGAAGATCCCCTCGTGAGGGAAATGGAAACCCACTCCAGTATTCTTGCCTGGAAAATTCCATGGACAGAGGAGCCTGACAGGCTACAGTCCATGGGATGGCAAAGGGCTGGACATAACTGGGCACACACACATAAATAAAAACCACTGTGCACCCTCCGGTCTCAACTTTTTCTGTATAACCATGGACTCATTTAATTGGTCTTCTCCCTAGGTATAATTCATTTCGAGGACTGTGATCCTTGAATCTGTTCTTTAAAACTGGTCCTTCCTCCTCAGGGTCCCTTCTCCTCTATCAGCCTTTATGGAGCAGAGTTTCCCGGCTCTCTCCTCTTCAGCCAGCTTTCTGGGAAAGGACTCAGCAGTGTTGCTGAATGCCCTTCCCTTTTTTCTTCTGGGGAATTCCTATCAGCCTTAGGATCAAATGTAACTTCTCTGAGAAGACGTCCTCTGCTTCCTGGACTAGGTCTGAGCTCACAGTCCTGCCCTCCACCAGCTAACCTGCAGTACTCTGTAACACCTATCATAACTGTAACGTGCAAACATCCGCTGTCCGCCTCCATTGTTAGAACTTAAGCTCCCCGTGGGCCCGGACTGTGTCTCTTTCCCCATTGTATTACTAGTAGCTGCCATGGTGACTTGCCATCTTGGGTGCTCAATACATGCTCATTGAATGAATGAAAAAAAGGACATTTCTCCTTGGAAAAGAGATCAACCTCATTTATATCAATTTCTAGTCCAAATGGGAAATTTTTCTTGGATTTGTGCTGTGTATACTTATTCTTTTTCCTCAGAACCCCCATCTTTGAGCTTTCCTTTAACATTTGAAATAAGAAATCTGATCAAAGACCAATACCCTAATGTGAATCTACCATCCTGTCTCTGTTAAATTGTAAGTTATGTCAACAGCATTAATCTGAGATCATTCTGAATCAAGGAGAAGTATTCAAAATGCTTTTGCTATGGTAAAAGGCATAGACACTAAATTGGATAACTAGGTAGGCAATTTAAAGATATTTTAAAGCAATTCTACACTATTGAGAATTCACTCATAAATTCAAATTTACATATACAGTATTGAATTTATAACTAACCTATTCATTCATTTCAGTTCAGTCATTCAGTCATGTCCAACTCTTTGCAACCCCAGGGACTGCAGCACGCCAGGCCTCCCTGTCCATCACCAGCTCCCGGAGTTACTCAAACTCATGTCCGTTGAGTCAGTGATGCCATCCAACCATCTCATGCTCTGTCGTCCCCTTCTCCCTCCCTCAATCTTTCCCAGCATCAGGGTCTTTTCCAATGAGTTGGTTCTTCATATCAGATGGCCACAGTATTGGAATTTCAGCTTCAGTATCAGTCCTTCCAATGAGTATTCAGGACTGATTTCCTTTAGGATGGACTGGATGGATCTCCTTGTAGTCCAAGGGACTCTCAAGAGTCTTCTCCCATACCACAGTTCAAAAGCATCATTTCTTCCATGCTCAGCTTTCTTCATAGTCCAACTCTCACATCCGTACATGACTGCTAGAAAAACCATAGCTTTGACGAGATGGACCTTTGTTGGCAAAGTAATGTCTCTGCTTTTTAATATGCTGTCTAGGTTGGTCATAGCTTTTCTTCCAAGGAGCTAGCATCTTTTAATTTCATGGCTGCAGTCACCATCTGCAGTGATTTTGGAGCCCCCTAAAATAAAGTCTGTCACTGTTTCCATTATTTCCCCATCTATTTGCCATGAAGTGATAGGACTGGATGCCATGATCTTAGTTTTCTGAATGTTGAGCTTTAAGCCAACTTTTTCACTCTCCTCTTTCACGTTCATCAAGAGGCTCTTCAGTTCTTCACTTTCTGCCATAAAGGTGGTGTCATCTGCCTATCTGAGGTTATTAATATTTCTCCCGGCAATCTTGATTCCAGCTTGTGCTTCCTCCAGCCCAGAGTTTCTTATGATGTACTCTGCATATAAGTTAAATAAGCAGGGTGACGATATACAGCCTTGATGTACTCCTTTCCCAATTTGGAACCAGTCTGTAGTTCCATGTCCAGTTCTAATTGTTGCTTCCTGACCTGCATACGGATTTCTCAGGAGGCAGGTAAAGTGGTCTGGTATTCCCATCTCTTGAAGAATCTATTCTTTTATGAATAAGAATCTATTCATTACTGTAATATTTTAAATATGAAATGTGTTCAAAAAACCTTTTGAAAGGATGTATGTTGTCCAATGCTGTGGCTCAAGTGTCTTAGTTTTCAGTTGTTATTGGTTATGTTTTGGCATTAAATAGTTTACAGATAATGTTGGCAATTTATATGTAAGCATATCAGAAGAAGCAACTGCATCTATTTTTGGTAAAACTGTTCATGTTTTCTAGTGAGGGAAAAAAAAAACCCCTTGACTGGGAGTCAGGAGCCGTGGGGTTTCGCTGGGAGTCTTGCTAATAAATGACTGACTGGTCGTGGTGAGGCAGGTAAGACCACTTGTGCCCAGAGTCCTTGTTTATGAATGCAACATTTTATAGTATTTCCTCAACTGCGTATACTGGATACTCATTCTGTAAAATGTGAGTCAGTATTCCATGATAAGAATGATTCTGTGATAAAATAAACTTGGAAAAAAATAGAGATGATTATTATTGTTTTTTTTTTTTTTCCTGAGGTATTTCTCAGTACTTCTCATATACAAAAACTGTGATCTGCATCTCCAGGGTCAGACAGTATATGTTTTACCTTCAATGTGACTTGACCATAGAGCAGTTTTTAAAGAAGTATCTATCAACCTAGTCATTCCAAGTCCATATGCCATCTGAAATATTTTAGAGTTCTAGTAGAAATTCAATTTGTGGCTATGGAAGTCTTTCTTCAGTGAAAGCAAAAAAAGGAAAGATGAACAGTTATGAGGAAAAGATGAGATTCAAATATTAGGGGAAATTTTATTGTGTACTATTGTTTCTATTTTTTATTTTTAGATTATGAGAGGGGTTTATATTTCTTATAGATTGAATCCATCAAACACACTACTTTTATGCCTTATTTTTTTCTCTTGATGAATTTTAGAAGTATAGGAAACGATAAAGAATATATGGGGACAGAAAAATCATAAAGAATATAAACCCCACAAGGTAGGAAAGTTCTCGAGAATGGGAATTTCTTGTCCCCCTGTCCCTTCTTGACATTGGAAGGTAAACAGAACCAAATGCTGGGAGATGTCTCTTCTCTGGGTGCACAGAATGTCCTTTTTAATCTGCCACATACCCTCAGTCTGGACCTGACCTCTTTCTTTCTAAGACTTCCAATGTTTAGTGTTAACTGATGAAATAAATATAATCCAACATTAAGTAGGTGGTGATAATAACCCATAGATCCTGTGTATGAAATACATGAAAGTTATAGAAGGAAATCTTAGCAACTGGCAACATGAAATGATGGTATAGAAGTGGATTTTGGAAGTTTCTCAAAGAGGTACATCCTTGTTCTTTGTGACATAACAGGATGAAGAATTGAAGTGCTCTTAGCGGGGGCACATTTAATGACTGCTGATGCCAGCACTTCCACCTGTTGGCACCAGCTTTGTTGCTACAAGGATGCTACCACTTACTGGGGCACTCTTGATCTTGGCAGCTGTTTGTCTGTGGTGATGTGTGTTCGGTCCAGCATACATGCTTAGGGTGGAGATTGACACGGCTGGGCCATGAGGAGCATCTACTAGGGCAAGTGAAAGGCAGAATGAAATAGGTCTTTAAGAACACACACAACTACTGTGTTTTGTTGTAAAATTTTTGTCTATATTTTTTTCTTTTCATTTCTCTCCAGGTGTAGTTTGGCTTACCTGTGTAGTCCTGAATTATGTAATTAATCCATGTGAACATACATCCAGATGAGGCATTCAGGGTAACATCCAACTTGGCCCTTAGATTTTATGACCTGTGACTGATTAAATTTGACCCTTAGGTCCTAGGAAAATATTATAATACTTTGTCGAAAATTGCCTGTTTCTCTTTTTGTTTTTTGGATATAGAAGGTGCAAAGTAAGTCCAGGGGCATTCATAGCTATCACTTAAACTTTAGTACTATTTTTCAGGTAATAGATAAATGATTTTGGTGAATCTTATTATGCAGCATTTAATTTCTTGGTGATTCCATTACAATGAAGGATTTCATCCTGGATAATTATTCAGTGGTTTTTGATAAAAGTTTTTAACTCACTATCTATACTAGAGGAAGTCATTTGATTCAATGGGTTGTTTGTTAAAATATAGTGAGTGGTAATGGCAGAAATGAAAGTTATTCAAAGCTGTTTCTCAACAGAAAAAGAAAGAAGTAAAACAAAAATTTGAAAGGTTAAGTGCCCTCAGATTCTCTTTATCTAAAATATGTCAATGACAATAATATATTTTTAGTATCTCTATTTAGAAACAACACTGCTTGAAATCCAACTAAATGTCATGAGATTCATTTCACAAATCACATATCAAATCAAAGTAATTCTTTTGGACAATGACATACAATGTGTGCCATGTTCATTTGAATCTTTTTGTGTTATTTTTCTAGGACAACTTATGTGAAAAGTTAATAATATTGCCTTTATAAAAACACTGCTTGATGAACAGACTGTGCCCTAAATACACTTAACTTCCTTTTCCTTTTGCACTCCTTATTTAGTTCATTTAATCTACAGTTCATGTCCAAAATCCTGAGTGAAATTCAAGTCTCATAAAAATTTTAAACAAAAAACTTTAGAAAAGAACTCCCCACACCAGCTTAACTTGTATTTTTTAGTACTTGGCTAGGCAGTTACTAAACTTTTCCTCCCACTGCATTTTATCTTTATAAACTCACCAACCAGATTATCCTTTGAGAGTGTTGATTCTTTCTGGTTATAGTATCTTTGGAATAGATTATTCAGATAATCACTCTGATTCTTTAGTTATGTAGTCTTGACCCAAAAGTTACTTCCTTAAATGAAAATAGAAGCAATGCAAGAAAGTAAATTGCACATAGCAAGTTCCATTATGTTTATTTCTGCTGAAAAATAACCTCAGTGGCTTCTGGTACTTGAGATTCAGTCTAACTTTCAAATGAAACTTATTTTTGTATCAGAAAAAACATTTCCCTATAGGCTAATTGCCTCTATTGTAAGGGGACTTGATCTTTTTTCATTCTTTAAATTACAGCTCATTTATTTAAAGGAATACTTGTCAAAAGAAAGCTTTAAGTAGTGAGTTAAAAAAGCAGTGTTAAATAATTGAATTGACTGTGATAAAATTGCCTTGGTTTAAATAGACTAGTCTGTTTAATGAATTGTGCTTTTATAGGGTGAGAT
The DNA here is from genome assembly GCF_910594005.1 of Cervus elaphus. Taxonomy (NCBI): domain Eukaryota; kingdom Metazoa; phylum Chordata; class Mammalia; order Artiodactyla; family Cervidae; genus Cervus; species Cervus elaphus. Next base: position 47,183,211 of record NC_057821.1, on the reverse strand, counting down.
AAATCTAATATGAACTCAAGTGTTTCCACCAGAAATGCTGGATTTGGATAGATTAAAAGAAAGTCAGGATGAGGCACTTATAATAATTTAGTCATATTTGATTTTATTAAAATTGTACTTGATTATGAAACAGTGTTTTCTGCCAGATTAATGATAATAATCTCAAAATATTGTCAAGAACCTTTCACACATTTTGAACAAATCAGACCACTTGAAGAGGAAGTACTGTATTTGTTCTTTTTTTCTCATGTAAAAATAATAACTGGAGGCTTAATTAGGAACATAGCATTTAACTTCCAATTTTTAAAAAGAGATTCAACTTATAAACCTTCAACATAGAATGGAATTATTTTGGCAATGAGACTGTGGCAGGAAATTAATTTCGTATTTTGAAGTAAATTTGGCAGGTTTACTTTCCTGTTTAATGTTGAAAAGGGTTTTTTATAACATACCATTATGCTGCCATGCAGTCGGTCCTGTGTAGCAATGCTGGGTTATCACTTCAAAAGAGAAACTTAGCTGGAACGTTATGTAGCCCTTGATTATACTTCTTGTGTTGTTAAGTGTTGAAATACATTTTATGTGCTTAAAAACAGAGAAGCAACTCAAGGGGGGAAAAAACCTCTAAAACAAGTACAAACATAAGGATCTGTTCTCATCAAAAAAGAATCATGAACTAAGACTGGATCATGTACTAGGCTGGCAATTCATTTTCAAGTTGGCTGACCAGTGGAAACGAAATTCTTTGTTACATAGGTCAAGGCTGAAAGAAAGGAGGAGGGGAAGATGTTATCAGTTCACACATACCATTGAACCATTCCACAATTTAAGAGGTAACTTTTCTTTTTATCTGACCCACAAAATTCCTACTTTAGTACTTATTATCTGAGAAGTAGCTTCTAAACTTAAGGCAAAATTCCTTTCACCATCCACAGAGAGACTTCCTGCTTGGTGTTTGTGTTCTTCCTTTGAGCGGTTTCTAATGATGACAATGAAAAAATGAAGTCAAATTCAAGTTTAAAAAATGTAATTAGATCCTGATTTTAAAGTCTTGATCTAGTTTATACTAGGCAGGGAAATGGGGTGTTGATATAACCTGAAAAACTCAAGTACGTTCTCAAATCTGATGATCTTTAAATAGACTTTTTTTTTTTTAATAACCAAGCTTTTTTATTTTCTATCACAAAAGTTATACGTGCTTTCTATAGACACAAGACAAGAGAGAAGAAAATAAATCTACGTCCATAGACCCACCCATTTATCAAGTCCATTTAGTACCAATGTGTTGAGCGCCTGATATGTGCAATACATATCTTGTGCCTTTATGGGGTTTGTGGTCTATTGGAGATAACAGATATTATGCAGATGGTTACAAAAATAACTATATGGCAACAGTGGACTAAGATGCTGTGGAAGCGGAGTCCAGGGTCGTCTGACGATGCATCAAAGGGCAGCCTGTTCCCGAGTAGGGGGAGGCGTGGGGTGCTGGGGGCATGCGTTTTAATCTGCCGGCCTCTGAAGGAGAGTCAGGGTAAGCGGAGTGGGGGTGGTGAATGAGGGGGTGGTATGGGTGAGGCAGATTCTAGATGGAAGGATCTGAAGATGACCTGGTCCTGAGTCTGGAAGGCCATCAACATATTCCGGGAGCAGAACCAATGAGTGGTGGGCCGTGAATGAAAAGGGAAGGGGCAGAGAGGAAGCTGGAACTGCAGATGGGGACAAGAGCACATGGAATCTTTCACATCATATTAAGGAACTTGGGCTCTATTCTGAGAACAGCCAGAGATAAAGAATGTTAGTATTTTGAATCAGCTTAATCTCTCTTGCTCTTTCTCTTTCCACATTTTTTAGAGGATCAAACCTTATCACTGCTTGTAAACATGATTTTCTCACTTTATAATCCATTGTTCTGTATTAAATGTTCTCCCACAATGTATTTTTTAAAGTACTGCTAATCAATTTCATTATATGAACTTTTTCGTTATTTACTTAGCTGCACTCCTGTTTTGTCCTTTTGCATTTTTAATTGTTTTTAGCTATTGTTAACACTGATGTGATAAGCATTATCACAGATAAATATCTGCACATGCATGACTGTTTTTTAAGGAAAAATTCACAAACAGGCCAAAGGGATTGCATTGTCAAAGGAAAAGGCATTTGCAAGCTTTTAACATGAATTGCCAAATTGCCTTCCAGAAAGTTATTTTCAGGATAGTGTAAAAGACCATCTGTGGGAAATATACTTTTTGAACCTAAGTCACACAGATGACTGGGGGAAATTTTCAGTTTCTGTGATACAGATTTGAATAGTTATTTGTAAGACTGAAATCTACTTGAAGTTTCGTATTTGATAATTAAGTTTGAGGCGTGTGCCTGGAAATCTATAAAATTCCTGTCTTCTTATCTAATTGTTTTTAGTTAAGAATGACACCCCCCCTGTGATATCCTTGTGCAGTAATCACTAAAGTATGTTGTCAGCTTCAAAATTTGTAGATGATCTGTAATTTTGAACGTTGTACAGGTAGTGAAAAATTTAACTTATACACTAAAGACATATATTTATAGAAACTCTGTTAATTTGAATTTGGGGCAAATTATTGAAATGAACAATTAACCCTCTTTGAGGCCATATCTAAAAATACAAAGCATGAGAGAAATAAATGCAAAAGGAGATTAAAAGGTATCAAGAAAAATTAGAAAAGTATCTTTATGCTCAGCATGATTAAGTCTAACCTCAGATGCTCCAAGCTATTTTTAAGAATTGCTTGAAATTTTCAATGCTAGGACTGATACGCTATCACTGGGTTTCTCACTAATTCCACTTCTGACTCTTGGCAGCGTGCGCCAGCTTTAATCTGCCTCTGGCTCTTTGGCTTCCACATTCAAATTTTGTTCTCTCTAGCTTTTGCTCATTGCTCTTCCTAATGATTTTGGCTTCTCTGGATGTTTTGGTTTTCTTACCCTGTGCAGCATTATATGGGCAGATTCTGCAGCCTCTTCCTCTCACCCCACTGTGGCTGCTTGGAAATGTGCATGTCCCTGGAAATCATTCTTGGGCTGGGGCTAATATTTGAACAAAGTATGTATTTTCTTAAACTGTTAAAGTACTTGTTTAAATTTCCCAGTACATCCTCAGCTATTTAGTGTGATGTCCTTTTGTGCAATTTTGGCAAAAAAAAAAAAAAAGTTAATGAAAGACACCCTCCTATGTTCTCGACACTTATAATTGATAGTTAGAGTGAGGTATACCTTTGAAGTAACGAATTGATGTTTTACTTGAATTAATAAATGGGACACAGTACGTTACAATGTAAGTATCTTGAGAGTGGGTATACTCACTGGAAGGATGTATCTGTTTTTTTTCTGAATGCTTTCAGCATTTCTCTTTTTGGAGAACTGAGATTTAGACCTGGTAAATGTTGTGAAATGTGAGTGGATATGTTCTTCCTCTTGTCCCTTTCTCTTATAAGCATGTGGACTTGTGTGCTGCTGACTTGCATAATCAGACGCTAAATTAAGTGGCTAATGCAACAAGGTCTCTAGCAGTTTAAGAAGAGGGGGTGCTCATTGTAAGTCTGAGTAGTTAGGGAAAGTTTCTTGGAGAAAATAGGCCTTGAAGAGTGAATATTTTTAGGTAAGTGGAAAGCAGAAAGCAGGGTTCAGATGAAGGAGACCATTTTGGCAAAATAAAGGAAATACACAACTGAGAATATTTTAATGGAGCTTTCAAAGTTTTGCCAACCTTTGTGCTCTGGTAATTGACAACATGTATTTTTCTTCAGACATAAAATTAATGCACTCAACTGATCCACCTCTTTTGGGAGGTGTGCGTTTTAACTATAGTTTCTAATAATGTGGATGGCTCCTTTCTGCCTCAACCTGTTTTATTCTTACTCAGGAACACCTGAGACTCAGAGGTGAAACCTTGAAAAGTTATTTCTGTATTCAGCAAATTGAATGGGGCAAATAGTTACCTAATCTGCCCATTTCTTCAGCCTTTTGGTTCTTTTTTGTAGTATTTTTCTCCCTTTCTGCTTCCATAAAATGTTTATTAACTTTTGTTGGATTTTCCTTCACAATTGTTCTTGTTTTCCTTTTGGCTCCTCAAGTCTCTAAAATTCAAACATGGAATATGATGGCATTCTCTCAACTGGTCTCTGAGACCCTGTCTCTCTACTCCAGGTCATAGATGTCACAGTCATTGAAATAGTTTAAAAATAACTGCTTTTATTTAATTTCTGTGATCAAAATTCCTGTATTGGTTTTCTGTCACCTGGAAGATGTTCTCCACCGTCCAACCCAATTGCATCTCCTGCTAAATGCTTTCCAATGGCCCTGTCGCCCAAACATTGCTCATGACAAGCTCGCTGGTAGAGAGACTTCCCTGGTGGTCCAGTGGCTAAGACTCCACGTTTCCCATGCAGGGGGCCTGAGTTCCATCCCTGGTCAGGGAACTAGATTTCACATGCCGCAACTAAGACTCAGGGCAGCCAAATAAATAAATAAAAAGAAAAAAAAACTAGCTCATTGGTAGTTACATCTTCCTTTGGTTCCCTCCCCAGCCTGAAGTCTTCTGCTGCTCCCTTCTGAATTCATCGTGGTCAGTTTCAATGTTTGCTTCCTTCTTCACTAAGCAAAAAGCCTCAGTGTAGATCCTACAACCTGGATGATCAGTTTTGTTTGGAGAACTTTCTTCCATTATGTTCCAAATGGACTTCAAACTCACATGGCACTCATAGTCTAGCTTGTATTATTATACGAGCATTTACAGGCAGACCTCAGTGATACTGTGGGTTTCATTTCTGACTATTGCAGTAAAGGAAATAGTTCAATAAAGTGAGTAATACAGTTTTTTTAAATTTCAGTACACATAAAATAATGTCTATATTGTAGTCTATTAAGTATACCATGATATTATTCTTAAAAAATGTACTTACCTTAGTTAAAAAATCCTTTATTGCTAAAAGATGCTAACCATCATGTGAACCTTCAAGTGGATCATAATCTTTTGCTACAGTAACATCAAAGAGAGGCCTGTGTGATGATCACAGATCATCACAATAAATATAATACTAGTGAAAATGTTTGACTATTGTGAGAATTACTAAAATGTGGCATGAAGTGAGCAAACCTTGTTGGACAAATGGTGCTGACGGACTTGCTGGACACAGGTGGACTTGCCACAAACCTTCAGTTTGTGAAAATGCAACGTCTCTGAAGCACAGTAAACCACAGGGCAATAAAACAAGGTATGCCAGTCTGTGGTTGTCCCAGTTAAAAGATAACCTCTTTGAAGACAAAGCTGATTTTCTTCTTCTCTTTTTTGAGTTAAGTTTTATTTGGGGCAAAATGGGAATTGTGGTCTGGGATAGCACCTCAGATAGCTCTGAGAAACTGCTCCAAAGAAGTAGTGGGGGGAAGGTCAATATATAAGATTTTGGTGAAGGGAGTGTTCAGTGCAGTCACGTGCTTTTTTTTATGAACGGCTTTCTGCTGGTCACGAGGAGCTGATGTCACCGTGAAGGGATTTAGTGCTTTTTTAGGTATGAGGAGATGCAAGGACTAGGATCATGAAATCAGTTCCTGAAAGTATCTCACCGTCTGAAGACCTGTTCCGCCTGCCTCCCTGGAGCACAGAGTGTCCCACTCTCCAGCTTGAGCTCCCTTCAGGGCAGGTCAAAGGTCAACAGCTGCAGTAGCGTGGGATTCCGCCTCCACCAAGGCAGATGGCAGATGCGCTTGGCAAGTGCCAATTTATGGCTGACAGGGTCCCCTCATGGTAATAAATTCGACCATACTTTGGGAAGCGTTTCATGACCATTCCGTTCTACATTGCTGGGAAGGCTCATTCCTAGCTCTGAAGAAGATTTTGCTGTTAGGCCTCTCGATGTGCTATTACTGGACTAGGTCTTAATAGTCAAAAATCTCCGGACACCTGTCTTCTAGTTGTGTTCCAGGAAAATGTTCCCTCTTGTTGAATCTTCCCATATCTAGAGTTACACTGTTAGAATTGTTGATTGCAAAGCTGATTTTCTATTCCTCTGTCCTTGAGAGTCAAGGACAGTGCTTGCCCACATAGTAGGACTAATTAATGACATTTATGATGGTGATGATAAACATTCCTAGATGAGTATGCTCTTTAGAAAAATTAAGCTATCAAGATAAAATCCAGGACTACAGTCTGTTTCTTGCTTTTGTTGTTCAGTTGCTAAGCCATGTCTGACTCTGCAACCCCATGGGCTGCCTCACGCCAGGCTTCCCTGTCCTTCACTATCTGCTAAAGTTTGTTTCTTAGATAGCCTTTAACGGTCATGTGTCTCGGTGGTATGGTAATAGAAAAAGTGAAAAAGGAGAGGCTGAAGAGGGATACCTGCTTTTCTTACTCTGGATGCTCACTTTGTCTGCCTTTCTTGGGGAAGATCATGCCATTCAACAGTTGCCATTCATCTTGGTGTCTTCAGTAGCATTTTGGAGGTTAATAACTAAAGCTACCACTTGTCCAGTGGGTCCTCTGTGCCAGGCATTATGCCAAGTGTTTTGTATGAGTTATCTCATTTAACTTGATGCTCTTCCTGTGAGTTTGACATTATTGTATCCATTTTGTAGAAGAGAGACTGGAAGCTTTCAGACAAATATCGTAAAACAAGTAAATAGTAAGGCCAAGACTGTAATTCAGTTTTGTTGTTGTTTAGTCACTAAGTCATGTCCTCCACTCTTTCAACCCCAGGGACTATAGCCCAGCAGGCTCCTCTGTCCATGGGATTTCCCAGGCAAGAATACAGAAGTGCGATGCTGTTTCCTTCTCTAGGGGATCTTCCCGACCCAGGGATCGAATTTGCATTGGCAAGCAGATTCTTTACCACTAATCCACCAGGAAAGCCCTATATATATTCAGTCTGGGGCTGGATTAAACACTTTTCTCTTTCTTCTACAAATTTCTAATAACAAGATTCCTTAATGGTCCACAGTAGAATTCAAGAACTTCTGAACAGCTGAGGGAAGTATGATGTGTGTGAGCAGGATCAGCTTCCTTTTGGGGGCAATGTGAGTCCTCGATTACACAGGTGACAAGAGGGAGCTGAGAGAGGCTGTCCTTAAAGCAAAATGAGCACTTATTCTGACCAGGTGGACTACTGAAAGATTTATAGATATATATACAACATTTGCTGGTACACTGACCTATTACTTCCAAAAATAAATCATTCCTATTTTCCTGTTCCTAGTTGCAAGATTACTGATTTCCATGAAAATGGGAAAGCACTGAAAGTGGAATGGAGAAGATTAGAAATGGAAAGGATGAGAAAAAGATTTGAAAAGGAGGAAACATTTTAGAAGACCGATGAAGCCAAAGATTTTCATTATCTTGCTTCCTCTTATTCTGTCACTATGAACTTTCTCTCTCTACAAAGGAATCTATCTTCCCAAGTAGGAAAAATGAGTTTTTAAAAAGATAAGCCTGAAAAAATTAATTTAAACTTAGCCATATTAGGGTAGCATTAAGGCACTCCCGGGTACATTTTATTGGTCCATTAATATAGGCCCCGAGTGGTTGAATACACCTAAGGCATGTACTGTATTAATGAACCAATAAAACATGCCCTGGAGTGTCCTAATGATATATTACAACCATTTCTATTACATACATAAATGCACTATTTGCTGGCTGTCTTGAATAGTTTTAAAGAAAATCTTCAATTAACCAAAAATGTTGCATCAAGAACTCCTACCCACAATACAAAAGAGCAACAAAGAATCCTGTAATTAACTTACTGGGCTAGTTACCCATGAGGTGATTCTGGACTGATTTAATCTTTGGAGCTCTTTTTTCACTCTAATACTTTGAAAGAACTAGTTCTTTGGACTTCAGATCGGACCCTTTCAGGAAAGGAAATAGACGAAAGCTGACAAAATTCATACTGATCTCCTTTCTTATTTAAAATATGCAACCCTGACTTGTGGTTATGAAATTAAATAGGTATTAATGGCTGGATCCAAATATTAGCCTCATGCATCCTCATTAATGGGTTTCCCGGGTGGCTTGGCGGTAAAAAATCTGCCTGCCAATGCAAGGAGACACAGGAGATGCGTGTTTGATCCCTGGGTCAGGAAGATCCCCTGGAGGAGGAAATAGTAACCCAGCCAGTATTCATGCCTGGAGAATCCCGTGGACAGAGGAGCCCGGCGGGCTGCAGTCCAAGGGGTCACAAAGAATCAGACATGACTGAAGTGACTGAACACGCATGCATGTCCACATTGAAAGAATATCTTCTAGTCCCTTGGGGGAATTTTTTGCAGAGCAGTAAGGAATGCTGCACATCCATAGGCAGACATGATAGGCTTGAGAACAACAGGTGAGATCGCTGGCCAGCCTCGTGGTCCATTCTTACTTAGTTCTATGCTAGCCCTGCTGTCTTTGCCTGGAGGCATACATATCGATACTTTTCTATGAGCAGAAGAAATTGGAGGAGGGTGTGGAGAGGAGAAAGAACTGTAATAAAGATGATAATGGGTATCATTTGTTTAGAGATGATTATGCATCAGACAGTGTTCTAATTGTTTTTACATCTGTTGTCTCCTTTAATCTTTGCAACAACTCTGTGAGGAAGATACGGTTCGATTGGTTGTGTAGATGAAGTATTCAAGATAAAAATAAGAACTTTTCTGAGTGGTGGAGCTTGGCTTGACTCAGATTATTTGAATCCAAATGGGTAAAGCAAAACAGAGAGAGAAATATTAAGTTAGTGCTCTCTCTGGATTGCCAGAATCTTTAGGGTAGGTGTTCTTTACACACTTTATATACCAACATATTACATTCTATACAATATCCTTCATCTCCACTCCCTCTTTTGAGGGGCACAAAGGTAGAGGAGAGCCAGCTGCTGGACCTGAAGAAGCCTCTTAGCAGAGACTTTGAGAATACAAAGTGGCTTCGTGATCTAAGATCCAGTGGGATTGGGCATATTGCAACGTGGTTAGATACTGCTGGCCAGAAAGAAAGTGAAATGTCAAGGTGAAATGTCTTATCGTCTGATGATGGATGGTGAGAGCCAGACATCCTCCCATCTCCACTGATGCTGTGGTACTGAGCAGACCTCCTGAGCCTGAGATGCAGCTCTGGGATGATGAGTGGATAGAAGAAGGCTTCAAGGCTAGCGATAGTCTGAAAAAACCATGCACGGGTCTGTTAACCCAGAATTTGACCACTGAACTGAATGGGAGCTCAAGATAGAGGTTAATTGCTAAAAAAAAAAAAAAAAAGATAAAGTAACATTTTTTTGGTATGCCCATATTTGAGCCCTGATATTTCTATCCTCAGTTGTTTTATTCCTAGACATTTTAATAGCTACAGCTTTGCCTCCCAAGAGAACTTGACCCTGAAATGTTTAAAAAGGTCACTGAAATGGCTTCAGTTATTGTTTGTTTTAGAGTCATAGGGTAGGTGACAAACCACCATAAAACTAAACTTTTTGAGCAATTGCTTTTTTGCTAAATTTCTTCTATAAAAAGGTCCATCAAATACCAGGAATTTTATGATTTTGTAGGCTTCTTCTGAGCCAATTTTCCCAGCTGGATTTTATAATCCTGGAGAACAGTTGCTCAAGGGTCTTCCCTGTCTCCATTTGATTTTTGCTCATAGTTTATATTTGCGTTGCACATTTTGTACTCAAATGATATAATTCTGTTGGCTTCATTTTCTGAAAAGCTTGATCCACGTGTTGAAAGATATACTGTGCTATTATTCACCCAACCATTAGAATGCAAGAAAGTTGGTAAAAATAAGCCCTGCTGAGTTAAAAATGATTCTGAAAAATCTACCAAACCATTCATACAGCGGTATTTTTTAAAATACCACATACACTGTGTATAAACAATTGACCTCGCTTTATTTAATGTGGCCACTAAAGACCATTGGGTTGGTGTTATTTATAATGAAGCGGTAATTTAATACCGTACAGTAAATCTGTCATCCAATTTCAGTAGGTAGATAACTTGCACCAGGCAAGGCCACTGGCTTTATTGACTGACTCATCTGTTGGCTCTTGTTCAAGGAGCATCCAGGACATCAGCTCTTCTGCGAAGCTGACCAGGTGAGTCATCTCAGCGTGGTCAGCATCATGTAACAAAGCAGCGCCAACGTGTGGGAGGTGACAGTTACGGCTGGACTTTTGCAGTAAGTGATTGTGTGAACGTATAATCTCGTTGTTCTTACTTTAAAAAAAAAGTGAATGCTGGTTTTGGTGATGGAGGTGTCTTTGATGATTCTACTCGCAGTATTTTGAATGTATGCGATGGTTTAAACATTTCTGAAGCGTTCTTTTCAGGTAGTATTATTTTGGGTCCTTTCTATAAATCTGCAGCATGGACATGGACCATACCATTTTCAGGTGAAGAAATGGTTCCTCAGGGAATGTAAGTGGCTTGTGTGCATGCGTGCTAAGTTGCTTCATGTAACCTTCAAGCAAAGGTACGACTCTCTGTGACCCTATGGACTGTAGCCTGCTAGGCGCCTCTGTCTGTGGGATTCTCCAGGCAAGAATACTGGAGTGAGTTGTCATGCTCTCCTCCAGAGGATCTTACCCACCCAGGGATAGAACCTGTGTCTCTCATGTCTCCTGCATTGGCCAGTAAGTGTTGGCCACTCAGTCGTGTCCGACTCTTTGTGACCCCATTTGTAGCCCTCCAGGCTCCTCTGCACATGGGATTTCCCAGGCAAGAGTACTGGAGTGGGTTGCCATTCCCTTCTCCAGGGGATCTTCCCGACCCAGGCATCAAACCTGGGTTTCCTGCACGGGGGGCAGATTCTTTACTGTCTGAGCAAGGTAATTTATGTGCTAAGTGGCAAAATGGATTAGAACCAGGTCTTCTTATGAGTAATTAGGAGTCCTTCTCGTTCTCTTCCTCACAGCAAGACTTGGGTATCAACTGGTCAAAGCAGAGGGTCCCGAGTCCAGGGTGGTGGGCTGGCTTTAGCCACTGAGATGAAAGCAGAGGGAAGGAAAAGTTGTTTAAATAATGAACCTCATCTACATTTTGGCATAGATATTTGCTCTTCATTTTGTAAAACACCGTGGGGTAAGCTGGAAATTCTTCTCAGTGAATGATTTTCCTAGAGCAGAGATTCAGCTGAACCTCAAAACATAATGGAAAAATTCAGGAATCCTAGGACTCTTATTCAAAACATTTCAACCCTACCTTAATTACCTAAATTATTTTATAGTGGAATATAGGTAAAGATTCACAGGAACCAAAGTAGGAGGCAGTCATGGGACAGAGTCAAAAGTGTTGGATACAGCGCCAAAAGGCCTGAGTTTAACACCAGATTCTGCTGCCTGACTTGGTTCAATTACTTTGTGGCTTAATTTCTTCAATTGAAAAACCAGGAATAACAATTTCTATCTCATATAGGTGTTATGAAAATGAACTTATTATTATAGGAGTTACTTACCCTTGGATAGCTTTTAGGGTATCAGTGACCCCTCCGAAATTGAACGCAGTAGCATAGGTCTAGGTCTAGGTCTAGGTACATAACTCAAGGAAGAATGTTTTACTATTGTCATCATATTCTCAAAGGACAGATTCTCAAATGGCTAAGAACTACCACTCTATGTGAAAAGGATTTTAAATTATGCATGCTACATGGATATTAGGAATCAAGGATAAGAAAGCAACGCTTGAGAGGGGAAAAAAAAACACACAGTAATTTCTAGAGAGAGGAAAATGTGAATTTGTCTCTAACAAACTTTGACTGGCATTCTATTAGATGATTTGGTAAGTCAAATTTATATAAAACTTAAATTACCTATAATGGCAAAATTACTTTCATTTATAATAATTTTTAAATATAGGCTTGTTAAATAGTGCTTTTGAACATATTCCATAGATAATAATCTGGAGTTTACTAGTTTCTCCTCCTGCTTGAAATTTTAAAGTATATATTTGAGATCCTTTCATAATTTTCCTTCAGTGATATCACTGAACACTCAGTACAGGATTAAACAAGTTCTCGCTGGTTCCAAGTAGGTAGGTAAGCTGTTCACCTCTTAGCTTGACTGAACGGATTTATTAACATACTAGGAACAGTCCGTACTCCTCTCTAACCAAGATCCAGTATTTGAAATCACGAATCAATTCTCAATAAACATTCTTTTTATGGAGATGTTATTTCAACACAGTAAACAAAAATAAACTCAATCTTGGGTAGAGTTGAGGGAGATAATGTGGGGAAGAAGAAATAGTATCGAATATCTTGCTTTAGAAAACTTCTAAAGTACTACAGGATCAGTGCTGCATTTTAAAAATAGTCTGGGGCAGGGCAGAGGAGAAACAGATTTGTCGTTTGGAGGTACTATTGCTTTCTCAGATATAAAGGCATGATTGTCTGGGGACAGGGTTTTATTGTGTAAATAATGTTGAGATGGTAGGGGAATTTAGATCTCCCAGACTCTTCCTGACGCTGGCAAGGCTGAGTGTGGTGGAAACCACAGTGGTTCAGGAAGAATGCTACCTTAACAATGCGACGTTTTATTGATAGAAAAACGAAACCAGACACTATAGGCAAAAATAATGTCAGTCAGTGTCCCGGCAGGAAACAGATGGCTCACTCCAACAAAACAATGCAAAGGGTACCGAGAAAAGGGAATAGATACAGAGATGTCGGTGGGGTTCAGGGGGGCCATCAGGGAGAGATACCCCAAGACTAAGAACACTAGACCATTTCACCCCTAGGTTCGAAGAGGGTGAGTTAACTGGAAGGAGAAAGCGTCTTGTGAGGGGCCACGCCGAGAAGAGCCTTCATCTTCTTTGGGGAAACTAAAGTGACCCCACAGAGAGTGAGTGAGGGCTGGAAATGACTCTGTTCCCTCTCCTGCCAAGTCTAGCTGATGGTTGGAGCAGAAGCCAGGAGGCGAGAGAGCTCGTTGAAATACTCTGTAATCACGTTTCCTGCAGCAGCGGAGGGTGGAGGGTATATCTCAGGCGTTGGAGGGGGCGGAGAATAAAAGATGTGTGTTAGCGTTCTGCTGCAAGGACCAGAAATTCCCCACACTTGGTGGCTTAAAACCCCACAGGCTTCTCATTCAGGCTAATGTTCAACATTGGCTTTACTCACTATGGGATTTGTCAGGAGAAAAACACACAGAAGCAGCCAAGCTTAAAATGTCTGAAACTAATTTCCCATCAACCTTCCTGGTGGTTATTGGGGAAATTCTATTGGTTAACCTATGCGGGATTTATTCCCAGCAATCTTTGCCTTTAAGGTTTCAGATGAAAGGATCATTTCTCACCATCATAGTGTCATTAATAGCAAACAAGTGTCATGCTTTCTATCCAGAACAGACTCAGTATCCAGCTTCTGAAACCACTCAGAACAGAACAACTTTTCCCCTAGTGCAGGGGAGGTGACCACTGCCTTGGTCCTCACTGGTTCTGTGTGGTCTGGTTTGACTTCCACCTGCTGGGAGTGGTTTCCCTTTGCGGACGGGCTTCCCCTGGCCAGTGGAGCCTGCCCTGCCTGCACCTCAGCAGGCTGAGAGCTGGGGAAATGCCGCCCCCAAGGAGCGGTCCTCAGTCCTAGACCCAGAGGAGGGCGCTCCTCCGTGGATGGGAGAGCAGCGAGGTGCCCGTTCTGGAGGATGTCTGACATTTCCTAGGGTCACGGAGTGGCAAGCGGCAGCTTTTATTGACTCCCTTCCCCATTCTCTTACTGTGTTGGTTCTCATAATTAAATCTTTTAAATTTGATAGGAAATTCCAATATCTTATTTTGCAGTAAAATATGACTCTTCAATTTTTAGTACATATGGTAGCATTTCAGTATGTATGTAGATTCAAGTTTGTTATTCTAGTTTTTCCTGGATTTTAGTTTTTAGTATTTGTGTATTCCATTGTTCTGATTTTCTTTATCAGAGATTCCAGTTTTACTTCTGTTACGTCTTCTTTGTCTTTTATGTTTATCTCTCTTAGCCACTGAACAATGACTGCTTTGTGGACATATTTTCCTGCTGTGTCTTTATAATATACATAAATGTATATATATGTATGTATGTGTTTATTTATTGTTACTTTTTTTAGTTCTTTATTTAAATGGGAGTGGTCCCACATCTTTTCTGTTGCTCATATTGAAGCAAGTTGGAGTTTTCTGTACTTTAAAGAAGAGATTCTTGTGTAGAGGATAGAAGTGGGTCAAGCTAGGTTTTCTAGTATTTGAGCTCTGAGGCTCTGTCTCTTTCCTTTGTACCCTATTGTTGGTGCATAGTATTAACATGGCAGTGGAGGTCAAAGATTTATTAAGGTGAAACAGTAGAAACAAAAACCTTTCTTCCCCTAGTATTTTATCCTGTTTAACTTCCACAGTACTTTTTGATTTTTCTAAAATGTGATGAAAATATAGAGATTTTTTTCATGCTCTAGGTTGTTATGAAAAGTACACGTCTCTGATTTTCAGTTTCAGTGTAATGTTGTAAATCACCTATATCAGAAAAGTTATAATCCGAGAGACTTACCAGCCTGACTATGACACAGGTTAACTCCCGGACAGGTGAGGCGGCGGGAAGAAGTGTAAGCTGAACACAGAGCGTCGATTTAAGGGGCTTGTACTAGAGGCAAATAGAAGGAGGATAGTCACAAACAGATTCGACATAACTTTTGCAAGATTTGTTTTCTTATGGAAAAAACAGGCATGGTAAATATCCATTTCCAGGAATGAATCTAGTAACAGGAAGGACAAACGCCGGTAAGATCTGATCATAGCTGGCACTTAGACTTCATGGTTCACTGTTTATGAATTGCTATCATAGTTCGTCTCTTACCTTTTGAATATTTTGATTTCGGAATGTTTTATTTCAAAAGTCCAAGTTACTTTTTCTGAAATGCCTTTTTCCTCCTTGAATAAGAAAACAATTCTAGAAATTCAGGATGTGATATTTCATCCTTATCTAGAGATTACAAGGATTGAATTTTTCCCTTTGTTTTTACTTAGGTATTTAAATATCTAAGTGAAAGTGTCATCGCTTAGTCGTGTCCGACTCTTTGCAACCTCATGAACTCAATAGCCCACCAAACTCCTCTGAGCATGGAATTCTCTAGGCAAGCATACTGGAGTGGATGGAATGGATTGCCATTCCCTTCTCCAGGGGATCTTCCCGACTCAGGGATTGAACCTGGGTCTTCTACATTGCAGGCAGATTATTTACCATTTGAGCCAAAAGGGAAGCCTTTTAAATAGCAATGTTAATTTAGAAATGTCTGACACTTTCAATGCAGATTCATTTACTTCCAGATTACACATTGATTGTAAAAGAGCAAAATTATACACTCACATTCACTTCACTATATTGTTCACTGATTATCAAATAATTTCTGACCTAATGAGCTATACCAATCACTGGCCTGCTGCTGGGTTTGTAAAAGATAATAAAATATACTTTGTCCATGAGGAACTCACAATCTTGATGGAGAGACAGATGTCACACATAAAACTTTCAATGGCATGAACTTTAATAGAGTTACAAAGAAAGTAGACTTGAAGTTAAAAGGATAAAATAACTATATGAAGGATTCATAAAAGGCATCTTAGAAGAGATGGCGTTTGAACTGAGTCTTAAAGGAGAAGTAGGTGTTTCCACTTGGTAGGGGTGAGAAAGGACATTTCAGAAGAAATAGCATGGTTATTATTGTGGCAGATTTTAATGTGCTTAGAAAATAGTGGAGACGAGCATAACTGGAATTTAGAGGCTTGAATGTGGTTGCTTGAAGTAAGTGGACAAGAGTTTAGGTAGCATTAGCAAAGATGCACCAAGCCAGAACTAGATTGGAAAGGCTTTCAAAACTAACATAAGAAATTTGGGTCTAATTCTATAAGCAGTAGGAGCCAAGAGAGAGTTTAAGGGAAGTGAGTGACATGATATTAGAAAAATAGCTAGCGTCTGCCGATACCAACTAAATAGCTGCTATCTCGGTCAGGAAATCTGAGACAGAAACTTTTTCTAAAAACCCAGGCAAGAGATTAGAAAGTCCAAAACTAGGGGCATGAGGGATGGAAAGAGGACTGGATTTAGGGCATTTCTGTTCTAGATCACACGATAAAGGGAATGTTTAGACATTAAGAGGTTTTAGGACACGTTATGTATCGATGCTCCCAGTTCATCCCGCCCTCGCCTTCCCCCACTGCATCCACACGTCTGGTCCCTATGTCTGCATCTTCACTGCCGCCCTGCGAATAGGTTCATCCGTACCATCTTTCTAGATTCCACATATATGCGCTAATACACAGTATTTGCTTTCCTCTTTCTGACTTACTTCACTCTGTATTATAAGCTCTGTAAAATTAGATAACCAGTGGAAATTTGCTGTTTGATACAGGGAGCTCAAATCAGGTGCTCTGTGACAACCTAGAGGGTTAGATAGAGTGGGCGGTGGGAGGGAAGCTCAAAAGGGAGCGGACACATGTACCCCTGGGGCTGATTCATAGGGCAGAAACCAACGCGATGTTGTAAAGCAATTATCCTGCAATTAAAAATAAATACGTTTAAATTTAAAAAAGAAAAGAAGTTTTAGGAGGGAACATCAAGTGAAATAATGGTACATGAATTTCATCTACTGAGACTTAAAAATCTTTCAATTGAATTTCCGCTTTTCCCATGGGGGCATATTTTGAATAAATGTCAATTTTTGGCCTGCCAAATTATTTTAAAATGTTAGTAATATTTGAAAAAGAAGAGTAAGAAGAGCCTTTTCCTTCCAAAAAGAGTGTGAATGTCCACTCTCACACCTCCCTAAATGCTTACAACATGTAACAATTGAGGTAGGCTCATCTGGATCTCCCAGAGGCATCGCGCTTTTAATGTCAGAGAAAGCAGTCCGGTAAAGGGGAGCCTGTTCCCACAGTGCTCGCCAAAGCCGAGGCTCAGAGAGCACAAGTTACAGTTATTCCTTTCCCAGGTTTTACGTTTTCAGAGTATGATAATAAAAAAGGGAAACAAACTCTCTGGTAAACCCATATTTATAGCTTCATGGACTGTAAAATTTTCAAAGCCTGTAGCAAATGTTTTCTCTTTGGAAGTTAGCATATTTCTGGAGAACAAGATGTGTGTAGGACACAGGCCTGTGGGAGACAGGAGTGGAGAAGGGAGGTGAGTGAGGATTCTGAGCCTGTCGCCCATGGTTCTCTAGGGTAGCGGATCCTCACGCCTACAGGCAGGCTGCAGAAGGCCTTCCAACTCTCTCGATTCGTGGGGAGGACTCTGGTGGATATATGACTTTCTTTTTCCTGGGGACATCGCTCACAGCTTTCATCAGATGCTGCAATCTTCAATTAGAGCTAACAATTTTTGACAGTATGACAGGACACCTACATACAGTGACTGTCAATAATGTTGTTCAGTCTCTCAGTCGTGTCCGACTCTTTGTGACCCCATGGACTGCAACACGCCAGGCTTCCCTGTCCTTCACCAATATAGATCAATGTATAAGGGCAAGAACAGTGATTTAAATGACAAGTTCTTGGTACCTTAGAAGATACAATGAATTTGTCTCCATCGACTTGGGAGTAATCTATTTAGCTATGTGTATATTTATAAAGCTTGTTTAAATACTCAGCTTAGGGTATGTTCACCTCTCTGAGCCTCCTAGGTTTGTTGTGAGGTAGTTTATGTAGAACAATTTATATAATCCTTGGAAAATACTTTAATTATATATTTATGAAAAATATGGGTATAACATTTGTTATGTGTGCGTCTGACTCTGTGCGACCCCCTGGACCTACCAGGCTCCTCTGTCCATGGGATTTTCCAGGCAAGAATACTGGAGTGGGTTGCCATTTCCTTCTCCAGGAGATCTTCCCGACCCAGGGATTGAACCCGGTCTCCTACATTGTAGGCAGACGCTTTACCGTCTGAGCTACCAGGGAAGTCTAATGTGTGTATGCATAGTCGGTATAAATATAAAGCTTGAGCTTAGCGAATTGTTGAGGATTTGTCGTATTTCATTTATGATTGTCTCCTCTTGGAAGTGGAAGAAAACAGCTTAAGTAACAAGGATGTTTATATTCTGCGAGTACCATTTTTGAGAAGGCAAATGTTAGGTTCTGGATTAATCTTATGTTGCTATATCATGAATAAAGAAGAATTTGAGCAAAGGTCACATAATTCCCAGATGCCACCACCTTTGGGGTCAATGAGTCAAGATGACACGGTACATTAACTCACCTTTGGGAGGATGGACAGCCAGTGCGGATCAGGCCTCGCTTGTGATAACAAGAGTGGGAAGAACATTCCTTAAGAAGATGGAACCCTGGTCAAAGGCTGGTGCCACGGCTGGTCACATCCTGTTTGGCAGGTCATGCCGTGAGACCCAGTTGATTCTTCAACTTCTCCCCACATGGGTCACTGGGAGGTGGGACAGGATGGGGCCCAGGACCAGCGAGGCATAATCTGAAAGGACTTGGCACTACGATGCCCTCCATCGACCCCACGACAACCTGAGGAAGGTTCCTGGGCTGCATAGTGACCTTGTGTTAGGACATGTGCAGGGCACACAGGAAGACAGCAGTGTCCTTGTCCGTTGACCCCCAGTGATTGGGACTCTGGCTCAACAATGTGAGTTTCGAGGACGTAATTCATTTGGAGGGCTGGACAGTTGTCCTGCCTTTCTCCCAGTCCATCTCCTCTCTCCACGGTTCCCCCTGGCTGGCTTAGAGGGTACCTAGAACACTTCACAGCTCTTTTTATCTGATTCTTTCCTAATGATGTACAGTCTTCCCTATGTATCCAAAATGGATTGTCTCCCAGGCCCTCCAAGGGATACTCCTGTCTGAAGATTCTCAAGTCCCCTACATAAAATGCTACAGTATCCAGTAAGGCCTCTGTGTCCTCGGATACGGAACTCTTGGATACGGATGTTCGACTGTAGGCATATCCTCTCAGACAGGCTTTCCTTCCAACAGAAAAGCTTTTACAAACGTTTTGGTGAAACATAACAAAACAATCTACCCACAGGGACAAACTGATTTGGAGATCTGGTAGGAAGCTGTTAGCCAGGCCTGAAGCAGAAACGCATTTTCTTCCTTGCTGTTCCACAATAGCTAACTCATACATGAGTTGGACAGCTTGTGGTTAAAGCAAAGAGTTTGAGGGAGAGTTGGCTAAAATGGAGAGAGCAGCGCAAGGCTTTGCTGCCAAGCTGCCTGGGGTTGCAGCCCCGGCCTCAGGATTTCCGTCTGTTTCCTTGTGTTTTACCCCTCCATTTCCCCACCAATAGCTTAGAATTTCTCTTACATCATCTGGCTTGAATTTTAGACCCAGAATCTTCCTCTTCATTCATTTCTTTTTAAAATAACTGATGGCTGAGCCAATCAAGTTCCTAAAGTAGGTTGACACATTTTTAAGGCTTCCCAGGTGGCGCTAGTGGTAAAGAACCCACCTGCCAACAGAGGAGACTTAAAAGACACAGGTTCGATCCCTGGGTTGGGATGATCCCCTGGAGAATGGAAATGGCAGCCTACTCCAGCATTCTTGCCTGAGAAACTCCATGGCCTGAGGAGCCTGGCGGGCTACAATCCATGGTGTCACAAAGCGTTGGTCATGACTTAGCAACTAAACAAACACAAAAAGATAGCTTAGCTCTTCTGTTTTGTCTCTTTTTCTGATGTCCAAGAAACCTTTTAACATCTACCTTATGAAATGAGCAAGCCATCATCGATTTTAGGGATGAAAATAGAGGAAGTGAGAAATGAGATGCCTGGTTTAAACCCATGTCATTGGAGCAAGGAAATTATTTGGTGAGTGATTTTTGCCACAATCAAAAATAACCTTTGCATTTTCTTGGCTTTCCCATGTTAATTTTTTAAAATTAATTTTTATTGGAGTACATAGTTGCTTACGATGGTGTATTAGTTTATGTTGTACAGTACAGTGAATCAGCTACACGTACACATATATCTCTGCTTTTTTGGATTTCCTTGCCATTTAGGTTACTGCAGATCACTCAGTAGAGTTCCCCATGCTTTAGAGTAGGCTTCCATTAGTTATCTATTTTATACATAATCATGCATTTATATTTTATACATGCAACCTATATTTTATACATAATACTATACATAATATTATACATAATAGTGTAATTTCTCAGAAAGATAAGTAAAGGAAACAATTCCATTTACCATTGCAACAAAAAGAATAAAATACCCAGGAATAAACCTACCAAAGGAGGAGAAAGACTATAAGATACTGATGAAGGAAATCAAAGATGACACAAAAAGATGGAGAGATATACCATGTTCTTGGATTGGCAGAGTCAATATTGTGAAAATGACTATACTACCAAGGAAATCTACAGGGTCAATGCAATCCCTGTCAAACTACCAAGGGCATTTTTCACAGAATTAGAACAAAAAATTTTACAATTTTTATGGAAACACAAGTGACCCCAAATAGCCAAAACAATCTTGAGAAAGAAAAATGAAGCTGAAGGAATCAGGTTCCCTGCCTTCAGACTATACTAGAAAGCTATAGTAATCAAGACAATATGGACCAGTACAAAAAAAGAAATATAGATCAATGGAACAGGACCAAAAACCCAGAGATAAACCCATGCACCTAAGGTTGCCTAATCTATGACAAATGAAGCAAGAATATACAATGGAGAAAAGATAGTCTCTTTCCTTATGTTTTGAAAGAGAACAGTGCACTTAAAATTTTGTTTTCTTTGAGGTAATTATGTGTATATTGGGTTAGTAGGGACAAAACATTATTGCAAGAAAAATGTTTTAATACAACTTGACATAAGTTAATGCACTGAGAAGAGTGTGTCTTCCTGAATCATCCTATTTTGGGATTGAAAGGGATTTTAGAGATGGTTTTGTTTAACTTCCATGTTTACGGATGAGTGAACTGGGTTAATGTATTTTTCCTCTAGTAGGTCTCACAAACTAAGATGTCCTGACTTTCACAGAAGGCTTTGTTCCAGTCCAAGTTTTAATAAGTGATTGCATTACAGGATGGCCTAATAGGTAGTGTTATGTTGCTCTTGCTGCTTGGGAATTCTAGACGTATGTACAAATGAGGTTTACATAATGCCCGATACAGAAATCTGAGTGCCCAGAAGTAACTGTTTAATGATGGTCCTTTGCTCTCTTCAGACCAATGAAATGAACACACATTTCTGGCTTCATTTAATAAATTGCCTTCTTGAGGGCACTAAATTCTGCTCTTCTGGGAAAACTCATCCACCTCACGTGGGTAAACAATTGGCCTCTTCATGAATTCTGTTGTTTATTCACGATTCATAAAATGAGTAAGCCCTGTTTTATGTTATTACTATTACCACACATTGAGGCAGACGTCCTGAAGATTGGAATGAGCTGGTGGTAGTTTGTTACTCAAGTGGGTATTGTTTCAACACAGCTTAATGTAAAGGAAAAAAAGGTTGGCCAAACATGTTAGATTTACAGTTAAGTAAGTGTATTTAACTGTGGCAACCCTGAATACTTCCCTAAGGATGGAAAACTAGTAGTCACTGTGAATGGTTCAAAAATGAAGTGGCCCATTTCCTAGTTTATACACAAATGTTTCTGAGTTTTAAAAACACAGGAAGTGTTATCAGTCAGGAAAATTTGCACTTGTGCCACGTACATTCACCAAAAGTATATTCTTTTTTACCTGCATGTCATTACCTTCCTCAACACATTGACCTTTAATTCCTCCAGAGGTCAAATGTCAAGGTAAATTATTGCTATGTGAAAGTAACTTTTAAAAGAGACCTGTGAGGACCTTGATTTATGAAAAGTCAGAATGGAGTTTAAACAATGAGAATTCTATCGGGTGTTCTTTATTTTCTTTTCTGTTTTTCAAACAAAATTTCTTAATTACTGTAGTCTAAACTGGTTAGATTAGTGATTCTACTTTAAAAGTATAGCTATAATTCAAGTTGTTTGAATTATTAAAAAGGATTTTTAAAAATTTAAAAAACATAGCTATAATTTTTAATGTATTTTTAAAATCTATTAAAATGGATATTTTTAAAATTTATTTTTTAAATAATTAAATATTAAATAACTAGTGTAATCAATTTTAAAGTATAGCTATAATTCAAGTTGTTTAAATTATAAAAAAAAAAAAAAAGAATTTTTTCCTTTCTTTTGATTCTCCCCACCCTCCCTCTTTCCCTCCCTCCCTCCCTTCCTTTCTTCCTTCTATGTTGTCGGACACAGTCTGTGTGAAGAAGTACTTCAGTACTTCTGTACTGAGGTACTGAAGAAGTTCCCAAAAAAGAAAAAGTAACTCTAAGTAATTCGGTGCATGAAGAATCAGAAAAGGTACCTGTATTCTACAATGTTTGCAATTTGATTTGGTTCTCTCAAAGGTCAGTTATTGTTTTTGTCTTCTTGGCTACCATTTTATTCAGTAAGTATATCCTTGAGTAACATAAACTATGTCTAGTTAGTCTGCGAGTTTTTTGAAACAGTTGGTGTCTAAATAACTTTATTCTTGGCAGAAGAGACTTCCTGTTTGAAAAAAAAAACAAAACAGCTTAAAAGATCTTATAAGGAAGGCTCATAAGACTTCTTGGAAATCCAGCAGTTCTTACAAAACATTTTCATGTGTTTAGTACAGATGGATTAGGAGCATATGGGTTACATTTTCCTTAAAATGCACGTGGTTTTTAAAAAGTAAAGGGTAATGTTCTTGGCAAAATAGGTTTTGCCAAACCCAAACTGTTTAAAAAATTGTTCAAGATGTTCAGCAAGGCCAAAAGGCCCGAGGCTTCCACAGTCCTAATAATAGAATCAATCAGGAAAACCAGAATGAAGTCACTAAACTCATTTTAACAGTCTCTTGAAATAACCAACAAAAATAAATCTCAATGTAGTAACAATCACAAGCAATTAGAATATAATAACTTTTATGCTCATACTGAATAAAACCCCACGCTGGTAGTTAAAACTGTGCTAGAAATTTTGGAAAGTTGGCCGTGTCCCGCGCTTGACTGAGATAATTGATTGCATCTATAGAAATGGCGAAGAAACTAGAAGGGATTGCACAGATAAAGTACTTACCAGAAATAATTTAAGAATTTTACCATGGTTGTTTAAGGAATGGAGGTTTATGTGATTGTCTAAAGCCCGTGCATTCTTCAGGAAAAAGATGCATGCGAAGGCGATGACCACAAAAATTTCATTAACCTGGCATGGAGCGTGGCTTGCCTTATCTGGAGAAGAGTTCATTGAATCTCTAGTGGTGTTCTCAGAGATGATGAGATGAAACAGGACATCGGACTGGAGGCTGTATATGTATATGGCAAGAATCAATTTGGGGGAATGTCAGCTGTCAGAAGGGAAATCCAAACGGAATCCAGGCTCTGCCCATCAGTATTTGCTTCTCAAAAGGACTTATTTTGAAATGATATCTTGATCTCACACATAGTAGGGATTTGGTAGAAATGTATCTATTGGATTTGGTTTCTTAGGAAAATCTCTTTATATTCTTTTTTAATGGACTTCATTTTCTAGGCATGACCTACCTTTGGGCATTATGAATAAACCACTCGGGTTCCCTCTGCTGGCTGATTTTTTTTTTTTTTTTTCTGTTTTAAGAAAAGTTACTGCAAGGCACAAAAATTTTTTTTAAACGTTTTTTTGTTCTAACTTAGACTTTACATAATCATCTCCAACTACAGACAGAGACATGTCTAGCAGTTAAGCCAGTCGAGTCAATAACAAGGAGGTTATGGATCCCTTCCAGTTTCCTCGTCTCCGCTCCAGATTCAGGGTGTTCTGTCCTGCCGAGAAGATTCTAACTACTAGATCACTTGGGAACAGGGCAGACTGTATCAGCAGATATTTGCTTGGGATATAGACTTGGTAAGGGTGATACCCTGGTGGCTCAGTGGTAAAGAATCCATCTGCCAGTACAAGAGATACAGGTTTGATCTCTGCTTTGGCAAGATCCCTGGAAAAGGGAATGGCTACCCACCCCATTATTCTTGCCTGGGAAATCCCATGGGTAGAAGAACCTGGTGACCTATAGTCCATGGGGTTGCAAAGAGTCAGACACAACTTAGCGACTAAACAACAACAATATACTACACAACAGTTTAATTTGTCTCCCTGCCCCCAATTAGATTATAAATCACTCAAGGGAAGAGACTCTATGTTGTCTGTTTCTCTGTATTTCTCACAGCGTCTAGTATAGCACCTTATATATCAGAAATACTCAATGAGTATTTGTTGAGTGAATTAAATTCATGCATAAAAATGTGCACATAAAACCCTTTTGTGGAAGGACAATGCTTGCTGCCTCTATTTAAATGGGTAAAAATAGCACAAGAGATGAAGTTAAAGATTCTTGCCACTTTCTAGTTGAAGCCTCTGCTGTTTGATATTGGTTAAAAGATCCTTTTAACTGCAAGGGAATAAAACCCCAACTCACACTGACTTAAGTAAAAATAAGTGAAATCAGGGTTGTGGGGTGCTTCTTGGCATATGTTGCTGCAAGGCCAGTGGTACTCTATACGCATGTGTGATTGGATCCAAAGCTGAGGGAAATAGCAAAAGCAGAAGAGCTTTTGTCTTCACTCTACTTCTCTGGGTGTGTGTGCTTCCAGGCAGGCTTTGCTTATGCATTGGCAAAATGGCTTCTCTCTACCCACATCCTCTAACTTAGTAATCGCTGGCAGAAAAGGAACTTCTTTCATGACAGTCCTAGTGAAAACCCTAGGGCTCTGTCTTACTAAGTAGCTTCAGCCTGTGCCTGTCTCCAGACCAATTACTGTGGACAATGGCATGGAATCTGTTGGTTAGGGCTGGGTCATGATTCCTTGTGGCTGGTGGGAACATGACTGTAGTGTGGTGGTGGAGGTTGGGAGAAGGGGGTTGAGATGCCCAGAACCACTTGAGCTGAGAGAGGAAAATCCAGTTCCTGTTAACAGAAGGAAGTCAAAATCAAGACATGCCCACTGTGTTTGTAAAATGTATAGAAAAAAAAAACCCCACCAATTTTCCCATAAATTGATCATCTTCACATTTCTATCATTAAATTTAAGGGAAAAAAACCACTAGGAAACAAAACTTCAGAATCCAAGCTTCAGTGTTATTACTTGGAATATCAGTTGCAACAAAATTGAAAATACTTTGAAGATCATAAAGGGTTATACATATGAGAGCTACATATATAAAAGTGGTTTTTAGTGGCTTCTCTTTTGTTATATTTTGTGTGGCACTGTAATAAATTCGAGTAATCAAAAAATGATGCCTCTTTCATGATTATCTGATAACTTACAGAAAATATATTCCCATATTTGAAATGAAAGGATGATTATTCTGTGTGTTATGGTAGTGTTGAAACACAATTTTAAAAGAGGCAATAATGAACCTTAGAACATAGAACTACTTGATACCTTGCAATTTACTGTTAAAAAAGTATGTGAAATACTTGCATAAATATGATGCATAAATATAGAAAATTTATTGTTGGATATCACCTATTTCAAGCAGGTTAAATTTGGAAAATAGAATATGGAGTCAACTGTGGAAGGAAATGCATTTTGCTTGATTTCCTGTTACCAGTATTTTATAAAGAAAAAGCAGTTAATTTATTTGGCTGCACAGGTGTCTTAGTTGTGGCACACAGGATTTTTAGTTGCTTGTGTGATCTGGTTCTTTGACCAGGGATGGAACCCGGGCCCCCTGCATTGGGAGCACAGAGGCTTAGCCAGGGAAAAGTGTGTCCCAACCCTACTGTGTCACTAGTCAGCTGTCACCTTGGATTAAGTCACTAAAACTCCTTGGGCCTTGTTTCCTAATCTGGAAATTGAAGAAATTTAATTAATACTATGTAAAGCTGCCTGCAGCCCTGAAATTTTATAGTATGTGCAAACTTTGAAAATGCCAAATTATAAAATATCTTGTATTTTTGGAGCAGATATGTGTATACATATAGCTGATTCACTTTGTTATACAGCTGAAACTAACACAACCTTGTAAAGCAATTATACTCCGATTAAAAAAAAATTAAATACCATGTATTTTGGAAGTGAACTAGTCATACTGCCGAGGGCAGTGGCACTTTTTATTTTTTCCCCAAATGAGTCCTTGCATCTAATATGACTACTACTTGATTCTGTCCAAAGTGTTCAGAAGGGGAAAACCAGGGTAATCGTGTGGATCTTTCTTTTGAAAGGTTTAAATTCCCAGATTGCCAAGATCACAGGGATGATCTTGGTTGGGAAGTTTGATTCAACTTTCCTCTCTGGCAGGAATACAATTCAAGAGTGGGACAGGATTACTGCAAGTAATGCGTCTTGGCCAATTTCAGAAGCACATGGATGGTTATTTGGGATTTCATGCTGCTGAGCTGGCCAGTGGCAAGAGCTACTTCCTGGTCCCAAGGATCCCAAGTGCCATGACTCCCTTTCTGTTGCCCCCATCCTCTCTCTCCAAAGATAGGTTGCAAATGCACAACACTTCTTGAGAGTTATATGCTTTTCCTCCATAATCTAATTGACTCTACATGCTGCTTTCCAGACACAAGCTTTTGAGAACATTTCCCAACCGGAAAAAACAATAATAGGAATGGCTAGAAAATGTAATTATTATTTCTGACTATTAATGCCGGAGGAAGATGTCTAATGGGTTGCAGATTTCTTCCTATTGGAGTAGCGTGACCGTGACCAATTAAAAAGGAAACCGTCGGTCGCTGCTGCATTTCCTGAGTTCCCCTCCATCAGGACAGGGCCCAGGCGTGGGTGATGGTTGCCTGGTGTTCTGTGTATGGAAAGAGAAATGTATGTGTGTGCAGGGAGGGGCTCAGTGATTGAAAAGAGAGCAGAGTTCTTTAAGCCATTATTAAGCAAAAGGCAGCAAGACTCCACTCGTCTTGCTAACCGTTAAATATTTCTGGCTGTCTGCCAGCATCCTTCAGTATTTCTTTGAAGCCTTCTTTTACTTACTGCAGTATAGTAATTAGAATGTACCTTTTCATCTTTGCTTAAACACTCACACACACACACACACACAACACACTCGTATGTTTTGCTCTGACATATGCTTTGCTCCAGCACTCCTTCTGAGACCATGGACTGCTTTGAGGAAGGGTCTCCGGGTGGGTGTGGCAGGACTAATTCCTTTCAGGGTCTCAGCTTCTGGATCTGTCTTTAAATTTTACCCTCATGTATCTTTGTTAGGAAGTTTATATATTGGGAGACAGTTAGATTTTACAAAGAAATTTCCTCCCTGAGGGTAATTAAAAAGTGAAATAAAACTCGCCTTATCTGGTGAGACAAGAAGACAAAATTTTTTGCTTTCCAATTTGGCATTTTAGCATTGTAACTGATTATAAGACATTTCTTTTGGAAAGGTAGAAGTTAAACATTTTTTTTTAAAGTTAAGTACAATGTAGTGAATGCCTCTGGACAAGACTATAGACACATATTGTAAAAATTACTGATAAATCTCCCTCTCAAAATACGGTCATGACTTTAATGACATTGATAATATTAATTTTATTTAAAAAGCCCCAACCATGTCGTTTCTTTTATCTCTTCTTTCTCTCCAGGCTACTAAAAATATTTAAACCAGAGTCACTCCACCACAATAAGAAAATCTTAGGACACAAAACTTCCTTTCTTATAGAATGTTGCAGCTTCTAATGTTTGGATTCAGTTGAACTGAGAGTCCTTGTGGGGAAAATAAATAAATAAATGCTTACTGAGGATAAAGCAAACAATGTAGAGAGGAGAATGTGATTATCTTTTTTTTTAATGTTTTTTTGATGTAGGCCATTTTTAAAGTCTTTACTGAAGTTTTTAGAATATTATTTCTGTTTTATGATTTGGTATATTGGCCACGAGGCATGTGGGATCTTACCTCCCTGGGCAGGGATCAAACCCACACCCCCAGCGTTGGAAGGTAAAGTCTTAGTCACTGGACTGCCAGGGAAGCCCCCATGATTATCTTTTGATTATACTTGACTTTCTCCTTCCAGCTGATAATAGAATCATGTTGATCCCTACATGCCTTCTGTGCCAATGATGACAAGTCTGACTTTTGTCGTTAGATGACAATCAGGCCCGCTTTATTGATTACTGAGCTTGTTCCAAGGAGACGTGAGAATTCAGCACATCTCATGGCTTGAAAGAGAGTGACTCTAGAAAGGCTACTACTCTGAAGGAGAAACTCCTGCTTTCCCTCCAACCCCATGTGTATTCAGTTGTCTGAGAAATGGTCTGGTCCTCTTACACAAATAAATAAGAAAAGTGCAAGGACATCTTTGGTGGAAGGAGAATACCCAAAAGGAACAGATCAGGGGGAGTTCCAGGCTGTAACTCTCAGATTACCTAGGAAATGATGGCCAACTTTCTTCAGAGTCCCAAGGTCCTCTAAGGGGGCCATGTTTTAACAGAGTTAATTGTAGCTATAAAAAGTTGCTCCAAGAGGCAAGCTACAGCACATTTGACTTGGTAATTGCAAGTAGTGGATTTTCCACCAGCAGGTGGAGGGATGCTGCTGCGAGGATGGGCTTGCAGGCCTGGGGTCAACATGCTGACATTTGGCAGCTGGGTGGAAATCAACCTTTTATTGACATGTTTGTGTGTATGCTCAGTTGCACCTGGCTCTTTTGAAACACCATGGACTGTAGCCCACCAGGCTCCTCTGTCCATGGGATTTTCCCAGTGAGAATACTGGAGTGGGTTGCCATTTCCTTCTCCAGGGGATCTTCCCAACCCAGGGATCAAACTCACATCTTCTGCATCTCCTGCATTGGCAGGCAGATTCTTTACCACTGAGCCAGAAGGCAAATCCCAATGGACATGTTTGTTAATATCCATTTACTCTGGCACTCAGGTCACTAAGTTTGTGGTTTTCAAATTCCCAAGATGATTGGTTGTGATCACCAAACTCTTTGCTGAGACTGGTGGCATTGATTATAATGGTGAGATGGGCGTGGGGGCTGCATTTTGGGGGCTGACAGTGTCTCTGCCGCACTTGGTTTCATGCCGCAGAACAGGGCTGCTGTGGAAATTCGGGTGTGTGGAGCAGTCACTGACCCTCCCCAAAGGATGTTCTGTTCTGACAGATGTACCATTTGGTAGAACTTGTGGGTTCGTACACTGTGCTTGAATCTGACCTTCCGCCAGGAAGACCATGAGAGGTCATGATGAGAGATGCCAAGAAATGAAAAAACTATTTTCACGTTTAACTTACACAGAGAAAACCACCAGGAAAACATTGTTTTTAGCTGTAAAAACAAAACAAAAAGCAACATTCAGTTGCCAACCTTGGGATATGTTTATACTTTAAAAACTATTTTGGTTAATACTTACTTTTAGCCAATAAGAATATTAGGGTGTTAACATTTTTAAGGGTAAGTAAACAGCTTCAAAGATGTGAAGCAGATCACCAGCCTAGGTTGGATGCATGAGACAAGTGCTCGGGCCTGGGGCACTGGGAAGACCCAGAGGGATTGGGTAGAGAGGGAGGTGGGAGAGGGGATCGGGATGGGGAATACGTGTAAATCCATGGCTGATTCATGTCAATGTATGACAAAACCCACTACAATATTGTAAAGTAACTAGCCTCCAACTAATAAAAATAAATGAAAAAAAATGAAGATTTTAAATGAAAATATTTCTATGAAAGTTTCAGTTTCCATCATTTTGAGTAAATTAAGAACCATCTGGGTTGTGGCTATGTCAGTGCTTTCTACTGAAATCACATTAACAAAATAAGCCGTGAATATCAGGGGACCGTAGCGCAGATAGTAGAGAGTCTGCCTGGAATGTGGGAAACCTAGGTTCGATCCCTGGGTTGGGAAGATCTCCTGGAGGAGGGCATGGCAACCCACTCAAATATTCTTGCCTGGAGAATCCCCATGGGCAGAGGAGCCTGGTGGGCTACAGTCCGTGGGGTTGCAAAGAGTCGATACAACTGAGTGACTAAGTACCACACATCAGGGGACTCAGCTTATAAGGAGTCCAGGACTCAGATTCAGTCCTTTCTGATCTCAATACCGGTTTTCTCCCTGCCATCATGTATACATGTATGTAGATACATGCAGTGTATATTGCGTGCTGCTGAAATTGATAGGCTAACATTTTAGTCTGAATTTTTGCATTTCCATTTGTGTGTGAGGTTGATCTACAACTTTCTTTTCATGCTATCCTTGTCTAATTTGATATCAAATTCGTATTAAGGAGCTAACGGTTTTGTGGATGAATTCTTATTTACTAGTTTAATGTTACTTCATTTTGACTCACATGGTGTTTATTATTTTGTTCCTAGGTTTTTCAGCTTCATGTTATTATTCTTTTTCTAGTTTTTTCAATTGAAAATTTTGTTACTGTTTTCCCGTAGTTACTGTTCTTATTTCTTTTTTCTTTTTTAAATAAATTCTTTTTTGTAAGTTATTACTTTAATTGCATTTTATAATATTTTTAAAAATTATCTTCATTGTTTGGTTTTATTTATTTCAAGTTTGAAATATTTTATGATTTCCACTCTTGTCTCCTTTTTAAGCTAATGAGTTATTTAAAAGTCTGTTTAAATTTCCAAATATGTGGGGAACTTTATTTTTTCATTACTGAATTCTATTTTATGTTTCCTTGTCAGAGAATATAATCTTTGTGATGTTTTCTAAATTTATGTTTTAATTTATGATCTATTGTATGGCTCATGTGTTCTGTAAATGTTCCATGTGGGCTTGATAAAAATGCATATGTTTATAGTTAGTTCAGAATTTATTTACATATAAATTGTATATGCAAATTTATCACAGATAAATTATATTATCAATATTCACAGTTTTATTGTGCAAATCCTCTGGATCTTTAATATTTTTCTCTGCTTCTGAGAGAAATGTGTTAAAATATCCCACTGTGACTTTGTCATGATCTTTTCCCCCTCATAATTCTCTTACTTTTTTTGCTTTATGTTTTTCAAAGTCATATTGTTCAATGTGTGACACTTATAGTATTGCTTATTTTGCATTAATGTTTTCTTAACCTTGTTATATGCCAGTGATTTTATAATATAGTGACAAAATAAATTGGCATTAATAGTTATAGTTAATTAGACCTAATTAGGATTTGCCTCTTAAATCTTTTTCCATTCCTTATATTTGCAGTCTTTCTTTTTGATTTTAAGTTGAGTTTTAAATACTCAATCCAGTTTGATAATCTGATATTAAGTGGATTGCCTTTTTTTACATTAATCCTGATTACTGATATATTTGGATTTCTACCATTTTATATTCTTTGCCTCTTTTCCTCTCCTCTTTCTGATTTGTGTTGGTTTGTTAAAATTTTCTACATTCTCTTGTTCCCCATCTTGTAATAGTTTAAAGCTATTAGTTGCATCTGTATTTTTTTTACTTTTTAAAATTGTTTATATGTCTTTTATTTATCCTTAATTTTTAACACATGCACTTAACTGTAAAATCTTTAACAAATTCCAAAATTAGTCAATAGCTCTAATTACCTCTCAAAAACAACAAAGGACTTCAGTATTTTTTGACTCTCCATTAAGCAACCACTTCCATTTTGTATGGCTGTATAGAGTCTTCTATTTTAATTAAAAAGTATAAGCAAATATCATGATTATTTATTAAAGTATTGTTTTTGTGTTAGATACTCAGTCATGTTCAACTCTTTGTGACCCCATGTACTGTAGCCCACCAGACTCCTATGTCCATGGGATTCTCCTGGCAAAAATACCCCCTTCTCCAGGGGATCTTTCTGACCCACAGATCAAACCCAGGTCTCCTGCATTGCAGGTAGATTCTTTTACTGTCTGAGCAACCAGGGAAGCCCTTATTAAAGTATATTATTAATTCAACTTACCAGCTTATTGTATATGTATCTATCCTCATCTTTGTTTCTTATGTCCATTTTTTTCTTCTGTATGAACTTTGCTCTGGAGTATCCATTAGAAGAGGCTTCTCAGGTGGCTCAGTGGTAAAGAATCCATCCACCATTGAAGGGGATGCAAGAGCCTTGGGTTGGATCTCTGGGTGGGGAAGATCCCCTGGAGTATGAAACAGCTACCCGCTCCAGTATTCTTGCCTGGAAAATCCATGGGCAGAAGAATCCGGTGGGCTACAGTCTAAGGACTTACTTGGGCTCACTCTTGAATAAGGCTTATATATACAACCTATCACTGTAGTTATTTTCCATCAGCATTTGAAGATATTGTTTTATTATTTTCTGGCATTTGTTGTGCTGATGAGGAGCTTATAAACAATAGAATTTATTTCTCACAGTTCTGAAGGCTGGAAGTCCAAGGTCAGGGTGCCAGCATAGTCATGGTCTGCTGAGAACCCTCTTCTGAGTTGCAGACTGCAGACTGCAAACTTCTCATCACACCCGCATGTGGCGGAGAGCTTGTGGTGGAGAACCCATCTCCCTTGTTGTTCCTGTGAGGGCACTAATCCTATTCATGGGAGCTCCACCCTCATGACCTGATTTAAGCCTAATTGTGTCCCAAGGCCCCAGTTTCTAATGCTATTACATTGGACAGTAGAATTGCAATAGATGACATTTAGAGGGACACATTCAGTGCATAACAGTGTTGTAGATATTTTTAAGAAAGATAGCATACACTATGATACCCCCAACAGAATGGGTAGATAGAACATGTGCAGACTGCATATTCTCTGAGGCTAAATTCATGTCAGTGTTTGCTCCCACAGTGCAGAGAATAGTCTCCAGGGTGTAGTTACAGTTTGTAATGGCCTAGAAGTAAGTTTGTAATGGCCTAGAAGTAAGTTTCCACGACTGGGACCTGGATTTTTGACATTGCAGTTGTCTCTCTGAATTTCTAATAACAGATGAAATTATCCTTGGACAGCTACTGGAATTTCTTTGACAACATCATATTCTTTCTGACACTCAGTTTGTTAAAAACATATTCCTGAGTATTTGATATAATAATCTTTCAAATTTTATTTTTTCTATTAGAATATTAAATGAAATATAAAATAAATTTTATTTGATTTACATTTAATACAACAAAAGATTTTCATAAACATATGTAAGAAGTAAAACTTCTTAATGAAAGTGCTTCAATTATTCTGCTGACTTAAAAAGTCACTCATTGAAGTGAATATTGTCTTAAACTCTTTTCTGGAGAAATTTTACAAGTGCAAAAGCTGTTAAAATGATTAAAATTTCCTCTCAACTTCTGTTATTTCTGAAGCTATTTTGAATCCTGAGAACAACCATACTATTGAAGCTAGCTCCTAAAAAGTATAAAATGCATCAGTCACCTGTCCAAAAGAAGAAAGGTCTAACATAATTCTTTCACTTTCTATCTATTGCTACTCCTCTTTTCTTGTATCTTTCCTTCCTTTTAAGAAAAAAAGAAGTGTCTTGGAACAAATTGGTTTGTTAGCACATTGATCATACTCCTAGCCTGGGGTTAGAGTATAACTTCAGAAGCGATAATAACTGAGACGATCATCTAATTTTACTGAAATAAAACTGAAAATGTACATCCACAGAATCATCTGCGAGACGGCGTTAGGTGCTCTTGTGTTTGTACTTTATTCTCAATGACACTGAAATCTACTAAAGTTCCTCTCTCGATTTTTCTCTTTGCAATCTGGAAGAACAGATTCGCCAGTGATTGTGCTCATTTATAAAAGCATCCAAAACAAAATTGAACCCCAAGGCTGATAAGCTATAAAGATGCTGATCAGATCTGAGCAGAATGGACCATGCTTTGGGGCTTGCTAAGCTAAAGATGGTTCTATAAGACTGATGGCTTTATAGACACAGCTACAAACACCATGGCTCTGTCAGATGAACGGAAATGTGTGAAATATGGGGCTGGCCCTTTATTAAGTAAAGAATGACATTTTGTAAAATACTTGCTAAGCTTTAGTCATTTTTTTTTAGGTAATTAAATTCACAGCATTCTTCTGTAGAAGTCATAATCCAACAATTGCACAAGAAAGAACAATCCAATACTATACATATAATAGTTCTACAAAACAAAGACTAATTGATTTTTTAATGGCTCAAACTAAAAGGGATGAGCCTTGTCAAATTTATATAATTGTAATTCACAGCCAGTAGAAGTCATAATCAATAAGAAATTAGAAATGTTTGTTCTTTCCAGAGTTCTTCTCCAAAGAGAGGTTGGATATAAGAATTATTTTCTTTGTTTTCAAACCCACAAATAGCTAAAAATGTAATTACACTGAGGCATATATTAAAAATGAGATTGACCTTTAATTTGAATTTAATTCATTTATCAGGGATGGAGTTTGTTCAGAAGACCAGGCATAGATAGATTTGCTCTTGGGCATTATATCCTAGCAAGCCTCTGTGCTTTCTCAGATTCATAGTTTATAAATAAGACCTTGAATTTTGCATTTCTGGAAATATTTTTTTGCCAAATAAAAGTTGTATTTATTGATCAAATGAGTACGTATGAACACAAAATTAGAGTTTCCTTCATTCATAAGATTTTATTTCTTAATTCTTCTGGTGAGACAAGGTTGAAATCTATTACAGTAAGTCCCCTACATACGAACCTTCAAGATGCGTACTTTCAAAGAAGCGAACGTGTGTATCAGTCCCTGTATGGCAGCTGTTGTACTTACTTTACTATGGTGCTTTTCAAAGTACTGTACTTTAAGATTAAGAGTGCTTTATTTTCTTTGTTTTTTATTTACATGTTATTTGTGTAAAAAGTATTATAAACCTATCACGGTACGTACTACATAGCTGATTGTGTTAGTTGGGTACATCGGCCAGGTTTGTTGGACTTAAGAACAATTGGACTTAGGAACACACTATTGGAACGGAACTCATTTGTATGTAGAGAACTTCCTGTATCATTATCTGGGGTGACCTCGCTCATTTTGCCTGCCCTTAGCTTCCCTATGGAGAAACTTTGTGCTCAGCTCATCCTGCATCCCCAGAATTCTCGTCGTTTCTCTTTGTTGTTCAGTCGGAGTTTTTGCAGCCCCGTGAACTGCAGCGTGCCAGGCTCCCCCGTCCTTCACCGTCTCCTGGAGTTTGCTCAAACTCATGTCTGTTGAGTCAGTGATGCTACCTAACCATGTTATCCTCTGCTGTCCTCTTCTCCTTTTGCCCTCAGTCTTTCCCAGCATCAGGGTCTTTTCCAATGAGTTGGCTCTTTGTCAGGTGGCTGAAGTATCGGAGTTTCAGCTTCAGCATCAGTCCTCCCAATGAATATTCAGGGTTGATTTCCTTTAGGATTGACTGGTTTGATCTCCTTGCAGGCTTCCACTAAAATAAACTCACTCAGTTTCCTTACATGAATAATAATAGCTTCCTCTTGTAGTGATAAGTAAATGAAGCAAGGATCATCCAGGTCCTTGAAATAATAAAAATTAACAAACTTTTATTATCTCAGAGAATACTTTGAATTAAGGAGAGAAGTCTGATCCATTCTAGTATATGTCTGAATGCTTGTTTTTTTGTTTTGAGAGAGAGATTAACCTGTTTTACTGATATGCAGTGGGCTTCCCTGGTGGGAAGATGATAAAGAATCCATCTGCAATGCAGGAGACCTGGGTTTGATCCCTGGGTTGGGAAATCCCTCGAAGGAGGGCATGGCAGCCCACTCCAGTATCCTTGCCTGGAGAATCCCATGGACAGAGGAGGCTGGCGGGCTACAGTCCATGGGGTCGCAAAGAGTCAGGCGCATCTGAGCGACTAAGCACACAGCATGTCGATATGCAAGTTTAATTTGAATTTAAAAAATGTCAGAATAAGAATATCTAAGATGGGCTGACCACTAATATTTCCAAGGCCCCAGGCAGGAATATACAAAGAGAAGTCCACATAGCCTGTGTTTAAATATTTAAAAGTCATAAATCATAAATCAAGCTAACAAACTCTCAAATAAATACGTTCTACTGTCTCATTTTGACAAATACAAGTTATAACACCCTAGCAGTCCAAATTTGAGTCTGAATTCTGGAACCCCAAGGAGCTGCACGTGGTAGCCTGATGCCCAGGGGGCATGCACATGAACTTCTGGTCTATAACCACCGTCTCCTCCCTGTCCCTGCTGGCTTGCACTGCAAAGTCCCACAGGCACAGGGGTGCAGATGCCAGCCTGTATCCAAATTCCACTTACACCTCAAGCACTTACTAACCTTTTAGCTTTCCCAGGTGGCTCAGTGGTAAAGAATCCTCCTGCCAATGCAGGAGGCGCAAGAGATGCGGGTTTGATTCTTGGCTTTGGAAGATCCCCTGGAGGAGGAAGCAGCAACCTGCTCCAATATTCTTACCTCAAAAATTCCATGGGCAGAGGAGCCTGGTGTGATGCCCTCCTTGGGACGGCAGAGAGTCGGACGGGACTGAGCAACCAGCAAGCACATGTACACACACAGACCTAGAGGTGTGTGTACTAATGGTGAGGTGACCTTGGGTGGGAAGAGGTCAGGAGTCTGGAACATGAACTCTGGACCACAGGAGCAGGGACTTCCAGTAAAACAGGTGCCCGGAGTGTGGTCTGGAGGTGGGCGAGGACTTGTATCCAAGACCCTATTTTTAAAAAAAAAATTATTTATTTTTGCTTTGCTGGGTCTTCATGGCTGTACATGGGCCTTCTCTAGGCTTCTCATCATGATACTTCTCTTGTTGCGGAGCATGGACTAGTCTAGCAGGGCTTCAGTAGTTGTGGTTCCATTTAATAGTCGTGGTTCATGTGCCTAGTTGCCCCGTGGCATGGGGGATCCTCCTGACCCGGATATCGAAACCCTGCAAAGACGGGGAGGTTCTCAACCTCTGGACCACCAAAGAAGTCCCACCAAGTCCCTTTTGGCCCTCCAGGCTTCTTGCCCGCAGGAGGGTCACAAACAGAGCAGGTGTAGAAGAGGATTTTCTAAAAGCCCAGCCTCAGGACAGAGGCTTCTCTTTCCCAGATACAGAGATGACATTAGTCTAGGTTCTCTGTCTGCATTCAAGTACAGGATCCACCTCACACAAGGCGTGTTGTCCATGTTAAGTCCATACATTTTTTTGTAAGGGATTTTGAAAATCACTTAATATACATAAATGAAGAAACTTAAAGGTAATCCACATCTAAATTGGTGGGAAATTAGTTCGGCACAATTGCTTATACAATTTGGGTATGTATGTTTTTCAGTGATAGTTAAACTACCTGCAGTTTGCTATGATTAGGGGAGTTTACAATAAACCTGTAGTTTAAATTTGAAGGGATATGCAGTAGACAGAAGGATTACCTCCCCTAGAAGTCCACACCCTAGTCTTTGGAGCCTGTGAATCTGTTGCAAAGAGGAATTAAGGTTGTGGAGGGATTAAGGTTGATAATTAGCTGATCTTAAAATAGGGAGATTACCCCATATTAGCCAGGTAGTTTTGATGTAATTAGAAGGAATTCCAACAGGGAAAGAGGGAGGCCAAAGATGAGGCCAGAGGGAAGTGATTTCAGATCCTAGAAGGACTCAACTTGTCATTGTTGGTTCTGAAGATGCAGGAAGGGGTCAGGAGTCAATCCATGGGGGATCTTGGAAAAGTGGACAAGGCTTCTTCCCTAGAGCCTTCAAACAGGATTGACAGCCCTATAGCAACTAGATTTTTTAGTCCACTGAAATTGATGCCAGATTTTTGACCTCCAGAACTCTAAGATAATAAATATGCATTGTTTTAAGGCATTGACTTTATGGTAATTTATTACCGCAACAGTACAAAACTAATATGGGGACATCTCAGCCCCATGTGGTGCTTTGAAAAGCTTAGAATGGTATTATTTAAAACTCTTTATTAGTATTACTAATTTTTCTTATTAGTATTCTACATGTTAATGTGGAATATTCTATGTTATTGTTTGACATTTCTTAAAGTTACAGATGAATTCATGACTAGGGTAAAAAAATGTCATCAACTGCTAGAAAATTATGTAGTTATGTATTTGTCATGTGTAGTGTAGTGTTAATTGCTCAGTTGTGCCCAAGACTTTGTGATCCCAAGGACTGTAGCCTGCCAGGCTCTTCTGTCCATGGGGTTCTCCAGGCTAGAATACTGGAGTGGGTTGCCATCCACTTCTCCAAAGGATCTTCCCAACCCAGGGATTGAACCCAGGTCTCCTGCATTGCAGGCAGATTCTTTACTGTCTGAGCTATAGAGAAGCCCCATAGATACTTGTCATAGTACACATATATACAAACTTAGCCAACATAGACAGTATCTTTGTAGCTCATAGACATATTAGTTACTTTCATTGATTGTCCTATAATAAATATTAACTAAAATTTAGATCACTGATTGAATTGTGAAATATCTTCAAAAAGTTTATTCTGTGG
The DNA here is from genome assembly GCF_910594005.1 of Cervus elaphus. Lineage (NCBI taxonomy): Eukaryota > Metazoa > Chordata > Mammalia > Artiodactyla > Cervidae > Cervus > Cervus elaphus. Next base: position 47,144,921 of record NC_057821.1, on the reverse strand, counting down.
TGCTATTTGTCTGTGCTACGTCACTTCAGTTGTGTCTGGCTCTTTATAACTGTATGGACTGTAGCCAGCCAGGCTCTTCTGTCCATGGGATTCTCTAGGCAAGAATCCTGGAGTGGGTTGCATTTTCCTCCTACAGGGGGTCTTCCTGACCCAGGGATCAAACACAATCTATTGTGTATCCCGCATGGGCAGGTAGATTCTTTATCACTTGTACCACTTGGAATGCCTGTAGTGATATCAGTTCAGTTCAGTCGTTCAGTCGTGTCCGACTCTTTGCGTCCCCATGGACTGCAGCACACAGGCTTCCCTGTCTATCACCAACTCCCAGAGCTTATTCAAACTCATGTCCATTGAGCCGGTGATGGCATCCAACCATCTCATCCTTTGTTGTCCCCTTCTCCTCCTGCCCTCAATCTTTCCCAGCATCAGGGTCTTTACGAATGAGTCAGTTCTTCCCATCAGGTGGCCAAAGTTTCAGCTTCAGCATCAGTCCTTCCAATGCATATTCAGGACTGATTTCCTTTAGGATGGACTGGTTGGATCCCCTTGAAGTCCAAGGGACTCTCAAGCATCTTCTCCAATACCACAGTTCGAAAGCATCAATTCTTCGGCATTCATACATGACTACTGGAAAAACCATAGCCTTGACTAGATGGACCTTTGTCGGCAAAGTAATGTCTCTGCTTTTTAATATGCTGTCCACGTTGGTCATAATTTCTCTTGCAAGGAGCAAGCATCTTTTAATTTCATGGCTGTAGTCACTGTCTGCAGTGATTTTGGAGCCCCAAAAAATAAAGTCTGCCACTGTTTCCGCTGTTTCCCCATCTATTTGCCATGAAGTGATGGGACTGGATGTCATAATCTTAGTTTTTTGAATGATGAGTTTTAAGCCAACCTTTTCACTCTCCTATTTCACTTTCATCAAGAGGCTCTTTAGTTCTTCACTTTCTGCCATAAGGGTGGTGTCATTTGCATATCTGAGGTTATTGATATTTCTCCCAGCAATCTTGATTCCAGCTTGTGCTTCCTCCAGCCAAGTGTTTCTCATGATGTACTCTGCATATAAGTTAAATAAACAGGGTGACAATATACAGCCTTGATGTAATCCTTTTCCTATTTGGAACCAGTCTGTTGTTCCATGTCCAGTTCTAACTGTTGCTTCTTGACCTGCATACAGATTTCTTAGCAGGCAGGTCAGGTGGTTTGGTATTCCCATCTCTTTAAGAATTTTCCATAGTTTGTTGTGATTCACACAGTCAAAGGCTCTGGCATAGTCAATAACACAAAAGTAGATGTTTTTTCTGGAACTCTCTTGCTTTTTTAATGATCCAGGGGATGTTGGCAATTTGATCTCTGGTTCCTCAGTCTTTAGGTCTTCCCTCATAGCTTAGTTGGTAAAGAATCTGCCTGTGATGCAGGAGACCCTGGTTTGATTCCTGGGTCAGGAAGATCCACTGGAGAAGGGATAGGCTACCAACTCCAGTATTCTTGGGCTTCCCTGTGGCTCAGCTGATGAAGAATCCGCCTGCAATGCTGGAGACCTGGGTTTGATCCCTGGGTTGGGGAGATCTCTTGGAGAAGGGAAAGGCTATCCACTGTATTCTGGCCTGGAGAATTCCATGAACTATATAGTCCATGGGATCGCAAAGAGTCTGACATGACTGAGCGACCATCACTTTCACTTTCACTTTCCTCTGCCTTTTCTATATTCAGCTTGAACACCTGGAAGTTCGTGGTTCACGTACTGTTGAAGCCTGGCTTGGAGAATTTTGAGCATTACTTTGCTTAGTGTTTGAGATGAGTGCAGTTGTGCAGTAGTTTGAACATTCTTTGGCATTGCCTTTCTTTGGATTTAGAATGAAAACTGACCTTTTCCAGTCCTGTGGCCACTGTTGAGTTTTCCAAATTTGCTGGCATATTGAGTGCAGTACTTTCACACCATCATCTTTTAGGATTTGAAATAGCTCAACTAGAATCCCATCACCTCCACTAGCTTTGTTTGTAGTGATGCTTCCTGAGATCCACTTGACTTCGCATTCCAATATGTCTGGCTCTAGGTGAGTGATCACACCATCGTGGTTATCTGGGTCATGAAGATCTTTTTTGTATAGTTCTTCTGTGTATTCTTGCACCTCTTCTTAATATCTTCTGCTTCTGTTAGGTCCATACCATTTCTGTCCTTTATTGTGCCCATCTTTGCAGGAAATGTTCCCTTGCTATCTCCAATTTTCTTGAAGAGATCTCTAGTCTTTCCCATTCTATTGTTTTCCTCTATTTCTTTGCATTGGTCACTGAGGAAGGCTTTCTTATCTCTCCTTGCTATTCTTTGGAACTCTGCATTCAAATGGGTATATCTTTCCTTTTCTCCTTTGTCTTTAGCTTCTCTTCTTTTCTCAGCTATTTGTAAGGCCTCCTCAGACAACCATATTGCCTTTCTTTTTCTTGGGGATGTTCTTGATCCCTGCCTCTTGTCCCATGTCATGAACCTCTGTCCATAGTTCTTCAGGCACTCTGTCTATCAGATCTAATCCTTTGAATCTATTTCTCACTTCCACTGTATAATCATAAGGGATTTGATTCAGGTCATACCTGAATGGTCTAGTAGTTTTCCCTACTTTCTTCAATTTAAGTCTGAATTTGGCAATAAGGAGTTCATGATCTGAGCCACAGTCAGCTCCCGGTCTTGTTTTTGCTGACTGTATAGAGCTTCTCCTTCTTTGGCTGCAAAGGATATAATCAATCTGATTTCAGTATTGACCATCTGGTGATGTCCATGTGTAGAGTCTTCTCTTGTGTTGTTGGAAGAGGGTGTTTGCTTCTTTTGGCAAAGCTGTTAGCCTTTGACCTGCTTTGTTTTGTACTCCAAGGTCAGATTTGCCTGTTCCTCCAGGTATCTCTTGACTTCCTACTTTTGCATTCCAGAGTGCTATAGCTGCATTTTAAAGAACAAATACTTTATATGTGTAGAAACTTATGAAAACAGTGAATTTGCTGAATCCTTTACAACAGTTTATCGAACTTTGTAGAAGTTGTTCATTGTCTATGCTAAAGCCTTTGACTATGTGGATCATAACAAACTGTGGGAAACTCTTTAAAGAGATGGGAATACCAGACTCTCTTACCTGTCTTCTGAGAAATCTGTATGCGGGTCAACAAACAATAGTTAGAAGCTTATATGGATGGAACAACTGACTCTTTCAAAACTGAGAAAAGAGTACTACAAGGGCAAAAAAGTAAAATATCCAAACAACTTTCAATTTCTTCTTGACCCAGTCATACTGAAGGTCTGAAAACAGTCTGATATGCTGAACAAAATAATAGATAAAAATGTAAAGCAGTGCAATCAAAAAGATAATAGAATTTGAATCCCTTTAAGATTTTATCCTTAAAATTAAATATGGAAAATCTGAGAATTCATATGAGAGGGAACAGACTTCGTTCACTGTTGAAGGCTGTTCTTAAACTGAATTTTCCTTGCATTCGATGGCATTCCCTTCCCCTGCTCCCACTTTTTTTTTTTTTTAAATCAAGCCTAAGGAAACCTGTAGTGAAGTTCCTTAATAACAAAGTATAATAGGGCCTCCTGTACCACTGTATGCAGAGGGCTGTCTATTCTATTTTTAAAAGTCTCCCGGGAAAGAGCTTCTACCACTTCTTGTGAAGCTCTGACTTAGTACCTGGCAATCTTCCCCTCCCAGGGTCCCCAGGCTGGTCTTCCTCCCTTGCTTAAGAATTTATTATAGATCAAATTATTTTAGGGTACTGAATATATTGTTATATTTAAACGATACTTTCCCCCAAAGGGGCTCAATTAAAAGAGTGGAGGATGTCTGTGCAGTGGAGCTCTGTCTTCAAAGACAGGTGTTGGATTAATACAAGCAGGGGAGATTCAGAGGATAAACAGAAGTCAGCATCTTTTAGATAACTCCTTCAGAAGTTTGAAGTGTGTCTTCTCACTCCTTCTGATCCTTAGCGGAGTTGAGACCTTCTACAGTGTTGAAGACACGGCTCCGTTCCAGGAACAGCACAAGGGCACGGAACGGTGCAGTTTTTAAAAGGTGTCACATGAAAAGAGAACGAGGATGACCTTCTTCTCTTTGGCTCCTCCTGAAATTCAGCTACTGTATTTTTTAAAGTTAATTTTTATTGGAGTATGGTTGCTTTGCAATGTTTTGTTAGTTTCTACTGTAGAGCAAAATGAATCAGCTGTGCATATACATTTATCCCGTCTTCTTTGGACCTCCTTTTCATTCAGGTCCCCACAGTCCATTAAGTATAGAGTTCCCTGGGCTACACAGCATGCTCCCAAGAGTTACCTATTTTACACATGGTATCAGTAGTGTATACGTATCCATCCCTATCTCCCAATTCCTCTCACTTCCCCCTTCCCCCTTGGTGTCCGTACATTCATCCCCTACACCTGTGTCTCTCTCTATTTCTGCTTTGCAAATAGAATCATCTATACCATTTTTTCTAGATTCCACATGTGTGTGTTAGAAGGCGATTTTTTTCTCTCTCTGATTGACTTCACTGTTTATTTTCTCTTTCTGATTTACTGTGTGACACTCTCTAGTTCCATCCGCATCTCTACAGATGACCCAGTTTTGTTCCTTTTTCTTTAAAAACAGAACACCATATGACCCAGCAATCCTGTCACTCCTCGGCGTATACCCAGAGAAAACCGTACTCAAAAGATACAGCTTTACTGTCAAAGTGGTTTTAAGATCATGATCCTGATTATTAGAAAAGAGTACCCAGATAATTTTTTCCATTCTTCCTTTCGTTTGCATGTAGAGCTGGCATCAAAAAGTGTTGGTTGAAGCTCCAGGAAGAGTGGCAGGGTCTCTGAGTGTCTGTTCCTTTTCATCCTTGTCTGCCCCATGAGGTAGAGGCCAAGGGAAAGTCAGGAGGTGGGTTTCCCTTTTGTTTTACAGATGCATCTTAGGGAGAAAAAGTGTGTGTAGAAAAAGGAAAAAGTGGCCTGGGAATGTGGCCCATTGTCCTAAGCTACACACACTTTACCGGAAAGTTCATATCACAGCAAAGAATGGGCAAAGAGTTTCTCATCATTTTTGTTTGTTTTCTGTAATAGTTAGCTATTGTTCATCTTGGATCTAGTACATCATTTTTATGTCTCATTTTCTTGGTCTTTAAGAAAGGATAATAACACTTAATCTCAGAAAATATTTTTAAAATACTTTGAATTCTTAATAAAATGTGTCATATTAATGCAAAAACTTCTCTCAACCACGGTGCACTTTGTTTAATAATATTTTATCTCTTTTTTTCTCCCATAACAATCTTTCCAGCTTCTTAACAGCTTATACTGGAGGGGTGACAAGAGAAGGGCTAGAAGGGGAATCAGTTTTATGATTTGCTCTCCTGTTCTGTATAATTTGCTTATATGTCAAGTGTGTGTGCCTGTGTGTGTATGTAGTAGGGGTTATATTTCTTAAACTGCTTCAAATAATAATTTCTCAACTCAGTGGATTGTTGACTGAACAATAGGAAAAGAGATTATCTTGTTTTTTCCCATTAGAAAGCAATTACAAATGTTTGTCTAATTTCAGTAATTTTGAAATAAGGAAATTATTTTACTTATCATACCTCATTTTGTTAACCTGATATTGTAGCTCCATTAAAAAATACTTTCTTCATTATAGCTGTATCCCATCTGAAAAACAATACATGTAGGTAAAACATGTGTCATCTGTGTTTAATACATGTGTGTAGAACGTATGTCATCTGTGTTGTCAATCAAAATAATTTTTTAAAGCCTTGCTCTCTGGTATTAACTGTGACTTTTCATCTAAAAGAAATATTAAAGGGGAGGCTTTCATAGTTTGGAACACAGATTCAGTACAGGATCTTTGGGCCTGCTTTAGGAAAAATAAATCATTAAGGAATTCACAGGAAAGATCTACTGCTCATATCCCTTTGAGGTGAGCAGGAGTAAGTCTGCTCTTGCTGATACCACTTGAAAGCTCATTGAGGGAAATGGTGTAAACACTTTATTTCTTAACAGAAAACTGATATTAAATGTTGGGGTTAGAAAACCTATTCAACATTTTTTAAAACTGCTTTAGCTGTAATTCACAATTACAAGCTTATTCCAATCTCTGCATAATAAAACCACATTTTAGACCAACAGCTGTTAGCTACTTTTTTTTTTTTTGGTAGCCTTGGGGTATGAATATTTTAATATTCATTTTCTATGTGCAGATAAACTAAATACTTCCTACTGGAAGTCTAATCAAATTAATCACAAAAACCTTAGTTGTTGTTCTTTCTTCCATGTAACTCATTTTTTAAAAACCTGCTCACATTTTCCCTAAACCTGAAAGTGATTTTTATAAAATGTAACAAAGAAGAGCATAGAGAGACGTATGAACGTACAGGATCTCGGAAAAGATGAAAGCCCCAGCGTTTCAGCGACTGGCCCTTTCATTCTCTTCTATCTTGTGCAGTCAGTTTAAGTCTCAATATTTTGCTGATGGCAATGTTTTGCTAGCTGGTTTTTGTGCTGGAAGGCTGTGATTTCCACTTATTGCAATGGTATTAGGTACTCATATGCAAATGATGTGGCCTACAGGTAGATTTCCTCCCCTAAATGTTCCAGCATAATCGCACAGAGACCACCATGAGGCAACATGAAACTTGTGATAACTCTTGCTTTTGTATGGCAGTGAATAAACAGAACAGTAAAAGTTCTCCAGTTCAGGAAAATCTACTAGTAGAGCAGCAGATAAAAGTGGGGTGGAAGACCTTCAAACAAAATTGTTGTTGCTTAGTCACTAGGTTGTGTCCAACTCTTTGTGACCCCATGGACTGTAGTCTGCCAGGCTCTTCTCTCCATGGGATTTTTCCAGGCAAGAATACTGAATGGTTGTCATTTCCTTCTCCAAGGACCTTCCTGACCCAGGGATCAGACCCGTGTCTCTTGCTTGGCAGGCCAGTCCTTTACCACTGAATCACCTGAAAAGTCCCTCAAACAAAATAGAAACAGGTGAATGTGCAGCTAAGGTGGGTGGATGTCCGTATTGGGGATAGTCAAGATAGATTCTTCATAATTTTATAAATTCCATAGCAGGATATTCTCCCTTGTTCTGCATTTCAGCAGAATACTTCCACTTACATAATACAGTAAGCAATATTTTTTTGAGTGGAAAACATAATCTATACCATTAGCAGGTCAAGACCAAATATCTCATTAATTTTGAACCATGACTGATTAAACATATTTGAGGCCTGAGTGTAGTAATGGAAAAAGAATGATAGGAAAAAAAAGGAGCCACATAAAATGCTCTGTGTAGGGTTTTGCTAGTTACAAGGCCAGTTTATTCTGTGAAAGCTTATTTGGCCTCGATGAGCACATATATGATGTCCCATGTGATCTTCACTTCTGACTTTATGTTTTCTTGGGATAACAGAACACAAACACTCAGGCCCTGGTTATTTGAGAAACAGATGCTTTTCTTTTTTTTTTTTTAAGTGGAGTCACTTGATCGGTCTTAATGGAGAGAGGAGATAGAAACTTCTAATCCTTTCCAGGGCCTGTGACAGCTAAAATTTTCATGCTCGTCTCTTTGTGCATTTCCCCACCTGCTTTGTATTCTCCTTTCCCCCCTGTTTTTGTGACTTAAGAAGTATCTGATTGAAACTGGGGAAGTTCCCTTTGTCTTAGGCCTTGGTTTCCTTTTCATTTCTTCCTTTGCTTTTCTGCTTTAACAGATACCTGTCTGTGCTCTTTGCAATAGAGTCCTAGATTTTTCAGAGATCCTTCCGTGATACTGCCTGGTTCCTCCCATTCCTTATCTTTCAAAATCCCTCACATGCCTCTGTACTGACTTTCTGGGTCATCACTGCCGCCCCTTAGGGCTCCCCATATTTGATTTTTATATTCCTGAGGAAATTCCTAACATTCTCTGAGCAATTAACTGCTCTGCTTTGGTATTTTGCATGCCTTACTCATTGAATTGTCGTGACACTTTAAGAGTTGTCTGCTGTTATTGTTTCTGTGCTAGAGTGGAGCAGGATGAAGCTTATGGGGATCGCGTAACTGGTCCAAAGATATAGCTGGGAGTCAGACTTGGGTCTAGTCTAGACCTCATGCTTACAAACACTCAGCTCCTCATCCTCCCCTTCCTTCTCCTGGCATTCCTGCTGACCCTGAGTAAAGTAAGCATCACAAGCCCATAATTGTCACATGTTCAGCACCCTGCTTTCACTGCACATACAGTTTCACCCTACAGAACTGCGTGCCATCGCCACATCTCTGAAGTCTTGGCGGTGGTGGGCTCGTGGTAAGCACGGCTGCGTCACCTGTATTTCGCCCCCTCTTTTCCTCCATGTGACCCACTTCTCAGTACCTCTCACTCTCTTAACTCCCCTTCTGTTCTGCCCCATCTTCTCACTTCCTCGATGGCGTCATCTTCTACCACCTGAATGCTCTGGACCTCTCGCTTTCGTGGTTCCTACCCATCAGTCTAGATACCTAACGTCTCTTAATTTTAAATAAGCCTTCAATTCAATCCCCAATCGACAATCACTCCTGAGATGACTTTATCCACACCTCTCTTTAAATTCCTAGGGGAAAAAAAGAAAAGATTTCCAGAAGAGGGTCTAGCTTTAATTCTGCCCCTAAGAAGACACAATAGCTTGGTGGCTCAGATGGTGAAGAGTCCTCCTGCGATGCAGGAGACCCGGGTTGATCCCTGGGTTGGGAAGATCCCCTCTAGGAGGGCATGGCAACCCACTCCAGTATTCTTGCCTGAAAAATCCCATGGACAGAGGAGCCTGGCAGGTTACAATCCATGGGGTCGCAAAGAGCTGGACAGGACTGAGAAAGCAAACACTTTCACACTTAGGAAGATGCAGCATTGATGGACAGACATTGCTTGCAGGTACCCTGTGGCGCTTGCTCCTTCTTGGAAGTTCCTCTGTTTCTCCCCCATGATTCCTTGTTGCTCTTACCTGACGCTTTGTTCTAAACACCCTGACCTCCTGCTTTCTCACAGTCAGTCCTGATCTTAGTGGAGGTCCGCGTTAGCCTCCTGATCCTTGACTTCTCTGTAGAATTTTGTAGAATTTGTAGAATTTGGTGCTTGTAACTAAAACTCGTTCTTTTCTTGGCTTCCATAACTACATCATTCAAGTTTGCTCCTCACAACTGTGGTGACTCCTTTTTGTCTTACTATTTTTAAAGTCCAGTCCTAGGCGTTCTAGTTTTCTATTTCTATAATAATGCTCTCATAGTTCAGCACTAGACTCTGTGATTTTCACTATAAAATCATGATTTCCTTCCCTGACTCTCTTGAGTCACGTGTGACACATTTCTGCTTGAGCTTCAAACCACCATCTCTTGCAGGTCTAGAGCAGAAATCCTTCAGAAGTCATATTTTGTTCAATGCTTTCTTTCCAAAATGTAGCAGCTGCCATCTGCTTGGTAGGCACTCAGATATTTTGGTGTGATGGTACTGTATTAGGACCTGACATTATTTTTGAGTAGCTACTACAGTGTCCTATGGTAGGCTTGTCCATGGGACAAGCCTTACAGATAAAACATTTTGTTTAATATCTCAACAGTCTCTGAGGACAGGCTCTGGACAAATGCTGATGATTGCTTCACCCAACTTTTATCCACAGTTTCTTTCTCACTAGTCACATTCCAGCCAGGGTTGGCCCAGCAGTACAGGTTTGGATAAAAATAAAAGTGAAAGTTTAAAGGGTGAGTCTTTCAGAGAAGCATTGCCTTTCCTTCTGTAAGAAGACACGCTGAACTCATGCCTCTTCACCCTTGGTCTTCTTCTTGCCTCCTGCCAAGAAATGGATGTAACACCTGAAGACGTTGTAGCCACGAGGCCATGAGCAGGAGAACAGAAGCTGCAACTCAGGACCTGAAGGAGAAAGACAGAAAGAATCAGGTCCCCGATACGAATAGCATCTAGCTGCTCTTCCTCGAAGCTACGTCTTCCCTCGGTGTTCCCATCCCTCTCTGGGCAGCTATGCCCAGTCCTTGCATTTTGCTCACGTGACTGCTCCCACAACTCATAATTGGACTCCTGCTTTCATTTCTTAGCTAATTGACTTCAGGATCTCCCCCGCACCAGTTCATTCTGGTTACTGCTGCCAAGCTAAAACTGACTTGAAGAGTTCTGCAGGGATGTTAAGAATACACGTGGAGGTGTTAGCTAATGCTAAGGTGGTAATCATATTGCAGGATGTGAATGAAACAAATCAACACACGCTGTATAACTTCAAACTTACACAGTGTCGCGTGTCAATTATGTCTCAATAAAAAATTACATGTAATAAGATGTTATGTAAATGCCACCAGCAAAAACAAAAAAGGGATACTTCTTTAAACCGATATAGAGCTTCTATATAAATGAATATAGAAGTTATGTGTTTATTTGTTACTTATGCCATTTAATCTTTGTAAGATATGCAAAGTATATTTGTTATCATCATTACTGGGAAAGTGAAGCTTACAAATGGACCAGCTGATAGTCACCACCAGTAAGTGACTGAAATAGAAACAGCATCCAGGTCCCCTGACTCAGAATTTGGTGCTTTGAAAACCACACTACTCTTCTCATGCTGTTTTGTCATTTATTTTTCTTCTCAAAAGCCTACTTGAGTTATTAACATCATGTTACATGAAGTACACCTTAAATAAATTTCCCCATAATCTTTCTTCATCCTGCGTATGTAACTTTTTTCCCCTTGCCTCTCCAACATAACTCTTCCACTTTAGTCAGACCAGTCTAAATATAGTTTCTCAAACCTGTTTAAGTGGTTTTTCTGCTTGATATTAATCTTTTAAGCCTGGCTCAAATTTCACTTCATCCATATAGTTTTTTTTTTTTTAACCTACCTAATTTGGGTTGCTCTATTTTTATGTTTTGTAAAACTTCTTAGCAATTGACCTTATACTCCCTTCTATTACTTTCTAATAACTTTATATAGTGTAAGCTCATCTCTTCATTTACATTAATACGCTTGAGAACGGGCTCTGCAAGCACTCACAGCACCCTGATACAGTTCTAAAACCATTGTGCAGCCTCCACACAAACTTATAAATACACATCAAGTGCTGCATTTCTTGATTCTGCCTCTTTTCCTTCATCTTCTTTCCTTCCTTCCTTTTTTTTCTTTCTTCCTCCTTCTTCCCTTCCTTCCTTTTTTTTCTTTCTTCCTCCTTCTTCCCTTCTTTCTCTGTCTTTCTTCCATTGTTCTAGTTGCTGACTGATGGATAAATTAGAAATATCCCACTTTTCGTTCTAATTTCCACCCATCAAGCCGCCTGATGGATTTCCCATTAGCTCATCCACCTGCCAGTGCAGGAGATGCAGGAGATATAGGTTCGATCCCTCGGTAGGGAAGATCCCCTGGAGGAGAAAATGGCAACCCACTCTTGTATTCTTGTCTGAGGAATCCCATGGACAGAGGAGCCTGGTGGACTACAGTCCATGGGGTCATGACGAGTTGGACATGACTGAGTGACTGAGCATGCTGGCACGCAACCTGCTTGATAAATCATCATAAATTTATTATAAATCATCGTCTTCATCAGCTGATTCCAACCCTCTGTGACCTTGTACTTTGTTCCTATTGCTCTGTTATTCAAATCCCTTGCCCCAAATTTTCCTAAAGACTTTCATATTGAAACACAGCATTAAAGAAATGCATATAGCAAGTTCCTCCTCCTACTGTTACGTGTTTATACCGCCAAGACCTGACTATTGCAGTTAAATATTTGAAACTCCAGTGTCAATGGCAGAGAAGCAGGAGCAGTTACAGAAAGCTGCCATAAAAAGGCACGCCAGGCCTACAGTGCGCCACTTTACAGTGAGTGAATTTCTAAAAGGGTTTGAGCTTCAGAAAATTAAACTGAGTTATCACATGTTGCTGTATGCTGGTTCAAGGCAATCGTGTTTTGAGTTCCAGCTCTGCCTCCGGTGGTTTATGTGACTTGGGCGACTATCTTTTACTTTTTATTAGACATTGAGCGTTGACCGTGTGTAAGGTGATATGTAAGATGAGCTGGTCCAAGCAAAACAGTTCTCTAAAGGCAGACAGTGAGAATCTCATAAAACAGGTGTGATTCAGGCAGTGATCATTGTAAGCATGAGGGGCAAAAGCTAGTACCACTCAATGGACTTACTTAAATATTTTCTACTTTGGCTAACCACGGGCAGATCCCATGTTGGAAGCAAAATAGTCCCTTCGATGCTGGCAACTTTATTGTCACATGAAGTCTGGTTCTTGCCTGTTTCTCTATTATCATGATGGTCCCCATTTTTCTCTTCTGTGAAAAAGGGTTTATTTGCCTTATGTCTTCAGTTAGGTATTTTTTTTTTTTATCAAGGCTTTACATTCTCTAAGTGTGGAGAGAGCCACTTCTGGTTTTTGTATTTTTCTGTTTGGTCCCCATGATGATTAAACTCACCATCTCTTCACTTGAAATCTAGAACTTCTGGAGTTTCATGAAACCCTTGCCGTTTCATAAGAAATTCTCAAACCTATTTAAAAGTGCATTATGCTTAATAGTATCCAGCATTTTCATTCTTTGCTAAAAAAAAGTGTGTGAGTGTCTCCATTCTCAATCCAGGGCAGTCTGGAGTTGTGTCTGTCATCCACACGTTGCTGGAGTTCTGAAGCTGAGGAGGCGACATACTGACTCTACCTGTGAGCAGTCTTGACCCCTAGAAGCACGTGGGCAGCCACAGTTTTCCAGACTCCGGGTTGGCCTGTAAGCCTTTGACTGAGGGTGAAGAACCTGCTTGTCTTCACCCAGAAGGGCTTTGCCTTTTGGGGCTCTAACCTTAGGCAAAGGAGTTATCATGGCATTGCTCTCAGAAATACTGATTTCAAGATGTCTAGTAAGTATACAGTGGAGATTTTGATTCAGTTCAGTTCAGTTCAGTCGCTCAGTCGTGTCTGACTCTCTGTGATCCCATGACCTGCAGCACGCCAGGCCTCCCTGTCCATCACCAACTGCCAGAGTCCACCCAAACCCAAGTCCATTGAGTCGGTGATGCCATCCAACCACCTCATCCTCTGTCGTCCCCTTCTCCTCCTGCCTTCAATCTTTCCCAGCATCAGGGTCTTTTCAAATGAGTCAGCTCTTCGCATGAGGTGGCCAGAGTATTGCAGTTTCAGCTTCAACATCAGTCCTTCCAATGAACACCCTGGACTGATCTCCTTTAGGATGGACTGGTTGGATCTCCTTGCAGTCCAAGGGACTCTCAAGAGTCTTCTCCAACACCACAGTTCAAAAGTATCAATTCTTTGGCACTCAGCTTTCTTTATAGATTTTGATTAGGCAGCTGGAAATATGATATTGGTGAGTAGAAAGAGATCTGAACTGATAACCTAAAATTGGGAGTCCTCATTATCAAAACCATGGGACTCAGTGAAATCAATGAGATGCTAAGCAGTAATAAACAGGAAGAGGAGTCTGAAGGCCTTTTCCAAAGGACATCTTGTGAAAGACCTTATCTGAAGGACCCTGTGAACCTTTGTCATCCAGGGATGAGGGAATGATGAGTGTCCAGCAAAGAACCTCAGCAGGAGCCCCCAGAGAGCTTTCTTCTCTCTCTCTCCTTTTCTCTCTGTCTCTGTTTCCTTTATTTAGCTTCAGTAACAGAAGGTAGCCCTGACCCTGGTTTGTGAGGAAGTCTAATATGTTTTTGTTTATTGTTATGACCCTGATCCTCTATGCTAACTTCCTCTTCTTCTATGGGGTGGCCAGTGGCAGAGTTATTTCCTTGACCTGAGATTTTTTTCTACCCTATCATATACTCTTTCTGCAGAATCCTTAATCTGCCACAGAATGCCAACCTCGGGGCTTTGAGTCCACGCACACTCCCTAACACTGGACCCTACACATCCATCCCCTCTGCATGTGTTCACTTCCAAGGCTGTCCATCCCCAGGGTATTTCAGTGGCTACTGTAACTTTAGAGATCAGTGCATTTTCCATTCATGCCTAGAATGACCCCCTTCTAGACTCTACAAAAACTTTTAAAACCACGGCAGCAGCCAAATTTCCACTGGTGTTTGATCTGGTATTTGCTGGTGGAATAATACACAAACCTTCAAATAGCCCAACCTCCTCTTCCCCTAGAAAGAACTAATTTCTCAAGATGCTATCAATAGATTTCTGTGACGTGTTGGTTAAAACTGATTTCTAGTTAATAGTGTTTCTAGGGAGTCTGTTAAACTTTCTCAGCTTAAGGAACTCACACCACCCTGTGAGTGTTAGGCCCTCAACTGGCTTGTCCAGACGTGTGGGACGGTTTCTCCATTCCTTTCCACTCTTCATAAAGTTCTCACAGCCCTTGGTGCATTGGTTCCCCTTCTTGGGTACTGCAGATCTAAGAGACAGGTGACCGTGGCATCTCACACACTACTGAGAACTTCTCCTTAAACCTGGCAAAGCTGAGCTATTTCTACAATTACACATTATCACATTCAAAAGAAACACTAATCTGGCATTGCAGGCCTTTTTCTCCCCCTTGATGTCCATGCATTTGTTCTCTGTCTATGTCTCTATTTCTCTTTTACAAATAGAAGCATCTATACCATTTAGATTCCACATATATGCATTAATATATGATATATCGTGGCCAAAGAAAGACAAACATTCTTGATAAGGGGATTGTCTACAATCAGCAGACTGCAGCCTGTGACTGAGGTATCTAGATAGTTGTGGCCAGCTTTGAACTCCCTTATTATTGCAAAGTTGAAAGAAATGGCTTTACTTCTACCAGTAGGGTCTTCTGCCAAATTTGACTTGTGTGTTTCTAAATCACTTACATATTTTAAAGGATTAAAATTAAAGATGAGATTAAAAACTTTCCTCTTGGCTTCAAAGGCAGAACAAAAATCTCCAGGCAACCTAATTGACAACCCACCTCCTTTGCAGTTTAGAAAGGAGGAGGCAAAAAAAAAAAAAAGACTTGCCCACAGTATTTCTTAGGTTCTTAACCTCTTCTTTCCCAGCCTGCATTGTTCTGGAGTCTGTGTTAGAGTGTTGACATACATTGTTCTGTTTACCATGGCTTTATGTAAGCCTGAAGTGACATTTAAGAAATCGATACCGAATAGGTGTCCATTTCTGAACTTGGCTCTGACTCCAGTCCTTAGGAGGGAGCTTAACTTGACATGTTGTGACAGAATTAGTGTTGTTGCCATAACAGTAACTTTCCCCTAATAAATTTTTTCTCTCTGGAGATTTCAACACTTCAAAAGATGATACAGCATGCCTTCTGCAAACCAGAGGATGATAAGATTTCATGTAGGCCATGGAGCCAATGATTACTTCTGAAGCCCAACATGTAATTATGGAGACGGGACGAGTGAACTTTCAACATGCTTGCTGGTGGTAGAACAGAATACGGGGAGAAATGTCAAGCTGGGGTTGAGGTTCAAAGTTAGGAGCTGATTTCCAGCTCCGCAGCTGCGGTAATTACACAATTCTGTACATTAGAGCCATTTATCTCCTGCCAACTGTGGTAATTAATTTTGTCTTCAGTCAGTGGAGGGAGGATTGATCTTCTCTTTATGAAAAAGTTTCTCACGCAAATGTTTTCCAGTGTTGAAATGCCGAATGCCTTTTCTTCTGTTTTACACGTGCTCCCTGGAATCTGAATTCGCTGTTCTCTAAATCCATGACTAGTGCAAGTCAGAACCAAGTTTATTGATGAAGTCCATTTTCCTCTTTAGGGATCAAAGCTTTTCAAACTATATGCCAATGAGGGCTCTAAAGTTATTTCTAAACCTATTTGCATGTAATGTAAGAAGAGTGACCTATGCAGATAAATACCCATTAGTTGCATAAATAAGGAATATAATCTTTTCCAGGCTTACATGTTCTTTTCAAAAATTTCATATGTACTTATAGTCCATATGCTTAACAAAGCTCTTGAGCCCAAATACCCACCTCTGACCTTATGGAGTGAAATTAGAATTAAAAATAGTCTTGTCACTGGACAGCTCTATCTCCATTTCCAGAAAACTTGGGTCATACTTTCAAACATTCTGTGTCTCAAAGTCCTTTACTTGGTTTAATATGAGAAACTTTTGATGCAATTTCTCACCAAAGTGTGGAGCTATTGTTATTATTATTATTGAGAGAGGGAGAAGCAGTTTTAAAGAATATGAGGACATGTGTGTGACTGAATTATAATCCATATTTTGGTTTTTAGAGAAAATCACTGTGAGCTAAAGACAGTATATAATTTTCATTTGATTTATTTCTTGAGTCTTCAAAGTCTTTGAACTGAGCCCATAAAAGATCATCACAGTTAAGCAAAACTGAAAATCACCAGTGATTTTTCTTCTCAAGAAATTAGATGAGTCAAGCAATATTGGTATTAAGCAAAATGTGATTGGGCTTGAGGATAAAAGGGGAATTTGGCAGTCCCAGAGATGAGAGGATAGTGATGGGAAGGTAAAATTAAACAACAATTTAATTTTGCTCTTTTTTTTCTTAAAAATTAAAATTTGACTTTATCTCCATGTATCCTTCTGTCTGGGAAGCCCTGGTGGCAGCATTAAAGAATTTGCCTGCTAAGCAGGAGTTGCAGGTTTGATCCCTGGGTCAGAAAGATGCCCTGGAGAAGGAAACAGCTACCCTCTCCAGAGGAGCCTGGCAGACTACAGTCCATGGGGTTGCAAAGAGTCGGACATGACTTAGTGACTAAACAGCAAAACAACAACCCTTTTAACCAGTTTAGTACTAAAATTTTAGACCTGGGGACCACTTTAAAGATGACGATACTGGGGCTGCATTTTTTCAGCTTTAATATGAATATGCATCTACTGAGATCTTGTTAAGATGGATTCTAACTCAGGAGGTCTGAGCTGAGACCTGAGAGTGAGTGTCTCTAATTTCCTCCCTCCAGCTGCTCTTTGAGCAGCGAGGTTCTAGTTCACCCTCGACTCCATCTCTTCATAGACAAACACAGTAGGGTCTAGAGATTCTGGGTTTTCCAAGACCACACAGTTATGTGGTGACAAAGAAGTGAGGAAAACAGATCTTATCGCCCAGCTCAGTAGTTCCTACGTGGAACCAGAGTTTTCCAGTCCTTTTCTGTTGTCAGAAAGCCATAAAAATCATGATGCTCTTTGCGGAATACCTTTAAACACTCACATATTCAACAAAAATTACATGACTTGGTACTACATCAGATAGCATCTTAAAATGGATTCTAGCAATAGAATTTAATATCAGCAGTGAACAGGTTGGTGAGCTCAAGAGGAAATTCTGATTTTGTACATCCTGAAGGTTACCTCATTTGAGGAAGTTTTACTTATTTATTTAAAAAATTTTTTATTTACGTATTTTTGATGTGGACCATTTTAAAGTCTTTATTGATTTGTTACAGTATTGCTTCTGTTTTTCTGTTTTCGTTTTGTGGTCATGAAGCATGTGTGATCTTAGCTCCCCAACCAGGGATGGAAGTCACACCCCTGGGTTTGGAAGGTCAAGTTTTAACCATTGGACTGCAAGGCAAGTCCCAGGAAGTTTTCTTTCTTTCTTTCTTTTAAAGGTATTCAAAATTACAAACACAGATTATTAGGAAAGTTAATGTTTATGTGGAATGGGAGAAGAAATCCCAGGAAGTAACTGAATCATTGGTGGTTCCTGCCTCTGCCTTTTGCCAACACTTCAGGCAATTCCGAGAAATATTTGTAAAGAATGGCTCCTGTCTGCTGCTTAGCATTCATGCACAGTACTTACAAGAACCTGTGTCAGTGAGTGGACCTGAAGCTTCATCTTCATCAGCTTCACTATAAAGCTGCCTCTGGCCTGCGACAGAGTTTGAGAAGCAGTGTGGTCTTCTTAGACCAGGATCCATGCTACTGGTGGCCCCGGTGAGTTCTCAGGGGTGACTGAGACCCATTCTGGCTCAGACCGTGAAGAATCTGCCTGCAGTGCGGGAGACCTGGGTTCGATTCCTGGGTCAGGAAGATCCCCCTGGAGAGGGAAATAGCTACCCTCTCCAGTATTCTGGCCTGGAGAATTCCACGGACAGAGGAGCCTGGCAGGCTACGGTCCATCGGGTTGCAAAGAGTTGGACACGATGGAGTGACTTTCACTTTCAAGACCCATTCCACAACCCTTCGTGGAGCACATAATCAGTGTGGTATCCTCCATAGACTAGACCCCTTGAGACTTTTATCTAGAAATTCTGCTGTTAGAATAATAAAGCATATTGTGTTAGTGCTCACTCAGCTTCCCCAGGGGCTCAGCAGGTTAAGAATCCGCCGTAATGCAGGAGACACAGGAGACTCAGGTTTGGTCCCTGGGTTTGGAAGATCCCCTGGAGGAGGAAATGGCAAGCCACTCCAGTTTTCTTGCCTGGAGAATCCCATGGACAGAGGAGCCTGGTGAGCTATGGTCCGTGGGGTCGCAAAGAGTCAGAGATGGCTGAACACTAGCATTGTATACGGCGTTAGCATTCACTTAGCTCCATTGCATACTTAGAAGGCAAGAAAAGAAGCCAACACAAAAACCAGGAAGGCAAGACAAAGTCAAAAAGTCTGAGCAAGTGTTCCAGCTTTAGAGGTTTCTCCCACCTGAGCCCTACCGTTTCCTCTGCATTTTTTTTTAATCATCATTGGGACCATCCCAATGATGACCCAGATTTTGCTTCTCTTCTGATGTTCAACACTTTTCGTCAGCAGGATATTTATAAAAGTTTTCTAGACTGTAGAATGGAACCATAAAACGTATAATTAAATGACGTGAAAGCAGTATGTGTGTGTGACAACGCTCTCGAATGGTCTTAGATATTGGTAACTGAATTTTCAACTACTTTACCTTTACTTTTAAAAATACACAGAATCCTGTTTTGGAAGATATTTGCTATATTTTATTTTCATATACTAGAGAATCCCCCTTGTACTGCAGTTTAGCATAGCTTCAGCACAACAAATATGATTAAGCTAAGATTATCAGAGAACATAATGGATGTTTAAAACCTCCAGAGAGGGAAAAGTTAAGAACATTGCACATTTTTGGGGTGTTGATGTTATATGATGATTCATAAGAACACATTTTAAGCCGTTCTTCTCGTCTGGTTGTATTTGTTTAACTGGGACGTGTAGTTGTATTAGATTCACTGTTGTGCCAACTCTGGTAGATGCTACATCCCATGTATCTAAAATTGGTTTACAGATCAGGATGATTTATTTAAGCTAGACAAATACTCACATTAATTTATACTATGGAAATCAGCTTTGATTTCCTTTTTGTGGCCAACTTGGGGAAAAAATCTGGTGAAATCATTTAGTCTTAAGAGTTTGCTTTATGAGCGATTTTCTCTGGGAAAAGAAGTGGGGACCTTCTGCTAAATTGGGGATCTGGGTAACCAAGCATCTCTAGGAGGAACAAAGGAAAAGAACAGAGGGGCTAATTGTTTAATTAGTAAATGTCTGCTTGGTTAATGACATATTAATGAGTTTTTAAGACCGTCATATCATTTACCATAAAAGACCCATGTGCCTATCCCTGGATGTACTGTATAATTAAGTAATGTGGCCCAGAGGAGTTAATCATTTAAAACCCTGTCATCTTTCTCAAGTTTGCAGATAGAAAAGCCAGCAGAGAAGGCACCTGCCAGGTAGAGTCAGGGTGGCACATAATTCTGAACTAAATTGTCTCTCTGCTATGGTTACCCAGTCAGATGTCTGCCCAGAAGCAGAATTTTTTTCCTCCCCTTTTGATAATCTAGAGAGCTGCTAAGACACCGCTGTTTGCTTGCTGGCGTTCAGTTATTTGCTCTGAGAATGTGAGTTTGTATAATAGAATGGGGGCCATTTGAGTGGCTTTTGAGTATTTAAAAGAGTAGAGAGGCTCAGCGGACTCTCTGATTCTAGAATGGTGCTAGTCAATGTGGCCGCCGCTTGCCACATGGAGCTATTTAAATTTAAGTTAATGAAAATTAAGTAAGATCAGACGTTCATGTTCTAAGTCTCATTAACCACACATCAAGTGCTCAGTAGCCACGTGTGTGGCTAGTGGCTCCTATCTAGGCGGCACAGATACAGAGCAATTCTGCCCTCACCAAGTGCTCTCTTGGACTGTGTGATTGTTGAATAGAAGCGGCAGGAGCCATCAAGACCAGTAGGAAACAGCGTTCAACGTGCTTCCTTCCACGCCCGCCTCTGAAAAGCTGAAGACACAACGCACTCTTCAAACTGGGGTTGCTCAGCCCAGTCCTACATAACTAGCTCACCTTCTTTTTCATGGGGCAGGATCCATACCTGAACGTTGGCAGCCACTGGTTTAGATCAGAAAGTTAAAATTTATCTGACCGCAGAGTACCTGACTTGGGGGCTATAAATCAAGCTCCTATTGGTATATCATAGAGCTTAGTACTGCAATAACGTGATGGAATCTTCCAACCCAGCTCCTTGTTCTAACCTGCTTCCCCAGGACCCTCTACATATACTCCCGTCAGACCAGCAGGACAGAACCTAAGTCAGAAGCAGTGGTTCCATTCCTCCTACATCTCACAATGTGATTTTCCCTGGAATTAAATTTTACATTCAGAAACTTTGGAATGTCTTCATTTTCTTGGCCCTTCCATGTAAATGAATTGTCCAAATGGGCTATTTTAAATAATTTAAATACCATTCCCTTTTCCTAAGACTGTGCTTTAGAGTCTGATTTTCATCAATATTTCCTTGGATCAGCCCTCTTTTGTCTCCTCAACCCCCATAATTCTAAATATTTTGGCTATTTGGGGGTCATTGCAAATTGTGTAGGTAAGCAGGTGACACCCTGTGCCACTGGGGATGCACTCCAGTGCATTCTTGGGGTCGAAATGCTTGAGACCCTGCCCCTATCTGCTGAGAAAAGCAAGAAAACTCTGCTTCCCATGATTCCTGCTCCACGTCCCCTGCATTAAATGTCTTTTGCTAGGAGCTATGTAATGTTCATACTACCACCAGTGACCAGCCCGTCATGCCTGATAGCTGTGCTTCAGATAATTTAGGCTTGGATCACCATACAGCCCCCAGGTCCCAACAGATCAGAGAAGCTTCTCACTGCTAGTGGTCCGGCACTTTCTTTGTGCCATCTGCAGTGGAAGGACATTAGTCAATTCAACTTAAAAAACATAGTTCTGGAAGTCAGGGTACACAGCTTGAGCAGAGTACATCCATCCTTCTGGCTTGGAGAAATCTCTCAGGAAATATTGTTTGAACATCAAAAATGTTGCTGTGAAACTCACACTTTATTTTCTCCTCTGTGTGCATCTGTACTTTCTACATCCATCCTCTTCTTGAAGTTGTTGTTCTTGTTTAGTTGCTAAGTTGTGTCTGACTCTTTTGTGACCCCATGGACTGTAGCCTGCCAGGCTCCTCCTCCATCCATGGAGTTCTCCAGGCAAGAATACTGGAGTGAGTTGCCTTCTCCAGGGGATCTTCCAGACCCAGGGATTGAACCAGGGTCTCTCCTGCATTGCAGGTGGATTCTTTACCTGCTGAGCTACCAAGGAAGCCCTTCTTGAAGTTACCCTTGACCAGTTTGTTTGCACGTAAGTTGAGAACAGATATAATGTGTGTTGTGTGCTACTTCTGGTAAAAGCTCTGACACTAGTGTTCAGCTTACCTTCCTATTGCCTTTGCTGTGGTCACTGGCCACTTTCCACATGGCAGAGGATGATGCTGTGGAAGGCAAGTCAGAGCTGATAGAACTATACATTTGCATTTGCACCCACTCTATTTTTGTCATTGTTGGTAATATTCCATAGCCTAACCTATCCTGACTCTTACAATTCCTTATATTCAAGATGATTGAAACATAGTAGAAGAGATGAGACAGATTATTATCCAAAGCAATATGAGAATAACACCATATATATGGTTCAAAATAAACTTTATCTGAATGCTAAAAGAGAGAAACTGCTTCTGACCAAGGTGATCAGGAAAGACGTAATCAAAGATGAATAAGATGAGCAGTCATTTGAATATGATAAGATCCCTGTGGACAAATGATGGTGGAAGGCATTCAAGAGAGATGAAATGGAAATGGAGTTGGAGAGCCCAGGGGATGTTTCAAAAACGGGCTCGCATTTGGGCCCTTTAAAGCGGGTCACTGCACAGAATCGAGCAGGCTCTCAGCGCTGAATTGTATGCTGCAGCCTTGCGTGGAAGGGCCAATGATAGAAAAGACCAGATAAGTAGGCCGAGGCGCAGGAGAAGATGCTGGGATGTCACAGAAGTTTGACTGTGTTCTGTGCAGTGACAGTGAACAGTGTTTTACCACTAGGGAAGGTATCAGATCAAGATTTAGGAGATGGTTCTCGCATGATCTTCAGAATGAACAAGGTAAGAAAAGGAATTTCTAGACCTTTATTCCTCCTTTGCTCTGGCTAAGTGACTCACTGCAACAATTGGAGAGTGAGATGGTAAGGGCCTGAAATGAGACTCAGGAGATGGGAATATGAAAATGAACAGTCGGGACTTCCCTGGTGGTCCAGTGGTTAAGACTCCACCTTCCAATGCAAGGGCACAGTTTTGATCCCTGGTCGGGATGGTA
The DNA here is from genome assembly GCF_910594005.1 of Cervus elaphus. Taxonomy (NCBI): domain Eukaryota; kingdom Metazoa; phylum Chordata; class Mammalia; order Artiodactyla; family Cervidae; genus Cervus; species Cervus elaphus. Next base: position 47,122,361 of record NC_057821.1, on the reverse strand, counting down.
AGATCCCACATGCATACAGTGTGGCAAAAAGGAAAAAAGAACAGTCACTTCTAGAGGGAAATGAGTATTATGTGGTCGTTAGCATAGAGGCCCTGCCACTTATTATCTTAGGCAAATTCCAATTAATCACACTGAGACTCAGAGTCCTTAAATGCAAAATGGAGATAACACCAGTACCCTTTTCCTAGACTGCTCCGGGGGAGTAAATAAGAAAAAATTCATTCATTCCAGGGCCTGTTCTGTCCACATATGAAGTCTGCAGTAGCTGGAAGTCACTTTTATTTAAAATAATGTCATTTTGGTTCCTTCCAAGAAGTATTATAATATTTTTTTTTCTATTAAGCATTCAGTTTGCTTTTTTCTATGTGATACTTCTTTAGAAAAGGAAAAAAAAAAAAAAGTCCTCGAAAAATTAAGCTCTCAAAATAAAAATGGAAAAAAAAAAGCGTTTTTGTCTTATTTCAGTATCACTGTTCCATTAGACCAGAAACACCAAGTAAGCATGACCATCAAGGCAGTCCTTTGTGAGGTAGGTGATTCCTTTTAAGGCCCCGAGGGAGAGCCGTAGTGAAGAATGCTGAATAGGAAGGCGAGCAAGATTAGGTCAGCACCCAGTCTCCCTTGGGGGGGATTCACAGAACTGTTTTTGTGTAAATAAGCAAAACCTTTTGCAAAAGTTAGGTTTGTTTCTTTCTGAATTCAAAGTTGTTTTCTTATCCTTTGACTAATATTTTAGAAGGGAGAGAAAATATATATATAAAAAAAAAGTGAATGCCACTTTAAAGAAAATGCAGAAAAGTTGGTATTCAACAGTTAGAGAAAGCCAGCAAAAATATTAAAGCCTACTTTAGATGGGTACACCGAAAATCTGTGAGTTCTAGGAATGAACATCCACGTGGCTCTTCTCTGCCAGGAACCATCCTGAGCATTTCGTCATTTCATCATAGTCAGGAGGTTGTTCTTCCATTTTTCAAGTGAGGCAAGAGCAACTCAAGAAATTAACAAACTGAAATAAAGATGTGATTGTAGTCATTCATTAAACATGGGTTTATGAGCCCTTACTTTATGTCAGACACTGTTCGCAGCACTAGGTTATAACCTTCAGCAAGACTCGGATCCTAAGTTCCAGCAACCCTGAGTTTAGTAGGGAAAAACAAATACATAAGGAAATAGTGTGCTGCGGGCTTTACACGCCAGGCTCCTTGGGTGAGCAGACTTCAGGGTTGAGTCCTCCTGGGTGACTGCGGGTTGGCCTCTGCTAAGGCGAGAGGGCAGGGCATCAGCAGAATGCTCTGTAGGTCAAGGGGGCTACAGAACAACACGCGTGCCCGGGCAGGACTGAGGCCTTGGCCGTGGGCTTCCTTGCCACCTTATGGTAGCTGGGCTTTTTCTTGCTGGCTTTATCAGAATCTGGCTAATCCCTATCCATCTCGCTCAAGGCACTATTATTCCCTCCCAGGATTACTGTCATTGTCTCTTGCTTGGTTTGCTTGCTGTCCCTGTTTCTGCCACTGCACCCCACGTCTCTTCTACCATTGCCAGAGTATCCTGTTAAAATGTAAGTCAGATCACATCACTCTGCTTAACACTTTCAGTGTTTTCCACTCATTTAGAAAAATTAAGTGGTCACATGGCTTCAGTGAATCTGCTACCTGCTGCCTTTCACTTTCCTGCACCGTTAACTCTCTGGACTCACTTGCTCTTCCTCCTCCTCACTCCCGTCCAGATGTAGAGGGCTTCGTGCTATTTTTAGGGCACACCTATGCCCCTAGAGTGTCTTCTCACCCCAGGACCTTTGCACCTGCTCATCGTCGCTCTGCTTACAGAGCTCTTCTCTCTGACCTCTTGAAGGTCTTGACTTAAACATCACCCTCTTGGTGAGACTTCCCCAGCCCTCTTTCTACAGTTGTAACCTATCCTTCTATCCATCTCAGCAATCTCTGTTCCCTTTCATTTAACGCACTTATATCTTATTTATTTGTCTTGTTTATTTTCTGTCTCCTTTCCGTGGCATGCAAGGTCCAAGAGGGGAGGCGTGTTGTCTGCTCACTGCTGTGTCTCCCGTGCCTGCAGCAGTTCACGGCTTCCTACTAAACGTTCTTGACTAAATAAATGAGTACATCTGGACACGACTGGAGCAGTGACAAATGCCTTCTGAGATGAACTTTCTTTCTGTATGAAGACAGGCAAAGAGGAAATATCGGGCTCTGGGCGTCGCTAAGTATGATAGGGTGAGCCCCAAAGTCAGCCACAAACAGTGATACTAAGGGTTATGACCTAGGGGGGCTGCGGGCAAAACCCAGGCAATTCGGGTCTACTGAAAGTCAGAAATGGGAGTGATACTGATATCATAATCCACATGGGCAGGGAATTTTAAATAAATAGAGAATGCCAAGCACGTGTTAGGGTCTTTATTCTTGGTTCTTTCTTTGCCTGCCTTTCCTAATAGGATACAAGATTCATTGCGCTCTTTTTAAATCCTTATCAATAAAACCCACGACCCTTCTCAGTGATGCTCTGGGGCTTAATTTTTGGTTTCTCTTCCATCTTTGTAATTTACCCAAAATTAACAGAGTGGTTGTCTCACTCATGAGTCAGTATTCAGATCATTTGAGCTGATGATGAGTTGGATGCCAAGTAAGAATCAGTGTTTGTGCCAGAACATCACCAGAATATGAGGGCAAACAGCATACTTCCTGTTTTCTGCTAGAGTTTTCTGTTGATCGTTTTCTTTACGTATCTTAGCAAACAGTTCTCTTGGATTTTATGCGAAAACTAATAAAAGGATGGCACCTATGATAACACATCTTGTTGCTTTTCCATTTTTGCTGTATTTTAAGAATATTAATCACAACATACACATCAAAAAATACCACACAGATCATTTATTCTATTATTTCGTGGAAATTTGTTTTGTCTTAGTGAGAATTGCTCTGGTGATGGTGATGATGATAGATAACACTGCTATACAGCTTTCTTTCTCCCAGGCACTTTCTCGGACCACTCTTCTCCTCCCTAGTCCATACACACAGAGATACATATTTTAAAAATTCACTTAATTCTCACTATAGTCATAAAATAAGTACAGTTTTATTCCCTCATTGTTTTTTTTCATGAGGAAATCCTTTGTTTACAGATCTTTTTTGATAAAGCTGCAAAGCTCTTCAAGGAAATTAAAAATTGTAGAGAAATCATAGGATATATTGAAGGGCTATAACCAGACCCTCTGTAGGGTCACCTTGGCTATATAAGCTCAGATCTCCTGTGTCTGCCCAAGCCCTCAGTGATTCTCCAGAAGTGCCTGGACAGCCTGTGGCTAGTAGATAAACATTTTGGGAGGAAAGTAGCTTTGTATATCATGTAATCCACCATTTGCAAAAGTATTGAGGCCAGTGCTTTCTGGACATATGATTGTTTCTTTGGGAATGTGATATGCATTCCCAAAGAAACAATATCGGGCTTCAATGGTGGCTCAGACAGTAAAGAATCTGCTGTAATGCGGGAGACCTGGGTTCAATCCCTGGGTCGGGAAGATCCCCTGGAGAAGGAAATGGCAACCCACTCCAGTATTCTTGCCTGGAGAATTGCATGGACCGAGGAGCCTGGGCTGTACAGTTCCGGGGGTGGCAAAGAGTTGGACATGACTGAGCAACTAATATACATTGGGAATGTGAGCTAAAATACTGGGACAAGTATTGTATGTTGCAAACGAGTGAAAACACTAAACATTAGTAAGCCATTCAACAAGCTGGCAGTACTTCTTATGTATTTATTTATTTGGTGGTGCATTATTTCCTGATCTGTCAGCGCTCACTCCATGATATAAAATCAAGGAAAGAAGTTAAAGTTTTAGGAATAATCCCAAACTGTAGAAGTCAGGGAGATAATTCTATCAGCCTCCGTGGCTCTCCTTACTGGCAGCCAACCCAAGGACTCGTGGTATGCACACAAAGGAAATGCATTTTGCATAACTTGACTTCCAAGCAGTGATTATCCCTCGCAGGCTGTTTGTTTTTCCAAGTGGTCCTGCTGATTAGAGGCTCTGAGTGCAATCTGTGGTACTTGATAACCTAGCTACCTTGGCTTTCTGCTACATTAAACCCCTTTGGTCTGCTTTAAACAGGCGCACTGATGCTTGCAGACTTTCTCTGCCTTCAGAAGCTGCATTTCTATGCCAGGAATTTGTTTCTTGCAGGTCGTCAAGAAGTATATGATACGTATTGGCAACGTGAACGTCAGTATGCAACTTTTGAGATGACAAATTCTCATGTCTTACCTGATTTTGTGGTTGAATTTTCAGTGAGTATTTAATGAAGATTATACATCATCACCAGGCTTCCCTGGTGGCTCAGTGGTAAAGAATTTGCCTGCCAAACAGGAGACACGGGTTCGATCCCTGAGTCAGGAAGAATCCCCTGGAAAAGGAAATGGCAGTCCACTCCAGTACTCTTGCCTGGGAAATCCCATGGACAGAGGAGTCCAGCAGGTTATAGCCCAAGGAGTCATAAAGAAAAGGACATGACTGAGCAACTAAACAACAACAATATATGTCATCACCATCTTCTCACAATGGAGAGAGGGCTCCCCAAAGTCTATTTCAAGGCATAATAGTCCTATTAGGTGCCCTGTGTTGGAGAGTAGGGTAGAGTAGGAAAAAATGTCATGGTAGAACATGTTTGAGAAATATTTGCAGATTTGAAATTTACATGAACCGTGTTAAATCCTTGAAGCATCATTTGGCATCTCTGGGAATTACTGTTTGTCCACAGAATGTCCTTTCTTCATGAAGAGCCTTTATCACTCCTTGGAACTTAATTTCCATAGAGCACACATTGTAAAATGCTAATTTTACAAATGCTCATATGGGCCACGTGCAGGTTCTGTTTGCAGGACACTCATCTCTATTTGACTGTAGGGCACAGGGGAGTACATTTCCTAAAAAGTCAATAAAAATCTATGTCTTTAATCTTATTTTTCCTTGCTCCAAGCCAGGGGTTGGAAAACTTTTCTCTGTAAAGCGGAGCATAGTAAATGCTTTTGGCTTCGTGGGCCATGCGGCCTCTGTCACAGCTCCTCTGTTCCGTTCTTGTAGCATGAAAGCAGCTGCAGGCAATATGAGGATAAAGGAGCGCGATTGAAACTGGGATTTCACATGATTTTCGTATATCAAGGGACCGTCTTCCTCTTCTTTCCAACCATTAAAAAACATAAAAACCACTCTTTGATCATAGGCTCTGTAAAAATAGCCAAAGTGTTGGATTTGGTCTATGGACCCTCCTACTCTTTATGGATATGAGAGTTGGACCATGAAGAAGACTGAGCGCTGAAGAATGGAGGCTTTCAGACTGTGGTGCTGGGGAAGACTCTTGAGAGTGACTGCAAGGAGGTCAAACCAGTCAATCCTAAAGGAAATCAACCCTGAATATTCATTGGAAGGACTGATGCTGCAGCGCCAATACTTTGGCCACCTGATGTGAAGAGCCAGCTCATTAGAAAAGACCCTGGTTCTGGGAAAGATTGAAGATAAGAGGAGAAGGGGATGACAGAAGATAAGATGGCTGGATGGCATCACCAACTCAATGGACATGAATTTGAGCAAACTCCAAGAGACAGTGGAAGACAGAGGGGACTGGCATCTTTTTTTTTTTTTTTTTTCTTTTCACAAACCAAAAAAAAAAAACCCCTAGTTTTTCCTAAGGAAGGTTTATTCTAACAGTTTACTTACAGAAATAAAAAATAACTATTCTTAATTAATATTAGACTTTTACTTGGTTCCTCAGGACTTTTTAATTAGGACTTTCTTTGAGAGAAATATGTTTTGAGACATAAAACTTCCAAGACAAGGCTGTACCCATTTCCTGTTGAAATTCATAGCAACTTCTAGAAGCTCAATGACAGATGGGAGTTGAAAGAACTTTTATAAAACTATCAAATATTTAGCAGTAGTATAAAAGTCTTTAATTACTACCTTTGACACTTTCTTTTGTAGATGTTAGAAAAGCAAAAAAAAAAAAAAAAACACCTCTAAAAATAGATCTAGATCCACGTGAGAAGAGTTTCTTAGACATATCACTCTAGTGTTCCATGGTATTCTTTATTTTTTAAAAAGTTAAACAATACTTTATGTAAGACATAAATTATAGTTATTAACTATAGCTTAGAATAAACTCTAATCAAGGATGAAGAACTAATGCAATTCAAAGGAGAGGACGCTCCTACCTGCTGGTATGACAATAGAGAAGTTACCTGTGTTTTTTTTGAAAATTCTCCAGTCTTGTCATTGAAAATGGCAATGTTATACATGTAGCTGATGGTTTTGTTCCTTGGCTAGGTTTTTATTGATTAATAAATCCATCCATTTATTTCCTCCATTATTCAACCCATGATCCCTGAGAGTTTGCTATGGGCTGGGTACTCTACCATAGTAAATACACGGTACCTTAATTGGATTCAGTTATTTACTTATCTCTTTTCATGATAAGATTTCACAAGAAAACTCTTAACACATCTGGCGAGGACTTTTTCACTTGAAAAAAAAAAGTCAATCATTTAACTTAACTACAGATGTATTGCCAAAGTGCTTGGCTCCTGGCATTAAGCAGGAGCTAGGTATAAGCACGTCAGAAAAATAGCTAAAACGGGAGCAGAGAGCCCAGAAGGTAAAGTTGTCTTTTAGATATTGTCATGGTGACAACCCAAGCAGTGCCCAAAAAGGCCAGAGGATAAAGCAAACTGAACCAGACTTCAAGTCAACAGACATTTATTGAACTGCATTTCTGCATAGGGCACTGTGATCATTGCTTTGGGGATACAAACAGGAGTGAAACATCATTTCCGCCCTCAAGGAATTTACACGGGGAGACAGAGAGATACAGAACTGCCACTGCGGGCAGGATACCTTAAGTGCAAGAAGAGAGATACTGCAGCGGTTAAGTGTCAGGGAAGGCTTCATAAGAAGGGTGGGACTTGAACTCTTCCTGTAAGATCAGGTAAGCGTTGAGAGACAGAGAGGGGAGAAAGCGAGCATAGCCCGCAAATGAGAGAAGTCACGAAGCAGACGATGGCAGCGTGTGGTGTTCAGCCTCGGACCAGGGACGCACACCCACAGCGGTGGAAGCCGGCTCAGACGCTGATCTGGGGCTGTGGCTTCAGGGTCTGGTGCTGAAACCCACAGGGCAGGTGGTCAGCAAGTGAAGATGGGTGTGCAGAGGAGCTCGGACAAACGAACTCCGCGGGCTGGGCTGGGTCCCTGAAGGAACGATGGAACCCACTTGCTCCTTTCACCAGTTCCCAGCCTCCATCGCTGATGATGGGAGTGATTTGTGGGGGAGGCTGGAACCATTCTTTATGGAGCTTGAGATGCCCTGGCCCCAGGTGTGGGACAAGCTGGTGGAGGAGAGCAGAAAGGAGAGAAGGAGCTACATGTATTTGGTTCCCTAGCCAACCAGCTGAGCCCTCTTGCAAAAACACGTGATCTCCAGCAGCATCTGGTGCCCCCCAAGACTGTCGTGGTCAATGAGGAATGTGGCCGCGGTTTCACAGTTCCATTCCAAACCCTGTACAAGTTGTCTCTTCTGCTCTGCTCCCAGCTCTGAACTCCGCAGAGAAGGGAATCCTGAGAAGCATAGTTCCAATTTACTTAAATTGACAGTGAATCTCCTGCGAATTCCCTCTCAGGATGGTATCCTACCTGTTTATGTGACACAGATATTTTATCTCCTCGGAAATCACGTAGGTTCCTCAGAACATCAGAGAATGGAACGCTCACCAGACCCAACCTGTAGTCTAAACTCTTAAGGAAAGAATTTATTCATTTGCAAAAAATCATTCATCGTGTCCATTCGTTCAGTTATTTAAGCACCAAAGTGCTGGAAATGAGCACAAGAGAATAGGATTAGATTAGAAGGGGGACTTGTATCAAGTTTCTTCTTTTCCTGTTTTAATGAGGGAATTAATTTTAACCATTAAAAAATGGAGAGACCCGTTCTTCATTTCTGCTCGGTGACTTACAATTTCCAGACAATGCAAAGCTCTTACCTACAGATATAGAATGATCTGGTCTTGAACCTCTGAAAATATTATGTTGAAACAAATAGAACAGGTAATAAATGAAATGGTTAATTTTTGGTGGTGAAAGACCTGTTAGGCCTTCTTGTTTTCTCTTCCTAGAAACACATATGCACCTGGGGAGTGTCGTGCTTTGGAAGACACCCTGAAGTGTAAGCGAAAAGATTCTTTGCTTAAAACATTAAAACCACCACCACGACCACCAGCAACAAGACCAACAAAACCCAAGACAGACAAGTTTTGTGGCAACAACGATAAAAGCCCAGATCACGTAAGTAAGCACAGAGTTATTTTTTAAGGAACACAAATTAAGTGTTCGGCATTTGTCCTTCCTTTTGAATTATGCTGCTTGCAAAGAGTAGTTTGCAAGGACAATAAAACACCATCAAAACCCAAACTAGGACTAAACAGGTAAACACAACTGGCAGTGCCTATCCTTAATTCATCTGTGCAGTCAGGTCTCCAGTTTTTAAGCATCTTAGCATCTGGCACTTTGTCTCCAGACACAAAAACTATGCTCCAGGTGGCTCTAAAACTCAAGAGACAACTTGATAAAGAAGGTAATTTGGAAGGCTGTGTGAATGTGACTACCTCAAAGGAAGGGATTGAATTGGGGCCAGAGATGAAATTGGAGAAGAATCGACAGTTTGGAGGAAAGACGCGCTGAATGAAAGTTGGTTTTATTACTGTTCATATTGGAAGTGAGAAGTAATTCCAGTAACTCTAGAGTAGTGATCATAATTCTGGGTCATTGTTTCCTCTCTGTTTTCAAATTCAGTTGTGCTATTTCCAAGAGCCCAGCAAAAGAGAACGAGAGTCTACCTCTAAATCTCAGAGTCCTGTGATCGGCTAAAATAACTACTGAGACCTCGTGTTCCAACAGCGCTTTATGGAGTGTTTTCACATAAAAGATCCTTCTTGATATAACTCTTGCATGGCCTGTCTTCCATTTTCTAGACAGTGTGAGTTTTTTGATGTGTGAGATGAAATAGGAAGAGGGACAGGAAATTTACAGACCTGTGGAATGATATTCCACAATGGGGTATTCTTTATCATTATCCTGGCTGCATGGCACCACCCACAGTTCTTAAATCATCAACAGTGCCATTTTTACTGTAGAGGATAAGAGTTACGATCCTGCGACCCTTTAAATCTTCTTCCTTGACAGAAGTGATCTACCTCTCCAGCCAGCCTGTCTTGGTGATCCATGGCGGTGCCATCCTGGCTCTGGATGTGTGTGATGGAGGGCTCCTAAAAGGCTGTTGGTAGGGGGAAAGTGCTACTTACATAGAGCAGGAATCTTGTGAGATTTAAAGGGGGTGGAAGATGCTAGTTCGAGTCATGAATAACAGAATTCAGCCAAATGTACTTTTGCATTGTTAGCACTGCTATTTTTTTCTGTAACTTGTGACCAAGATTTTTTTTTAAAGATTTTGAACATGACGTTAGTTTCTTGACAGCATGGGTTGCCTTCTAACACAGGACCCATGTCAATAGGTCATTGTCCTAATCTGTTTCCACTGAGAACCTTAAATAGACACTGTGTATGTCTGTGTGTTAGTCATTCAGTCTGACTCTTTGTGACTCATGGACTGTGGCCCGCCAGGCTCCTCTGTCCATGGGATTCTCCAGGCAAGAATACTGGAGTGGGTAGCTGTTCCCTTCTCCAGGGGATCTTCCCGACCCAGGGGTCAAAACTGGGTCTCCTGCGTTGCAGGCAGATTCTTCACCATGTAAGCCACCGGGGAAGCCCAACAGCCACTAATGTAACAACTATTCAGCAGTGAAAAAAAAATTACTCATTTCCCCTTCCTCTCTGATCTAGTCAACCATGAACCTAGTCATTTCTAATGATTCCAGACATCACTTCTTGCCCAGAGCTGGTACTCAGTCAAAATGGTCAGTGTGACCAGATTAGTTGTATTATCTAAGCTAAAACCCCCTCCACTACCTACTAGATTTCTCATCCTTAGGGCTCTATGAGTCCATCAAAATTAGGAGGATCAGAAGCGAAATAGTTATCTTCTCCCTCAAAACTGTGCTTTCTTTCTAAAGCTATTCCTCCTACCTGTGAATGGTCTCAGGGGATGCTCGTGGTAAAGAAGCCGTCTGCCAGTGCAGGAGGCATAAGAGACGCAGGTTCGATCCCGGGGTCAGAAGGATCCCCTGGAGAAGGAAATGGCAGCCCACTCTAGAATTCTTGCCTGAAAAATCCTGTGGGCAGAGGAGCCCGGCAGGCTACAGTCCGTGGGGTCACAAAGAGTTGGACACGACGGAAGTGACTTAGGACACACAAATGGTGCCACTGTCTACTGACACTTCCAAGGTAGCAACTTTGAAGTCACTCTACACCTCGTCAATCACCTTGTCGTGGCGAATCACAAGTGTATTTCGAGTCCAACCTCTCTGATGTGTCCCTAGTCCACAACCTAGGATTCTGTGCTAGTCCACGTCCTCTTTATTTATTGCTTGGATCATTACTGCATTTCTCTAAGTGGCTTTATTTTAAAACAATCTCTCATTTTTTCTGGACCCCACGGTTGCCAATCACCCTCCGTTCAGCTAAATGGGATATTTTCTGGGGGATGGATGTTGTATAAAATGATGCTCTGCGTCCCTGTTTAAGGGCTTTCCTGGTGGCTCAGGGGCCTCCCCTGTGGCTCAGCAGTAAAGAATCCACATGGGATGCTGGAGACCTGGGTTCGATCCCTGGGCCAGGAAGGTCCCCTGGAGAAGGGAATGGTAACCCACTCAGGTTTTCTTTTTTTAAAAAATTTATTTATTTTTAATTAAAGGATAATTGCTTTACCGTATTGTGTTGGTTTCTACCAGCATCAACACACTCCAGTTTTCTTGCCTGGAGAATTTCACGGACAGTCCTCTGTCCATGGACAGCTGGTGGACTGCAGTCCATGGGGTCGCAAAGAGTCAGACACAGCTGAAGCAACTAACACTTTCCCTATTTAAACTAGAATGGCTTACGAAAAATGGCCCTTCCCAAAGTAGCCCATGAGCCCTGTTCAGAGAAAGGGAGCCATGATCATGGGGGATATGTGTGGACAAGGAGGAGAGGAACTTACCTGTTGATAAAGCAAGGGAGGCTGCTATTGATACTTTTTAACCATGTGAAGTTGAAGAAATGTTAGTGGCTTAGTCATGTCCAACTCAACAAGGTATCTAAGTTGAGGTTGGATTCTGGAAGAGCTGGGTTTGCCTTAATTGGGTACTGTAGCTGGGTGGTGAGCCTGGCACGTGGAAAATTGAGAAAGGCGTGTTGTATAGCAGGACTGGGTCTGGCAGCATCTTCTGCATGACCGTTACCTGCCTTCTTCTCCAGTCATTCTCGACTATACATCCTTTGGTTTAGCTGCGCAGTTTCTTAAAGTCACTTGAGGACATGGTGTATCCACGGTAGATCAGACTGTAGACAAAACCCTGGGACTGTAAAGATAATAACCCACACCTGTTATTACTAAGGTATTTTGAAAGAAGAAAAGCTTAATACCATTATAGATTTCCTATTGTTCATAACCTTTATTAATATAAAATTGCTCTCCTTACTCAGTTCAAAGCCTTTCTTAACAAAACTAATTCTTATTAATTTATCAACTTATGCCCTCAACAAGTATTTCTTGAATCCTGACTCCAGATGCTTTGATAGTTGTTGAAAACAGATTGATAACAAACATGCTGCCACTTCCATCATGGAGTTGTTACTACAGATAAAACTGATACCCATATTTTTACCCTGGGCCTTTTGAGGGGGTAAAAGGGGAAAGGTGTTATACTCTAGAACCTTGTGTATGTCCTGTTTTCTAGTGATATTTTACTTTTTAAATGTTTCTTGTAAAGAACAAAATATTAGATAGTTATTTTAGTGATTTCCGGGAGTATTTGCCTTGTAAAGGGGGGGATTTAGATCTTTTATTTTTCTCTTATGCACAGTCTCCCTTGGTCATCTTGATTCATGCTTTTAGTTTAATGCTTGATTTCTCTTTTCTTTTATTTTTCACAAAAGTTGAAAGGTAGCCGCTCTTATTTTTCATTTTACCAGTTGATTTTCAAAATCTTTTCCAGGAGAACTTTAAAACTTTGTTGATGCTAACTATCAAGTTAAGGAACAAAGTAACAGCCTCTAAGTCTCCTTCTGAGAAAATGAAGAATTTAGTGCTTTTATTTTTCTTTTCCCCGTTAATTTAGGTCTTGATTTGTGTGTCTTAGAGCCTGGTCTGTATGTGTGTTTGTGTGTAAAATTGGTCTTAAATGTGGTGTTTATGAGACCAGATAAGTGTTCAGTCTTAGGCAACTACCTTAACAAATCCTTCCTTATCAACCTAGGAATAGTCTTTTATCTCTTGAATGACAGAGAATATTTTATTTTATTAAATCATGGCTTTTTAAAGATTATTCTTTTATAAGTACTTTAGCAGGACAAGGATGTTTTTATTTTCTTCTGAGAATCAGAAAATCGAATGTGTGCATTGTATAGAAGTATTTATTTATCTTTAATAAAAATGCTGTACTGTGGATTGTCTTCAGTAAGGAATAATGACGGTTATTGTTATCTATAATCACTTCAGTCGCTCAGTTGTGTCCGACTCTTTGCAACCCCATGGACTGCAGCACACCAGACTTCCCTGTCCATCAAAATTCCCAGAGTTTGTTCAAACTCATGTCCATTGAGTCGGTGATGCCATTCAACCATCTCATCCTCTGTTGTCCCCTTCTCCTCCTGCCGTCAATCTTTCCCAGCATCAGGGTCTTTTCTTTGCATCAGATGGCCAAAGTATTGGAGTTTCAGCTTCAGCATCAGTCCTTCCAATGAATATCCAGGACTGATTTCCTTTAGGATGGACTGGTTGGATCTTCTTGTGGTACAAGGGACTCTCAAGAATCTTCTCCAACACCACAGTTCAAAAGCATCAATTCTTTGGCACTCAGCTTTCCTTATCGTCCAACCCTCTCATCCGTACTTGGCTACTGGAAAAAACCATAGCTTTGACTGGTCATTTAAAAATGGGAGTGAGCCAACAGTGGCTTAATATGAATTAATGCAGGACCCCCATAATACAAAGGGAATCATACCATGAGAAATTAGATATCTTAAATCCAGTTCAAAGTCAAGATGTGAGCCAGAGTCCAGACAGGTTTAAAAGACCACAAAGCAAGTGTTCATTCTTAGGGCAGTGTGGGACAGCAGGCATCTTCTTGTCGTTGGCACCTTCCCAGAAGCTTTAACCTTGGCAAATGGCGTGTATGGCAGCTTTGGCCCTGGAGTCGTTTAAAGACTGGAGGGACCTTAGAGATCATCTTGTCTGAGAAGCTCACGGTGCCTGTAGGAGATGGAGGGTCAGGGTGGTGAGTCATCGGCATTGGAAGCTGGGCCAGAGGCTACGTGTCTGGTACTGGATCCAGGCATCGTTCCATTGCCTCCAACTGCCTCTCATCTCAGCCATAAGTTTATAATTAAACAGCAAATGTTAGAGATTTTACTTAAAGACTAGATGGGTTCAATGCAGATCAACTAGTATAAAACTCTCTGACATTTTTTTTTCTGTTAATAAACCAGCCTGATAAATTTAGCCCCCTTTCTAACATCAGCTAATAGAAATCATTTTTGACTTATTGAAAGCATTCACCATTTCCGGGAGGAGCCCACAGTGAGCACACGTCCACCACAGTTCATGATATTTAAGGAATCTGTGTCTTCATAAAAAGGAATAGGAGCAAGTTGTCATCTGAATGACAATGTATCTCCATGAACACCATTCTTTGGCTTCAATTTGATACATCAGGGGCATGAAGTTTTCAACAACTGCCTTTCATTTCCCTTCTGATGGAGTAAGAATACTGCACATTAACTTTAAACTTCAAAAGGGTTCGAGAAGGACAATTTAACCTACATCAGCAGCATCTTTAAATAGCTGCACAGCCTTTGTTGTTGTTTAGTCGCTAAGTCATATCCAACTCTTTTGCAACCCCATGGACCCCAGGGACCAGCCAGATTCCTCTGTTCATGGGATTTCCCAGGCAAGAATACTGGAGTGGGTTACCATTTTCTTCTCCAGGGGCTCTTTCCGGCCCAGGGATCGAACCCGTGTCTCCTGCACTGGCAGGCGGATTCTTTACAACTGAGCCACGTGGGAAGCCCACAGCTTTTACTCCCCCCTTGCAAAACAGATAATCAGACCTTTCAACTGGCTAATGCATAACAGTGCTACTAAAACAAACTGATACATATAATGATCTGGTTTTTCTTTTCTTGAAATCCAAGGCTTGGGACTTCCCTGGTGAGTCCAGTAGTTAGGCCTTTGCCTTCCAATGCAGAGAGTGAGGCCCCACATGCCTTATAGCAAAAAGTCAAAACAAAGAATGGAAGTCATACTGTAATAAATTCAGTAAAGACTTTTTAAAAAATGATCCACATCAAAGAAAAACAAAAGCTTTGAAAAATCCAAGGCATGTTATCTGATTAAAAGTCCCTTCCCAAAAGAGACTAGGGAAATCTATGTATACTTTTATCATATGGCAATCCTCTTAAAAATCTTAGCTATTTTAGAGCACTCTTTATTATTGGCTCCCAGACAGTTATCACTGTAGTAATCGGAAGAGAAACAGGTGTCTAGATGATTTTCCTGTTTTTTCCAGGTTTACCTAGATTAACTCTTATATATCATGAGAATAATTACTGCTATCGCTCAGTAGAAGGCAATTCAGTGAGTAGAATTTTGTGAGATGACTTGATTGGTGACATATTCAATTACATTTCTTAAATTGTTCAGAAATACACCTGTGGCTCTCTAAATTACAAATGAAGTGACCGGCTCTAACTTGGGGAGCTCCCATTAGGAAGGGCAGGCCAGCTGTCAGGAAGGGAGCCGTGGTCGGGGATGAGTCCTCGGATCCTTTGGGAATCCGTGTCCCAGGAGCCAGACCGCAGACCTCAGAAAGGAGAGTGGAATCGTCCAAGAGCTACCAGCAGAGAAATGAAAGCTGGAAGGTCTGTTTTTATTAATGAGCTACAAGGAAGTCAGTCCCACGAGCCCCTCAGCGTTTTGTAAATAAGGAGACCAGCCTTCCTTGGGGAACAAGGCTAGAAGACAGCGTCCGTTTGCAGGCGCTGTAGCCTTCATGCTTTACGTGCAGGGTTAGCCTGTCCGGGTTCTCGTGCTCCTGATTTTTCAGCCAAGACCAGACACCCCTTGCAAGCATACCTCCTACACATCGCCTGGAATGTGATTCATTAGAGATTTATTTGGATTTCTAAGTGAATGTGCCACAGAAGATTAAAAGTGGGTAATCAATCATTTTGCCCTAATGTGAATGAATCAGGTGCACTCCTGATAGTATCTAGCTGAGCTGTGAGGCAGCATTGGGTGTTTTCTGGAGAACCAGGTAGCCAGAATGAGGCAGCAGAGAAGAGTGGACGAGGACTCCCGCCTCCCCCCCACCCCAAAGTGTCTTTCCCTCCGTCGACCCTCATGTCCACAGCGTTTCTCCGACACTCATCCTTTCAAAAGTCTCATATTTTCATGATCCATACGACGTGAGTCATGGTAAAAGAAAATCCAGTGGACACTTATAAAGGACTTTGTACAGATTGCAGACCAACAGTAAGAGTGTAACACAAGACAATATTCTAATTGGTATTCATGAAAAATACAGACCTATCAAAATATTCTATTGTTTCTCCTAAGGTTAAATTGTTTCATTTTTGGTGATTTCTTAATTTTTATGTTCACTTTTGATAGCACACTTTAAATCATAATCAAAGCGAACCTCCTTTACAAAATGGTATCAACTTCAAATCCTTCCCCTTTATTTCAGCATAAACATGAGATGAATAAAACATGGTGTGTAGCAAACTCCGATTTATTTGCTTTAGGTACATGAAACATTAGTCGTAGGAACAAAGTCTCAACTGTTCTGTTAAGTTTTAAATCATAAAGGGTCCAATTATTCATAAGTCATTTTCTTAACTTTTCAGTTACCACCTTAGGGTAAACCGTAATACGTGGGGATTTGGAATTAGCATTACTTAAATAACCTTAGGAACCATGAAGGATTCCTTGTAGTCTATGGGATGTCCTTTCCCAACTTTAAGTCCCACATGAATCAAATTAATCACAAAGCCAAATATATAAAATTAAGATTGCATTTTTGTTGTTTAGTCAATTTCAAAGGACAGAGCATAAAAGGAAAAAGAGAGGGCCATTGAAAAAGGCACATTCTAACAACATTCCATTTATGAATCCTTTTGTCCCACTGACATCGGCAGTTAGGGCTTCCTGATAAGGAATGTGATGTTAAAATTAATGGGGAAGCCCCAGGTTTTACTGCCAATAACTTGTTTTGTTTGGAAAGGTTCTTCTTTTAATGGTACAGCTGTGCCATCAAATAAAAGTTTGGCTGTTCTTTCCTATTCTTAGATTAATTCTTAGGAGATTATTGAATTTATGACCATTGCCCAATGGTGTAGCAAGCTGCTTTAAACAAAATGTCTTTATTCTCTTACAAGTTGGATAATAACTAAGGCAATGAAATCTAATGAATGCTGCCTTTATGTTTCCTCTGAAGGTGCGTGAGGAGCACTGACTTTAGGGGACCCAGGCTTGGGTCTTGATTGAGATCCTGCAGCCGGGGGTCTTGGACCACCAACTAACCTGTGACTTTGAAAGGGGTCCTCATAATGCTTATCATCTCTCTGCAGGATATTTTTTTTTTCCCCCTGTAGACAGACTGAGAAAGAGAGCAGAGAGCTGATGAAATTCTTTCCAATTCTAAAGAGCTAGGATTCACAGTAAATAGAGTAAGGAAAGTGATTTTTAGATTTTAATGCTCTGTTAAAAAAAAACAACAGCAAAATTGAGGAATAGAGATATTATAATGACTTATATTTATTCTTTTTTTTATCTTTCTTCATTTTTACAATATTTTGATTGGAGGAAAGTTGCTTTACAACGTTGTATTGGTTTCTGCCATACAACCACACAAATCAGTCGTAATTATATACAGGTTCCCTCCCTGTCGAGACTCCCTCCCCTCCCCCCCAAACCACCCCTCTGGCCAGGCTTATATTCATTCTTTATGACGGAAACAGAATGGTTTTCAAAAGACATTTATTTTTATTTATTTGGCTGTGGTGGGGCCTCATTGCAGCATGCAAGGTCTTCAGTTGCAGCATGTGGGACCTAGTTTCCTGACCAGGGATCCAACCTGGGCCCCCTGCATTGGGAAGTGCAGAGTCTCAGCTCCTGGACCACCAGAGAGGTGCCAGGAACAGAACCTTTTTATTATGATTAACTGCTCGGAATTGAGAAATCCCTTTCCTTCATTATCCAGGAATGCCAGGTGGTGAGTCTGCCTGTAAGCAAAGGATGGTGCCCTGGGGTGGCTGAGCGCAGGCTCGGCAGGCGGGGCGGCTGGTGTCTGAGTCCCAGCCTCGGGTCCCCTACGAGGGCCTCGTCTCACCACGGTCCGCGGTGTTGAACGTGTGCGCTGCACACAGATGTCTTTGCTCTGTGGGCCATTGGTGGACTGAAGGTAGAGACAGGCAAATTCAAAATGAGAAGAATTCAGTTAATCCTGGATCCTGGATCTAAGAGCATCTGCTTTCCTCTCCGTTAGATCCTGATTTTACTTTAGGATGTTGGGCACATTGCTCTGTCAGCTACCCTTTGTGTCTTTGATCATTATTTGGGAAGGATCATCCCACAATATCAAGACAGAGATATGTCATCTCAACACAAGGCTCATGGATTCAAAAACAGCTACTACCCTGTTCGCATATCATCCCAGGATTTGTGTCTCTTAGCTCTGCGTTTTTATGTCTCAACACTGCACAACTGAGTTCACAGTGGCAATGCAATTAGCAAGCTCTCTGAAAAACTGCCTCCGTTTGTGGCTGCTAATGTATTTGCTATAGATTTTAGTGACAGAAATAGTGATATTAATGTCGTCAACATCCATGTCACTGCTTGCAGGCATCATGTAAACCTAAAGGTTACATTTTAAATTATGAAAGGCTGGGTTAAAAAAAAAAAAGTCCTTTATTTTTCTGACTTGTCACATTAGAGTTTAAGATTATGTTATAGGTGCCCAGAATTAATCATAGTATTAGGTAGAAGTAAAATATAATGTGGGAAGCCTGTATCATTGATTTGGAATATTTTAAATATTATACTATATTCTCAATAACAAGGTAAAATTCTGGTTTATGAATAGTCTTGACATTTAGCCAGATAAATTTGTAAAAATCTACCATCAGACATATCTTAATAATTTTAAATATTATACTATATTCTCAATAATAAGGTAAAATTCTGGTTTATGAATAGTCTTGACATTTAGCCAGATAAATTTGTAAAAATCTACCATCAGACATATCTTAATTAGCATGCATTTCTCTGCTTTGAGGTTCCCAATATACAAAAATCCAAATTATAAAACAGAATGGCTTTTGAATTTACTCAGAGTGGCACATACAGACATAACTTTGTATATGGAGGGTGTGTACAAACTGTATATTAACTAACTGCATGACTGGGCTTCTCAGGTAGTGCTTGTGGTAAAGAATCTGCCTGCCAAAGCAGGAGATGCAGGAGACTTGGGTTTGATCCCTGGGTTTGGAAAATCCCCTGGAGACGGAAATGGCAACCCATTCTTGCCTGGGAAATCCCTTGGACAGAGAAGTCTGGTGGGCTGCAGTCCATGGGGTCACAAAGAGTCGGACACGACTGAGCATCTGAGCATAACTGCCTGTTTATTCAATGTTCCCGATAATCTTCTGAAGCTAGTATTTTTATGTCCACATGAAGGATGAGCAAACTGAGTCTTAGAGATGAACTAAGTTGCCCAAGATCACACAACAATAAAGTGGTGATGCTAAGACAAAGTGAAGGGATCAGTCTCCAAAATCAATGCCCTTATGGATGGATCAATTCTAGATTTGTAACTGTATTATGAATTAAAATTTTATTATAATTCTTAGCCATTATATCTATGGTTTTTTTTTTTTTTTTTTTTTTTTTTTATCATTGATATGAATCAGCCATGGATTTACATGTATTCCCAATCCCGATCCCCCCTCCCACCTCCCTCTCCACCCGATTCCTCTGGCTCTTCCCAGTGCACCAGGCCGGAGCACTTGTCTCATGCATCCCACCTGGGCTGGTGATCTGTTTCACCATAGATAGTATACATGCTGTTCTTTTGAAATATCCCACCCTCACATTCTCCCACAAAGTTCAAAAGTCTGTTCTGTATTTCTGTGTCTCTTTTTCTGTTTTGCATATAGGGTTATCGTTATCAGCTTTCTAAATTCCATATATATGTGTTAGTATGCGGTAATGTTCTTTATCTTTCTGGCTTACTTCACTCTGTATAATGGGCTCCAGCTTCATCCATCTCATTAGGACTGGTTCAAATGAATTCTTTTTAATGGCTGAGTAATATTCCATGGTGTATATGTACCACAGCTTCCTTATCCATTCATCTGCTGATGGGCATCTAGGTTGCTTCCATGTCCTGGCTATTATAAACAGTGCTGCGATGAACATTGGGGTGCACGTGTCTCTTTCAGATCTGGTTTCCTCAGTGTGTATGCCCAGAAGTGGGATTGCTGGGTCATATGGCAGTTCTATTTCCAGTTTTTTAAGAAATCTCCACACTGTTCTCCATAGTGGCTGTACTAGTTTGCATTCCCACCAACAGTGTAAGAGGGTTCCCTTTTCTCCACACCCTCTCCAGCATTTATTGTTTGTAGACTTTTGGATAGCAGCCATCCTGACTGGCGTGTAATGGTACCTCATTGTGGTTTTGATTTGCATTTCTCTAATAATGAGTGATGTTGAGCATCTTTTCATGTGTTTGTTAGCCATCTGTATGTCTTCTTTGGAGAAATGTCTGTTTAGTTCTCTGGCCCATTTTTTGATTGGGTCATTTATTTTTCTGGAATTGAGCTGCAGGAGTTGCTTGTATATTTTTGAGATTAATCCTTTGTCTGTTGCTTCATTTGCTATTATTTTCTCCCAATCTGAGGGCTGTCTTTTCACCTTGCTTATAGTTTCCTTTGTAGTGCAAAAGCTTTTAAGTTTCATTAGGTCCCATTTGTTTAGTTTTGCTTTTATTTCCAATATTCTGGGAGGTGGGTCATAGAGGATCTTGCTGTGATTTATGTCGGAGAGTGTTTTGCCTATGTTCTCCTCTAAGAGTTTTATAGTTTCTGGTCTTACATTTAGATCTTTAATCCATTTTGAGTTTATTTTTGTGTATGGTGTTAGAAAGTGTTCTAGTTTCATTCTTTTACAAGTGGTTGACCAGTTTTCCCAGCACCACTTGTTAAAGAGGTTGTCTTTTTTCCATTGTATATCCTTGCCTCCTTTGTCAAAGATAAGGTGTCCATAGGTTCGTGGATTTATCTCTGGGCTTTCTATTCTGTTCCATTGATCTATATTTCTGTCTTTGTGCCAGTACCATACTGTCTTGATGACTGTGGCTTTGTAGTAGAGTCTGAAGTCAGGCAGGTTGATTCCTCCAGTTCCATTCTTCTTTCTCAAGATTATTTTGGCTATTCGAGGTTTTTTGTATTTCCATACAAATTGTGAAATTCTTTGGTCTAGTTCTGTGAAAAATACCGTTGGTAGCTTGATAGGGATTGCATTGAATCTATAGACTGCTTTGGGTAGAATAGCCATTTTGACAATATTGATTCTTCCAATCCATGAACACAGTATGTTTCTCCATCTGTTTGTGTCCTCTTTGATTTCTTTCATCAGTGTTTTATAGTTTTCTATGTATAGGTCCTTTGTTTCTTTAGGTAGATATACTCCTAAGTATTTTATTCTTTTTGTTGCAATGGTGAATGGTATTATTTCCTTAATTTCTCTTTCTGTTTTTTCATTGTTAGTATATAGGAATGCAAGGGATTTCTGTGTGTTAATTTTATATCCTGCAACTTTACTATATTCGTTGATTAGCTCTAGTAATTTTCTGGTAGAGTCTTTAGGGTTTTCTATATAGAGGATCATGTCATCTGCAAACAGTGAGAGTTTTACTTCTTCTTTTCCTATCTGGATTCCTTTTACTTCTTTTTCTGCTCTGATTGCTGTGGCCAGAACTTCCAACACTATGTTGAATAGTAGTGGTGAGAGTGGGCACCCTTGTCTTGTTCCTGATTTCAGGGGAAATGCCTTCAATTTTTCACCATTGAGGGTGATGCTTGCTGTGGGTTTGTCATATATAGCTTTTATTATGTTGAGGTATGTTCCTTCTATTCCTGCTTTTTGGAGAGTTTTAATCATAAAATGAGTGTTGAATTTTGTCAAAGGCTTTCTCTGCATCTATTGAGATAATCATATGGTTTTTATCTTTCAATTTGTTAATGTGGTGTATTACATTGATTGATTTGTGGATATTAAAGAATCCTTGCATTCCTGGTTTTTGACACCATTTTTTTTTCTTACTGGAGAATACTGTTGCTTTTTTGGTTCTCTCTTTTTTTAGGATAGGTTTGAAGAATGTGGACTGATCCTTTGAGTGGTATATATATGTGTGCAGGGGACAGTGATAATGACAATTTTCTGAGGATATTTGAAGGCAGAAATCATCTCCTGTGCTGCATTGATTACCTTCCTTATACTGACATTATGCTTGAAAGCAAAGGGCATGAATGGTTCTTGGCTTCCTCCTTTTTCTGTCCCTCCTAAAACCACAGAGAAAATGTTAAAATCCATGGCAAGTCATTGTTCTGTGAGAACTTCAGTGCTTAAAAAGACTAAGGATGGGACCTATTTATTAATTAGGAGAATTAAAAAGCTAGAACTAGAAATCTTGCTATCCATAGCTAGAGTCCTGCTTGAGAAATTTCTTTTTTTAAAATTGAACTATAGTTGATTTATAATACTGTGTTAGTTTCAGATGGACAACAAAGTGATAATACACATTTATGTATATATATATTTCTAATTATTATTCATGTGCTAGTTTAGTTAAACCCATTTCCACATTAAATATTAGGAGGTTGTATCTCCTACATTTGCAGAAACTTCTTTTCAGGTTTACAAATTTTTAAATAGCTGCCTACCACTTAATCATTAACAAGGTTAGCTGAGATATTTATCATTTATTCATGCGCTAGGCAGCGTATTAAACAGCAGAGACATCACTTTGCTGACAGATGTGCGTATAGTCAAAGCTATGGTTTTTCCAATAATAATGTATGGATGTGAGAGTTGGACCATAAAGAAGGCTGAGCACTGAAGAACTGATGCTTTCAAACTGTGGTGCTGGAGAAGACTCTTGAGAGTCCCTTGGACAGCAGTTAATCCTAAAGGAAATCAACCTTAAATATTCATTGGAAGGATTGATGCTGAGGCTCCAATACTTTGGTCACCTGATGCAAAAAGCTGACTCATCCCCAAAGAAGACCCTGATACTGGGCAAGACTGAGGGTAGGAGGAGAGGGGGACAACAGAGGATGAGATGGTTGGATGGCATTGCCGGCTCAATGGGCATGAGTTTGAGCAAACTCTGGGAGATAGTGAAGGAGAGGGAAGCCTGGTGTGCTGCAGCCCATGAGGTCTCATAGAGTCAGGCATGACTGTACAACCGAACAACAACAAATTCATCTATCAGATATCTACTAATTACCTATTGCAGGCAAAGCATCCTGCTAGATGCTAAAGATCAAAAACTAAAACTTTTAAAGATCAAAAATCAAAAATTTAAAATAAAAACTATCATATTGCTATATTTTGTTGCTTAGAATCACACAGCTTTCTAAGACCTAGTGGTAGTCCCTGAAATAAAGGAAATTTCTTCAGCTTTGTACTCAAACCATTGACATTGATGCTATATCCTGTCAGAAGGCCTATTTGCATGATATTATGGAGTCTAGAAGCATCTATTTTTATTAGAAAGTGATGTCCAGTTTCATTTGTCTTAAAAATCAGTGCCAAGTTTTATTTTGTGTTTTAGACTCAGACCAAAGGCATTGCACATAGGAAAGCAGAAATGCTTTGGCTGTTTTTGCTAGTTCTTTTGACTCACGTTTCAGGTCAAGATTTTGTGAGTGAAGAATGAAAGATGTTTAAGCATCTTGTTTGATTCTCACATTTTGTGCTTTGCATCCAACTATTTGACATCTACATAGGTGTGTGCTAAATTGCTTCGGTCATGTCTGACTCTTTGTGATGCTCTGGACTGTAGCCCACCAGGCTCCCCTGCCCATGAGGTTCTCCAGGCAAGAATACTGGAGTGGGTTGCCACATCCTCCTTCAGGAGATCTTCCTCATCCAGGGATCGAACCCATCCTGCAGCTCCTTGCATTGGCAGATGGGTTCTCCCACTAATGCCACCTGGGAAGCCCTGTTCTCATATTGGAGACTGTCTATTCTTAGTGGAATTATGGCTGGAATGAGGTGATCATGGTGTTCAGAGAATCAGATATTTTGATCCTCCTGTTTCTATTAAATAACGCAGCTATTAAAAAAAATGCAATCAGTCCACATTGGGAGAAAAATCATTTGTGGAATAATTCAAATGCCAATGACTTTAGTATTTTCCAACTCTGGAAAAATTAAGTAACTATAAATGCATGTTCTTAAGTCATCAACAGGAATTTTTCTGAAATCCTCAGAAACTTAACAGAAGATCAAGGATATTTTGTGGGTTACTTTTTGAAGACAATCAAACAAAAATAGTGATTGTAGCATTTGGCGTCCAAATGGTATTAACTTTTGGCTGTTGCATTGATTTCATTAAATTCAATGAGATTTTTGTTGTTGTTGTTTTAAAGAACTTGCCAGAGAAAATTTGCATACCAGAAAAAAGTAGTCATGGAATTTATTCGTTAGCATTTTTTACCCAGGAAAGGTCTATGAATGCAAAGTTTTGACTTTGGATGGAGTTCTTTTGGATGCGTCTCCAGGAAGGGTATCTTTGCGTTGCAGGCTGCCTAAATCTGGAAGAATTCAGTCCCATTGACGTCCTTTGTTCTTGGCTGATTTACATGGAGTATAGTGATTTCCAAGGCCACAGTATTCAAAGAATTTCACCATTTCAAGAACTGCTGAAGGCCTACCACTCCAGATCAATCCAGTCCATGGCAAAGTCACTGGGGAAGTCGTTTTATAGGTATTTAGGTTTTTTTTTTTACACTAACTATATAGTATTTTTTCTTTTCATATTTTCACTTCTAATTAAACCCCTCACCTCACTGCTGATGTTAAGAATGAAGGCAGGCATGATTTTAGCCTTTGGGTTTTGTCAGTTGATTCAAAAATGACAAATTTTTGGTTAGTTATACTGACTGATCCTTAAATGACTATTTAAAAATTGCTTTTCTTTTGTCTGACTTTAGAAGTGGCCTGAAAAAAACAAGAACCAAATGTATTTGTGATGCCTGGGTTGAGTGGAAGCTGAGATCTGTCAGTCAATCCTTGTCTTACCAGATACAGTTTAGAATATTTTATTTTTCCTTTTCTAAAGTCATGTCAATTCAACAATATCATACTTTTTCGCAGTGATAATATTTAATTTATGAAAATTATATTTTTCTGGAAAATAACATTTTTCTTTCCAATTCACCTTTACAATTTGTCATTGTATTCAGGTCTGGTGAGGGCAAACATCATTGATAATAAAAGCGCATTTTTGACAGAGGAGGAGCAGTCAAGACCGGTGCAACCCCAGCTGCTAAGTTCACTAAGTGGGCTGGAAATAATTAACCCTCACAGGAAGCTGAGCCCACAGGGGTTTCTGGGCTGAGGTTCCATTTAGGATCTCTCCTTTCAGCGAGAGAAGGAGGTATGGGGCAAAGAAACTCGGCAGGCTTCAGCACAGAGAGCAAGGCAGAACTCCGGCTTCTAGATGGAGTCAGAGTTAGGATGCTGGAGTAAGAGGCCTCGTCTCACTCGGGTCTGGGGACCAGGACTTGCCTGGCCCTTCGCATACCCAGCTGCTGAAAACTAGAGGTGGAAAGGAAAACCTGAAGAGTCCACCAAGTATGGTGAAGCAGTTGGATCTGCAAAATCTGAGTTTTGAAGGAGGCTAAACATTATGTTTCCATTTGTTTCTGCGACTGAAAGCAGAGGCATACATTTGAGCGAGCGTCTGTGTGATGCCTTCGGAGGGACTGAATATTCTCGGGGATACCGTTATGCCACAGATTTCAGAGTGATTCTGGAGCACAGGGCACTGTTCTCAATCCCCTAGTCTTCAATTTGTCTCCTGATAATAAATAATGTAAATAATGCTAAAATTAAATGAAAGCCCATTTCACAAGAAAACAAACAAACCCCTCAACATTAAAATGACAGAAGAGTCCCCAAACAGAGCAGAAAGCCCCGGAGTGGTGGCCTCACCATGGTAGAACTAAATCATCAGTACAAGCAGGTTCTAATAAACCATTCAGGGTGATGAAAGGGTGCTATTATGTTACAAAGCCCAGAAGATTCTGCTGTTGCCACCACCATGAAGAGAATAGGTTAAAAGACTTTAAATGGGATTGCCATAGCTTTCTACTGCAAAAAGGCAGGGCAACGGGCAGATAATATGCCTTTATTAACATACAGAATAGAATGTTAATACTAATTAGAGGTATCTATGAATGTTGGACAATCTGGTTTGCTTCATTCAAAAAGTGAGGGGAACATTGTCAGAAAGAAAACACATT
Source organism: Cervus elaphus (assembly GCF_910594005.1). Classification (NCBI taxonomy): domain Eukaryota; kingdom Metazoa; phylum Chordata; class Mammalia; order Artiodactyla; family Cervidae; genus Cervus; species Cervus elaphus. The sequence goes on along the minus strand of NC_057821.1, from coordinate 47,096,620 downwards.
GTACCGAAATGACCCCAATAAAAGTCTTCTTGGATAATGAATTAAAATGTTCTGTTGCAGAGAAACTTCTAAAATAAAAGTAATTGAGGTAAAAACCTTACGGGTACCAGGGGGGAAGAGGGGATAAATTGGGAGATTGGGATTGATATATACACACTACTCTATATAAAATGGGCTTCCCAGGTGCCTCGTTGGCAAAGAATCTGCCTGCCAAGCAGGAGATGTGGGTCAGATCCCTGTGTCAGGAAGATCCCCTGGAGGAGGAAATGGCAACCCACTCTGGAATTCTTGACTGGAGAATCCCATGCACAGAGGAGCCTGGCAGGGTCCATGGGGTTGCAAAAAGCTGGACAGGACTGAATGACTAAACCACCACCACCCCAATGTATGAAATAGATAACAAAGACCTACCATGAAGCACAGGGAACTCTACTCAATACTCTGTAATGACCTCCATGGGAAAAGAATCTAAAAAAGAGCAGATACATGTGTATGTAGAACTGATTCACTTTGCTGTGGTAGAAACTAATGCAACACTTTAAGTCAACTAGACTCCAATACATTTTTTTAATTAAAAAATTTTGCCCATAAAAAAGAAAAGTAATTGATCAATTATTGTTTGTTTAATAACTTTCCGGTACCTCCCATGAGCCAAGCACTGGGGTAGGTATGGGTACCTACCAAGAGAGACACAACGTTTGTTTGCAGTATAGTCTGCTGCTCATCAGACCCAGGACTGGGCTCACATTTATCCTTTTATGTTGTTAGTATAAAACCCGTGTGAAACTTCAAAATAAAAAGCCACCCTTCTAAAAAGTTTTGCGTTTGTTATTTTGACATCTCTCTTATTTTTGTCTGTGTGATTCTAACCACTTTCTGACCCTTAGCTCTGGAAGGTTAAATAAAAAAGAAATGAACTTAAAGAAACAGTAAGATACAAAAACGTTGAGATGTTATTCTTGTGTGATATTATGCATTATGTGAGAGATTGTCATCACTAAGACAACTGCTAAAATTAGTTGTTAAAATATTAGCTGGTGACATGAGAAGGAATTTTATTATAATATCTGAAAATTTAAAAAAGGGTTGAAATATTTTGTATCATCTTGATATAATCTCCTGGCAACAGAATCCTGGCCCTGTGCTACAGTCATGCTTTCAGTTATATTACTAAGTCACACATTCAAGGCTAATGAAAAATGACCTTTTATTTCCATGGTGCCGTGCCCTATGGTTTTTAAAATGAGTTTCAGAAATGAAGATGCAAACTCGAATGGAAAGAAGAGTTATTTAGGGTGTTATACTTGTCTTTTTGTGCTTTCTTACATAAGATCAAGATAAATGCTGGTGTTTATTCGTTTTAAAATTTGGGTATGTTTGGTTTTGAGTTAAAGAAAATATGCAATACTAAATCATAATGACAAACTTTGCTGGTGTGACTCATGCTATTTTCAAGCTTCTTTTGTGGCAAATGTTGATGCAATCTACAATTTTCCCTGAAGGGTTTCTTTCATTTATTTTCTTGGGGGAACATCCTTATGGGAGTGGGTTTTGCAACAGATTGAGTGTGCTAATAACTCTGCCCTCATTTGATGAGCCTGTGATTAACTCTGTGGTGTGTTCTCCCAACTATCAGTGTGTATGTGTGCATGTGTGTGTGTGTTGACATGTGTGTGTGCTGGGGTGTGTGTGTGTGTGTGTGTGTGTGGTTCAGGGGCAGATTCACCAGATTATCACTGATGCTTAATCTTCCTTGAGAACTGGCATCACTTTAGTTCCCGTATAGGATGGGATGATAGTCAGTGGGCGGGGGAGTCTCTTCAAAAGCATATAAGAATAAATCCTTAGGGGAGAGTAACCTTTTCTATTACTTCAATCATAAGCTGCTATTTTGGGTTTGATAGGGACAGAATGAAGGTGCAAAATAGGTGACTAAATAGTTAATCCCACTAGAGGTTGTAAATAGAAAGGTATGGGAGACCCCTATAAGTTAATGATCACTCAAGAAAGCAGGTTTGCTTAGCCACAAAACCACGCAGGCTTGCTTAGCAACAAAACCAGGCGCAGAAGCACGAGATGCCCCCAAACAATAAAGCGATGGTGGCCTGAGCCCCACATCCCGCGCGGTGAGCTCAGGAAGTTAGTGATCCCCTGGACACACTGTCTGCACACAGAGAAAAGCAGTAACTTGTGGACCTAGTTTGATCATTTGGGGACAAGAAAACTCCCCTGCCCAACCTGGAGGAGGAGCTGATGATGGAAGCGTGACATCCACTCAAGAAAGACAAGGAAACTCTTCTCCCCTCCCCACTTGGCCTTTGATTATAAAACTGTAGCCCACTTAGTTCTCAGGGGGCGGCATCTCTCACCTGCCTGCTTGTCAGCCTCACAAGCGTCCTATTCTAATCGATCCCTTCTTACCTATCACTTTGCTCGCGCTGAATTCTCTGCACTGAGGCGAAAAGGACTATGGTCCCAGAGCTCTTCTGAGCGTCCCCCACCCCCTGAAATGACACCGGTTAGTTTCAGGCTTGACTGATCCTTGAACAACAGGGTGCCCTGTGCACATACTTCTGATTTTGGATGGCTTTTGGCATGGGTTTTGTTCATAAAATCCCGTGGTTGGAGGAGCCTGATAGGTTACAGTCCAAAGAGTCGGACATGACTAAGTGACTTCACTTTCACTTTTGTTCATAAAACCTGTAACTAATTAAAAAAGTTAGCTTTAAGTTGACAGCCTTTGTCCAATTCCAGTGATCGATGGTGTAATGCTTTAAGTGTCTGTGTAAATGGACTTCCTTATTAAGTTTTTTTTTTAAATCATGTTTAAAATAGCATGTAGCTAGCAACCCCTGATATAAAGCTTTCCACATTCCTACGAAGACATGAAAAGATCAGGATTAACAACAGTAAAACAAATAAACAAAAGTGAAAACCAACCACATAAGCAGTAATCCTGTCATCAGAATGTGGAAAGATGCTTTAATAACTGTATAGAGTTGATGCATCAGGGCTCAAAATGCAGCCTGGGCCCAATCTAAATAAAAATAATTCCCTTCAGGAGCGGAGGTGTGCTTGCTCCCAGGGTACGCTTCCCCGTTGGTGAGATGACTGCCCTGCCTGACCATCACTCTCTGAGGCAGAGTATTGGCCACCTGTCTTGTTTTTCTGCTAGTCAGAAGAGCCGAGCCCCAGAAAACAGCCAGGCAGAAAGTAGCCTGGGGCTTGGAGAACTGGTAGAAATATATTGCATTCTGGGCAGTGCAGGTTCCACCAGAAAACACTGGGTGGGCCGTGTTTGGGGATGGCTTCTTGTACTGACAATGACAGCTTTCTGTGTCCTTCATCCTCCCACTGTGAAAGGAACCAGGTAATGGATGTGATGTTTACAGTAATTCCAGCAGACAGAATCCTACTAGACACTAGTAATTGGACCTTATAGATTCGAGAGAGACCTGCAACCTACCCCGAGTGCACAGCGCGCACGCTGATGGCTAGGTCGTTGCACTGGATGCACCTGCAGAGCTATGTCCTAATTCCTGGATGAATCACGCGTAAGCAATAGTAGCAAAAACAAAACTTATCTAGGGACTGTAAGAAATGCCCCCACATCAAGGGAAATGAAGCATCATTCTGAAAAGTCAGAGTAGATTATGGAAATTGTTTTTTTTTTGGTAAAGAACTAGACAAAGGAAAACTGTTTAGGCATCAATAGTAAGATGCATGAGAACTCAGCATAAAGTCAGTAGGAATATGGAAATCTCTACTGGGAGCAGTGAAGAGCCAAGCTGATATTCAGAGAAAGGCATCCATGAGCCGAGGGACAAATTTGGGAAGAATTTCCATACAACGGGTGAACAAGTAAAATCAATTTAAGTATTTAAAAAGGAAATGACACATCTGAAGAGAGAGTATGGAGATTTGAACCTCAGAACTACAGATCTCCCTCACAGGAAATCAAATACTCAGGATCGTTGGTGACAATTTCACTAGTGGAAAAACAATCTGAATTTGCAGATCAGAAAGTTTTCGTGGGGAATTTCCTGGTGGTCCAGTGGGGAAGAATCTGCACGCGCAGTGCAGTGGGCCCAGGTTCGATTCTTGGTCAGGGAACTAAGATCCCACATGCCACAACTAAGTCCCAGCACAGACAAAATAAAGTAAATTAATAAAAAAGACTTCCATATATTTCTGTCAACCTTAGGAAGGGGGACCACAGATGAAAATGCAGACCTCTCAAACTCGTAATTGCAAGAATACATTGCAAATAAATCTTTAGTACATGCAAACAGAATGACTACCACAAAGTCATTGTTAACAGGGCACAGAATAAAGCAGATCTGAGCCAAATGGCTGAAGATCCTGGGCAAGTTAGTCACTGGGACTTGAGAAGAAAATATTCTATCTCAACAATTGTGCATCTGGTCATGCTTTGTGTGTGTGTGTGTGTGTGTGTGGAAGCAAAAGAAAGATACTCTGCATTGTAAAAGTGTTTAAAATATATTATCTTGTGTTAATTAAAATTTATTTCCATCAATGCCAGGATTAATCCATATGAAAACCTAAAATCAGGAAAAAACCTAGATTCTATCTCAAGAAAATGGTAAAAAAGGTGGACAGGGTTACTGAACCCGGCTTCTTCATGACTACGAAAATCATAAATGTCCAGTGTTAGGAGAAAATTTCATACAGTTGGGCAGCACAGGTGTAAATAATGTCATGGCAAAATGTTTTTTAACGAAACAGGAAAATGTTTGCAGTGTAATCCATAGACTGTGCTTTGTGAGGACTGTCCCTGTGTTTGGTTCTTCATTTTATCTCGAGTACCTAGTGCAATTTCTGGCATAGTCATATTTGCCGACTGTAAAAACAGCATTTTCTTTTTTCTGTTTAATTTATATTTCACCTTTGTTTTCATATTTTAGGAAGATTTATGCTTACAATTAACACACTTCACAATATGTCTTGTCTGTGGCACTGATCATTGTAATCCATTCAGAATTTGGGCTTTCAAAGAGTGATTTGAGATTGGATTTTTTTAAAAACTTAATTTGATTGCAATAACTGGGGATATTTTATGAATAAAATTATCACATAATCAAAAAATGTTTTAAATGGGTAACTTTGTTTTAACTTAAATTGACATAAGGGAGTCTGTGAGCTGGCCTAAGATTCATAGCATTTTTTTCTCTGGGAGAATCCCGAGAGGTCAGTTTATAAACAAGTAATTATTGAACACACCCAGGAGGATCTGGATCGTATTCCCAGTTCTGCCATTAAGCAAATTGCTTAATACCCTTGTCTTCATTTGTACAAGGTTGCACTGAGGATAAAGTTAGAGACAATAGATGAAGCCATACCTTGGAAAGCTGGGAGAGTCTGCAATTATAATTTGTCATCATTAATAATAATACACTTATTATATAATACTCATAAATGCACAATTTATGTGATTATTTTGAACCCTTGGCCAAAATTAGGTATTACAAAATAAAGCATTTCTTAATTTCATTTCATTCTCATTTAGCTTATAAATTTGTCCAATTAAAATACAATTTTTTTTTCATCAAAATGTTCTTTTATCTAGTTGAAATATTTAGAGCAATTTTAAAATTTCAAAATTTAGTCTTGTACATTTTAACTCTCCTTTCAAAACTTACCTCGTTCCTCCTCTACTTTGTGGGGACAAATTTCAATGACATTCTGTTTTCAATAGTTGAAATTTGAAAAAACAAATCCTCAGAATCTTATGTGTATTTGCTTCTGAATCAGATAAATTTTAAAATATGTGAGCTACTCTTTGTGTTTAAGAAATTATGTTAAACAGATGGGGTGGGGTGATGGAGAAAAAGAGAAGTAAGCAAATACTTAGCGTAAAACATAGTAATATGAACCCAGGAACATCAAATTTGTGGTAGTAAATAATGTGATAAACTATTCATTTGTTTTCCAGCTTGGCCAAATGGAATGTTATAATCTAGGAAATTCTTTTTTGCAACAAAAAGAAATGGAAGTTGAATAACATGTATATAGATGTTTTATATAATATGGGATTTAGGAAATGAGTTTATGACAACTGGGCAAGCATAGGGACCAAAACTGGAATGAGAAGAAAAGTAAATAGTGAACCTCATTCTAGAAATGAGCCAAGGTTAGAAGTAGGAATTTCAGATTTGTCAAATTAAGTAACAGTATGTATAGCCAACATCCTGCCTGAGTAGTGGAGATAACCCAGGAAAGAGTAAGCAAAGATCACTCAGCACGTTCCCTTTGTGCTCCGGCACACTGGTCCTTTTAGGGCAGGGTGGCGTTTGGATGACATCACTTTGCTCAGTGAGGACCATCCAGGGCTCCTGGTGGCATGCATGTTTGGACACTCAGAGGCTCTGAAGAAAGCCTGTGGCCCCCGTCCAGAAATCAACCCTCTTGGAATCAGCTGATTCCGATTATTGGTTGATTCCGATATGCATTCATTCCAGTATTCTTCTCTGAGGAATGTTCAGCTTCTTAATACCATCTTGGTCTCCAAAAAATGTTGCCTACCAAATATTTTTAAGAAAAGGTGAATGTCGATTAATTTTTTCTTAAGAAGTGCTTTATAAATTCACAACAATTTTGTACTCTCTAGAGCTATCCAAGATGGTCTCAAAATCAGAAAAACAGAATTCGCGTCATTCAGAACAATTTTCCTAGAACCGTTTCAGAGAGAAATTTGAGCTAAGACTTTATTATATTGCCACTACTCATTTTTAATATGTTTAAAAAAAAACAAAAACAAAGTACATATGTACTCATGACTATTATGATTCATTATTGATTTTGGAGACATAGAAAATCTGTTGCCAAGTTAGACTAATTCTATGCAAGTTGTGAAAACATCCATCAAACAGAAATAGATTCCAATAGAAACACCCAGTGACCAATAGCATGGAAGAGATCTTTCAGATTTGAGATGAAAATGTAATGGAAGCAATGTGATATATGGTTTGTTGTATTTGAGTCACTATACCCAAGGTAAACTATCTGTCCTAAACATCAATGTAAGCTTCTGAGACACACATTTTTCTTAGGAACAAACTTGGTGCAGGCAGATTCTTCACCATCTGAGCCACGAGGGAAGCTCGTGTATATACACACACACACACACACACACAAATATGTATATGCGCACACTTACATATATGTATATATGTCCCCCCAGTAAAGTGAAAGTCGCTCAGTCGTGTCCAACTCTTTGTGATCCCATGGACTGTAGCCCGCCAGGCTCTTCTGTCCATCTGATTTCCCAGGTAAGAGTACTGGAGTGGACTGCCATTTCGTTCTCCAGGGGATCTTCCAGACCCAGGGATCAAACCCGGGTCTAGCTGCCTCAGAGGCAGATTCTTTATCATCTGAGCCACCAGGGAAGCCCCAATAAACATATTTTAAAAGTTTCAGTAGTGAACTCTAGTACTGTGCCCATCACCTTACTCAGCTTTATAATACTTGAGAAAATTAATAAAAATGTAGTTTCAAAATGTGGAGAAATAGGAATTTATAGATGTATTTTCCCAAGAGCTTGTCAATTATTGATAAGCCCCAGTAGGCATTTTTTTAAATGTGTATGAAAGCCAGCCTAAGTATATAAGTCTTCAGCTTATTTGCTTAGAATTTGCTGAGCATGGCCCTTGCACTGATTAGTCAGCTAAAGGAGAGCAGAAGAGCGTGTGTAATGTGGTAATGTCAGTGGGAAATAGGAGTCTTGTGTTGGGAATGCAGAGAAATAGAAAGACTTGGGAAAGATCAGAAGGGAAAGACTGAACTTAGGTGAACAAAGGAGAAGACACAGTCATGACAGTGGGCGTCCGGCTCGGGTGCGTGGGAGTGAGTTTTGCTACTATTTCCAAAAGAAGGGAACGCGTGTGGGAGAGCAGGTTTAGGGAGAAGGATGGTGACCCCAGTTCTCATCTGCTGAGTTTGAGGGGTTTACGGGATGCAGCGGAGATTTCTAGCTGCCTAGTTAACAAGCCGGGCTGAAACTCTGAAGGAAGGGAAGACCTGGAGTAGAATACGTGGGTTTCAGCAGCTAAGAGCTGGCAAACAGAGTCTTGGGAATGGTCATGTCACTCAAGGAGAATATTTGGAGTAAGAGAGGATGCCACAGGAGAAGAACCAAGGAACACCAAGACCTCAGGAACTGACAGCAAAACAAGAACCTTCAAAAGACACCGAGATAGTAAGGGGCTGGAGAAGAGAAAGACGAAGAGTAGATCATCAAAAAAACAAGATCCGTAATAGTTTGGATTTTAGAAAACAGAATGCCAAATCAGATAGCACAGAGAATAAAATATTCTCGACCCAAAGGCACCCTTGGAGTGTGTTGTTTTCCTGTGTGTCAGGGATTCGTAAAAAGCCTTGCTTGGTAGATCAGAACCACTATTTGTCATGTTTCTTAAAGCCACAGCACAGAGACTAGATCATTGATTCATTTATTTTTGAATAAATCACAATTGACCACCTCTGACTGATTAAGGCCTTTGGGGCTTTGTGAAGCTCAATGATGTTGAGGTAGCACATGAAATTGTAGAACTTACAGTACTGAGAGCAGTTAAAAGTTTGAATGACCCGTAAACACTCAACTCACACAGAAGCAATGTCTACAGAATAACAGCTTAAACACTGTGAGGTGTGTCTTCAAAAAGATGACATTTTTTATCATATCTGTTAATTTTTTTAAAGCAAGTGATTGCAGAGAAGACTGTTGATCTCGCACTTTAATGGCAAGTGTTTTTTATATAAGAAGATGGAGCTTTACTTCTACTTGTAAATATTTCATATTGTAGGTAATCATGATATTCTGTGTTTTCCAATTTTAGACTTAAGATCCATAAAGATTAGAGTCTGTGACATTGAGGAATTATAAGAGCCTCCAGGGATGTTTCAGATATAAGAAAGTGCAGCGAACCTGTCTGAATAACTGATCACATGTCAAAGTGGCTACTTATTCAGAAATCGATGCCCCACACAGATACAGTGGCATAGCTTTTGATGAGAAGGGGATGGGATAAAAGATGTGCCGCATTTAGTTTTTAAGTCTGTCTATAGTGACTTCACTTTCCCTTTTCCCTTTCATGCACTGGAGAAGGCAACGGCAACCCACTCCAGTGTTCTTGCCTGGAGAATCCCAGGGATGGGAGCCTGGTGGGCTGCCGTCTATAGGGTCCCACAGAGTCGGACACGACTGAAGTGACTTAGCAGCAGCAGCAGCAGCATGGTGATTAAAATGGACACTCCAATATGCTACATTTAGAGAGAGAAAGGAAGCATGGGTCATAGTCCCTATTATATTAAATGGTTTATTTACATAGAGAAATAATACATCAGTGGTGGGTAAAAAATCTGCTGGCTCAGTGGTAAATATTCTGCCTGCCAATGCAGGAGATCCAGGTTCGATCCCTGGGGCAGGAAGAACCCCTGAGAAGGGAATGGCAACCTACTCCAGTTTTCTTGCCTGGGAAATCCCATGGACAAAGGAGCCTGGCAGGCTACGGTCCATGGCGTCACAAAGAGTTGGACATGACTGAGCAACTAAAATACCACCATCATCAGTGGAGTGAAAGGCTATAATAAAAGCGAACAATTGCTTCAAAGTCTTTACACCAATATTACACTCAGATAAAGTCAAGCTATCTGAATTTTTGTAAAAAGGCATCTGGATAGAATGCCCTTAGTTTTAACCAGATGAGTCTACTGATACCCTAATAAAGTAATAAGTAACATGCGCTAGCACCCAACCTTGTCAATTGTCAATGCATTTCAATCCCCTTTACTCTCCCTATTATTTTCAATCAATTCTAGCTTCCAAAGTTTTTACTCTACTTACTGGAATTTTAGTGCAGTTTTAAAATAATTTTATCCATCATATTTTTACATCGAGTCCATGTAACCAAACATTCAATCATAGATGTCTCTCACTTTGCATTACAAATGTGCTTCTGAGAAGTAATAAATTTAATGATATTTTAAATGCATTCTGGAAACTAATTATTTGAAAGCACATTGTGGTGAATTCTTTTGTAATTCAAATGTTATGTAAGCTTGTGCTGCCCTGAATTGGATTTTATTAAAACAGTATTCTAAGTACTAGCACTGATGAGAGAAATAATTCACACTAGACTACAAATGTTCAATGAATATAATTGAAGTATAGAGTATTTAAATAGCAAAAAGATACTTTCACCTTCAAAAGATGTTTAAACACCTGCTTGTATTTTAAAATAAGCTTACATGTAAATCCATGGCTGATTCATATCAATGTATGACAAAACCCACTGGAAAAAAAAAATAATAATAAAAAAATAAATAAATAAATAAATAAAATAAATAAATAAAATAAAATAAAATAAGCTTAAAGTCATGTTCAGGTCTATATCCATCCTTCCTGACTTTAAAAATCTGTCTTTCTAGTTGGGTTTATATAGAGTCTGCTTGAAGCCCAAGTAACAATCTTACAGTCCTAAGAACTTTTTTAAAAAAAGACTTCTTTTCATGCATGGCAAAATATAAAATAAAAGCACACATCAACCTCTGAGATGGCACCAAAAGGAATCCTTAAGGATCATTCTTCTCATAACTATCATTTAATCTCCATTTTGTTGACTAAATTTATCTTTTTGTGGCAACTAGATTGCAAAATACTTTAAAAAAATAACCAGAATCACTTTTCGGAACTTTGTTTACTAAAAGACCAAAGATTGTTATCTAATCTGCATACCACCACAGTGAAGGTTACTCATTTAAGGAAGATGGCTTTAAAACCCTCTATCTTTATACCCATCTATGTTTATCTTACCAGTAACACATAAGAGACAGGAGCAAATTGTAATTGCAACCTAAGGGATCGTTTCATTTGCAGGTTTTTTTTTTTTAATTTAAAATTTCTTTCTAAAGGAGAATATATCAATCCATCTAACATATTTATTTCTACCCTGTACTTACTTGATGCATGAAGTGTACAGTGATGAACGTGGCCTTGGGACCTACCTTCAGAGGGCATATAATCAGTCTGCTGAAAAAAAGAAAGCCTGTATGTAAACAACAAAGTATTGCTGTGATTACGGGATGTAGACAGAGTGCCAGAGAAGGGGGGAATTATCTCCAGCTGGAGGAAAGAGGAAATCATTCCCATATCCATGGACAAATTCCAAGCCTTCTCAGTGGAGCACATCCTGTGGCCAAGGGTCCAGCCATGCAGGCAGGGGTCCCCTGGAGAGTTGCAGGTAGCTCTGTTTCTTTAGGCAAGAGACCTGTGTGCATTGGGGGAAAGTCAAAGCACGTAGGGCCTTGAGTGCCAAGTTGAGCAAACTGAACAATTTTCTATGCAAAGTCTTGTATAGTCAAAGCTATGGCTTTTCCAGTAGTCATGTACAAATGTGAGAGTTGGACCATAAAAAAGGCTGAGTGCCAAAGAATTGATGCCTTAGAATGTGGTGCTGGAGAAGACTCTTGAGAGTCCCTTGGACTGCAGGAAGATCAAACCTGTCAATCCTAAAGGAAAGCAACCCTGAATATTCGTTGGAAGGACTGACGCTGAAGCTGAAGCTCCAATACTTTGGTTACCTGCTGTGAAGAGCCGACTCACTGGAAAAGACCCTGATGCTGGGAAAGATTGAAGGCAAAAGGAGAAGAGGGTGACAGACGATGAGATGATTAGATAGCATCACTAACCCAATGGATCTGAATTTGAGCAAACTCTGGGAAGGACAGGGAAGCCTGGTATGCTGCAGTCCGTGGGGTTGCAAAGAGTCAGACACGACTTAGCAACTGAACAACAAGAATAGGTAGTAATGGGAGAATTTGGAACAGGAGAGGATTATGGTGCAACGTATAGTTCAAGAAAATTAGTCCTCTGCTGTTGTATAACATGGATGGAGAAGGGAGAAAGGATGCTCAGAGCGTGAATGCAGACAGAGGATGTCACCGTCATTAAGGGGTGAGCATATGTGACCGAATGAGGCCAGACAGCTCAGTGCAGGAAAACCATCCTGAGAATCAGATGTGTTAAACTGTCAGGAGGGATGGAGCCTGTTATGGGGACGGTGGAGGGAGAAGACATTTAAGTATTCATCTCCACGCCTGGGAGAGGGAAGGTAGCATTGAATTAATAGAAATGGGAAAAACAGACCCAGAAACAGGCTTGGGAATAAAATAGTAATCTTGGTTTACATGCCCTATACAATGTTCGATGTCAGTGTTTCACACTTTCTGCAAAAGAGTGATTTCCACAATTTATTAGTCAAGCATTTGCATATTCAGATACTTTTTTCTTTCTGAATTAATATAAGGGTTTCATTAATTTACTAAATTACATTGCTGGAATATGGCAATTCCCTAATATTTGGAACTAATATTAGTTCCTTCATGGATATTTGCCGCTACTCAGTGGCTCAGTTCCTAGCAACTAACCTCTTTAATTAGAGAAAATAATGAAATGAGTGTAAATCACATTCTGCTTTTGGAAATTCAGTCATCTGTGTGATGTCAGCCTTCATTTTAGAGTTATTTAAAAAATGTATGTAAGAAGTACACGGAGTTAGTTTATGATCTATGTGTGTTGGTGGAGATACTGTCCTTGGTACCCTATGAGATTGGTTGTAGGACCCTGAAAAAAAGGGTGAAAGTGCTGGTCATGTCCGACTCGACTCCTTGTGACTCCATGGACTGTAGCCCACCCGGCTCCTCTGTCCCTGGGATTCTCCAGGCAAGAACACTGGAGTGAGCAGCCATTCCCTACTCCAGGGGGTCTTCTAGACCTAGGGATGGAAGCCAGGTTTCCTGCATCGCAGGCAGATTTTTCACTGTTAGAGCCGCCAGGGACCCTCCCTGGTGCCAGAATTTACGATGTAAAGTTCCTTATATAAAATGGTGCAGTATTTGCATTTAACCTAAGCACATCCTCCTATGTACTTAAAATTATCTATAGATTACCTATAATACCAAATGCAATGTAAATACTGTGTACGTAATTTCCTGCATGTGGCAAATTTCAGGTTTTGCTTTATGGAACTTTCTGGAATTTTGTCTGGATATTTTCGATACACAGTTTATTGACTCTGCAGATGTAGAACTCACAGATACAGAGAGTTGACTGTATTTCTTTAGAACATGGCCTCCAAAGTTTTCCTGTAAAGGAATCAATTTTTATTTCTCTGAATTTTTTGATAAGTGAAAAATAGATTATAAGATTAAAGGTATTGTTTATAAATGTAATATTTGTATACAGAATTATCTGTACTTTCCTGATCATTAATGCTTCTGTGGTAAGTCTAAACATTAGCCCTAAATTTGCATGTTACTTTGTACAGAATAGGAAAGAAAATAGTGTATTTCCAATATTTAATAGAAAGTCCAAGGAGCTGTTTATAAGTGTTGGTTGTATGTACTTTTAAGAGCAAAATAATATTTTTAGAGTGTTGTGAATAACTCCAACACAATTAGGTAAGTCAGAAGTGTTGGGATTATGTTTATTCATTTAAATCAACTGTGCAGATCAGTCATTACTAATCTTGAGAGACTTTTCTATATCTTCTTTTACTTTATATTTCATCTTAACCTTCCATTTTAATTTAGTGATTATGTTTTGACATCAAATAACCAGATTCCAACATTGACTCCTTTGCAGAAAACAGATACAAATTATAAGACTTTCCCCAACCTCATTCTTGATCAATAGACCATGAAGTACTGCTTAGAGGGTCTACTTGAAACCATTTGAAAAAACTCCCCAAATCACGTGACTGACATTTATAGGATTTTCTAACTAGTCCTGCAGTATTAAGATAGTGCCGTATGCACAGTGTATTTTATGAGAACTGATTCAAATCCCCTATGTGATGCAGTTGGGTTTCAAACATCATTGTATTAATAATTCCTGAGAAAATCCAGTATGTCACAATTCACTCCATAAACAACATATGGAGACATAAAATATTTTATAAGAAACCTTTGGAAATCAGGGAATCTTAGATTAATGGTGTATTACAATTAAGAGGAAAAAGCCCATGTGCTTATTAACTTTTTGTAGTGTAAGTATCAAAAAGTGAAAAACAAGAATAACCACAAAACCTCCCTCAACCTGGAAAACTTAGGACTATCTATGGAACCCAATATGTTCTGTAGATAATGTATTTCATTGCTGAATGCAGTTGATCTTACTGAGAATAATTCAATGAATATAATGCCATTTTTCTACTGTTTCAATTATATTTTAATACTGGAAGAAATGTGTGAGACTTAGTGAATTCTGCCATGATTAAAACTTAATTCCATCTATTAATAGCCATTGTATTCTATTAAATCTGGTAGAAAAGATTTATACTGCCATTTATTTCCATTCTTAATCATTGGAATGAAAGAGAACATATCAGTGTGCTTCTTAAAATGGGCTTGGATTATGAATTAAATATAAAACTGTAGCTGAAAAAACAGGAAGGTGTTTTAAAATGAACGAAAAAGAAAATCTTAGAGCGGCGATGGTCTGAGGTTGGATTGTTTCACCCTCACTTCCTTCTCTTCCCTCACCTCCTTTTCCTCCTCCTCTTCTCCTTCCACTTCCATCCATCCCTTCCGACTCTTTCTTCTCCCTTTCCTCTCCTCCTTCTTCTTCCTCTTCTTCTCTTCCTTCCTCTCTCCCCCGCTCTCTCTTCCTCCCTCCCTGAAAATAATTCCAAACTTTGTCACGAGGTGCTATAGTACATTCTGGAAGTAATACATATAATGCTATTTAACTATTACTTAAGCAATAAATACAAATAATTGCACTTAGATGCATACTGAAGAAGAAAATCATGGTGTTACAGCATGTACAATTTTAAAATTTAAACCTTTCATTTTGAGATACTTGTAGCTTTCACATGCAGTGTAAGATATGATATAGACATCCCGTGTACCCTTTATCCTATTTCCCCAGATGGAAACATCTTACAGCACTCTAGCTGACCTCACAGCCGGTGTATGGACGCTGACACAGTCAAGACCGAGGACATTTCCATCGGCACAAAGATTCCCTCGTACAGTTTCTTTGCCCCTCCCCATTTCCTCCCCACCCTGACTCCCTCCTTAATTCTTGGCAGCCATTAATAATGTGATAATATAATATGATATGATGTGAACATTGAAAATTATGAAGACTATTTTTTAGAGTCATTCTATTCTTTTTGCAGCCATCTGCCTCCAGTGCAGGAGACGTGGGTTCAAATCCTGGGTTAGGAAGGTCCTCTGGAGAAGGAATGGCAACTCACTCCAGTATTCTTGCCTGAGAAATCCCATGGAAAGAGGAGACTGGCTACAGTTCATGGGGTCGCAAAGGGTCAGACATGACTTAGCAGCTAAACCACCACTGTTTCCTTCCCACCCTGACTCCCTCCTTAATTCCAGGCAACCATTAATAATGTGACAATATGATATGATATAAATATTTAAAATTATACAGACTATTCTTTTAGAGCCATTTTAGGTTCACAACAAAATGAAGAGGAAGGTGCAGAGATTTCCCCATACACTCCTTGTCCCCAAACATGCATGGCCTCCCCATTGTCAATATTCCCCACCACAGTGGTGCATTTGTTAAAATTTGTGAACCTAAGTTGATGTGTTATATTCAAAGTCCATTGATTACATTTTAGGTCTTTCTTGGTATTCTACATTCTATGTGTTAGATGCTCAGTCGTGTCCAACTCTTTACAACCCTATGGACGGTAGCCTACCAGGCTCCTCTGTCCGTAGAATTTTCCAGGCAAGAATACTGGAGTGGGATGCCACTTCCTTCTCTAGGGGATCTTCCTGACCCAGGGATCAAACCCGAGTCTCCTGCATAGCAGGCGGATTCTTTACCATCTGTAGGGAAGCCCCTATATGCCATGGATTTAGACAAATGTATGATGACATGCATGCATCACTAATGAATTATACAGAGTATTTTTCAATGCTCTAAAAATCCCCTGAGCTCTACCTAAGCCTGCTAAAGGACACTCTTGGTTTCTTCTAAGTTTTGGCAATTATGTATAAAGCTATGAGCAATGTTTGTGTGTAGGTTTCTGTGTGACACGACTTTCCAACACTTTAGAGCTTGATCGCTGGATCACATGGTGAGAATCTGCTTAGTTTTGTGAGACCCTCCCAAAGTGTCTTGCCAGCCACCTGTGATGGACAGCTGAGGATGAGAAACTGTGTAGTGTGGAACTGGACCAAGCTATCAGCCAGCCCCCAGCTGACTGGGCCACTGGTCACAGAAGTGTTCAGGAACCCAGCTGAGGAAAGAGAAGCTGTCCAGCTGAGCCCAGGACAAACTGCTTCATGTTAGAATTTTGAGTTAAGTGATGATTATTTTCTAATGTGTAAGTTTTGGAGGTTTGCTAGTTAAGCAGCCAACCTATTTGTTGCCTTTGGTTTTTTTCCATTTGCTTGTTTTTTAAATTTATTTATTTTAACTGAAGGCTAATTACTTTAAAATACTGTAGTGGTTTTTGCCATACACTGACATGAATCAGCCATGGGTGTACACGTGTTCCCCATCCTGAGCACCGCCCCCCCACCTCCCTCCCCATCCCATCCCTCAGGGTCATCCCAGTGCACCAGCCCTGAACACCCTGTCTCATGCGTTGAACCTGGACTGGCGATGTGCTTCACAAATGGTAATATATGTGTTTCAGTGCTATTCTCTCAAATCATCCCATAGTCTTTGGACTTAAGATGCAAGGGTCTGAACTAGGAGGATGGTGAGAAAAGTCGAATGGAAGGAGCTGATACAAAAGTCATTTCATGTAAAAGAGGGAAATAGAGCCTGTATGAAAATAGCTTTCATTTGGTGCCACATCTGTGCCCATTCTATATGCTTTATCTCGTTTAATCTTCAAAGGACCCCTATATAGCTATCATTTCCTGCTTTCCTGTATATAAAAGACCGAGCTTTGGGGAAATTAAATAACTTGCCCAGGTTTATGTTTCGTTGGAATTCAGATCGGGTCTGAGTCGGAAGCCCTCGCTCTTTCTCCCACGTCATAACCAGAGGAATAGTAAAAATTTCATCAGCAATTTCCAGCCTTGCTCAATCTTTCCCTGCACTGCAGGGCCAGTGTCCCTGAATTTTAACCAGAGGTCTAGGCAGCTCTAGACTCCCTAGGTTAAAAGTTCATTAAAGGCTATTCTGATTTTTTTTTTGTCAGAGGGCTGCGTTGAACGTGTTTGCAGCCGTCAGCCGGTGGGGAGAGAGCAGCTGTAACTATTTTGTGATAAGAACAGGCAAACTTCTCATTCTGGAGTAAAAAAAGACTCCTGTGAGGGTGGCTTGGGGCAAGAAAGAAACGAGAGACAGAAAGCCTGTAGGGTCAGTATTTACAGAAGAAATACTGAATCCTCAAAATGTAACCAGCTTTTTTGCACTGTTTTCAACTTATTCCTAAATATGTTCATATCTGAATTGCACACCATAGGCAGACCTTGTCTACCAGGCCAGCTCTGGATCGTCTAGGCCATCAGGCTGAAGAATAACAGCTAATCCAGTCATACCCCAGCCCCCATGCTTCGCAAATATATACAAATAACGTTGGCAGGATCAACACTTAATAAACTATAGGAAGAAATAAAAACACGACATTTGTAAATGTCACATATCTATTTCTTCTTCGGTCAGAAGAGATCCTCTATCCATTTGAGTTTAAAGTGACATATTTGTCTTTTATGATAGGGGAATAGATCCTTTTGAATTGTTTCACTTCATAGGCACAAAAAAGAAAAAGACCGCAAGAAAACAAAAGTAGCCTAAAAGTCTGAGAGTTCGTTTTTCTCTTTATAGAATCAGTCAGAATGAGCAGCTTCCTTGCAGTCAGCAGGTACCTGGGCTCTTTCTGTCTTCCTGCATCGTGCTTCCAGCGTGTGGTTTCACTTCTCAAGGTTATTCACAGTGGCTGCTGGAAACCCAGCGATGGTGTCCACACTGGAGATATCTGGAAGGAAGAGGAGAGACATGTAAAGCAAAACAAAAAATGAACATTCAAAAACCCACATCCGGAGTTACCTCTGTTTTTTAAGGAGACTTTTCAGTAGTTCTGTGGAACCTGAAGAAAGACCAGTTAACCTAAGCCGTGGACCAGGAGTTGGTCATTTGTTCACATCTATAGCTGCAAGTTGCAAAATGGAGGCAAAGTCCGCACAGTTCAGTTACTAAGGAAAAAGAGAAAATGGTTCTTGAGGGACAACGAACATCTCTGACAATAAGGATGTAAGTGATTCATGTTAATACATGAAAAATTTCTCAGAATTTTGTTATTAAATTTTTATCCTTTCTTAGAACCAGAAACAGTCACATGTTCTGATTGGTTTAATGCTCTGTTAATGGCATGTATATGATGAATACAGTTTAAAAATAAACACAGTTTTGCATTTCAAAGTTCATCTAGGTTCTGCATGTTCTGATTTGGCTTTCAGCAAAAATAACACTGGCTCTTGGGCTTTAACAGTTCACTTTCTGTTAAATGTAGCACACGATGTTTCAATATTAGAAGCTGACAGAAAAATATATAATGCTTTTGTGTGTTTGTGGTTTGCATCTACGTAAACAAAGAATATATTTTTGCACTGGTTACTGGCCATTGTTAAAGCAATTGAATTATTGCCATTATCCATCATGTAACAGATTTGGATTTCTGGGAGAGAAATTAAAATACAAACTACCAGACAATGAATAAGTATGAATTTTAAAATATCCAATGAGAAAAAAAAAATAAAATCTACAAATAAAAAAGACCATAATCACCTGATTGTTATGAACCATCTGAATATAGTTTTCAAGATATTGTTCACTCTGAATAGAGAAAAAATGACTCCCACTGGATAAGAAAAAAAAAGCAGTAAGATCTAAATCTTAATCAAATGTTATTCAGACCTCTGTATCTAGGGGCTGGCTTTACAGGAACATTCAGAAAGTTGTGTGTGTTTCCAGGTCTCAAATGTTGCTTTAAAGACCTCATGTGGAATACAATTGCATTCAATAATTTCACATTGTATAACTAGAAATTCAAAGCCAGTAACAAGTATTTTTGTCCTCTTTTGAAATAAAGAATAATATCTTCATCGACTGACAAAAGGGATTCTTAGGAGCAGGGACTATGCCTTTAGGCTCTAGGATGATGACTTTTTAGTGTCTAAATGCAAACTTTAGTTGAATTACGGCTCTAATTGATGGGACTTGAAAATCAGAGCACCCACAGGCCACGTTGCTACATAGAACATTGTCATTTTCTTCCACACTGAATTAATTTTCAATCAACATTGTTTAAAAAAATGAGCAAGAGGAGAAACTGGCTACCAATACTCTAATGCTATTTCAAATCCCAAAGCACAAAGATTAATTAAGAACCAATTAATATAGAGGGTATACGTCAAAAGCAGATAAAGGAGAGATGATGAGGTCAAGGTAAAAGTCGTTTTTGTTTTCTTTTTCTGAAGCTTAGCTATAGCATAGCTATAAAATAGAGGAGAAGATAAAACTGCTGTTTGGATCATTTTTAAGAAATACACATATAAATTATCTTTGATGTTACTTACCCATAAGGTCATCACAACAGAGGAAGGCATCAGAAGCACTCAAAAAGCTCCTCTTGTAATTTCTCAGGAATAAGAGAATAACTGGGTAAGGGTGGAGGCCTTAGCATGAAGCTGAAAGTAGTGGAAGTGTTACTTGCTCAGTCGTGTCTGACTCTTTGCAACCTGTGGACTATAGCCCGCCAGGCTCTTATGTCCATGGAATCCTCCAGGCAAGAATACTGGAATGGGTTGTCATTTCCTCCTCCAGGGGATCTTCCCAACCTAGGGACTGAACCCAAGTCTCCTGGTTTCAAATTCTGGCCTATTTGTATAGTTGTGAGCAAGTATCTTCTTTGTGTTTGGCATGATGTGTTCTCAAGTATTCTTCCACACAGGGTCTTTCTGAGAAATGAATGAGAAATTACATGTGAGATACATAGAAAAGAATCTGCATAGAGTAAAACTCAATAAATATTCTTCTTCTTATTATTCAATTCCAAAATATGAGTTAAAGGAGAACTATGTAAAGATATTACATGAAACAGAAGCAATTGCACTGCATTTAGAGGGTATAGACTTATTACTATTGTATTGAAATTTTAATTAATTTATTTTAATTTAGCCTACTTGAGGGTAAGTACAAATAATATACTATCCTTGTCATATTTAGACAAACAAATAAGAAAATAGCCAGACAATATTTTTAGCAAGTTCACTTTTATTGCACTTATTTATATTACACTTATTTATTAAAGACAAATGTTCACACAAAATTGCAAAACTGAGAAATCGCATCTCAGATAAGAATGTTGTTTGTTGTTGTTCAGTTACTAAGTCATGTCCTACTCTTTGAGACCTCATGGACGGTAGCATGCCAGGCTCCGCTGTTCCCCCACTATAACATGGAAAATGTACTTGATTACAGAAATGTGTGGCAAAGCAAAGTCGTCATTTTAAAAGAAGGAAACAAGAAGAACTTGAAAGACAATGTATTGAAGTAAGCTGGATAGAAATGAGATGAAATGAGATATCTCATAGAAATGAGATACTATGAAAAAAGACTGCACATGGGTATTCAATTTTGGGGTTAGAAAAGGTTAAATCTTTAAATAATAATGGGCTGCAGGAAAGAACTAGTAGAAAATCTATCTTCACAAAAAGAGCATTGGACAAAATACTTTGGGGTCTGAGTTTTTCATTAATTATCTGTTTTTGTGAATAAGTTGGCTCTTATTCACAAAAGTTGAACCTCAGTTTTCTTATCTGTAAAGCAGGACGATTTTACTTGATAATTTCTAAGGTTTAATATCTCAAGTAGGAAAAAAAAGGATGGAAAGTTTGATGTGTAATTATATCCTTGCTTATTCTTTTGTTTTCTTGAAGGCATGACAGTTTTGCAGATAATCCTTCTAGATTTCACCTTTGTAAACACCCTCTAAAGGGCAGCGAGGCTATCTTCCCCACTAAGAGCTTTACAAGTATTGGAGGTAGGTGATAAAGGAGGCTGGGTACTGAAGAATTGATGCTTTTGAACTGTGGTGCTGGGGAAGACTCTTGAGAGTCCTTTGGATTGCAAGGAAAGCAAACCAGTCAATCCTAAGATAAATCAACCCTGAATATTCATTGGAAGGACTGATGCTGAAGCTGAAGTTCTAATACTTTGGCCACTTGATGTGAAGAGCCAACTCATTGGAAAAGACCCTGATGCTGGGAAAGATGGAGGGCAGGAAGAGAAGGGGGAGACAGAGGATGAGATGGTTGGCTGGCATCACCAACTCAATGGACATGAGTTTGAGCAAACTCTGGGAGATAGTGAAGGACAGGGAAGCCTGGCGTGCTGAAGGCCAAGGGGTTACAAAGTGTTGGACACGACTTAGCGACTGAACAGCAAAAACAGCAGGAGGTGGAGGTGGGAATACTAAAAAGGATGCTAAGCATCAAGACTCGGTGTTTGAAATCACTGTGCAGGTGCCCCACTTCTGGCTGGTGATGGCTCTGGGTCCAGTGTGCAAAGGGGCTCTTGGTCCTGGAGTCAGTCATTAGACAAACCACACTCATGGCCAGTCTCCTGCCTCTGTGGTGTAAAGCCAAGGAGGGCTTTGCTCTCTGTGTTCCTTTGTCTTGGTGGTACGCTGACACCTGATTATACATCATGCAATCACACTGCAGTGGAACCACATGTCAGCTGCGTTTCCCTCTGCTTTCTGAGTCTTCAATCCTCTCTTCCTCATGCCTCAGTGCTGTTCTTCCACGTTCTCCTCCTGCATCTTCTCCAATGAAAATCTCAGGTAAAAATAAAAATAAATTCCCGTTCTTGGATTTTTTCTCTCTGCGTGTGGTGTTTTCATGGAGTCGGCATGCCATACATTTAGCTGAGGGCATTCTGTTTTCCTGGCACTCATTGAGTGGTACCAAGAAACTGATTTTGACTTGCAGCATGGCAGATGACTAGGAGATAACTCAGTAAAGAAGAGAGGAAAGAGCGCCCTGGACTGAAGAAATAGTCCACACACCTGGTGGTAGGAAGCTGCGTCCAGGTTTGAGAAACGGAAAATTGGATTGCGGGACAGGAGACCTCAAGGCGGGAGGGAGAGAGAGAGAAAGAGAAGTTCCCCAAATAGCCAGGAAATTTTCTCATGTTGTCGGCCATGTAAAAATGGGTGGTCTTCATTCTAAGATTAACGTGGAACCACCGGAGAATTTTAAGCAGTGGAGTCGCGTGATCAAATCTGGCTGTGTTTGCTACATAAAGGCAGTGGATGAGGGTCGGTGAGGGTGGTCACAGCAAGGCCCCCTTGACATGTGATTGTGGTTTTTCAGGAGTCAGATCAAGTTAGTTCGGTCTATAGTTGGTCAATATGCTGGAGGAAAGATGGGTATTTTTGAGACCTACTTGGACGGTAAAGCTGTGGGACTCGGTAGACAGGATATTATGAGTGTCGCACTTAGTGTTTGCTCAGACAATGAATTTCTGCCATCACTGAGCAGGTGGATGGCCTGTTTTTCCTTACCTAGTTATTTGTTTTGCTGGGAGGAATTTCCAGATGTCCTAAAGTACTAGTGAGGATGAAGTGACTCTGCATATGGTCTGTGTATGAGTCCTGCTTTTTGTGACTTAGGGATGTAAAACCACAGTTCTGAGGGCAAAACTATCTCAGTGGTGCTATAGTAGCAGAGGTGGGGATATCTCAAAGCCAAAGGGAGGGGAAAACTCAGGAAGAGGTAAAAAAAAAAATCAAGAAAGTGGGAGAAGGAATTAAGGTTTTTTAGTGAATTGTAGGGATTGCGTGGGCAATTGCCACCACCAAATAATTATTAATTTTCTATATTGTCGTATTTAGCATCTATTGGAGAGGTTTTTGTTTGTTTTGGCCTTGCCACAGGGCACATGAGACCTTACATGAGTTCCTTGACCAGAGGTCAATCCTGGGACCCTTGCGTTGGAAATGCAGAGTCTTAACCACTGGGTTGCCAGGGAGGTCCTTATTGGCTAGTTATTTTCTAAAAAATCTTGCAGTATTCCTGAGAGTGCTTGAAAACCCTGGTTTTCACATCTCTTTTGGCACTTTAACTTCTGTTTGCATGCATTTGTGCTAAGTTGCTTCAGTTGTGTCCAACTCTCTGTGACCCCGTGGACTGTAGCCGGCCAGGGTCCTCTGTCCACTGGAACCCCCAGACAAGAATACTGGAGTGGGTTGCCGTGCCCTCCTCCAGGGGATCTCCCTACCCAGGGATTGAACCTATGTCTCTTACATCTCCGGCACTGACAGGCAGGTTCTATAGCCCTAGTGCCGCCTGGGAAACCCTGACTTATGTTTGGTAACTATTTAATCTCAGCCTACCGTAAAATTAAGCTGCAAAAACTGTTTTCTGTAAAGAGAGCTCTCAAAGGTACATTTAGTTGAGCTTTTTATTATATTTTATTTTGTATTTGGTGTATCATTAATATTAGTGAAGTTGCTTTTCTGACAGTTTAATAACTAGTTATTCTCATGGTGTTTGCTGTCAGAATCCTGACTCTCACAACTGAATGTGGCTATTTTAATTAATTGCTACTAAAAGAAGACAAAGGGGAACCACAATAATATTAAATGTTAAACTTAATACAAATATATATATATATTTATAATAGGTGAATATTATTCTTATGAGTTTTCATGAGGTATAACTAGCGCACGAGCTTGGAGACTGTGTTAGGCTGTTTCTCTGTACATACTAGTGGGCTGTGAACAATGATCATCATATAAAACTTAATAAATTCATTATACTCTACATCTGAGCCATGTTCTGAGTGTGTCTACAATGGAAAAGGACAACCACGCACCCAGAGTTTTTCTCAAGTTTGTGTAATGTATTTAATCAGTTAACAAAAATTCTAGCAGATCTCTATTTTTGGCGTAGAATTAAGTTTGTGCAAATAATGTTACAAACTTAACTTAATGTTACAAACTTACAAACTCTTATAGTTCTTACACATCTGTTCAGTCATATACGTTATAAACAGTAAGTCAAAAATCACAAAGCTCTAAGTCAAGTTGGTACAAGTCTATGAAAGCAATGGTATCTGAGTTGGTCAGATTGAATTCAATCTGATGTAAGATGCTAGTTTGCTATCGTGTCTGTCTAAAAGTCCATCCTCTACAAAGTGTCCAGAGGGATCTTCAGAAAATAGAAATCAGATCACTTGATTCCCTTGAGTGAAAACCACCAATCATTTTATTATTAATATGATGGAAACAAAAGCGCAGTTTACTTTGCATGGTCTGTCATCCATCCATGGTCTTTCCCCGTGAATCCTTAGTTGCTCTCATCCCAAGCTCCCCTGCTCTCTCTAAGCTCTGCCCACTTCTGCTCCATGAATGTGGCAGGTTTCCATTTGTTCCACCCTAGTCCTGGAATAGTTTCTTCCCTCCCCTGGAATAGCTTCTTCCTTGTTCATCCTATCTCATCCTATCTTCCTTCTCTATCATCCCTTCTCATCATTTGGATCTCGGTTCAGGTATCACGTCTTCAGAGAGGTCTCTGCTGAGCACTCTTTCCAAAGGATCTCAACCCATCTTCATTACAATAACCCCATCTTCCTGTCTTATAGTCGTTATACCATTTACGCATATCTCTATTTGCCGTACTTGGTTATGTTTATTTATTTCCTTTGTTTTTTTCCAACTGGATGTAAATTCCAGGAGGGTATGGATATTGTCAATATGATTTTACTGCTGAATCTCTAGTGCCTAGAACAGCAGGCTCTCAAGATGTTTGGCTGAGTCAATGAATGTCAGGAATAAATGAATAAACTTGGAAACCCGGTCGATCGGCTCGTCCTGTATCAGTAAATGGCGCCTCCTCTCACCCACTGTAGTTCAGTCGCTGTTGTGTCAGACTCTTTGTGACCCTGTGAACGGCAGCTCGCCAAGCCTCCCTGTTGCTCACTATCTCCTGGAGCTTGCCCACGTTCATGTCCATTGAATCGGTGATGCCATCCAACCACCTCATCCTCTGCTGCCCTCTTCTCTTTTGCCTTCAGTCTTTCCCAGCATCAGGGTTTCTTCCCCAGTGAATCGGCTGTTCACATCATCGGTTGCAGAAGTCAAAATCTTGGGGTCACACCTAACTTCTCCTTATTCTTCATTCTTCATAGAATCAGTCTTTACGTTCTGTTCATTCCGAAATAGCTCATAAATCCCTCTACATTATCTCTAGAATCGTTATTGTTGATTCTAGAATCTATGGTTGAGATTTCTAACTGGTCATTGTCTCCTGTCTTTCCCAGCTTCAGCATCCTCATGTCACTGCAGCCAGAATAAACTTTCAAATCACAGTGCCGGCTGTGTCTCTGCAATCCTTAAAACACTTTCACATTAAAACAGTTCCATGCTATAGCCACAGTGTCTTTTTTGCCCATCTGAGCTGCCTGAAGCTATGGACAGATTCTGGGAAGTCATAAAGTTCTGATGGTTTCCCATATGGGGTTTATGGTCTCTCTTTCTCTCTATGTGAGGGCTTTCCCTAGTACCAGGGCAGCTCACTCCATGCTCAGCCACCTGTCTGGAGCAGCTCTCAAACCAGTGAGAATGGCATCAGTGGGTGAAGCCCAGCCATCCAGGCTTCCATGGCCTTCAACCCCATCCACGTGTGATCTCAGAGGAATACCATATAGAATTAAGTCCTATTGCCTGTAGCCAAGCTGTTGTTGTTTAGTCGCTCAGCTGTGTCCAACTCTTTGTGACCCCGTGGACTGTAGCCCACCGGGCTCCCCTGACCATGGGATTTCCCAGGCAAGAATACTGGAGTGAGTTGTCATTTCCTTCTCCAGGGGATCTTCATGACCCAGGGATCGAACCTGTGTCTCCTGCGTTGGCAGGTGGATTCTTTACCACGGGGCCACCAGGGAAGTCCACCTGTATCCATAACCAGCTCACTAACAGACCTCTTCCTGGATTCTTCTCTTCCTCACTTGTGCATCCTGAAATCCACTCTCAGTTAAACCACCTGCTCTTGGGAAACCACTAACAATGATACATGACTTGTAACAGCTCCTGGATCTGACCTTTACATCTCTCCCTCCCCTGGTGAGCTTTCCCAGGCAACAACCACTTCCTACCCAAATCAACCTTGTTTTTTGGCCACACTAATTCCTTTTTTAAAAATATATAATGCAATGTATTTATTTATTGGTTACTCCTCGAAGCTTGCAGGATTTGAGTTCCCCGACCAGGGATTGAACCCGATCCCTGGCAGTGAAAGCGCCGACTCCTAACCACTGGACCTCCAGGGAATTTCCCAAACTAATTCTTGAGTGTATCATGCTCTTTCTAGCTCTATGAGCCTTTGCCTACTTTTGCCTACACCTTAAATGCTACCTCCATCCTCCAGCTGCTTACCAAGGGTTTTTTTGTTCTAACAGGTATCTCATGAATGCATGTCCAAATAATCGGAGCCTGAAATGAATTCCTCCTCATGCAATTCCACATAGAAGTCAAATTATTTTGGTTTATTTTTGCACAACCTATTATGGAAATATTGCTAAAATTCTGAGAAGATACGCAAGCAGAACATTAACATACAATAGTTTTTTTTTTTTTAATTTTCAGTATGTTTTTCTTCTTAATGGGCTTTGAATTAACCAGGTGCAAACTATCAACTATTTTCATGTGGAAACCATGGAATATTCGGCTGTTCAGAGAGTACATTTATTTGAATAACATGATTTTTAATAAGCTAGTATTAACTTAAAGTTTTCCTTTTTAAAAAAGTCAAGTCCTTTTCTATGGTGGATTATCACATTATTATTTTTAATATGGCCTTCTTGCCAAAAATGTTCCCCCAGAGTAGCATTTACTTGGTTTTAAATAAACTTTTAAGTTGTATTAGCAAGAGCCGAAGTGATGATGGAATTAGACGTTTTTATTTTATTGCAATACTCTTAGCAAGATATAGGGCTGATGCTAAGCATGTAATTAGGGCATTTGGTATAATCCGTGCTTTAACATGATCTGAGATGATAAACGCCAGTTACGGCGAACATGTTACTGCTCCTTCTACTGTTACTTCTTTGCTTTCTCATTAATACCTTGTGTTCCTTTTCTTCTACAACGTTTTAAATTAGATAAGATTAATAAAAATCTAAAGTGCCTCCAGAAGGGTGACATCTATTGATCTGATAACATTTAGAAGAATAGGTGGTCAAAATTCACTAGTGCCGCTAGTGAATTTACACAATAAATTCATAGTTTATACTTCATAAAGAGGCGCATTTTTATTCACCTCTTTACAACTTAGATCTGAGAAATTTCCGCTCACTGTGCAAAACTCAAAGACACGTTCCTCGGCCACCTACGTTACTCTAGAATACCAGTGTTTCCATGCACCATGCCATTCTCCATCAATCCATTTTCTTCTTTTTAAGTTTTTAATTGGAGGATAATTGCTTTACAATATTGTGTTGGATTCAGCCATAGGGATACATATGTTCCCTCCCGCTTGAAACCTCCCACCTCCCACCCCTCATACCGGTCAGAATGGCAATCAACAACAAAAATCTACAAACAATAAATGCTGGAGACGGTGTGGAGTGAAGGGAACCCTTTTGTGCTGTTGGTGGGAATATAAATTGATACAGTCACTATGGAGAGCAGTATGGAGATTCCTTACAAAAACTAGTAATAGAACTACCACGTGACCCAACAATCCCACTACTGGGCATATACCCTGAGGAAACCATAATTGAAAGAGATGCATGTACCCCAATGTTCATTGCAGCATTGTTTACGGTAACTAGAACATGGAAGCAATGTAGGTGTCCATCGACAGATGAATGGATAAAGAAGTTGTGGTACATGTACAATATTACAATCTGTTTTAGACATTGATAACTGTGTCTTTAATGTAGCTCTTCTCACTGGGCTAACTAGATGAAGATCCAAGTTGCATCTATTTTTTCACCACTATATTCCTAGGTCTTAGCATAATACCTGATGCATAGTACGTACTCAGAAAATGTTTGAAACTTCCTTCAGGTTGCCTCTGTGTTTATTTTTCTAGCATGCATAGAACTTCAGTGGGTAACTTCATTTATTCATATGTCCCTACATTTAACTTTAGTTACACATTTATGTATTCTACAAACCTTTATTGAGCTTCTGGTTTGTGCTGTTGGATTAGGCCAGGTACTAGTGCTTTAAAAATGAAAAACCGAACCCTTTTTCTTAAGAAGGGAGATAGGTAAAATATCATTAAAATACAGTAGAGGCAGGAAGGAAAGAAGTCAAGATAAATTAAAAAAAAAAATAAAGACCTGTCCCTAACTTTTTGTTTCTCTTTTCTGATTCTACTATAGAGACTGAATGTCCTTAGTGTTTCAGCATGGCTTATGGTTCCAAATAAATAGCAATGACCAAGTAGTATAAACACTTTGGGAAATAGAAGGAATACTTTACTGAGACACTTAAAAATATTCAGAATAACAGTGACAGTCCAGCCTTTCTTTCTAGGTAGGTTTTACCTTAAGTCTGGAGAAGGAAAAGGCAGCTCACTCCAGTGTTCCTGCCTGGAGAATCCCATGGACAGAGGAGCCTGGCGGGTACAGTCCTTGGGGTTGCAAAAGAGTCAGACATGCCTTAGCAACTGAACAACAAAAAGCCTTGTCAGTGGGTCTCCAAGTTTGCTCTAGGGACCATCAGCTGGAAGGTTGTTAGAAATGTAAACAGTAGGCCTCTCTCCAGACCTCCCCAGTCAGACTCCAGAGGTGGGGCTTGGCAGTTTGTGTTTTAACAGGCCTCCCTGTGGGTCTCCTATGCGGTTTAATGTGCTCATTCGTGTCCCACTCTGCGACCCCATGGGCTGTAGTCCGCCAGGCTCCTCTGTCCATGGAGTTTCCCACGCAGGGATACTGGAGCGGGTTGCCATGCCCTCCTCAAAGGATCTTCCTGAGTCGGGGATTGAACCCGCGTCTCTTACGTCTCCCGCATTGGCAGGCAGGCTCTTTGGCACCAGCGCTCCTTGGGAAGCTAGTCTAATGTTGGAGAACCGCTGGTCTAGAGGGCTCTCCACCCTGTACCTCCGGCCCCGCCAGCTTTCCCAGTGCAGAGTTCCTCCATCTGCCCGTACCTGTGTTATCAATTCAGAAGTCAAACCTGACTCCATATGGTTCCTGAGACACAGAATCTGGGCTGACCGTTGCACGCTGATGATGCGGGTTCCGTCACCAGCTGGCCTCTTTGCCGACAAGCCGGCAGCCAGGACGATCCTCCACGTGTGTTCTGACCTCCTCCCAGCCACTCGTCTTTCCCCGTCTATTTTGTGTCACCCGAAGAGCATTCACTAGTCTAAAGGAAAAGCAATAGGAATTTAGAACAAGTTTAATAGTAGATATTTGCAGCATTTAGTGTGATAAGTCAGTGAAAAGCGTTTGAACCCATCAAAGGCCATTTTTTTTTTTTTTACTCTATGAGTTTCAGGTTTTTTTCTTTGTTTGTTTTTGCTATAACACCAGTCCTGAGTGTCTTGAATCTTTAGTGTGAAGCTGTAATAAAAATGAGAATGAATGAGCCTATATACATCAACATAGGTTCCTTACTTCCTGAAATATCGGGTATACAAAGACACACACAATTGTTTTTGTTCTTCAATACATAACGTTCTTTTAAAATGTATCTCAGAGTTTTGTGTTTTTCTTCCAAAATGTATTTCAGAGTGTTTTTTAGTCATATCCAACTCTTGCGACCCCATGGACTGTAGTCCGCAAGGCTCCTCTGTCCATGGGATTCTCTGGGCAAGAATCCTGGAATGGGTTGCCACGCCCTCCTCCAGGGGATTTCCCGACCCGGGGATTGAACCTGTGTCTACTGTGACTTCTGCACTGCAGGCAGATTCTTTACCGCTGAGCCACTGGGGAAGCCCTAAATACAGTGTTCTTTTAAAATGTATTTCAGAGTTTTTTGGTTTTTGTTTTTCAAAAATGTTTAAATTGTTTGCTTTGTAATGGGTGGCTTACAGAGTTTCGCCACTCTGAAAATTCTGACTTTCCCTTAATGGCTGAATTGATTTTTCAGAGAGGAAAGGCTTGCCATTTTTCAACTCAAAGCAAATAAATTTATCTTACTGTTCTATTTTTTATACTGTCTCAAACACATATCTAATAGCAGTTCAAATGGCTTTTGAAAATTAGAAGAGTAAAAAAGTATGGGGAAACTTTCAATTAAAAATATCTCACTTTGTCCTTTGAGCTATTTTCTATTTACTAGGACATTATTTAACATTGAAAAATTAATGTTAAGACTCTCTGGAGGGTGCAGTGCTGTGATGAAGATTGTAAGAGTTGCCTAGAAAATACAGAGAATATCAATCTACAAATCAGTCATTCCATAAATGTCTTAGAAATGCCAGCTTCGTGCAAGACACGGCTCTAGATTCTAGAGTGAGATTGGAGATAACACTTAAATGGAAAAATACACATGAAAAGCCAAGTTATAATATCAATATTAATAAGAAGTTGCTATTGTATAGCTCGTTTAAATTATACTCTTTGATCCTACGGTGCAGGAAGAGAAAGAATTATTACCCTCACTTCCACATGGGAAAACAGGCTGAGACTGGCGAACATCAAGTGTCTTACCCAAGGTCCTGAATCTCTAGGGTAAGAGTCAAAGCCAAGATGAAGAGTGACTGGTTAGCCTCCTGGCAGAGGATTTGTTCTATGTTGCCGCTTATAAAAAAACATAGCAAACAATAACAACAATAATCAGAAGATGGTGCATGGTGGATTTGTGAGTGAATAATCTGGTTATATTAGCAAAATGCTTTTCTCCAGCAGTGATGGTTGGGAATTCTCTCTTTGAAGGAAAGAAGGATGCATCTGATTTGGAGCCAACCAATCTGAAAGTCAAAGAGCCTGGTCTTGGGGAAACAATCTCACCAGTAGTGAAAGGAAGAAATGGTGTGGGGAAACCCTGCGTGGATCCATGGTCTGCCATGGATGAATGCACACCCTTCGACTTTGATAGGCTGTCCTGATGTTTGCCTAGGCCTCTCAGTTTATTTGCAGAGACTGCCGTGAGCTCCCAAGGTCTAGTATGGTTAGCCCTTGGGGGCCACATGAATGCTTGTGAAGTCCAGTCAGTTCCAGACACTGTGTTTTTGTCCAACTAAGACAATGAGGCAATGGTTCTTCGTCAAGATCTTTCGGGTCTGTTGTCCTTGGATATTGTTTGGTAATTCTAATTATTTTAAAATTAGGATATAACTTTCTTTGTTCCCCGCCTGTGAGGTCAGAGGGTGTGGCTCTGGTCCTTGTGCTTTTAACACGACTCTTTGGAGGGAAAAGCCATGTTGTTGGAGGACACAGCAAGGGTCCGCCTCCGTTATCATTAAAATCAGACTCTGGAAAGAGAGTCCAGGAATAATGCTCAGGACACTCAAAGCCCTTGGCAGGTCCTTGCTTCTTTCTTCAGAGCAGCGGGCATCAGACAGTAGATGGCAGTGTGACATGAGGAATTTAAACCTTGGCAGAGGCTTGCTTGAAACCAGCCCAGTTAAAATGGCTTTTTGACTTGGAAGCATTTATTAAATGAACCTTCCGTCAGAGTTTTGTCTGGTGGCCAGGAACCCGCCCTGGAAGGTTCTGGCAACCCACAGGTGCGGCTCTAAGTTCTTTGTTTGAAGTGAGTCTGCTGCCCAGCTGGGAAGCAAGGTGGGGGCTTTTGTGCACAAGTTCGTTTTCACCGAGCCAAGCAAACTGACACTCAACTGTCCTGGCACTCCTGTGCCCCTGGCAAAGTTGGCATCTGCCTTCTTCGCCTTTGCAGGGAATTCATCCTATTTCCACGTATAAGGGGAAACCTTGAAATGTACAAAAGAATAACCATGCTTCAGGTTTTTACCTAATCTTCACCTTCCTTTCGGCCCCAAATCCCTTAAAAACCAGGGGTAAGGAGTGGGATGATTTCTAAACTCAAAAGCAGATGATTACATGAGAGAATTTCCAAGTTAATCTGCAAGGATACTTACTACTCCCCATGGTTTATCAAAGAATGGACTCTATTCAGAATTTGTAAGCAATCGTGGAAAAGAGAAGAATGTCGAAGCTGGTTTGGGCCTCGTTTCTATTTCAGACTCTTCGCCAGTGCAGGATTTGGTACCTTTGATTAGTCCGCTAAATTTGTCTCCCTCTGGAACATGTTACAACAAGAAAGTGTATTTTAAGTGGGGAAGGAACAACTAAAAACATTTGATTTACTCATTATTTTACTTAATAGAAAAGAGGTCAATAGTTCTGAGAGGATCCGTGCCCTACATGCAGTGATTATAGAATTAAAAAAAGGCGCACTGTCAGAGTGTCATAAAATTAGTAATTTTTCTGCTTTGTCTGTATGTTGAGTGCTAAGTTGCTTCAGTCAGGTCCTACTCTTTGCGACCCTGGGACCGCAGCCCGCCAGGCTCCTTGGTCCATGGGACTTTCCAGGCAAGAATACTGGTGTGGGTTGCCATGCCCTCCTCCAGGGGATCTCCCCAACCCAGGGATCGAACCAGAGTCTCCTGTGTCTCCTGCATTGGCAAGCGGGTTCTTTACCACTGTGCCACCCAGGTTGTGGACCAACATAAACATATCTCCTAAATTTTAGATGCAACTTCTAAAAATGTCATTTCTAGAGTAGTGGAAACTTCAGCTCATGTATGATGTTGTATTCATTATTTAACCTCTCTAAGCTCCTCTTTTCCCAGCTGTAAGATGGAAGTAATAGAGCACTTACTTCATAAAGCCCAATGCATGATAACCATTAGCTAGTGTAATAAGCCTGAGCTAATAAATATTAGCCATTATTGTTAAATAGATATTGATGAATACAGTTATATTTTCAAAGTTACTTTCTTCCCACTTCCCCAAATAATTCAAAAATATAGTGACTGCTAATAATATTCTATACCAAAAAATCTAGTTGGTAAATCTGCTTAAAAAAGGATGCATTCTGAAAGGAGTTGGGACTATTTACAGAACACTAATTTTTATCAATGACCTTCAGAGAAGAAAGGCATGAGTATTAAGTATTTGCCAAAAGTCATATAAATCTCTTCCTTTTATTAGGTAGAGTTTCTTTTCACCATATGAGAATGGGCATCAGATATTGAAGGATTAGAATGTTTAGGCATGAAAATATAGTCACCTTCAGAAAACTGGAGCCTTCTGAGGAGATGTTCTGTGACCAGAACTTAAGTTTAGTATGAGCAAGAATAAGAGGAATTGTCCAAATGAGTTATATTTAAAAGTATCAAAAAGTTCTTTCCCAACTTCACCACTTTTATTTTTTTGTATTTTCCTCAGGTTGTTTTTACATTTTGTTTTGTTTGAATTAGTTTTTCTAAGTCAAGGTGTCTGGCTCTGCCGTTTCCAAACTTGGAGAACTCGAACCGATAGTTGAATGCCTCTCGGTTTCACCTATAAAAATCAGGAGTAACAATGCCTCAAGTTCTGATGAAGTGAAATTAGCAAAGACACAGAATACCCTCAGCTCATTTTGGAACATAGTATGTCCTCATTCAATAAAAGCCAGAGATATAGTTACAGTATTAGAAAACTATGGAATAGAGTTATGGCTGAAAAAAATCACAGAATCAGTCTAAGCTCCTTATTTTAAAAACAAGGAAGTTAGTGACTAGAAAGGGTAAATAAAAATCAGTAACACTTATTGTATTAGTATTAGCCGGGTGTCTCCATATGGAACCGTTAGGGGATACGGATAGGTAGGTAGATAGAGACTTTCATGTGCTCAGTCGCTCAGTCGTGTCTGACTTTTTGAAACCCCATGGACTGTAGCCCACCAGGCTCCTCTGTCCATGGAATTCTCCAGGCAAGAATACTGGAAGTAGGTTGCCATTTCCGACTCCAGGGGATCTTCCCAACCCAGGGATTGAACCTGAGTCTTATGGGTCTCCTGCATTAGCAGGTGGATTCTTTATCACTAAGGCTATCTGGGAAGCCCATACATATATAAAACATGCATAATTATTGTGAGAAATTGGCTTACATGATTATGGAGCTGAGAAGTCCTAAGCTTTACAGTTGGCAAGGTCTAGTTACTAGTTTGAAAGCTGGCAGGCATGAAACTGAGGAAAACCTCATTTTTCTGTTTGAGTCTGAAGGGAGAGAAAGACCAGTGTCCCAGCTCAGAGGAGTCTGGAAGTTTCCTGCTAGTGGATCGGCTTTTGGTCCAGCTAGTGCTTCAACTGATTGGATGAGGCCCAACCATGTCAGAGAGGGCAATCTGCTTTACACAGTCTACCTGAGTAAATATTAATTTCACCCAGAAACACCCTCGCTGACCCCCCAGAATAGCCTTTGACCAAATATCTGGGTATCCTGGGGCCCAGTCAGGTTGACCCAAAAGTTAATCAACACGCTGATGTGAACCTACTTTATACTGCTATTGATATTTAGGCTTCTAAAGCAGCCTGTGTAAGGAAAACTTGAGTCCTACTTGTCCTGTTTGCTCAAGTATAACATTTCTATTTTATCCTCAATGTGTTTAGGCTCTTCTCTTCCTAAGACAAATCTACCTTCTCTGGCTTTGAAAATGCTACTGTGTTAATAGCTTCCCTAGGTGGAGGGGGCACTATTTTGTTATAAGGCCTTGAAGCAAAGCAGTTCCACATGTACAGAGCTGGCTGTAAATTCAGGTGTAGGGGCCTTGTGTCCCAGTCCCTGCTTGTAACTTCTTGGTATTGTCTCTGCCTTAAAGCAGCAGAAGGAGGCAGCAGCAAGTCTAAGTCAAGATGTCTGGCCCTTTGTGTTTGACCTGCGGAAACTCTGGCCCCAATTCCAGCATGCGCAGTGGGGGTTTCCCTCCACCAGCCGGCAGCTCTGTTCTTTTATTTCCTTTTTGGGGTATAGTTGATTTATAGTGTTATGTCCATCTCTGCTGTACAGTAGAGTGAATCAGCCACATGTAACTGGCAACCCACTCCAGTGTTCTCGCCTGGAGAACCCCAGGGACGGGGGAGCCTGGTGGGCTGCCATCTATGGGGTCGCACAGAGTCGGACACGACGGAAGCGACTTAGCAGCAGCAGCAGCATACACATATCCTCTCTCCCACGGTTTTCCTTCCCAGATCACTCAGCCACAAAAAGGAACAAGACTGTGCCATTTTTAGAGTTGTGGATGAACCTAGAGACTGCCATACAGAGTGACGTTACTCAGGAGGAGAAAAACAAATATGGCTATTAATGCATGTGTGTACAATCTGGAAAAATGATGCAGGTGAACTTATTTGCAAGCAACTCTGCTCTGACCCTCTCTGCCGGGAGGTGCCATGGGAAGTCCTGGCATCACCTGTGCTTCTGATCCATGGGCTACAGATTGGACATTGCCACGCCTCTCACCTCCCTCTTTTGTGTCCAGACACCAGCTGCAAATTCAGGTTGTCACCTGTGCTTCTAACTGACCAGCCACAGACCAGAGGTTGCTGCAACTGCCTCCTTCGGTTAGATTAATTCACTAGAGTGTCTCTCAGAACTCAGGAAACCTGTCTATGTTCTCCGGATGACCTGTTTACTACAGAGGATGTGAAAGAACAGGACTCAGCATTCTGCCTTTCTCCTTTAGCTTAACTTGATCTCCTGCAAAAACTTCCATAAGTAAGATATTTTTCTGCTGAGAATTTCTGATTTCTTCTAAAAAACAGAATTATTTGACAAAGATCAAATTGGATGAAGACCCAGTATATATTTCTCATAAACCACAATATCGCATCTGCCGCAGGGAAAACTCAGAACTGGTCATCTGCCTTGAGGAAACCCTGGGACGAGAGCCCAGAGAAACTGTGATCTTACCACCTGTCTTGGAGAAGCCCCTTCACCAGTAGGAAATGAGAGGGAAGGGGTGTGAGCTCGAATCTACCAGAGGCAATAAAACCGTACGTGTATTTGGCCAAGATGAACCTAAGCTGGAGACAAAAGTCAGAGGAGAAATCTCCCCATGTTGTCAAAGGAAAGCAGATGATCAATGTGTAATTTAATTATAGGACCAAGATGTGCGTTGCTGAAAGGCCTTGCCAGGAGCTCAGGGCATTACTTAGCTCTAGAGTCTTTGGGGCAAAAAAATCCAGTGTCACATTGATAATAAATGATGACTTTACTTGGTAAAAAATGGCGGCCAAAATCTACACCAAACTCACCTGAATATTTTCTTCTCTTTTCCTTCTCAACTACAGTCAGTAGCATGTTGTGGTTATTAAGCTGCATTGTTTCAGGGAGTACCTTTACACTTCAAGACTTTTTAATTACTCATGATTTTTCTGTGTTGTCCTTACTATTAATAATAAAAAGAATTAAAAGTCTAAATTGATAAATATCTTGGCATTTTGAAGTTTCTGATCATGTTTCTGCTCAATCTGAGTGTTTATTGCAATAAAGAATATTGTCAATAGAAATCTATCTGAAAATGTTTTTTAAATGCTTTTATCTGATAAAGTGATATTTATTTAACCTATTAAAAGAATCTTGGCATCTGTATACTGTGTTTCCTGCTATTCACTTTAATTCTAATCTTTGTTATTTAAAATATTTTTGGTTTTTTTCAGATCTCATAAAGAGTACGTAAGTAATATTTGAGTTTATTTTTAAAATTTAAATATATCCTTTGATTTCTGGAACACATTAGAGTCTATCTTTGGATTATATTAAATATTTTTTAAAATGGAAACTATTTAAATTAAGATAAGAATAGGAGTATACTATGGCTCATATACAAATAAAAATGGACCTCTTTTTTTTTTAATGCTGTCAATTAAAGGTATGCACTTAAAATCAGCTTTGTTGGACGTGTGGAGTCAAATGGCAGACTCAAGGAATAATAGGTGTTCTTTGCTCCGTAGCAGAAAATAACACAGCTTTGTGGGGCAACTATACGCCAACGAATTTTTCTTAAAAGAAATAGTATTTGTTTAAATAATAATACTTTATATCATAAGTCACATCTTATCCCTATATTATTAATTTTTAATTCTAAGTCTCACTATAATTCATGCATATTATTGTGTGCTTCCCATGAGCCTTCGTTTTCCAAACTCCAGATTTAAAACAAGGAATAAGGCATCATTTTTGCCTCCAAGAAACTTACAGTCCGCTACTATAGTCAGATAAGTGAAGAAATAATTATGGTCTGAGAAGAACCAGTATTATCATTTGAAGTGTAAGCAAAATATTCTAGACACAGAGAAGGGAGCCACAAATTCTTTGTGGGGAAATGCAGATGGTTCAAAGAAGGCTTTGAAACTAATACCTGTTTTGAGCTGAACTGAAAAAAAAGTGAAGAGTTGTCCAGGAAGGGAGATAGGGGAAGTGTATTTCAGGAGAGGGACTGGCAAGGGTAAGGAGGTATGCAAGCACAAAGAATATTGGAAACTTAGGTAGAGATTAGGAAATAAAAAGATAAAACTGACGAAAAGCGATTGGAGCCAGATAGTAGAGGACCTTACAAATTATTCTAGATATTTACAAGCAGAAGAGGTTTTACCTTGTCTATCTTTCAGCAATTCTAAGAAGTAGGAAATGAAAGTGATCTCGAGTTGATAAATGATCACCTGTCTAAAAAAAATATCCAACTAGATCCTGGTCTTCTGATTTCTGACCCTGTACATTTAAACTACATCTCAAACAACACTGGGTTTATTTGAACCCATGTTCCAGTAAGTCAAATAATAAACCAGAATGAGTTGCAGGGGGCATCATGGGTTTTATCTATTTTGTTTACTACTCTATTCCCAATTTCTAAAGCAGTACCTACTTTAAATTGGTGAAACAAATAGAGAGCAAACATTTATTGAGTGCTTATGAAGTATCAGACATTCTTTTAAATGCTTTTACATGGATTAAAGGATTAAAACACACACTTTAGAGAATTACGTTACATTTTTGGTGCAATATTTTACAAATCATTGCTGGACAAAAAAAGAGTAATGTGATACTGAGAGTTCTGCATAATATCATCAAATGTGGTCTAAAATGACACCTTTTTTGGAGAATAGATTTACTTAGAAAGTGAGACTTGGCTTCAAATATATGAAAACCTATCATGTGAAAGATGTAGACGTGTTTTGGAGAACCGTCTTCAGAAAACTTACCTGGGGTCAAGATGTGGGTACTAGAAGGAGTTATTTTGACATAATATATGAGGATTTTCTGGACTTTCTGACAATTTGATTTAACCAACAATAGAACAAGGTAATTTGGGATGAAATAAGCTTCTGTTTATTCATAATAGTCACACAAAAGTTTGAGGGCCACTGATCCTATAGATTTTTTTTCTTTGAATGACAGATTGAGCTATATGGTATCTAAGATTTATGAGTCTATTAGGAGGTTGGTAGACCAGTTGGATTATTTTGATTTGCGAGCATAGAGTGCTGGTCTATTAATATGTATGCATGAAAGCAGTTGGCCTGTTTCAAATCAGCTTGGAACATCAATTAAAGAAAAAACAAAGATCTCTTTGGCCTTTTCTCAATGTCCTTTCCAAGTCTAAGCAAATTATTCATAGTTTCCTTTAAAGTCTGCTATTCTGTTTATGAGGAATGACTCAAGGGAAGTTTTTCTTTAATTCAAAACAAACAGATTGCTTACATGCTGAATGGTTGGCCGGTACTTAGATGTTTCCTGGGAATGTTTACTGCTTGTCAGGTGTTGTGTTACCTGAACTTTTTGTGACTCACAAGCAGGAACAGACGTCAGGTCATGAACTCTGGTTGCTGATATTCAGATCACTCTCTGGACTAATTATGAAATTGCTGGGGAAAAAATCTTAATAAAGCATCACAGGCAACTGATAGTTTGCATCTAAGTCGCTTCAGTCGTGTCTAACTCTTGCAACTCTATGAACTGTAGTCTCCCAGACTCCTCTCTCCATGGGATTCTCCAGGCAAGAATACTGGAGTGGGTTGTCATTTCCTCCTCCAGGGGATCTTCCCGACCCAGGGATTGAACCTATGTCTCCTGTGACTCCTGCATCACAGGTGGATTCTTTACTGTTGACCCACCGGGGAAGGCCTGATAGTTTAGCAAACCATTAAACTGCAGAGTGGATTCTCCTGGCTTAGGGTATCAGTAAGGAGATGGCTATCCATCTGTATCTGGAGCTTCTCCTGCAGGAGGCTGTGAAGAAAAAGGGCCACATTTTTCTGAGGAGATGTATGGACTAGAGGTTATGAAACAGCGTTTGGATCGGATCTTTCTTCCTGTTTCTTGTTTTCTCATTTGAGATCTTATTTCCAAGGCCACTGCTAACCTGCTCCTATTCCTGGCTGGAGGAGATGGAAACCAAAAAAATGGATGCCAAGGCTTCCCTGGTGACTCAGTGGTAAAGAATCTGCCTGCCATTGTAGTAGCCCCAGGTTCAATCCCTGGTCTGGGAAGATCCCAAATGCCTTGGAGCCACTAAGCCTGCATGTCACAGCTACTGAGCCTGTGCTCTAGGGCCCGGGAGCCACAGCTACTGAGCTCCCATCCCGCAACTACAGAAGTCCTCGTACCCTAGAGCCTGTGCTCCGCAACAAGATAAGTCACCGCGAAGAGAAGCCCCAGCGCCTCAACTAGAGAGCAGCCCCGACTCGCCACAACCAGAGAAAAGTCCTTGCAGCAACGAAGTCCCAGCACAGGCAAAATAAATAAAATTTTATAAAAGGATGCTGTCAAATCTCTGAGGTGGGTACCTCAAAGGTGGTGACCCTGGCGAGGCAGCGTTTCTTCTGCTCTTCACACCCACTATTAAATGGGGAACTTGAGGTTCCCTGTCAGGCTCACAGAAGCTCAGTCAGGGCTGTTTTCTCCTGCCAGTGGTGGGGTAGGGGCCCAGCAGACAGAAAGCCGGAGAGGTGGGCGGGCCACATGGTTTAACCTTGGAGGCTGTCTGACTTAGTAAGAGTCCCTGCTTTCTTCATTGCTTTGGGTAAATCTGTTGGAACATTTTAGATACCTTTTCTTTTGACTTGGAAATTCAGTTTTTATGTAAGAACATTTTGAATTCTTAAATTTCTTCCCTTTTGAACTTTACTCAAGGTATAGAGAGGAGAAAAAAAAATCAACCTTTGACTTTTTAGTACTAAAAAACTATTGAATGAGACTTCTAATTGAATGCATTTGTTTTATGTTCAAAATCAGAAGCTCTAAACTCTTAGGTCATTGGAGTAGTGGGCTTATGACCATGTGATTGTATTAAAGGGTGACAGCGAGATTCATAAAAAAAAAAATCCTAAGCAGAAAGATCAGAAAATCATCAATTGTTTAACATATATATTTCCTAAATAGTATTTCTGTGGATATAATCTTCACTCATTGGTTCCTACAAATAATCTGCTTTGTTCTATAGTTAACACATGAATATTTGGAGGTCAGGCTTTTAGGTTTCTACCTATTTATCTTTGATGTGGACCATTTTTTAAGGTCTTTATTGAATTTGATACAATATTGCTTCTGTTTCATGTGTTGTTTGTTTGGCTATGAGGCACGTGGGAGCTTAGTCCCCTGACTAGGGGTTGAACCTACACCCCCTGCTTTGGAAGACAAAGACTTAACCACTGGACTGCCAGGGAAGCCCCTAGCTTTCTATTGAAACAGTAGTTGGTAATGGGTGTACTCTCTGTCAAGCTTTCTTTCGTGAGTACAGTTTCTCTGAAGTTCAAAATGGTTAGCAAAGGGCATAATGGGTAGAGCAGTGGGTGTGGATTCACTTCACATTGGTCTGGACAACTTTCCTGCCCCTAATGGCCAGCATGACAGGATATAATCACTGTCTCTCTGGGCTAGTTTTTTCATCAGCAAAATTTAAAACTAGACCTCGATGACTTTTAATCTTCCTGCAAGCTGCAGCATATGTTTCTATATTGACAGTATTTCTGAAAAGCAGTAAAGCCTCTCCTTGAGAATGGAATATATTGTATGATATATTTTTTTTAATAATGAAATAATGTGCCTCTATCCAAGTAAAATCTCACACAAATAATGTCTTTTCAAGAAGTAACGGGATATCAAAACAATTCACATTTCACAAGCTTTGTTTTGTGGGGGTTTTCGTTTTTCATTTTTCTTTTTTTTTTTTACATTTTTAGTAAAACACATTGTTTAAAAAAATGAAGAAAGGTAATTTTTTTTTTTTTTAATGTTGCAGCTATGTTTGAGGCATGACAATTTCCTAAGGTTTTCTGCTTTCGCCTCTTTTAGAGAGTCTTTTTTGCTTCTTTATTTCTGGTTTGTTCTCCTGTTCTTCCTGGCTGATCGTTCTGGGGAGGAAAGAATTAAAAGGAACAGATAGTTATCTAGATAAAAAGGCTTCTTCTTGCCTGAATGTTTTTATTACTTTCTCATATCCTCTGGCTTCCCTCAATATGCCAGTGATTTATTCCAAACCTCCTTTTTTGTCCATTGTGAGACTGAAAATACCACTAGATAGTAGCTGAAAGAGTGCCCTTCCTACCTACTCTTGAGGAAGCTACAGTCCATGGGTTTAAGCAAACACACAGGCTAAGCTGTGTACAGTTTGGAATGAGAAGTAACTTAGGAGCCCAGGGTCTCTCATGGTTTCTCTGGGAAATTTCTGAGCTTCCCACATGTCTTTGTTTCCTTTTAAATTTAAATCAGTTTCTATTTCCAAATCCCTAATTCCTCTTTGGTCATAAACAGTCACTCAGGCACACACCCTCTTTTGCAGAACCAGAGGAGCACTGGTATGCTGCTGGGATAGGTTTGCGTTGCCTGGCGCTCAGGCATCATCATCTCTGGCTGTCACCAGCAGCCCTTTTCTCTTCCTTGCTTTCCTCCATTCACTCCGAGTTCATATTCTGTCCCACAATGTCTGTTTTCACTTGCCTTTTTCACTGATTGGAAAACAAATGCATAGTTCTCATCCCCACAGGAGTCAATTACCTTCACTGTGTTCTCCATCTCACATTTCACTTCCAACCCAAGCTGCTGTTTTGCACTCGCCTTGTTCACACCACGGTTAGGGGAGGGAGTGTGGGTTGGAGTCAGAGTTGAGGCACATATTCGGAATGGGTTTAGCCAACTCTGTCAGCGCACCTGGGAAAACTATACAGCAGAGTGGCCAGAGCATAGGTATTAGAGTCAGAAACTAGCGTTCAAATCTAGGCTTTGCTGCTTATGAGCCATTTGCCCTTAGGAGGTCACAGACCACCATGAATTCAGTCTCTTCATGTGTAAATTGTAGGCAAAAATAACAGCCTTATCAGACTGTTGTATGGAATGGAGATCATAGAAAATGTATTCAAAGTGCCTGGGACTTGAGAGTGAGGTACTAAATAAATAACACTAATTAATTACTTTTAATGCCATGAACATTAACACATCTGTTTCCTGATGAGCCAATAGCTCAGTCCTCAAGGCAGTTTGCCAATCACTCATTGAGTACCAAATGTAGATTCTAGTCTGGATACTCAGAGAATGCATGAAAGGAGTATGAATTGTCACTTTTCATCTTTCTCTCATCTTCAGCTCTCCCTCCTACACAGAGTCCAATCCTTTAGCAAGATATTCAAAGCTCTTCTCAACTTGTCCTCAGACAGTCTTTCCAGCCTCCCTTATCCCTGCTTTGCCCCCACAGTCCCCACTCTTGCCAATCCAGGTTACTTACATCCATATTCTCTCTTTGTACCCTTGGGCTGAAGACAGACCAGAATGAGGCCGATCTTACTCATTTTAAGACTCAACATAAAGGTAACTTTCCCCATGGAGTCTTTCTTGGCCTGCCCTGGTCCCTAGTACCTGAAAGGTTGGGGATTGATATCTTAAGCGGACAAACGCAAGAACTAGAGCTTTAAAAACCTGGGTAGTTTTCACTTGCATGTTTTTTTTTTTGTCAAGGGACTTGAGTGGATTCAATTAATGATGCCCCCCCCGCCCCAACTGAGTTCCATTTTCGTCTGAAGCCACATGGCAAGGCTGTACATGATACATGCAGACAAGGTCCGCCTCTGGGGAGAGCCTCCTACAAGCCTCCTGCTCCTGCTCTGTGAGAGGCCAGCAGTGTG
Organism: Cervus elaphus; assembly: GCF_910594005.1. NCBI lineage: Eukaryota > Metazoa > Chordata > Mammalia > Artiodactyla > Cervidae > Cervus > Cervus elaphus. The sequence continues at coordinate 47,053,534 of NC_057821.1, read as the reverse complement.
CTCAGCTAGGCTGCAGGGCAGCGACCCCAGGAAAGCGAGCTTGTCTTATCTTTTCCCTTATTTTTTCTTCCAATATTTGTGTCAAAATATTCCATTTTAAATATGTTTTAAGATCAAGGTGAGATGTGACGAATGCATTTCTACTACAATGAAGATGAGAGATCTCCTATTTCAGGAGTTCTGTTGGAAGTCTACTCTGTAGAATACAGTAGATCAGAATGCCTTTACTTCTACTCAGGTGCCATCAAAACCCAAGCAAACATCTTCCACTGGGATCAAATCTTGCTAGCTATTGTTGAATTTCAGTTAGAATTACATGTTATAAAAAAGGGATCAGAGTGTATATAACCTCAAAATGATTCATTATCAACCTCTCTACAGAGAAATATTTTTTAAGACTCAAATAAGATTTTATAGTACGAACAAGCAAAACTGAATGTTAAATGAATACTATACGATATAATTTATGGGTCTTTAATTTTTGGTTTTAGGCAGCACATCTAATTATGACAGAGAGTTTCCTGAGTTTTAAGGGTTTTTTGATCTTCGAACAGATATAAATGCCACAGGGCTGTGGGAATTTCACTGGGGTTCAACATCATTGAATTTCAGGTTACAGTACATTTCAGTACGCAGCACCTACCATAGTGGGCTCTGCAGAGGTGAACTGGGTCTTACACTCAGCTCCAGTGCTGGAGAACTCTGTAAACTTCATCAACACACCCGCAAGTTATTAGATCAACGTGACAGTTCACTCAGCCACTAATCACAGGGACATAAATTTTGAGGTTGAGAAGAACCCTTACAGAACATCTAATCTTTCCTTTTGCCGATCGGGAATTTGGGCTCCAGAGTTAAGTGACTCGTTCAAGGTTAAATGCTAGTTGAGGCTGGAGGTAGTGCTGACATCAGCGTCGGCTGACTCTTAGATCAGCACTCTTCTCAGTCTTAATGTATTGATACTTACACTTCATCCTGAGCTTGGGCATGTGATACATGAAATGCTGTTAACAGTGCCCTCCTTCAATGGCGTATTTACTAGACGTGAAAGTACAAATGGAATGTTCTTCTAAACTGGCATTGCCACTGCCAAGCTGTGTAATCTTCAACTAGTTACTTTAACATCATTTTGCCTCCATTTCTTCATCTCTAAATCTTTAAACATAATGATACTTACCTCCCAAGCCTGGGATGAGGATTAAAGGAGATGAAAGGTGTAATGTGTTTAGAACAGTGCCTGGCATGCAGTAAGCTCTTTGCAGGTGTTAGCAATTCTTGCTCATGTTATTTTGGGGAGTGAAGTTTGTCAGATGGCCATTTTCTTGTGGACTGGAGTGATGAACGGCTAGAGGGAAAGGCCAGGTGAATGGTGAATTTTCATAGATGGCAGATGAGCAAACTCTTCTTAATTCCTATCCAAGACCAGACAAAGGCTGATGTTCCTTCTTACTTATTCCCACCCGACCTGCTGGGCTGGGATACTCCTTCATGTTACTTATTAAAAGTGTCTAATTTGGACACATATCTGAATAAGTACAGTTGACAGGCTAGGTGGAATGACCTTAATTCTTACCAAAAGTTCTGGATTATAGACACAAATTCCATTTGAAATGATCAACCCACATAAAAAGCAAGCAGCATGTCTAACATTACATGCTTGTTGAAACATGTAGTTGAAACATGGAGAAGTTGTAGGTGGGTGTGCAGTTGGTGATGAAGAGAGCGTACAAAGGTGAACTTTGCTTGAGAAAGTGGGTATGTTTCTGAAAACTTCTCAGTAAATTAAATCTTTTTAAAAAAATAATAATTAAGCTTCTGTGAAACTCTTTATTTACCAAAGACAATCAGAGTGGAAATGCATTCTATAGTCTTACCTCTATTCTAAAGGCACGTCTAATTTAATTTGGAAAGATTATGAAAGTACTTATATATAGCATCACACATAATATGTGGTAGATATATTATTCATAAAGTGTATATAAATGTTTGTCTGTATATATCAGGTTGGCCAAAACAGTCATTTGGGTGGCCAACCTAATATATACACACATAGGTTTGGGTTTGTGTCAAGTTTAAAACATGCATCCATGCCCATTGCAAAATAAATTCCTAAAGTGAGCTGAGGCAATGAGTTTGTGTTATTCACTGATCACTAAGCAGTTAGATTTACAGCAAACATAACAGATTGATCAGAATTGACAGGAAACACAGTTAAGGGCTCTGGTGGCATGTGTCGCTGCCATTAAATTCTCCTAATTAGGAGATTGTAACTATTTAAGCCATTTACAGGATGGTCAATAAAAGGCATTCACATCAGAGGAACTTGTAAAATGGAAAGTATATTTGGAACATAGAATGGTTGGTCGGAATCAGGCTTAATTCTTTTTCTTTAAAAAATAGAAAGACAAAAGATGAGGTTGACTTGTTTGTTTGCTTTAAGTTAGGATTCTCTGTAGAAACTTGATTTCTTTTTGAGGATCCAGAAAGACGCACACTCTTCTCTCATAGGACGATCATGTTTACATTCCAGGGCACAGAGAACAGACCTTTGTTGAAGGCTGAACTTTGCTGCACCAGCACGAAGTGAAAACTTGAGAATCGGTTCTGCAGCTTCCATTAGAAGAAAAGAATTGTCAATTACCCATAATTAATATTTACTGAGGACTCACAGGGGTTGTAGCAGGTATGAGAGAATGTCAAACACACCCACAAAAGTTATGTTATTTCAAGTTAAATATAGATTTGACTGCAGTGTTTTCCCACTAGTGCTATATTTTTTCATTCCTTTAGAAATCTAGTTATATATTTTTAAAGAAGGGCTGACTGTATATTCTTTAACTTGTTTCTCATTTACGTCTCCCTGGGGCAAAAAGAAGCAGCAGCAACAAAAATAAAAGTTTTTATGATCCTGTTGAATCAAGATACTAAAACATAAGTTAAATGAAGAGGCGTGGTGGTTTTAATGAAGAAAAATAAAACGATTTAAGCGTTGCCAGGTGGAAAATGAAACAATCTCTTTATATGGAATGTGTAGAAGGGGATGAGGCACATGGATGCCTGGGAAGACAATTTCCAATGTCAGGAATTTTTTGCCATGGTCTTTGATCTGCAATCCAATTTCAGTCTTGGTCTAAGAGAAAAAAACAAAGAGGAAAACTATTACTTGTTTTAATGAAAAAAGTCTCAGTGAACCAAGGCTGACTGTGGAAAAATCATCCAGGAAAAAAGGGTATTGCTTCAAAAAATAAACCTTAAAAACAAAAATCAAAACAAAAGAAAAATCTCCCTCTTTCTCACATACACAGAAACCAACTCCATAGGTCATCAAACACTTAATGTGTTGTTAAAGTTATACTATTATTTGATATCCTCTGAGTATCTTTTTTTAATAAGTAGGACTTTTATATCTTTTGAGGAGTGGCCATTGGTTCTAGCTGATAACTTTATTATTAACATAATGCAATTTGTAAAATTCTGTTAGCAGTCATCTGCCTATTGAATAGAGCCGGTGGAATGTTTTCCACTGCCATTTTGCTGTTACAATATATTCAGACTTTGTTGTAAGGTCGAAGGTTACAAGTGATAATCACATTGTTAAAGACCACTGTTTTGGTGCCTGATGGGAGACAAAGCTGACCTGTGAGAATACCCCTTTACTCTTTGATATTCAGGGATTCTGGTAAAATGGGGCTTGGCTAAAAAAAAAAATTTCCTGACTTAAAAATATGAAAGGGAAATCTTGAGTTGTCAAAAGTGAAGAGGAAATTCAGAGTCAGAAAAATAGGTCATAGTTGGGGAGTGTGTTTCAGGAGTATCAAGCTGGACGTTTTTCTTAGGAGTTTGGATTTCAATACCAAGGTCAGGATCTAAGCCACTCTGTGAAACTAGAAAGGGCTGTTTTATCTTTTAACTGGGATCAAACACCCAATCTAATGTCTAAGGGAGTCTCTAGGAAGCCGTATGTTCACATTTAGTCACTGATGGAAACAGAAACCCCTGGAAGAAACTGGAGCTTCAAATCCACCATGAATACAGGTGAGGGGCTTCCGTAATGTGGTCAAGAAACTAAGACTCTAAAACTAAAACCCCAAACTAAAAAACAAATGCAACCATCAGGAAAATCCATACTCTTGGGGCCACAGGTAATGGAGACATCTAAAAGGAAACAATAATATTAAAAATGTTCTTGTATGAAAGGACAGACATTATAAATGTTGCAGAAACAGAAAGCAGATTGGAAAGTGAATGCTATAAAACTTTTAAGAGTACATTTAAATTAAAAAACAAGGGTGAAAAATATATTAAATATATTTCTTTGTGTGTGAGATGGTCCGGGGTGAGGAGAGGAAACTCAGCCACTGTTTAGTGAACAGTGGAGCCTTCCCAATAGAATGACATTTTCCCAATTGAGGTGTTCCCCTTAATTCTTTATAGAACTATCTAGGCAATAACTGTGTTTAATTATTTATTTCATCACCCTCAAATACTAAAAACTCTGCTTTCTCATGATTTCAACATTGAGCATTATCTTGAAGGGTAAAAAAGAGAGAAACAGAAGTCAGAAGATGATGGTTCTATTCTTTCTCCTCTCTCTCACTGCCAGATGTCAGTTCTGGGATTTGGTTTTGTCCTACTTAGAAGCTGTCATTTCGTGGATGCTCATGGAAGACACGAGACTCGTGGGTCAGAGACAAGGGACTCTTGCAACACAGCAGACGGCGTGAACATCAGCATATTCTCACCAGCTCTCCCTAACCCCCAAGTTTCACAGGGTGATGCAGGAAGCCTATATGTATTCCAGCCATGTGGGGGGTTGCATCACAAGAAAGGGACTCTGAGCTCGGGGAACCCACAGTTTTGCAGCAAACAGAAAGCAATCCTGCTCTTTGTCCTAAAGCAGGCTGCTCCCTCATCCTTCAAGGCTTCTCACAGCAACCGTGGGCCTGTGACATAGCCCCAGTAGAGTGGGCAGAGTTTTGCATTCTCAGCAGACCCAGCAAGATGTGTAGGGTCTCAAGAAACCCATGATGGAGAGTTTCCCACAGCAGGAATGTCACTTACCCTCCTGAATTCTCACTGCCTCAGCCCCCCACGCTGGTTAGATGAAGCAGTAGATATCAGATACTTCCAAGATTGGATTAGCCCTGACATGCTGTGAATCTCTATTGACAAAAGGTTTGGTTCTGACATAAAATACATGTGTTCAACCTGGGAATAAAGTTTTTAAGGTTTCTGCTTCCAGTGCAGAAAGTAGATCAGTTCAGTTCAGTTCAGTCACTCAGTTGTGTCCAACTCTTTGTGACCCCATGGACTGCAGCATGCCAGGCCTTCCTGTCCATCACCAACTCCAGAGCTTACTCAAACTCATGTCCATTGAGTCAGTGATGCCATCCAACCATCTCATCCTCTGTCGGCCCCTTCTCCTCCCACCTTCAATCTTTCCCAGCATCAGGGTCTTTTCCAATGAGTCAGTTCTTCATATCAGGTGGCGAAAGTATTGGAGTTTCAGCTTCAGCATTAGTCCTTCCAATGAATATTCAGGACTGTTTTCCTTTAGGATGGACTGGTAGAAAGTAGATAAGCATTTGTAAAATGGCAGATCTAGTAAGAGAAACAGATCAGATATTTTTAAAAACATGTTAGTGCAGCTAATGAAATCAAAGTCATGAAGAATTGAATCAACAATTAAAAACAGGAAGTGATACATGTATTTTAATATCATCTGTGGTTTAGATGTATGTACTCTGATAAAATATTGAATATTATTTCCTTTGGGACCTAAAGACTTACCTATTAATTACTTTGGGCTTCCCTGGTGGCTCAGATGGTAAAGAATCTGCCTGTGATGCAGGAGCCGAGGGTTCACTTCCTGGGTTAGGAAGACCCCTGGAGAAGGAAATGGCTTCACCCTCCAGTATTCTTGCCTGAAGAATTCCATGGACGGAGGAGTCTAGCGGGCTACAGTCCATGGGGTCGCAAAGAGCTGGACACGACTAAGCATTAATTACTTTGATTGATCTATTTTGCTTAACGTGGAGGGAAAGAAGAACTATTTCACTTAGTGATGCTAGGCTTATCCAGTGATTTTTAAAAGTTGTTTTGTATGAATATGTACAATTTATTTCTTTATAATAATTTTTGAAGTTATATATTTACACCATCACCTTTTGCTATCTTGATGTCCTTTCCGATGACGTACTTCAACTGCCATGATCTAGAAAGGCCTCATAGTCTTGAGAAGAAAGCTTGGGTTGTCCCATACCACACACACATATCCATGTTTCACACCAAAATTATCATCCTTTCCTTCAGATTGATAATTCAGTAGGGCCTGTGTTATGATGAGTTTCCCTTTGGTCCAAGATGGTCCCTTTGTCCTGATCTTCTATGAAAGCCGAATAGGATTTCTTCCTCTATTCTACAAGGCTAGGGAAACATGCTCAAGAGCTCATTACTCATAAATCCTTCAGACGCTATTTTTCTGCCTCTTTCTAATAAACAAGGGAACTGAATTAAAGCAAATCTCCTGATACTGCATGTCCTTTTTCTTTCATGCCGGGTTTTATCAAAAAGGCTTCTGCACCACTTGCGTTCAGATCTATATCGCCATCGATGCTGAACACCTCCCCCTGAAATGACTGTACTGGACACAGCTTCCTGCTTTCTGCTCTTTTTCTGTCTGCTGTTGTTTTTCTTAAGGCACATACCAGCCGTCTGCTCCCACTTCCCCGAACACTCATTTTGTTCATGGGTTCACTCTAAACAACCATAATGTGGTTTTCCCTGAATATCAATAAATCTGATATATTTTGACTATTTATCTCACAGGCAATAAATATCTTTTTACAAAGTGCATTTCATGAATTAGCTTAAATTACATTTGGGCTGCTTTGGAACCACAGCAAAAGGTGCCAAACATTTGCTACAACACAAGACTGTATTTAACTTCAGGGGAGAACAGAACTTCCCATTCTCTCGTTAGAAGTCAAGGTGAAAAGCCTCGTTTTCCTTTTACAAACTTCAAGCCATTTATTTTCATTTATCTGTCACTTTTATTAAAGGATTTCACGGTGATGTATGTTTCTTGAAGTTTAAGTATGAATCAAAATGAGCCTTTGTGTTTATTTGCAGGCTGGGAATAGAGATGCAGACATAGAAAGAAATTTTGGACACAGCGAGGGGGAAGGAGAAGGAGGGCCCAATTGAGAGAGCAGCCCTGAAACATGCATTATGTAAAATAGATAGCTAATGGGAAGTTGTATACCCCAGGGAGCTTAACCCAGTACCTTGTGATAACCTAGAGGGGTGAGATGGGCTGAGGGGTGGGGGGAAGCTTCAAGAGCGGGGAGAGATTGTGTACTTAAGGCTGATTCATGTTGTTGTATGGGTGAAGCCAACATAATATTGTAAAGCAATTATCCTCCAATTAAAAATAAATTTTTAAAAAGTGTATAGATCTGTTAGCTGGTTTACTGTCCACCACTGATTAAGAACTACTGCAATGAAAATGAATAATTGGGCAAAACTGGTGCAAGCTGTGTCTTTAGCCTGCCTTGAGCGTGAAAGTGAAAGTCGCTCAGTCGTGTCCGACTCTTTGCAACCCCATGGACTGTCCGTGGAATTCTCTAGGCCAGAATGCTGGAGTGGGTAGCCTTTCCCTTCTCCAGGGCATCTTCCCAACCCAGGGATTGAACCCAGGTCTCCCGCATTGCAGGTGGATTCTTTACCAGCTGAGCCACAAAGGAAGCCCACGAATCCTGGAGTGGGTAGCCTATCCTTTCTCCAGGGGATCTTCCCGACCCAGGTATCGAAGTGGGGTCTCCTGCATTGCAGACAGATTCTTTATGAACTGAGCTCTCAGGGAAGCCCCCTAGCGTGCCTCACCTTGCTTCTTTTTGCCCCTGTCTTCTCTTTATTTATTAGATGTTTTCTGCTTCCCCACAACCATTTTAGTTGGTGATCCTGTGATGGTGAGGTTCTTTGTCAGTTGTAATCGCAAACCTTGCTCCCATGAGGATTTGTTTCACTACCGGGGGGCTTAATAATTTTTCCCTCCAACTTTTTCTGCCTGTGACAACCACACATAGTGTAATGAGAAATTCTCTGATGAATAAAGCTTAGCTTCTGAATCTGTTCTGTCACTGAATTCTCTGGTTTATCTTTTTTGATAACTGGAACAGGCTAAGAACAGGCTTAACCTAAGGATAACCCTAAGAACAGGCTTCCCAGGTGGAACTAGGGGTGAAGAACCCACCTGCCAATGCAGGAGACATGAGATGTGGATTCCATTCTCGGGTGGAAATGACCCCCTGGAGGATGGCATGACAGCCCATTCCAGTATTCTTGCCTGGAGAACCCCATGGACAGAGGAGCCTGCTGGGCTGTGGTCCATAGGGTCGCAAAAAGTCAGACACAACTGAAGTGACATAGCGTGCACACACGCTCTCAGGACAAAACTGGTAGCCAGCAGGTATTTCCCAGAGAAGAGGAATTCAAAAAGGACTTCATGATGTAGTAAGGACTCTTAGAGGATTTCACAGGACTTTTATAATCTGTATTTTCTCTCCTCTTTCACCATGAGCCTGGTATATAAGGACAGTACAGGACCATCACACTAAGGTGTGTGATGGAAGCAGAAACACTTGGATCAATTTTGTCACATTTCAGTCAAAAGAGCATCTCTATGTGCTTTTTTTTTTCCCAAATGAATTAATGAAAATTTGTTGAGAAACCACCATATGAAAAACACTGTTCTTCTGATCTAAGTGCATGAAATGCATGGTCTCGCCTACCATCAACTTTGCCAGGCATGGGGTTGGGTCTATAACTGTATATATATGCTTAAGAATAGTCATTCTATTCTGAGAAGGATAAACCAGTTATTTGGTTATGAGATTTTATCTATTGATGATCTTTAAGAAAGCAATATTTATAGTAGAAATAGCTATGTGTTCTGATCTTCTTTAGCATCTCTTGTGTGTCATTTTAAAAAACAGTGAGGAGCAAAGCTTGAAGTCAAGGGATTTTGTGTTTGGTCACTGATAAGATTGAATGTTCTTATGGGGATGTCATTGGGGACCTTTGGCAAAATTCTTGACGAATTTTTTCTGGTATTGAACAAATTGGGCAATGTCTCGTCTTTCTTTATTATCTGGGAGAATTTGTGTAAGAATAAGTTTATTTCTTTGTTACAGTTTGAAAGAACTTTTTGGGAAAGACGTCTCAGCCTGGGTATTTCCATTTAGAAAGTATTTAATTGCAGACTCAATTTATTTGTAGATATTGGACTATTCAGATTAGCTATTACATCCTGTGTTAACTTAAAAGGATTTTTTAAACTCTTTATCTTCTAGTGGGGTATAACTGATTACCAATGTTGTGATAGCTTCAGGTGAATAGCAAAGGGTCTCAACCATACATGGACATGTATCCATTCTCCCCCAAACTCCCCTCCCACCCAGCCCACCACGTAACACTGAACAGAGTCCCATGTGCTGTATGTCCTTGTTGGCTTAAAATGTGTTTTTCCAGGATTCGGTTTCATCAAAGTTTTCAGATTTATTGGCACAAAGGTGTTCACAACATCCTAACTTTTAAAATATTTTTTAATGTCTATAGAATTGTGCTTACTCCTTGGAAGAAAAGTTATGACCAACCTAGATGGCATATTAAAAAGCAGAAACATTACTTTGCCAACAAAGGTCCATCTAGTCAAGCCTATCGTTTTTCCAGTCGTCATGTATTGGATGTGAGAGTTGGGCTGTGAAGAAACCTGAGCACCGAAGAATTTATGCTTTTGAACTGTGGTGTTGGAGAAGACTCTTGAGAGTCCCTTGGACTGCAAGGAGACTCTCCATCCTGAAGGAGATCAGTCCTGGGTGTTCATTGGAAGGACTGATGCTGAAGCTGAAACTCCAATACTTTGGCCACCTCATGTGAAGAGTTGACTCATTGGAAAAGACCCTGATGCTGGGAGGGATTGGGGGCAGGAGGAGAAGGGGACGACAGAGGATGAGATGGCTGGATGGTGTCACCGACGGATGGACATGGGTTTGAGTAAACTCTGGGAGTTGGTGATGGACAGGGAGGCCTGGCGTGCTGCGATTCATGGGGTCGCAAAGAGTCGGACACGACTGAGCGACTGAACTGAACTGAGAATTGTTGCAATGTCCTCTTTCTCATTTCTGAGATTTGTAATATATGTCTACCTCTTTATAAATCGTCATCGAATTTTCTTTTTATTTCTTTTATTTTCTTTTGATTTAGTTTTGTGTACTCTGCTGCTTTGCAGTATGAATATTCAGATCATTAATTTCAGCCTTTTCTTTGGCTCCCCAGGTGGCGCTAGTGATAAAGAATCTGCCTGCCAGTGCAGGAGACCCAAGAGACGCGGGTTCAGTCCCTGGGTTGGGAAGATCCCCTGGAGGAGGGCTTGGCAACCCACTCCAGTATTCTTGCCTGGAGAATCCCTGGACAGAGGTACATGGGGTTGCAAAGAAACAGACTGAAGCAAATTAGCACACACACACACTGAATATAATATTTATATACAATATTTATTGTGCAGTTGGACACTAAAATACACTGAAATACATATTTAATTACATATTTATATATCTGTTTCTATATTCTATGCACTTATATTTTATACAAATACATATCTTACCAAAGAAAAGGTTGAAGTCAATTATATATATAATATATATATGAATATCCATATTAAAAGTATTAAAAGATATAAAAACTTAAAATATATAATATATCAAAACTGTGTTATGCAAGAGGCCCTCTTCTCTTCCTCTGTCAAGGACTGTGTTGCCTTGAGCCAAGTTGAGGTTTTTGGTACAGTTCCTTCTAATTCCAGTCTATGCGGTCTCCAAGGGTTAGTCTTCCAGAGACTGGGGTGTTTAGTAGAGTCCCCAATTCCTTGGTGGGTTCAGGGCTACAGTATTTATTTCATAAGCCTTGAAAACTGCTGAAAACTTTACCTGATTTTCAGAGTGCTGACTTTAAATATATTAATGTATTAATCTACTTTACCCATGCAAATGAAGTATTTTTCATAGGCTCATTGACAAAATTTGGGAACCCCAGAAAAATGATAACGAAACCAATCAGATTTTCAAACCTTAACTTTGAAAGTTAGTTGCTAGCAGAAAAAGATTAAGCAGTTCTATGTTGATTCAGCCAGTAGTAAAGTCCTACTGCCTTTGTTTGAAGAATATTGATTGAAATTGATTGATAGACTTCATGGGTGGAAGGAGAAATAGATTATGGAAGCTGGATAGATGCACTCATGAAGCTAGGCTCATTCATTAGGAAGATGTAAATAAAGTTGCACGGTCTATATATGCTGCTTAGTTTGATTCTAATATATTCCTAATGTTTTTGTTCTGAGTCTTTCCGTTTATACTACACTAAAAAAACTTAACGCTGACGTATTGCCTATATGTACAGAAAACAAAGGAGGGAGTTACTTGTGCATTCAGTTGTCCCTTTAAGCCAGTTAAATACTATCCCAGGGAGGTGCTCATTCATCAACAAACACCTCATTTGCCATTTCATTTGACATTGTTGAGGAAAAGGTAAGCAATTTAACTTATTAATATCGCTGCCATGGCATTTGGAGTAAAGACGACATATCATTATTGCTCTTTATGCACCAAATCAACCAATATCCATGTATTGTGCAGCGTCTACTATGGACAGAACACTGTGCAGACACTGGGGACAATAAAAAGTGGCATTTAAAGCGGGTTGTGTTTACTAGGGACTCATGCACGCCCAGTCCTCAGATCAAAACCCCAGCTCGGCGCTTAAGGAAACGAGAACCTAAAATCCAGATCGGAATCTTGAGTTTTATGTATCCTTTCTCCCCAACATATGGTGTCACTCACCATTGCCAAGGAGAAGCAGGGGATAGAGGCCATTAACTTCAACTTCGTCTAAACCACACTGTCCGTTTCTTTTGCCTCATCTGTGCCTTGAAAGCCTGACCACAAGGGGATGTTTAGAGAAGTGGAAAGGCTGGTCTTCTCATCATAAGTGGTAAAAGGGGTTTTATAAGATGCTTTCACTTTGTAAACAGGTACGTATGTGAGGGAGCTTACAGAGCATTCCTGAGTTAAGTCCGCCCCGTGACTGGTGCTTTCTTTAAGCTTCCACTCCACCGTGTGGGGGGAAATGGCAGCCTCTTTACAGAAGCAACTTTAGCTTTTGTAAAACCCTGGTCTGACTGAGCGGTTTGGCAACAAATGAGAAACACTAGAGGAGGGGTTTACTTGGCAGGTAGACGGGGAGTCTTTCCCCTTCTCACGCTTATAGCATCTCATCTCCAGAGCACCCCAGGCAAAAGCTTGGGACAGGTGTGGGACGGGAGTCTGGTAACCAGCTTAACCCCCGCCCGAGCCCTAATGGCACCAGGCCATCCTCTACACTTTGGTTCCCTCAGTCCCTGCACCCGGCTAAGTCGCTGCAGTCATGTCAGAGTCTGTCTCCCCATGGACTATGGCCTGTCAGGCTCCTCTGTCCGTGGGATTTCTCAGGCAGCAGTGCTGGAGTGGGTTGCCATTTCCTTCTCCAAGAGATCTTCCCGACCCAGGGATCGAACTCTCATCTCTCGCATCTCCTGCATTGGCAGGTGGATTCTTCACCACTTGTGCCACCTGAGAAGCCCTCAGTACTCGTCCCTAAACTATGCCCCATCTCTGGGCACACCTGGGAGAGGGTGCTGGCTCTCTAGACGAGAGCTGGAAGGACTGAACTCATAGAGATGCTCTTGACTGTGTGGACGTCTGAGAAGAGACAACAGCCTGGAAGGGAGGCCAAGTGAATGTCAAGGGTTTGCAGATGTCGGAGGGGGTCAAGAGTCTCAGACGACACACTTGGCAAGTGAAGTTTGCGGGTGAGTTTAGATTTCTTCTTTATTCATTGGAGTTTTTGAGGGATGACCAGCAAAGAATAAGAGTGCAAAGTGCACAGACAGAGGACAAGCTAGTTGGTGACGTTTCTGTGGCAGATGAGTGATGCAGCATAGTTTATGTTCAAATATTTACCAATCATTTAATTTAACAGACACATGAATAAAGTTTAACTGAGGCCATGCTCTCTTCTAAGCATAGTCCCTTCTAGTCCCAAATATTGACTAACAGCAGCCCTAAGGGACCAGTTGAGTATGAGTTCTATTTATAGGGAGGAAACTGATGAATTGAGAAGTTCAGTAGCTTCTCCAGGGTTTATGTGATGGCAAACATTGGCCTGCAATGCAGGAGACAAAGGTTCAGTTCCTGGGTTGGGAAGATCCCCTGGAGAGGGAAATGGCAACTCACTTCAGTATTCTTGCCTGGGAAATCCCACGGACAGAGGAGCCTGGCAGGCTACAATCAGTGGGGTCACAAAGAGTCAGACATGACTTAGCGATTATTCAACAATAGCTTCTCCAAGGCATGCAGGTAGAAAGCCGCAAAGCAGAATTTGAACTGAGAGTGCCTCTAGCCTTCCCATGCTCTAACTTACTACGCGATGACCAAGGAGAACCACTTAACCAAGAGTTAGGGGAGAATGAACAGTCAATGAGTGGGGGAAAGGAAGAACAACAAACTTACAAAAAGGGTTTTCTAACCAGCTAGTTTAATAAACTAGTCAAAACTTTGGAAGGAAAGGGGCAACTGATTTAACTAATTCATAAGAAAATTTCGAAAAAAAGACAATTTCAAGATATTTTAAGTTGTTACCTGATTTACTAAATGAGCAACTCTCAATCTCATAGTTTTCTTGCCAGTAATTGATAAGAATGAAGTTTGCAGAACTTAGCTGACCACTGTCTGGTTTTCCTTCTCCCATAATTTATAAAAATTTTTGGGTGACTCTAGGGCTTCCCTGGTAGCTCAGCTGTTAAAGAATCCACCTGCAATGCAGGAGACCCCAGTTCCATTCCTGGGTAGGGAAGATCCCCTGGAGAAGGGAATGGCTACCCACTCGAGTATTCTGGCCTGGAGAATTCTTGGATGACTCTATTTCAATTCAAAATTTGCACACACAATGCTTTTTGTTTTTTAAAAAATTCTACTGGTCAAAGTAGAAAGGTATAAAAATCCAATGAGGATTTTAAGAGAAGTGATTTTTATTCATACCTTTAGTTTGCTGGGGCTGAACTTGAAGCCTCTATTCAGTACTTTTCAGAGACTTCGCAACAACAGTCATTTATCTGTGTCTAGAAGGAGATCAGTCCTGGGTGTTCATTGGAAGGACTGATGCTGAACTGAAACTCCAATACTTTGGCCACCTCATGCGAAGAGTTGACTCATTGGAAAAGACCTGATGCTGGGAGGGATTGGGGGCAAGAGGAGAAGGGGACGACAGAGGATGAGATGGCTGGATGGCATCACCGACTCGATGGGCATGAGTTTGAGTAAACTCCGGGAGTTGGTGATGGACAGGGAGGCCTGGCGTGCTGCAATTCATGGGGTCGCAAAGAATTGGACACGACTGAGTGACGAACTGAACTGAACTGAACTGAGCCCAGCTCTCTTACTGGTGAATCACTTCCTGATAACTTGACTTCATTAACCAAAGGCTGAAACGTATGAGATATAGGCCCTGGAAATCCACAACAGCAAATAAGCCATAACTGCTTGTTTCTGTAGCTTGCAGAAACTGAACCAGATCTAGACAGGCCCTTGCTTTCCTGGTGATAACCATTTTTGCTGGCCACTTTTCTCCTATCTCCCATCTTTTAGGTTGTTTAAAATGCCTTTCTAGACAGAAATTAGTTTTCAGATTGTTTCCTGCCAAATCCAGTGAATGTAACACATCTTAACTGATGCCTGCTAAGGAGAAATGCTAAGAGCGGCGTGTGACTCCGAAAGATTTTCAAAAGGGGATTTTGCAATTAGCATGTGGTCCTCTTTTCTTCCAGCAGGTAGTAAAAAGAGAAACATCTAACAGTGGGGTTCGTATCTCACCAAGTATCAAGCAGACCAAAATTACTTGTTAGAATCTCGGCTTCCCTTGAAGTCTGGGAGAGAGGTTGTAAGTTTCCTCCTGGGCATGGGAGAGCAGGAGCGCATTTTCCCAGGGAGGAGTGGGGGCCTGGGTGAGCGCGGCTTTGCCCAGGGCTCATCGTGGGACAGGCAGACGGCCAGCCATCGAGGCAGGCACAGGGGATGTGCAGAGTGCGGCAGAAGCACGCAGCGAAGAGACACACAGGCACAGATCTGGAAGCTGCATGTGGAACTCGTCCTTGTAATTCTAAACCCTGTTTATTTGATTCTTAAAATCCTCTGCTGAAAACGCGGTGAGTCATGGGCTCTGATCCTGGCTTGTCTGTTGGTATTCTGCGAAGCTGCTTGAATCGTGGAGGAGCAAAGGAATAAGTGCCATTTTGGTTTTAATTAAATTCTGAAAAAGATTCAACCATATCCTGCCTCTTCCTTCCATCAGGGATCCTGCAATTATTAAATTAGGCCAGTGGTGTCTACTTTCAGAATCATGAATTTTTACCAGCAGATAATTTCTCTTTTCTATTGTTGGATATTTTCTTGGTGCATTTTACGGTTATCATCTTTGGCAGAGCTAATCTGGTTTTCTTCAGCCACAGTTCTGCTCGTTAATCCATTTATGGATTTTTGCATAGTTTTTCCTTGGATGGTGAGTGAGTGTATTACCTCGGAGGTTTTTTTTTCAAGTCACTTAGTAAAGCCTGTGCCTCTTTTTTTTTTTTCCTGTCCACAATATGTGTTTGAATCCTTCCTGTCTGCTAGCTTTTTGGAAATTTATTTAACGTCTTGGCTAGGATGACATTTGAAGAAGATATTCAAGCAATAAACACATTTATAGAAAGTTCTGTAATTCAAGTTGAGTTACTTACCTTTTTTAAAAAGTGATTTTTTTCTTTCTGGGCTTGAAATTTATCTACACATTAAATATCTCTTTTTCCACATCAAATAACCTTCTAAACACAGAAAGAACACACATGTATGTATATACACAACTTGAAAAATATGATACCATTTTTTAATTCTACCAAATGTTTAAAGAATTGACACTAATTCTTTTCAGACTCTTCCAAAAGAACAGAAAAGGTGAAATCACTTCTTAACTCATTCTATGAGGCCAGCATTACCATGATACTAAAGTCAGACAAAGAAATCAGGAGAAAACTAGAGACCCACATTCTTTATCAATAGGAATGCAAAAGTCCTCAATAAAATACCAGCAAACTGATTTCAACAGCATATTAAAAGGATTATACCACAGGATAGAGTAGGATTTATCCCAGGAATACATGGGTGGTTCAGCATACAGACATCCATCAAAGTAATACACTGTAGATAGAATTAAGGGAAAAAAAAATCCTGTGATTATCTCAATGGAGACAGAGAAGCATCTGACAAAATCCAACACTCTTTCATGATAAAGACACTTAAACAAGGAACAGAAGGGAACTTCCTAAACATGTTATGTGAATCCTACTTCAATTTAAAAAGATTATTACAGGGTGCCATCCTCAGGTAGTTAACAGTCTTGTTGAGAAGGAGATAGCACAAACATATGTCAAAAATCCAGTAGAGGCATTTCTTACTTCCCCTGGCAGCAGGGAAACATAATATGTCTGTGGAAGCTGAAATTGTGCAGAGATCTCTTGCCCCCCCCCCGCCCTTTTTTTTTTAAATTCAGCCTCATTGGAGTTGTTGTTCAGTCAATCAATTGTGTCTGACTCTTTGAGACCCCGTGGACTGAAGCACGCCAGGCTTCCCTGTTCTTCACTATCTCCTGGAGTTTCTCAAATTCATGTCCATTGAGTCAGTGATGCTATCTAACCCTCTTGTCTTCTGTCACCTTCTTCTCCTGTCCTCAATCTTTCCACTGAGGGAAGACCCCATCAAGGTCTTTTTCAATGAGTCAGCTCTTCACGTCACGTGGCCAAAGTATTGAAGCTTCAGCTTCAGCATCAGTCCTTCCAATGAATATTCAGAGGTCTCTTGTTTTTTTTGTTTTTGTTTTTTTTCTAATTTTTCAGCTTTATTGGAGTGTAACTGACAAATAGAAATTATATGTATGTATGGTGTACATCTGGATAATTTGACATGTGTGTAACAGTAGAACGATCACAATCAAGGTAGTTAACATATCCATCAGCTCACATTGTTACCTTTTGGAGAGGTGAGAACAGGTGAGACGTACTCTCCTAGCAAAATGTCATGTATACAATACAATATTGATAACTATAGCCACCACATTCTGCTTCAGAACTTACCTTGCATAATCTGAACTTTGTACGCTCTGACCAATATCTGACCTCATTTCCCTTTTCCTCCAGCCCTGGCAACCATTTCCTTTGGATAAAGACCCAGAAGTGGGATCACTGGATCATATGGTAGTTCTGCTTTTACTTTTTTGAGGAGCCTCTGTATGACTTTCCGTGATGGCTGTAACAATTTACAGCCCCATCAGGTATGTACAAGTGTTCCCTTTTTCTGACATCCTTGCTAATAATTACTTTCTTTTCTCTTTTTGATCATGGCCATTCTAACATGGATGAGGTGATTTTTCTTTGTGGTTTTGACTTGCATTTCCCTTATGATTAATGAAACTGAGCACCTCGGAAAAAGTGAATACTGTTCCATAGCATTAAAACATGTTAAAACGTTAAGAACTCTTGTGGTGTATAGGGAAATAAATTAGAAAGGATAACAGTGTAGTGTAATTGAAAACATTAAAACTATTGTGAATTAGTGTTTTATTTCTTTACAAAACAAGTATCAAGATGAGTTTAGGTAACACTTCCTTGTTCTCTTGGCATAACTGCTATGGAGTAAGGACCCATCTATTCTCTGTCTTGTCAAATTTTGCCGTTGTTTTTTAAATTTGGATCAGCTTCTTGTATTTTATCCTTTGCATTTTCAAAGTTATAAGCTATCAGGGCAGCCTTTTTTCTTTTACTTTCACTCTTTTCATCACAATTCTTTTCTTCATTCATCCCAGTAAGTTCATTTTCACTAAGTTCTTCTGGCTGTATACGTCTAGAATCTCTGGAAAAACAGTGTCCATTTCCCCAGGATCAGCTATTTATCTTTTTAAAATTTATTTCCTTTTATATTTTTAATTGGAGGATAATTGCTTTAATTGGAGGATGCAGTGTTAGTTGCTGCTGAACAACTCCATGAATCAGCTGTGTGTGTGTGTCCAGCTCTTTGAGAACCTGTGGACTGTAGCCCGCCAGACTCCTTTGTTCCTGGGGATGCTCTAGGCAAGAATACTGGAGTGGGTTGCCATGCCCTTTTCCAGAGGTTTGCCACTGGTTGTGATACATACTGATCCGTGAACTGGAGTGAGCAGCAAAAATGTTACTCTGTGCAGCTATTCCCAGTTAACATGTCATGGTAGCTAAAGTCAGAACTGTGTTGCTGGGAAAATGGGTGCTATTTAACTAAACCACGATGATTGTAATCGGTGCGTACTGGAGACATGCAAAGTGAGGACTGCACGTACTGAAGTTGTGCGGTATTGAGCAACATGGCAATAGAATTCTAGAGACTGGATTCATGATGAGCTGGACTTGCTGAAGGATTAAGGTGTTCCCTTAGGCCGACAGTTGTGAACGTAAGCTATGAAGAAGGGAAGAAACATAGAGTAAGTGGGTTAATGAGCAGGCTTACCTGATACAGCAAAGAAAGGAGTCTTACCCGTGGCCAGGCGGGAAGAGGACTGATTGTGACAGGGCTTGAGATACAGGCAGAGTTGTAAACTGGAAAGAAAATCTCCTTAAAGGAAAAATCATGATTTATAGATGGGGGGAAACCTGAGTTGTTTCTACTCTGTGCTACACATTCCATTTTTGATCTTTGGTAAGTCGTGGGCAGCTACTTCCTTATTTGCAAAGTGAGGGTAACTGTATTTAGTGCAAATGGCTGAGTGTAAAGATTCTTGAAAGTGGGGAAAAGTTTTCTGACTGTGTCCATTCTTCAAATGTGGGTTCAACCCCTGGCTGGGGAAGATCCCCTGGAGGAGGGCATGGCAACCCACTCAGTCTTCTTGCCTGGAGAATCCCATGGACAGAGGAGCCTGGTGGGCTACAGTCCATGGGGTTGTAAAGGGTGGGATACGAGTGAAGTGACTTAGCATGCATGGACACCATTCTTCAAACATTTACTGAGTGACTGCTCTGAGACAGGAACTGGGCTAAATATTTCTGTTCAAGAGGTGATAAGGCATTGCCTCATGTGTAAGCACTGGGAGATGGGAGGAGGAAATAGTTAAATGAACCAAAAACTACCCAACAGTCTGGTAGATGCTGGAAAGGAGGTCATAGTGAATAGGTGAACAGGGAGACATCATGATAAAATATCACGGCATTTTACAAAGAATTCTATGGCAGTTCTTGACAGGATGAAAGAGGATGGATGTCTAATGCTGGTGAAGAGTTTAATAGCTTCTGTTTGTTGATCCCAGGTCTCGGGTGAAATCACTGGAGTGAGGCACTGAAGTGGACTGGAGGAAACATTTGGAGAAAGTCAAGATTCTGAAAGACCAGAATGTTTCACGCATCATCTACATATAAAGCCCCCAAGAATGATGGCAGGATTCACCCTCATTTAGAAAGATACCCTACATGGAAATAGGTCCTTGATAATGCAGGAGACTGACTTCACTGTTTGATGAGTTATTACACTCTGGAAGATAGACTTCAAAGAAGCATCAAGTGTTCATTACCTGCAGCATGTTGTATCTGTGCTTCTCAAACTTTAATGTGCATTAAAAGATCACTGGAATCTTGTTAAAAAGCAGATGCTGACTCAGCAGATCTGGAGTGGGACCTGGGTGTCTGCATTTTAAAAAATCTTCCAGGTCGACTGCACTTGAGTAACGGAGTATGACGTTTTTCAGTGATAGTTTCAAATTGAGTAACTTGTTCTTCTTGAATCTCATGTCTGTGGTCATAATTTGAAAAGTAGAGGAAAAGCACGTTCTCCTTTTCTACAACAAAATTATCATAATTTTGTGAGTAACAATGTAAACAACAAGTGAAAGTCGCTCAATCATGTCTGACTCTTTGTGACCCCATGGGCTATACAGTCCATGGAATTCTCCAGGCCAGAACACTGGAGTGGGTAGCCGTTCTCTTCTCCAGGGGATCTTCCCAACCCAGGGATCAAAGGGGGGTCTCCTGCATTGCAGGCAGATTCTTTACCAACTGAGCTCTCAGGGAAGCCCCATTTTGTGAGTAATATTTCTTTTTAAAGTTGTCATCCTACTATAATAATTTTTATTTTCTAATTTTTACCTAGCATAAAAATTTATATCATAAACTTTTCCATGTAATCACTTAACCATTTTTATTATTGTATGTGTTTAACATTCTACTGGACATCATAGTCATTTAGTTATTAAGCTATTATTGAACACACATTGTATCAGCTTTTGCCTGTTGGTAAAATGATAGCAACCTATGAATATCTGTGTGTATTTTAAGTGTTTGTGAAATTTATTTACTCTGGAATAAATTCCCAGAAATGGGAACTGATGAACGGTATGGGCGTTATTGTGATTCTTTGTTCTTACTGTCAAATTAGATCAATTGGTTATTGCTTTCTTCTGCCTGCAATAATAAGGGTATTTATTGGTTACTATAATCTTTTAAATGTTTGCTAATTTAATGGGTGACAGTTTATAACTTATTTTACTTTAATTCATCTATGACTCTTTGATTAGTTACAAAGGTCAGTGGTTTTGCACCAGCAAGTATAGTAGAAGAACAAATTTCATGAGCTGTGGAGTCAGACCTGTTGAGTTCAAATCCTGGCTGCCAATTACTAGATGGTATTTTTGAGAAAGCTACTTCTCTGTGATTTTTTTCCTGCTTCGAAAAGTCTAAATATTTATGGCATCTCTGTCCATACAGACTTTTTGAATGTTACATCAAAACAAAATAAAAATGTTAAACACATTTGCAAAGACCTTAGAACAGTATTTAGAGCATGTGTGCTGTGTCCCTAGGGGTGTCCGACTCTGCAACCCCATGGACTATCGCCCTTCAGACTCCTCCGTCCGTGGGATTTCCCAGGCCAGAGTACTGCAGTGGGCTGCCATTTCCTCCTCCAGGGGATCTTCCCAACCCAGAGATCAAACCTGCGTCTCCTGCACTGGCAGGGGGATTCTTTACCACTGCACCACCTGGGAAGCCCCATTTACAGCATAGACATGGTCAATAGTTATCAGTAGTAGTTACATTTTCAGTTGTGAATGGTCTATTTGTACTCTTGGCTTATGTGCATTTGTCTTAGAAAATGTTAATACTAACTCATAATTGGGGGTCAAGGATGGAAGCAATTGTTTAGATTTGTACTGTCCAATTTTGTAGCCAGTAGTCGTAAGGGACAATTGAATTTAATTAATTAAATTTAAATAAAATGAGAGTTATGTTCTTTAGACATTTTAACCGTGTATCAAGTAGCAGTAGCCCCATGTGTCTGGTAGGTACTGTGTTGGACAGTGCAGATTTAGAGAACATTTTCTTTATCACAGAATGTTTTATGGACAGTGCTGATCCAGATAATCCCTATTATTGAGATTGAAGTGTCTTTTGAACCATGAACTATCCAATCATTTACTTTAAATTCCCACTTCACTTTACTACTATAGTTTTGGCATTTATTGCTCTGGTATTTGAGATTTCCTGATATATTTCTTTACTTTCTTAAAGTAACTATGATAAGGACATAACAAAGTCATTCATAAGAGGTGTCAGGAGTAGGAATTTTTGTTATGTTTGGAAAAGTAGAATCAAGGGAAACCAAAGTGCTGGAAGTGTTTTGCAATTTTTATAGGGACAGTAATGGAAAGAATATAACAAATCAGATAATAGTTCATTCATTATTTTTCCAGTAATAGGCCAGACATAAGAATCTTCAGTTCAGTTCAATCACTCAGTCATGTCCGACTCTTTGTGACCCCATGGGCTGCAGCGTGCCAGGCCTCCCTGTCCATCACCAACTCCCAGAGCTTGCTCAAACTCATGTCCATTGAGTCGGTGATGCCATCTAACCATCTCATCTGCTGTCATCCCCTTCTCCCCGCCGTTTTCAATCTTTCCCAGTATCAGGGTCTTTTCCAATGAGTCAGTTCTTCACACCAAGTGGCCAAGGTATTGGAGCTTCAGCTTCAGCATCAGTCCTTCCAATGAATATTCAGGACTGATCTCCTTTAGGATGGACTGGTTGGATCTCCTTGCAGTCCAAGGGACTCTCAAGAGTCTTCTCCAACAGCAGAGTTCAAAAACATCAATTCTTCGGTGCTCAGCCTTCTTAATGGTCTAGTTCTCACATCAGTACATGACTACTGGAAAAACCATAGCTTTGACTCGACAGACCTTTGTTGGCAAAGTAATGTCTCTGCTTTTTAATATGCTGTCTAGATAGGTCATAACTTTTCTTCCAAGGAGCAAGTGTCTTTTAATTTCATGGCTGCAGTCACCATCTGCAGTGATTTTGGAGCCACCAAAACAAAGTCTCTCACTGTCTCCATTGTTTCCCCATCTAGTTGCCAAGAAATGATGGGACTGGATGCCATGATCTTTAGTTTTAAGCCAGATTTTTCACTCTCCTCTTTCACTTTCATCAAGAGGCTCTTCAGCTCCTCTTCGCTTAATTTTCTCTACGCTAAGAATCTTAGTTTGTTTAAATATTTAGAATTATTTTGCTCTTCTGTTACTCATGTATCATTTATAATTATCAAATAGTGGTTTCCGACATACAGTTAACACTGGGCAGCAAAAAACTGATGGTTGGACCCTAACAGGCTACTAATATGTGATTCTTTTCTGCTTGTAATAAATTTACTTGCCAAACCACATGAGGTAACAGACAAAATAGTAGCACATAATAAATGAAATAAAATTAACTTAAAAATGATGAAAATAAGTAAAAATAGAATACACACAATTTTTCATCTTCTAAAGTATTAATTCTTACCAGAATTCTTGGTGTTGAAGAATAGATCACTTACCACTCAGAACCTTTACATAGAATTGAAATGAAATCTTGATCTCTAAAAGTAATTTCATGAATCATATGACTTCCATATTATTAGAAGCATATATATTAAGAAAAAATAGAATACCAGTAGCAAAACTGATATGCTAGAGGGATTCAAAGGAAGAAATTAACCAAATCATTTGAGGGGAAAAAAAGTGACATATAGACAGTTTACATTGGAAATAGAACTTAAAAGATGGGAACAGTTTCTTAAGAAATTTAAGAGTGTTCTTATAAACTTACGCATTTTCATATGTTTGATGTATTGTGTTCTGTTTCAGATATTATCCTTTCTGGCCCCCTGGAGCCCCATTTTTGACTTGTAGGGACCCTTCCCATTGCTTCCATATCTTAGAATGTGATGTAGTCTTTCAAGTCTTCCTTGCTTTCCTAAAAGTGTCCAGACTTAGCTTAAATATGTTGAGCTCATAATGGAAAACACTGAAACAAGAATCTGAGATATTGGAGGAAAGTTTTGGAGGGTAGATGAAAAGAGATGAGCAAAGGCATTTATACTTGCTGAGGGAGATGTTGAGGTCGGAAAATGCCTCTGTAGGTCTACCCAAAGGGGTGGAAAGTGGATAGATAGAAGATAGCATGGCTGCGGGGAACCGGTTCTAAAAACTATAGGCAGTGATGAATTGCCTTATCATTATCCTCTAACATTTTTAAACAGATGGATAACTTGATTGCAATTGAATCTTAAGAAGGCAGATTTAAAGATGGTTTGTTAGATGAGAAGAAATTGCAAAGAAATTAATTACAAGGCTATTACAATAAATGTGATGAAAGCTGATGAAAATTGCAATAGAATTGTGCAATATTGTACAGATGTCAGGGATGTTCCAGAACTAAAATCCATGATACTCCACTACCGCTTGAGTACAGGAGCTTAGCAAAGATAGAAGTCAAAAATATTAATGAACTTTCGAGACTGGGAATACAGACTTTCAACAGGGGTATTATGTCTAAAACTAAGGAGGAAGTCCCAGGTAGCTCAATGCTAAAGAATTCGCCTGCTAATGTGAAGACACAAGGGATGAGGGTTCTATCCCTGGGCTGGGAAGGTCCCCTGGGTAGGAAATGGCAACCCATTCCAGTATTCTTGCCTTGGAAGTCCAATGGACAGAGGAGCCTGGTGGGCTATGGGGTCACAAAGAGCTGGACATGACAAAGTGAGCACACACACACACAAGTAGGGGAAAGAGAGATTTGGCAGTCTTTGATATCAAGATTGCAATAAATCCATAGGAGGGGACATAAGAGATTGTGCAAAGAGAGAAAAAGATGGCTTATTAGAAGATCTTGCATAGTCCTTATCATTTCAGGAGAAAGAAGACTACAAGTATTTGTTGAAGGAGACTAAGAAAGAGCTGCATAGAGTTAGGACGAATGAAGATCGGTTGCATGCAGACTAAGGAATGAGGAGTTCTCAAGGATGACACAGTTCTCAACCGAAAGGTTAAGTAGAAGAGGAGCTGGGAAAAAGCATTTATTTTGCAACTGTCTACTCAGGTGGCTCGGTGGTAAAGAATCTGCCTGCTAATGCAGGAGATGCAGGTTTGACTCCTGGGTCGGGAAGATCCCCTGGGGTGGGAAGATTCCCCTGGGGCAGGAAATGGCAACCTGCTCTGGTATTCTTACCTGGAAAATCCAGTGGACAGAGGAGCCTGGCAGGCTATAGTCCAAAGAGTCACAAAGCCTGAAGCGACTGAGCACACACACACATACACACACTTATGGACCAATGAAGGGTACACAGTATAAGTGGAATACATCAAATATGGGATGACTGGGACTGGATATTCTTGGGTTAAGAGTTTGGAGATTGAAGTTTGGAAATCTTTGTAGCTGAACAGGACCTCCCAGATGCATCTGAGAGGGTTTGTTTTAGGAGAGTCAGGAACTTAGGCATGAACAACAGCCAAAGGCTAGATTCAAGATGTCAGCAGGTGGTTAGGAGCTACACACAAGGTGAACTTGGGCCAGAGTCCTCCAGCAAGGACTGGATGATCTAACACATATCTGAAAGTGTAGTCGCTCAGTCATGTCTGACTGCGCGACCCCATGGACTGTGGGAGCCGTGGCTCCCGCCAGGCTCCTCTGTCCATGGGGTTCTCCAGGCAAGAATACTGGAGTGGGTTGCTATTTCCTCTTCCAGGGGAACTTCCCAACCCAGGGATTGAACCTGGGTCTCCCGCGCTGTGGGCAGATTCTTTACCATCTGAGCCACTGGCTGAGACATTTCATGGCCAGGTAACATGACCGGAGATTCTTTAGTTGTATTTAAGTGCCACTTCTCAACAGGAGCTTGTGGCTCTTAAGCACAGTCCTGGAAGTGGTAGAGAGGAAGTCTGCAATAAATAAGATGAGGAGACAAGCTGAAATTAGCAGGGCTGAGTACTTTTGCAAGAAGTTTTTAGTGAAGGGAAGGGAGAGTAGCTTCAGGATGAAGTAGGATCAAGGAGAGACTTTGTATGAGGCTATAGGAGAGTTGGACATATTTATAGACAGTGGGAAATGATTCTGGAAAACAAGTGGGATATAAAGATGGAAGCAAGAGGAAATAAATTTGGAGAGAGATTTTTTTTTTTAAAGGCAGCAAACAGAAAGACAGGGTCCAAACCAATTTAATTTTCCAAGCGTCAGGCACTATTTTCTCATTTGGTGTCTAACAGTCCATGGTATTTGTTATACCATGGGATCTGATTTATGAATAGATGCAGTTTATTTTAGTAGAATTGACTGGCAACTGGTTCAGATTCCAGGGGAAATACAGCAAGATTTTCAGTTGTAAAGATATCACCAGTTGCTCCTCACTTTTGGGAGGAGCACGTTGGGTTGATTTTGCAGTGGTGATTTTCATGGGGCAACCACGCTTTCTTATTCAGTGTCCCTCTGGATCATGGCAATGATTTTTTAAATAGTTGCTAGAAACTTTGGTGGGCTTCCTAGGTGGCGCGGAGATAAAGAATCTGCCTGCCAGTGCAGGAGACAAGAGACACAGTTTCCATCCCTGGGTTTGGAAGAGACCCTGGAGTAGGAAATGGTAACCTACTCCAGTATTTTTGCCTGGAAAATTTCGTGGACAGAGGAGCCTGGCAGTCTACAGTCAAGAGGGTTGCAAAGAGTGGGACATGAGTGAGTGACTGAGCACAGAGACTTTGGTATGCTCTTCGGCCAACGAAGAAAAAAGAGAGAGCTATACTTATTCAAGATAATATAAATACTCACCTCAGTAGTGTGATGTCTTACCACTAGTCTGCTTTTCACTGGGAAGAGGAAAGGTGTATTTTTAGGACCCTACTTTAATGATTCTTAATATCTATAACATCAACCAGAATCATTATTCAGCTTATGACAATTCCTAATTTAACTAATTAATTAAATGTTATACTCATTTCTATGAATCATATATTCCACAGAGAACTTCACAGACTATCCTTCTTGACACCAGATTTTGACTTAACCATCTGAGAAATGACTGTCTCCAATTAGGTTGAAATATTTACTGATCCAGTTAGAATGCAGAGTTCATTTGGCAAGAATTCAAATGCAGGAAAATATTTTCATGAACAGGAATTATTATTTTTTCTTCAATTTGACTTCCCATATACCAGATGTTTCTATTCTGAGTGTGTGAGAAGAAAAACTCTTCTTTTTTTTATTTGTTTTTCCACCAGTACAATTATATGGATTCCAGGAGAATCCTGGTATCTGAAATTACTCAATGGAAAGACAGCAGTTGGAAAGACAGCAGTTGTATACATTTTCTCCAGCAGGTATGAAATATCTATTGAAGAAGGTGAGGACCTCAGAACCTTTTGAACTCGCAAAAGCTTTAAAAATCAAGGCTGGAACGGAGCAGTCTTAGTCTCCCACTCACTTTGCTCATTTCTCTTCAGTGATTTTTAGCCGAAGCTGCCAGTGGGGTTAATTTCTTGACTGTTCTGTCAAATGTTAGGCTCTAGTACACATACTTGTGTATATACGAACAACTGTTTTTTAATAACCTGCCAAGAAGCTATAATCTTCCATTGTGGTCCCCCTGGGATTCAATTAGAATGGTTTTCCACAGCCTGACATGTTTATGGGGCATAGGTAAAGAGACAGTTCATAAAACTGTCAATTTTCTGAGAAATTAAAGAAAAATTGGGCTGCTTAGTGCTTTGGCAATTCTGTGCTGCTGATACTAGCATGGGAAGCAATGGAATCAAAGGAAACATAACGAGATCCTGATGCATTAGGTATGGGCAGGTTAAAAATAACGTACAAGGGCATTTGTCAATCTGAATGCATTTTTATGCAAGTTGGAGAAAGAAAAACCTAACCTGGGAAGCCTGACTTTGGGGACAAGGGTGTGAATACTGAACCACAACTTATTTGCATCCAGAAGATTTATCATTTTGCTTAATAGGCAAGATCAAGAAATGAATTCTAGGCAAGGGGGGCGGGTGTCAAGTCTCCCTAGGGGAACGGTAACGTGATGAGCAGTGCTTTCCTTGGGGGATTCTTCATTTAAACTATCTTTTGCTTCTTTAGGGAAAAGTTATTAGTCTAACATAGATTCTGTATTGAGAATCAAGTCTGTTGAAAGAAATGAAGCACATAGCTCTTGGCCCGGTCTCTTTATTTGTCTTTAATAAAGGTGTTCATTCTCTTTTCCAGCCTCTAACTGTGGCAGGTTTCATGACCATGCCCCTGACTTAGCTCAGGCCAGTCCCTGACCTGCAGTAGGAAATAGACCCATATGGCAGTACCACAGGATCTTAAGTGTTCTAAGTTAATAGTAGATGTAGACATGATAACAAAAAATCAGATTATAATATTAATTATTAAATGCTTAACAGTGTCGTAAACTGGATCTTATAGTGGAGTAACTAATGGATTCTGCCTGAGATGGTAAGGAAATTTTTTGCAAAGGAGATATTATTTGAACAACATAAAAATGGTTTTGAAAGGAGACCAAGGAATTTTATGGGCAACCAAGGGAACAAGTCAGACACGACTGAGTGACTGAACAAGATAACACGGCCATCCTGTTTTTGAAGGAGTGTGTGTGTGTGTGTGTGTGTGTGTGTACTCATAGATGTGTTTGGATGAGGTTCAGGAAGTGGTAAAATGAAGAAGTACCAGAAGTTGAAGATAGATTGAGTTCCAAGGGTAACAACCCATTCACACTTCACTTTGTTCTACTAGGATGAAAAGCCACCGAAGGATTTTAATCAATAAGGTTCAGTTCAGTTTAGTTGCTCAGTCGTGTCCGATTTTTTGTGACCCCATGAATCGCAGCACGCCAGGCCTCCCTGTCCATCACCAACTCCCAGAGTTTACTCAAACTCATGTCCATCGAGTTGGTGATGCCATCCAGCCATCTCATCCTCTGTCGTCCCCTTCTCCTCCTGTCCCCGATCCCTCCCAGCATCAGGGTCTTTTCCAATGAGTCAACTCTTCACATGAGGTGGCCGGCCAAAGTATTGGAGTTTCAGCTTCAGCATCAGTCCTTCCAGTGAACACCCAGGACTGATCTCCTTTAGGATGGACTTGTTGGATCTCCTTGCAGTCCAAGGGACTCTCAAGAGTCTTCTCCAACACCACAGTTCAAAAGCATCAATTTTTTGGTGCTCAGCTTTCTTCACAGTCCAACTCTCACATCCATACATGACTACTGGTAAAACCATAGCCTGACTAGATGGACCTTTGTTGGCAAATTAATGTCTCTGCTTTTTAATATGCTATCTATGTTGGTCATAAATAAGGTTAGAAGAAAAGATTTGTACTGGTTCAGCAGGTATTTCCATATGATGATAATAGTTTATTCTGAGCCACTCAAATTATACATTGATGCCAATGATTCTTCAGACAAAGCAAAAACCAAAATGCTATTTGTTTCAAATATGAGAAATGTACAAATAGTGCTAGCAAAAGATTTAAAACCAGTGTTTAATTAATCCTCCAGTTACTTCCAATCACAGAACCAACCCCACTGAGTGGCTGAGAAAGGAAATTTAGGGGATAAAACTTATCCAATAATACATCCTATAGCAGAATATAGTCTTGATTGAAAAAAAATTAGAAATTTATATGGAATCAAGGAGGAGATAGATTGATAAAGTTCATAGCGTAGAATATTCTAGCAACAACAATTTTGCTTGATTTCACAAATCAGGAAGCCTGCCAGCATTGAAATTACCCTTAGTGTTAAATGTCTTATAATTACAGTCTATGTAAAACCATAATTAATGAAATGTTATACGTACAATTTTGTAATGCTAGTAATAATCTAGTAGCTTCTTCCATCTAAGGTTCTAAAGGTGATTCATAATCATTAATTAATTAAAGTTCTTAACACCATCCCAAGGATAAGCTAAATGAGTTATTATGAACTCAATGCTCAGTTTAAAGTAATTTTAGTCTTCATTTGAAACTATGGGAAAATAAGTGTTGGAGAGATGGAAAATAAAATGTGTTTAGTTGGAATTGATCAGAGTATTGATGGCAACTTTTTAAAATGTTGTGGCAAGTCTACTGGAGCACCAAAGTATGAGTAGTCTCCCCAAATAGTGACTCTGTTTTAAGTATTAGGTGCTATTTGGAGGTCACCTATTGACATATGGCAAAGGACCGAGTCCTTTTAGGTGAAGTGATTGATATGAAGGTAGGGTGATAATATCCTTTGTTATGACTTTCAAACAAAGCAAAACTTGGTTCTGAATGTGCAATTGTACTGTCTGACTGCTTTGTAAATGACTTACTTGCAGTTCTATCATTTTATTATTTTATGGTAATGCTTCACCAAAGAAATGAATTAAGTTTGTAATGTTTATTACTCATTCTGGCACACAGATAATTTAACTATTCTGAGTTCATTTCAAACAGAAATGCATCCCTCTCTCCAGAACAACTTGTTATAACTTGTTAGTATTACTTCAGAAAGGTTGAAAACCTGTTTAAAGTTTTAAATTGGTCAGACCTTTTTATCTCTTTTGAAAAGTATGGGTCCAAAGCAGAGTTCTTCCTTATTCTAATGTATGATTTTGACCTAAGATATTATTACAAGGTACTAATGTATTCATCATAGTTTTATGTTATTTTCAAGTAGGAAATGATATATATGATAAATATTAAATATTTTAAATATAATAAATATAGGTTATATTTAATAATATATATTTTCTATTTTCAAGTAGAAAATGATTGGCTGCATAAAAATTATATTGAATGTAACAATAAGCTATTTAATTGACCTTAACTGTTAAAGAGTGGAATTGATAACATATACAATAAATGGTGCTTTTATCATTCTGTAGCCATGATACAAAAACTAGGTAAATATATTTATTCTAATAAGAGTACTAAAACAGTATAAGAAGTATATTTTTGGTACAACCAATTAAATTTTTTTTTACTGGTTTATTTTCTTTAAGGATAAAATGAGATAATTCACCTCTCTGTGAATTTCAGTCTTCTCCTTTTCTTTTTTTCCTCTCAATGTATAATCTTTCCATTTCTCTTTCTCACAGAATACTGCATTATTTTCATCACACACTCAGTTGTTTCTCTATTTATTTTTTCATCCATTTCTTCCAAGATTTTGAAATCATTATTGTTACTTCTAGGAAAAGTATAATATGAGAAGTCATTAGATACAGATTTTGTGTGGTTTGTCTGGTCAACTGCAAACCATCAGAGGAAAAATATTCCAGCAAAAACCCTGGACATTATATTTTTATTTTTTGCTATTTGATGCCTTGTGCCTTTATCATTTTTCCAAGTGACTAAACCACTTGCTGGCTTTCATACAGTCATAAAAAAAAACACTTAAATAACTGACATACTTCTCTCTCTCCATAGATATGATGAAATAGAAATAAAGAATAAAACAGAGAAGAATGGAAATCAAGGAGAGAAGTGCTAAAGGTCACCAAAGTACAATAGAGAATTCAATCAGATCAAAGAACGTTGGAGGTTATTTGACACTGTTTAATAGGAAGCAGCTGCATTGGGAAGTCTTTGGTAATAATTTATTCTTCTTTAGACTTGCAGGGGACTGCTCTCTCTCCACAGAGTTCAGAGCATTGAATGTGGCACCCTTTTCTGATTTCCTTCATATATTCATTCAATTTGGGAGTTGTGATGTAATAGGATGAGTCAGCGTATGTCTGATGGAAGTGTTGGGCTCTGTAAGTTCTCTGCTCCAGAATCCTGGGGTGAAGTGCTACACAGAACATTTTGGGTGGAGCATAAATAGCCTGGTCTTTCCTGCACTTCCCAGGCCTTGGCAGATGGAAAACAGTGAATCCAGAACTCCCCAGTCTGTCCAGTCGTTGTCCCAGCGAGCTTTGCTTCCGGCATCCTGGACACTGCCAGATGAGAACTGTAATTCATTCATTCTCAGATGTCTGCAGCTGAAGGGCCACGTTTTAGGGCCAGCATTCCTGCTGCACAGCCAACCTTACCAGCTTCTGCTGCCCATAAATAAATACCCATCAGAATCTGCTGGAATTCATTGCATGATTGGCCTTCTGTTTCATGAGTTACTGATGATATGAAGCCTGGTTTTATCAACTATCCAGGTAAAATAATTAATCCATGTTGTTGCCTAATTGTAAACAAAGATAATTAACAGGTCAGTGGAGGAACTCTGAATCCTTAAAGAATGTTTGTGAGAATTTCTTCTAGATATTGCAGCAAAAAGCAGGAAGAAAAATGCTGTATTTTACAGTGAAGGTCACTGGCCTTCAAATTCATTTTACCGGATAGGCTGACGTTCAATATGTATGAGTTCTGTTCTCTGCCACTGACACTGGAGAATCGACTCTGGTAGAACTGGGTGAAGAGACTTGTAGATCATCTGGCAGCCCCTGCCCGCCCCGCTTAACTCACTCTTTTTCAGAAACAGAGGATAAGTGGTTGATGAAAGCCTTCAAGCTTCCCTCATCCCCTCTCTTGCCCCACCAAATACGTGTGTCAGTAGCCTCACACCTTCTCTTCTTATTCTCTCGCATTTCTAGAAATAAGTGTCCTTTCTCAGGTGTTAAGTGCAAGGCTGATCCTCTCTATTCCTTGGCTCCATCCTGTCCTGAATCTGGAGGAAGACTCTGGAGTCTTTTTCCAACAATGACCTTTTCTCCTCCCTTTATTTAATTCCTCTCTCTCTTCCCATGAGAGGAAATAAAATTGTATGGCATCAAAACCTCCCATCAGCTTGGTGATCTTTGAAAAATGTTTTGCACATTTTATTAGGGAAATATATATATACACACAAAAGCAGAGACAACAGAATAATGAGCACCCATTCATGCAACACTCAGCTTCGACAATAACCAACTTTGGCCAACCTCATTTCATCTCTCCCTCCATCCATTGCCTCCAGTTGGAGTATTTTTAAACAAATTTCAGGCATTAAATCATCTCTAGGATTTATCACTAAAATAAAAGTCTTCTTTCATTAAATATGACAATGTCATTCTCACACTTTATAATTAACAGTAATACTTTTATAACTATCAAATATCCAGTCAGTGTTCAAATTTTCCCAATTGTCTTGGATAATTTTTTTAAAAGGTTTGAATCAAGATTCAAATAAGATCACCCTTTACAACTAGTTGATGTGTCTCTTAAGTCTCTCCTTCCTGCTCCTTCTCCTCCTCCTTCTCTCTTTTGGTAAATTATTTGCTGAAACATTTGTATATTTGTTAAGTGGATTTTCCCACAGTCTGGACTGTGCCTATTATATCCGGTCATGTCATTTAGGAGGTTGTCACCCCTATGATACCTCCATATTGGTAGTTCGATCTAGCGGCTTGGTCAGATTCAAATTCTATATTTTTTTGCAAGAAACACCTTTAAAGGAGTGCTCTAGACTGCAGTTAAAAGGTAGATAATGGCTGTTTGTCTCCTGTGACCGGATCCAGTGTCACCCGCACCGCTGGAGGCAGAGGCAGCTGCAGGGACCTGCTCTGGGTCTGGGCAATAAGGGTGCATTGGCTTCCTGGGGGCTCACGTGGTGAAGAATCTGCCTGCAATGCGGGCGACTTGGGTTCAGTCCTCGGGTCAGGAAGATCCCCTGGAGAAGGAAATGGAAACCCACTCTAGTATTCTTGCCTGGAGAATTCCATGGACAGAGGAACCTGGCAGGGTCCATGGGGTAGCAGAGTCAGACATGATTGAGCAGTTTGAATCCTAAAGAGGATTTAGAAAGTAATATAACTAAATGAAAGTTGGCACACATTTTATTATTACTGAGGTCACTAATTCTAAATAATAGCTCTGAAAAATCTTTGGTTGGACTGAGTTATAAACAATTGCTGCATTACTCTTAAATTTTAAAAAAATTTAAAAAATTTAAAAACGTAAAAAGATTTCCTGGGTAGCTCAGTGGTAAAAAATCCATTTGCAATGCAGGAGACATGGGTTTGATCCCTGGGTCAATGGGATCCTCTGGAGAAGGAAATGGTACCCCACTCCACTGTTCTTGCCTAAGAAAACCCATGGACAGAGGAGCATGGCAGGTCACGGTTCATGGGGTTGCAAAGAGCTGGATGTGACTAAACAGCAACAATGTAAGCTTCTAATTAGCACATTTTAATTACCTACCCCTTAATAAACATTTTCTTCAACTTGAAAGTTATTAAAATTTTGAGAAATCTAGTTTCACAGTTGGTCTTGACACACAAGGATGGGGTGGAATGCTTCCATTTAAGAATAATTTCATAATGATTTGGATTAGAGCTCTGGGTGCAGTCTGTGAATTCAGTCCCTTTGATATAGCCCTGTTCAATTCAAATCCAATAATATATCACAATCATTGTCAAGACGAATACGCACAATGCAAGCTATTAATACTTTACTTTTCAAGTGGTCATTTTGTGTGACCACTTGAAGTTATTCACATGCTATCTCTTGAATTTAACTTCATTTGTTTTTATATTTAAAAGACAAATAGCATGTGAATTGCCAAGTGTAAGAGTTTTGTTTGGTAAATGCAAATTCTAGTTTATATATGAAATTTTACTGAATTTAGTTTACATGTTTAAAGTTGGAATTCATTCTTTTTCTTTGTTAATTTTCATAAACTAAAGAACATATCTGTAGAGAAAGGCAGGGTGAACCTTTGATTCTTTCACTTTGTTTACTAGTTTATTTACTAGTTTTTTAAACTAGTTTTCAAAATAAGAAGTCAGTCCCCTAACATCCTCCAAAGGAAAGGAATTCGTTTTTGTTTTTATGAACTTATCGATCTAAATGTATTGGATGTGTTTTGCAACACATTAAATCAATGGCAATCAGATTGCAATTATTATCCTCTGGCTGCCTCAAATGCCCATCTGCGGCTGGCGTGGGGGCCTCTTCAAGTTAACTCCTGAGTCTTTTTGATGCAATCTTTAAAGTCTTTGACAACTTTCTGCTTTTTGGTCTAACAAGATGTTTCAGATGCATATTGTACATTTCCTTTCCATGCCTGGCATCAGTCGTTTCTACAAAGAGTTTGGCTTTTTTTTTTTCTTCTAGTGTGTGATAATGTCTAGATGCAGTAATCTGCTCACTAATGGTTTTTATTGCTCTGGTGTTGGTGACAGTTTCTAGGCATTTTCAGTGGAGATTGCTAGGGAAACAAAAGGTAAAATGTACAATAAATTAAATACTGATATTTCCAAGTCAAATTCTGGATTCCAAGATTTTTTTACTTGCCATTTTCAATGTTACATCTGTAACTCACAATGAAAATTCCAGTTTTCAATAATGCCAACCTAAATACTGATTTGCTTTATTGCGTAATTTATGCACAATAATCTCAGATAGGACTTCCCTGGCGGCTCAGTGGTATAAAACCTGCTTGCAATGCAGGAGACATAGGAGACTCAGTCTCAACCCCTGGGCTGGGAAGATCCCCTGGAGGAGGGAATGGCAAGCCACTCCAGTATTCTCGCCTGCAGAATCCTATGGACAGAGGAGCCTGCTGGGCTATAGTCCATGGGGTCGCAAAGAGTCGGACACAACTGAAGTGACTGAACACATATGCATGCAATTTCAAATGGCAGTACCAACCCTACCACCACCGCTATGATCATTGTAAATAAACATTTATAGGTTTCTTCATGATCACTTTTGTCTATAGGATTCTTCAACTAGGGATCTATAGTCAACTGTGTTTAAAAATTACTTGAAAAATTTCCTGTTTTTAAAATTGAGTCAGTTTGCTGCCTATTTAGGTTCATTTGTTTCATTTGGCTTTAGATTACAGATTGCTTTTTAACATCTAAGTTTGGTTCGTGATTATGTAAACTATTTACATGGTTCCAGGATAAAATCTGCCGAATAAGGTGTATTCAAGAAGTCTGTCTTCTATTTCCTCCACCTCTCACCTTTAACTGTCATCTTTGGTTTATTCTTCCATTCTTAGTATAAGCAAACAGTAGTTTATACTTCCGTTTGTTATTATTTACAAATATGAAACTAGCTTATGATACCTTGCTCCATACCTTGAGCATGTTTCTTAAGTTCTTTCTTATTAGTGAAAGTGAAAGTCACTCAATCGTGTCCATTTCTTTGAGACCCCATGGACTGTAGCCCACCAGGCTCCTCTGTCCATGGTATTGTCCAGGCAAGAATACTGGAGTGGGTTGCCATGCCCTCCTCCAGGGGATCTTCCCAAACTAGGGATCTAACCCAGGTCTCCTGAGTTGCACACAGATTTTTTTTTTTTTTTTAACTGTCTGAGCCACCAGGGAAGTCCAGTGAAACAAAGCTCCGTGGCTAGCAGGATGCAGACCTTCGCAGGGAGACCCTAATGGATTTCAAGTCCATTGCCTTAACCACTAGACCACGACTACATAACTTCTCTCTCATTAAGCCATTGCTAATATAAAGATCTGGGGAAGGAAATGGCAACCCACTCCAGTGTTCTTGCCTGGGAAATCCCATGGATGAAGGAGCCGGGTGGGCTGTAGTCCATGGAGTTACAAGAGTCAGACATGACTTAGTAACTAAACGGCGATTCAGTTCAGTTAGTTCAGTTCAGTCACTCAGTCGTGTCCGACTCTTGGCGACCCCATGGACAACAACAACAATGTAAGGGTAATAATACCTACTTGGAAGCGTTTCCATCTGCATTAAATGAAATCATGTCTAAGAAGTGCTCACAATAGTTCCCGGCACACAGCAGGCACGCATCCATTGTTGGTTTTCCCTTTTCTCTGAACTCTCTCGGTAAAAATCCCCCTCATACATAAAAGACCTCCTCCTACAAGCCAGCTCTGCCTCATACCTACACATTTTGTGACAGTTCCAACCCAATTTTTCACCTTCAGTCTTTATTCTTAAGGATCTCTGTTACAGTCAGTGAGAAATACATATCCTATTGTTATCTAGGTGTGTGGCAGAGGTAAGTCTCCTTCACCACCATCATCTCTGTTCCTCCAATTTTTTGTCTGTAAAATAAGAATAAATAAAATGTTTATAAATTTTAATAAGGATTAAATGAGTTAATATACATATAAAGATTCAGAACAATGGTTGGCATATGGTACTCATGATAAATGGAAACTATTCCTATGAATATATTTCTTCTTTCCTACCTAGATTTTGCAGAAATAATTCTTCAAAAGCTACCATTCACTGTGTTATTATAAATAAGATAGGTAAGATAGGTAAAATAGATTCTAATTAGGAAAATAAAACATACTAATAACACTTATTTTATTGGTCAAACTCTCTGATGTGAAGGGGCACAGAATGACTTCTCTTATTGTCTTTATCCCATACAAGTTTAAAGTCAGTTTAAGTTCATCCTTTTCACTGCTTTTATAAACTACTTCCTCTAAAAGCTAGTTACAATGAGAAGGAAAAACCAAATTCTAAAACAAGGTCTACTTTCTTTTTCTTAGAAAGTGTCAATATTTTGAATTGAGGAAGTGTAGTTGAAATGTAATCATGTCATCCGTCTATCCATCTGGCCACCCATCCATCCATCCATTCATCCATTTATTCAATTACGGATGAATTCACCCATCAATCAGAATTGCTCCACATGGTGGAAAGAAAGTCAGGCTTACACATCTGATATGAAAATGGCATTCTGCCTCTTGCTGGCTGTGTGATCTTGGAAAAGCTACTTAACACCTCTGAGCCTCAGTATTCTAAAGAGAACTATGCGATTGACAATACCTTTCTTTATGTTGGCTGGCCAGTCTGTAAATGTACAGAGAGCAACAAATTTACCTTTCTCCCAAAATAAGGTGTGAACCTACACACCTAGACAGGCACGAAGTTTGTCTGGATCACTGCTTAGTGCTGTTTGGTTTGGCCCGTGATATTGTTGCTAGAATAGGAGCATCATAGAATACAGAGCTGAAAAGACCTTAGACCACATCCTGTCTGACTTGCTTATTTAATAGATGAGAACATTTGGGTCCAGACAGGGCAGAAGAGACTTGCCTTAAATCAAATCTGCTAAACTGTAATGCATTATATTGTTTGCGCTTTTATTTTTCACTTTATCCTTTCCTTCTTATTTCACAATAAAAATGAGTACCTTTACTTATCTATCTTTAGAAAATTACCTTTCTTTGACATTCGACATTCAAGAAAGGTATATATACTTTCTAATTCACTTTTTTCTTCTTACGATATATCTTGGGATATTGAACCTATTCCACTTTTACAAATAAATCAATAAATTTAAAGAAATGCCAATCTAAATCTCCAAAATATACTTTATAGAACTTTATAAGTAAATTATCAGCATTATAGGGAGGAATGAAAGCACAGAGATAGGCAAGATATTTTTAAAAGAGGAATGGGGGAAACTTTTCCTATGGCTATCAAAATATAATATAAAGCTATAGTAAATAAAATTATGTGGTTTTGGCATGAAAATGAAAAAAATAGATCAATAGAATAGACTAGATTTCAGAAAGACACTATGACTATGATAAAAATGTCATTTTAAATCAGTGGGAAAGTCATTTAATAAATGATATTTGGATAACTGGGTCACACATAGATAAAAATTCAGAATTGTACCTTATAGATATAGTCCACACAAAAAGA
Organism: Cervus elaphus; assembly: GCF_910594005.1. Lineage (NCBI taxonomy): Eukaryota > Metazoa > Chordata > Mammalia > Artiodactyla > Cervidae > Cervus > Cervus elaphus. The sequence continues at coordinate 47,015,447 of NC_057821.1, read as the reverse complement.
TAAGCAATAATTATACCATTAAAATAAAGAAAAAATGGTCCTATACATATGTAATGAACACTGCCATCCCATGTACATTTAAAGTATAAGTGCATATGTATGTAGACGAACATATGTGTGTATGTGTGTGTAATGCCAGGACAGAATCATTGGGGAATAGGAAAGAGGTTAAGAGAAACTTATTCTTTTACTCTCTATATCTCTGTGCTTTTACTCTTTCAAACTTTTCTATTACTTTTGTAATTATAAAAGAAATAATCCAAAATACATAAAACTCCCCACCGAGTTGCACACTTTCTAAAAGTCTTTGGCAAATCATATATATGTGTGCATGCATTTTGTAAACCAGATCCCATGTTAAATTAAGTAAGGGAACTATGATTTTTTTGAAAGTTAGAGTGTTTCCTTTCAAAAAGTGAAAATCATCCTCTAATCTCTCCAGCTCTGAGGTTTGGGAATCGGTACATCTGGTTTTCTTTAATGGCGCTTATTTCTATTTACCCTCGGTATCTGGGGGACTTGATGGAGATTAAGCATGTCATGCTGACTTCTGAAAGATGGGGTCTATCCCGGACTCTGTTACCTGCTTTTGCTTAAAACTTTTGTTGAAGAAACTTTTCTGTAGCTGAAATGAAGCTTGAAGACTAGAAAACGAGTTTTTTCCATGTGACCTAATGGAACAGGGGATAATGAGGTTCTGATGTATAAATAACTTCATGTTCTGTGATGTTTTACGGGTACACTGGTATGGAGGAAGAACCAGGATAGGTTACATACATAAGATAATTAAAAGTGATAGGCGGCCCTTACAAGTGGAAGACTTTTTAAAAACGCTTTCTATGTATGAACTCATTTCATCCTCACAATAACACTCACGTTGTTTTTCTTAGGGCGAAGCTATGACATGGAGGGGTTGGAAACTTGCCCATGTTCAGAGACCTTGTAGGTGCTGGCCTCGAACTGTGGTCTGGGCCATCTCCTTCATGAGTCTGTTCTCTAGTTGCAACTGATCACGGAGGTAATATTCTTTTTTTCCTTGTTTGCTTATGACCAGAAAAGGCCTCAAGTTTATCTTTTTAAAAATTTATTTAAATTTATTTTTAACTGAAGGATCATTGCTTTACGGTACTGTCAGTGTCTGCCGTACATCAACATGGATCAGCCGTAGGTAAACATACGGCCCTCCCTCTGGAGCCTCCCTCCCACTTCCCATCACGTCTCTCCCCTCTAGGCTGAGCACAGATTGGGCCCCCTATGTCATATAGCAAATTTCCACTGGCTTATCTAATTGTACACATGATAATATACATGTTTCCTTGCTCCTGTCTTCATTCGTCCCGTCCCCTCCTTCCCACTGTGTTCTGTGTGTCTGCATCTCCACTGCTATCCTCAGACAGGTTCGTCAGTACCGCTTTTCTAGATTCCATATATTTGTGTTAATATATGATATTTGCTTTTCTTTTTCTGACTCATGCAGTGGATATTCTTGTGTATGTTTTCTTACATCCACATGTGTAAGTTTTCCAGAAGTGTGGAACGCTTGGTCCTAGGATGAGTTCGAGGTCTCAGGGATTCTCTGGGTGAAATTCAAAACTGGCTCCTAGAAAAACAGGGCAGGAAGAGATCAAAGAAAAGAGGCAGGGTCAGTGGCTCAGACTTTGACTTCCAGTGTAGGCGGTGTGAGTTCAATTCCTGATCAGGCAGTTAGGATCCCACATGCTTCGGGGCCAAAAACCAAGGCAGAAGACAGAAGCAATATAATAGCAAATTCACTAAAAACTTTAAAAATGATCCACCTTAAAAATATCTTTCAAAAAGGAAAAAAAAAAAAAAAAGAAAGAAAGAAGCAGAGTGCTCCAGGTTTAATAAGCAAGGGGGCGTACCTGCCAGATTTGTCTTCTGCAAGAGAAATAGGTCTCCATACCTGCCTGACAGAGCCTCAGGAGTTTCTAGAGAGGCCTTAACTGTCAGGCACTATCCAGTCTGAATGATCTCAATGAAACTGTACTCTCAAGGCTGCTGTCAGACGTCAAGCTGCCATTAAATTTTAGAAAACTTATTTTTGTTTAATAAAATTGAGATCTTAGTGTTTTAGTTGATGTTCTTGAATTTCTCTGGAAGAATATATAAGATCTAGATTCCAGACAGCCATATGTGGGCACTGATAATGACCACTTTTTACCTACGAGTAGGTGCTCAGAATTACCCATTAATTTATTAGATGATAAACCCTTGGGCGAGGCTCTGATGGAATGCATACCTCAAACATTAGTTGATGTGAGTGATTCTGACTCAGCGATTCAGTTCAGTTCAGTTCAGTTCAGTCTTTTGGTTCAATCTATAACCCGAAGTTATAAGAATTCAACTAGATATCATCGCAGATGAAAAGAAATTGAAAAACCAGGCAAAAATCACTGCAGAAATTCATAGCTTGACTTTGCTGCCTTCAAAATCCATGCAGGGAAGGAATGAGATTTGATACTTTCTCTTTAGATTTACAGACATCCTGTTGTTGGAAGAACAAAGGCTATCATACATGCTCTAATTGTTGGGATTATAGATATTACCACTCCTTTTCAAATTCATCTTGCACTATAACTTTCAGAAGCAGTTTTGACCACATGTCAATTTTGACCATTTTATGTCAATTGCTTCATTTATTCTTTGGAGCAGTCTTATAGATTAGGTTCTTATCTACAATTTATGGATGAAGAAACTGAGGCTTAAAATTTTTCCTAAGGTTTTATAGTTGGGAGCAACAGAATAGGGTTTCAAACACAGTCCTAATAACTCCAGGTCTTTGTTATCATTCCTTTGTTCTTCCATTGGCCAGAAACAGAATGATGAAAATAACAGAAATCAATGAATGTCAGGTGCTAATTCTTGAAGTAGGTACTAACTTCCAAACAAAATGTAAAAGAGCACTTTCTTTTTGTCAGCCAGTGACAGTGCAACTCAGTATTTAATATTCTGCTAATCTGGTTACTTAATTTCCAGAGAAGTGTACATGTTATGCTAATAAAGGAGACCATATTGCACAACTGTACATTTCGAATGTTGGTTGCATGTGGAAGTGGTAGCATTACTCTAAACCTTATAGATTTGGCTGAATGTTTTGGAGGCTTTATAAAACCCCAACTTCTAGCATCCTGGTCCTCTGCACTCTAAAGATGTGGTCAAGATTAGCCACGCTTGGGCTCTAGGGTGGACAGCTTCAGTGCTTGTGGCACACTGGCTTAGTTGCTCTGCAGCATGTGAATCTTCCTGGACCAGGGACTGAACCCACGTCCCCTGCATTGGCAGGCAGATTCTTAACCACTGGACCACCAGGAAAGTCCTGTAATAACTTTTAACGGAGTATAAGCTGTCAGAATATTGAATCACTATGCAGAACACCCGAAACTAATATATATCAACTATAATGCTGAAGCTGAAACTCCAGTACTTTGGCCACCTCATGCGAAGAGTTGACTCGTTTGAAAAGACCCTGATGCTGGGAGGGATTGGGGGCAGGAGGAGAAGGGGACGACAGAGGATGAGATGGCTGGATGGCATCACTGACTCGATGGACATGAGTTTGAGTAAACTCCGGGAGTTGGTGATGGACAGGGAGGCCTGGCGTGCTGCAGTTCATGGGGTCACAAAGAGTCAGACACGACTGAGCGACTGAACTGAACTGAACTGATACACTGATAAAAATTATCATAACATTTTTTTAAAAGATTAGCCATTCCTAAGGTTGGTGCAGGAAACGGGGACTCTTCCATTAGGTTTTCACTTTACATTTTATTTGACCTTGGAACCTGACGTATATAGATTTAAAAATGAAATGTTTTTGAGATAGAATAATTTCTGTGTTGAGTTTTAAATTTTAAAATTAAAAATAAAGACTATAGTCCTAAGAGATTTAGACTTGTTGTTTTCAATTTCTAATAGTAGAATAATACAATTAAAAAACCTGGGACTTCCCTGGTGGTCCAGTGGTTAAGACTCTGTTCTTCCAATGCAGGGGACGGAGACTTGACCCCTGGACAGGAAACTAAGGTCCCACATGCTACATGGTATAGTCAAAAAATTAAAAAAATGAAAAAACAACCAATGCTCTTTTGGAAATCGATGTAACACTCTGGTGAAAAAACCAGAGGAAATTTTGGAAAGGAAGGTGTCAATTCATGAGGCTTGAAGAATAAACTTTCTTTCCATGTAAAGTTTCATGTGGTTGAATATAAAGAATAATCCCAAAGGAACAAAGGAAGGTGAATCTCAGCTCACTTCATCTGCATCTAGTTTTGGGGTGGGGAGGGGGGTAGGGATTAAGGTCACTTTAATGCAAACTGTTGTCCAATTTTGCAATTTCATTCTTACTTGATGTGTGTGTGTGTGTGTGTTGGTGTGTATGTTTGCATGCATGCTCAGTCCTGTCTGACTCTTTGCTACCCTATGGACTTCAGCCCGCCAAGCTGCTCTCTCCATGAAATTTCCCAGGCAAGAATATTGGAGCGGATTGCCATTTACTCCTTCAGAGGATCTTCCTGAACCAGGGATCAAACCCAGGTCTCCTGTATTGGCAGGTTTACCACTGAGCCACCTGGGAAGCCCTGACAAGAATAAACTGATAATAAAACATCAGGCCTTGAAGTCTTCTTTACAGTCACAAAAGCAGCTATGGCGGGAATTGGTGACGGTTGTGATCCTTAGACTCCACGACTTGGGGGCACTTTTGTTTTCCCTGTGTTTTCATGTTCAGGTCTAATGACACCCTTTGCCTTCCATAACATGTCCACTCACACTCTCTCAGCTTTTCTCCGAGACTCAGTGGCTCTGGATCTGATCCAGCGTCAGGAGTAAGAAATGAATGACCTGGATCTTGTTTCAAATTAGAAAATCATTAAAGTTTTAAGTGAAACTGACCTGATGGCATGTATCTCACAAACACTTTAGAAAGAATAATTGATTTTCTCTTCTCCCAGAAACAAAGGGCAGATTTTAGTAGACTAGAGAGCTTTGGATACAAATACCAAACACCTGCATTCCAGCTATGCTTCTGTCGCATCCACACCGGATGACTTCAGACAGATCTCTTAATGTCTTGTTACTTGTTTCCTGTCTGTAAATCAAAGGGATTATATTATGTGATTTAAACCCAGCATCTAAAAACTAAAAAATTCTCAGTTATTTTGTATGAAATGTATATTAAATTTGGGCAGAATATTAGGGTTAGCAGAGAGAATGGAGAAAAGGTCTAACCATATTGAGCAAACCACAAAATACTTAATATTATAATTAAAGCAAGTTGTTATGTAATTTCACATGTGCCTGGGCATTCCTCTTCATGCCCTCCTCCAACTAGAAAAATATCTCTTAAATTCTTAAGATTATAATAGATATCTATAAAATCAATTTGTTCAAGATCCTTTCAATTTTATTGCTTAGATTTTTTGGGACATTTTGAATATATATGGTTCATGTGGAAATTATTTAAAATCATAAGGTAGACCCTTGTCAGCCTGACATAGTTTATCTGTGGTTCTGCTTGGAAGCCGGGGTATGGATTCTATGACGTCTATAGGCCCCTGCATGTCCCAGGAATATGTGAGTAATTGGTTTTAACAGTGCTTAAATAGCACATGGTTTGAGTATAGAGTAGGCAGAATTTGACCCGAGGAAGACAGGCATAATGTTAATTTTTTAAAAATAAGAGCACTTGAAGAAAGCCAGAAATAAATCCAGAGTTACTATAAACAAGGCAGAGAGAGGCTTACTCATCACGGAGAAAAGTCAGGCTCATTAAAGGAGATAATTATTACCTCTGACATACAGAACTGTGTGCTGCTTTAAATTAAGGTTCTTAACGAGGCATTTCATTGTGTGTCCTTAACTGAGGGTTTCAAGGAGGCAGCTTTTCTTCCACAGTCTATGGGAATGGAGTTATGTGCAGGAGTTCCGCTGGAGGAGAATACTTCAGGAACGAACAGTTCAGGAATACTAAATACACAAAACTAAACACACATGATTTCAGAACAGATTGCTAGTGTGCTGAATGCCCATCCAAGCCATGTGCTTATAAGAGGAAAATGTAAACTTTGCCACATGCTAATGATATGCTAATGAGCATTCCTGTTAGACAGATGACAAGATCATGGTCTTTGTTCCTTTTCTGCTAATGTAACGAATAAGCTTGAATAAGCACTTTTAAGAGAAAGTTGTAAACGTTTACATTTCCCCCCATTTTTATTAGTTTCTGTTTATTTCACTTCTCTTGCTCAACAAATGGCTTTCTTTTTTTCCTTCTGTACTGTTTTGCTTATAGGATTTGGGGTGGACTTCATTTTATTTGGGATTTTAAAGGACTCTCATCTTCTCACAAGATAAAAGTTTGTCTTGATCACCAAGAAGAAATTCTTTATGTCTGTCTCTAAGCAGTCCCTGTATCAAAAAGTTTATACTAAATACCAATATCAACTACTTATGATACTCATAAATGTAAATATGTTATGTTTTAAGAAAAATAAATGACTTTTCAGTCAAATACACTTATTTAAATAGCTATAGCTTACAGCTCTGTTTTTTAAAATTTAAAAATACCTCCCCAAACCATACTGCTGTGGGGAATTGTGTTCTATTTCTGTTTCCCAGGAAAGAGCTAAATTCTGGAAAACGTATTGCCCATTAATATCACTTCCCTAAGGAATTTTTGCCTGTTCCATCTAAGAGTAAGTGATAGTATAGCAATTTTGTGACCTCATCTTCTCTGTATATCAGAAACGTAGTAATGTCTACCGAGCACCCGGGAGGTACATAGTCCAAGACAGAATCTATGATCTGTACCTGTTATAGAAAAATAGTCTAAATCTTTCTAAACTTCAGCATGTGGGAACATCCGAGTGTGACCCATAATATTACTATCTGGTTAAAATTCACTTCCAGTTAAATTACAAAGTCCTACTGTTAGTCACATGCTTCTCACTAAGGGATTTTTAAAGCTGGTTCACGTCCTCGGTAAGTGTTCAAAACGTTGTCTCAAGTCAGATATTCTGTGACATGAACTGTTTTGTCAGTGATGCTGACCTAACCTTTGTCGGTTTCTATCATGATGTCATGCTTAAAATATATGTTTAGTCTGTTGTAAAAATAAATACATCATTTTCTGGTTCTTTTTATTGGTTATCTTTCCGATCTTGGCCACTGGTGCAGCCTTTATTCTTCTGTTTTTCTCTCTGTGTTTTGTATAGTCTATAGCAGAGATGTCCATTCGTTGGCTGTTTCAATCAACTCAGTACATTCTTCCTACACATTCTACATCATATAAAATGGAAATTCAGAATATAAAACTTCTATTAAATACTTAAATTATCAGATAATTTGGAGTTAGATATTTGCAATGGAAATATTAAGGATTTTTTTTCAAATACAAATGAAGTAAATTCATGCATACACTACTGTGTCCAATATCACAATTATTTGATTTTTATATGAGTTTAATTCTATTCATATGTCATTCATTCACTTAAAGGGATTCATTACATTATTCGATGGCTATGTCTTCAATTCTCAATTTTGTGTGGGCACTGAGAGACCACAGCCTCAGAGAAAGCATGTCTCTGATATGCATCTTCAAGATTATTCCATTGAAATGCATATTAATAATCATTTCATTAAATTGCAATATTCAGTCATGGAAAGATTTTATTGAACTTTCTCTCTCACTAGTTATGATATCCTTAATCCAAATGATACCTTCATTTAAATTGTATGTCTTATGGCCTTTTACATCTTTCTCACCTATGATTTGAAAGGGCTGTATGTGTCCTTTTCATATTTTGGCATTATTGATAGAATTTCTTTGACAATGTGCATTTATAGCTATGGTTCTAGCTATAAGAGCTAATAGCTCTTGGAACTCTAAACATATTCCAATTCTAAATTATAGATGCATGGAAATTCTAAGGAGTTTAATATTAATCCAAAATGAGTGCACAATTTTATCAATAGTTTAAATGAAAGAAGAAAAGCATGATCTGAATTTCATGACCCTTCCACTTCTGATTTATTGCCATACAGTAAGTCTGGAATCACAACAAAATAGCTGAATTATTTAATACAAATCTAGGGTGGTCTTTCAAAACAGGCAGTCCTGCAGTTCTCAAACAAGCTAGTAAAGCTCCTTGTTGACGTTTTTGAAAGTTGCATTTGTTAACTGTTACTGTGGGTATTTTGGCAAGCTAAGTTTTAGAGATATTCTGAGAAAGATTCAGTGTTAGATTTTAAGTGAAAGTGAAAGTCACTCAGTTGTGTTGGACTCTTTGCAACCCCATGGACTATACAGTCCATGGAATTCTCCAGGCCAGAATACTGGAGTGGGTAGCCTTTCCCTTCTCCAGGGCATTTTCCCAGCCCAGGGACTGAACCCAGGTCTCCTGCATTGCAGGTGGATTCTTTACCAGCTCAGCCACCAGAAGAGCCCAAGAATACTGGAGTGGGTAGCCTAACCCTTCTCTAGGGGATCTTTCCAACCCAGGAATCAAAGGAGAGTCTCCTGCATTGCAGGCGGATTCTTTACCAACTGAACTCTCAGCGAAGCCCAGATTTGGTTTTACCTTTTTGTCACTTCTCAAACACAAGCTTGTGGCTACTTCTGTGATGTTTGAGACAACCCAGGGTACACTGCCCACGATTCTGCACAATCACCTTCACAGGGAATAGTCCTTGAATTAGGCAGCTGCTGTCCCCTCCTCTCCCAGCAAAGGAGCCGGAGCTCACGGTGCCCTTTGCTCTGGCTCTCGTCTCTTTCAGCCTTCCAGGGCTTTCATCTACGCTTTCTTCTGAACTGTCCTTGCAACCCCTTCTCTCTTTAAACATGTTCAGTTTCCCTTACCTGAAAACCATGGAAAACCCATTACTTAATATCGCTGCTACTCATTATGATAACAGGCGCCATCATTTTCCTTTTTTTTTCTTGTTACATTTAAAAATGTCCATAACTCGTTGGTTTATTGATTCATCCATCCTTACACATAGTACTTTATTAAAGACAGTTCCTGGATATCTGAGAGTGTGCTAAGGTGGGGTGGGGGAGGGGAAACCGTGTGTGTCACTCGCTGCCCCCGCTGCCAGGACACACTTGCACGGTACTCATTGTGTGAGTGTGTGTGTGCTCAGTCGCTTCCGTCTGACTTTTTGTTATCTCCTGGTCTGGGGCCCACCAGGCTCCTCTGTCCAAGGGGTTCTCCAGGCAAGAGTACTGGAGTGGGTTTCCATGCCCTTCTCCAGGGGATCTTTCCCACCCAGGGATTGAACCTGTGGCTTCTGCACGTTGGGCAGGTCCTTTACTGCTGAGCCACTGGGGAATCCAGTGCTATGTACAAACACGTGTACTAAAAAGTGTGCAAAGATTTAAGCATCATACCTGTAATGTTTGAAGATATTGTGCGTGTAAACATTTCAAGGTATGGAACCTGTATTAAGTCCTTGCATTGGGTTGCTACCCTAGTTCTACGTGACTGCTTTTAAGTCTTTTTTGACATAAACACATATATGAGTAAATATCCAAACATGTAATTCTAGCAGCAAAACTAGCACCGTAGTAGGTGCAATTTTCTGTAGTACACTTAATATAACTTAATATCTTGAAAATGATACTGTAACAGTGCTTCTACATTTATCTTGTTCAGTGTTTATAATTTTTTAAAACTTTTTACTAAATAATATATGTGTATATGTATATATATATTTAAAAGCATCTGCTACTTTGAGGCTTGAACATAAAACCAGCAGCTGACAACTCCAGCCATGCTTAACTGCTCTCAGAAACTTTTTTGGACTTTTCTTCTGCATTAAAATTTGTTTTCAAAATAACACTTGTGTATTGCCATTCTGGGGGGCTTTCCTGGTGGCTCAGTAGTAAAGAATCCTTCTGCCAATGAAGGAGACACAAGTTCAATGCCTGGGTCAGGGAGATCCCCTGGAGAAGCAAATGACAACCCACTCCAGTATTCTTGCTGGGGACATCCCATGGACAGAGGAGCCTGGCGGGCCACTGTCCATGGGGCTGCAGAGAGTTGGACATGATTTGGTGACTAAATGACAATTGCCATTTTTAGATTTTCTTACTTTAGACATTGTTTAGACAGTGATTTCTTATGACAGAAAGATGCAATTTATCTTTTCTATGGAACGAACACCTTTCATCTTCTACTTGTGTACTTGCTATATTTCAATCACAATTTTTGTGTTAATTCACTACTCAATGTTTATATGACAATAGACTTACTGTTTACAGCTCAGTGATGTAGAGTATTACAATTACATTCTCTTTCCTATACTGCTCCAGCAGTTAATAATTGCCTTATTTTGTATTGTTTTCTTACTTTCCCTTTATACTTATTAATTTATCTTCAGATTCTCCAATAAGACTGTCACATCCTTAAAATATGGTGATGTTTTCCTTAGAGACATCTAGATTTCTTTTCACCCTGGGGGCTAAATTTTTAATGATGTGTTTTGATTGGATTCTTTTTTAGTCATCCAGTTGAGTATTTCATGGACCCTTCAGTTGGATATTGTTGAAGTTTTGGGTTATTTTTTGTGCTGAGAAATTTGTTTGTATTATTTCTTTGAAAGATTTTTTTTCTTTTTTTTTTATTTTCTCCATAACAGATTGATTTTTTCCATAATTTTTCCTGTTTTGAATATATTTATTCTATCTTCTCAGAAAGTTCTTCAATTTTATATTCATCTTTAAATTGGATTTTTAATTTCTCTTGTGCAAGTTATTAATTTCCAAGAGCTATTGTTTTATGAACAACCCTTGTACTTAATATCATCATTTCATAAATCTTCTTTTTAGTTCATTTCAGTCACTCAGTTGTGTTTGACTCTTTGCAACCCCATGGACTGAAGCGTGCCAGGCCTCCCTGTCCATCACCAACTCCTGGAGCTTGCTCAAACTTATGCCCATCGAGTCGGTGATGCCATCTAACATGCTCAATCTTCTTTCTCACTTTTTTTCAGCCATCATTTCCAGTATTTTTTTGTTTTTTAGTTTTCCCTTTCTTTCTTAATGGTCTTATTTTTTCCGAGTTTCTTTTCTCCATCTCCTTTAATCTTTGTCTTTCTTGTTGGAGGCTTTAAAAAATATTTTGTCTCTGGCTCTGTTCATTTTCAAAATGAGGCAGTGGCACACTCCCAGGAAGGTCTGGATGGGTGAGTGAGCAGATTTGTTGACTAGGTGTAAACTCAGCCTTTGGGTTGAGAGTTTCCAAGTCCTAGTCTCTATGGAAATTTTCTCTTTAATTGGGACATTTCCCCAGAAAGAAACCCTCGAATCCCTTGACCAGGGTAAAGATGGTACGGAAAAGAGTGATTTAACTTGGCTGGCAGGGCTCTGAGAGCCAGGCAAGGGAAGAGTGTAGGTTCATCGTTTAAAACTCAGTTTCACTCTCCTCCTCCTTGGTGCTTCAACCTTAAGCTCCACTGTGTCTGATGTCTGTGAACCCAGAGCCTCTCTAGTTTACAATATTTGCATCGTAAACCTCCTGTCTCCTTCAGGGTGGCAGAGATGTAGTGACCGGGATGAATCAGATGGGGGAGAGGCTGGGGTGTAGTTACTGTTTATACAGACCAACCTCCCTGTTCTTATTTCCATCCCATGTCCTTGCCTTCGTGTGTACCAGCTGCCTCCAACTTTTGAGATACTCTGACTTGTTTCCTGTTGGCCCTTAAACCTAGTGCAGTTTTGATAACGGCCTATAGAGAGAATCTTATTGTTTCATTGAGATCCAAGCCTTCTACATTCTCCGAGCCTCACTGCTGCCATTGGTTTAGTCTCCTTGTTTTTTAGTACAAGGTAGGACACAAACACCAATGGAAAAAAAAAAAATCAAAAGTACAATACAACTAAAATCTACCAGAAATAATGTATCTTACACAGTAGTGCTTTAATGTCAAGTGCATAAAAAAATGATTATATAAAGTTTATCATTTTAAACTTGCATTGAAATGACCAAAGAAATACCATAATAGCCCCCAAACTTAGTGGAGGTAGGGGGACAGTAAATTACTCCTCTAGGATAAGGACAGCCAGGCCAGGCCCAGTGTTATGAATAGTGAATTTGTTGTAGGTTTAATGAAGAGAGATATGGCTTTTCTGGTAGTTGATAAAGAATCAACCTGCAATGCAGGAGACCACAGTTCGATTCCTGGGTCAGGAAGATTCCCTGGAGAATTTACTAACTGATTTTTTAAAATGTCAATATAAGAAGAGCAAATATGGGGCATATTTAGTGCTCCATCTACACCTGCCTAAAACATTGGAACATTGCCGTCCTTGATGTGCTTGCATTCTTTAGCTGTTTCCCTTTGGGGTGTTCCTCCGAAATAAAAGACTTCTTAGATGAACAAATATTTCATAACCCAATAAAAATACTATTCAGTCTACTTTCTTTCTCCTTAGCAGGAATTACCTGGATATTTCTGTCCAATATTTGGTGGAAAAATTCAGGGGAATGGCAGTTCATAATATCTATTGAAATAAACTAATTCTGTAAAATGAGAGATTTAAAAGAAACCTGAAGATTTACCGCAAATTTACAAGATTTACAAGAAACCACCAGGGCTTCCCTGGTGGCTCAGATAATAAAGAATCCGCCTGCAATGCAGGACATCTAGGTTCGATCCCTGGGTCAGGAAGACTCCCCTGGAGAAGGGAATGGCAATCCACTCCAGTATTCTTGCCTGGGAAATCCCATGGACAGAGGCCACTGTCCATGGCAAAGAGTCCGACACGGCTGAGCGACTTTGACTTTCACAAGAGACCTGAAAGTTCCTGCAATGTGAGTTTATTCCCAGGATCAGATCATAGCGCTCTCCCATGCTAACCAACATGCTACCACCCAGGCGATGGTTTGCTCCAGATGATGTGGCGGTGGGCCTTCTTCAGTGGCTCCAGGACCATCGCGTAGAAAACATTCAGCAGCCTCAAGAGGCGGTCTCACTGACTGTGGCCATATTATTTTACAATTTCTTTTTAATCAAAATCATTCTTCATATGTGTTATTTTTCTTACCAACGTAAGGGAACTGAGGGATTAGCTTTAGGATAGATCCTGAACATTCTCACGTTTTCTATGATTTAATTCTGAAAAGAAGTCATAGGCCAAACTAAACCTTGCTTTCAAATAATTTCCTCAAAAATACAGAAAAGCATTTTTTATTTTTGCTTTTCTCTGCACATGGTCCTCTACCCGACCTCACAGGGACTGAACAGATGTCCCTGAGAAATGGAGGGGATCAAGAACAAAAGAGGTCTGTATGCTAATTTCTGCAGTTATCAATTTGTCAGGGGGGCTTCCCTGGGAGCTCAGACTGGAAAGAATCTGCCTGCAAGGCAGGAGACCTCGGTTTGATCCCTGGGTGGGGAAGATCCCCTGGAGAAGGAAATCGCAACCCACTCCAGTATTCTTGCCTGGGACATCCCATGGACAGAGGAGCTTGGTGGGCTACAGTCCACGGGGTTGCAAACAGTCGGACATGACTTAGTGACTAAGCAACACCACCACAAAGAAAGCGGTGGGTTTAAAGGTAGGTATGTTTTGTGTCTCGTCCACTGGCAGATTCTGTAATTTTGGAGGTGGGTCAGCAACAACAGGTTGTCAGATTAGCATTGGATGTTTGATGAGAACACCCTGGTGAAACATGCGGCAGGAGACCCCATACGAAGGGGCTAGGAACGCCCTTTCCTGAGGAATTCACCCTCATATCAGTCGAGGTAAAGTGCATATAAGAAAAATGCCATGTGTGTGGAGAGTATGAGGAAAGGTCATCTATTTCCAAAAAGAATATTGTTTACAAGGAGTGTTAATAGGTTTCAGGGGAAATGTTAATTTTTTTTTTCTCCTTGATGGAATAGCTACTGTAAGTTTTTAATGGTTAATCATTCATTCCTGAATTTTTATATTAAGCATTTTATATTACTTTATTGACTTAACTTTTATGCTCTTCTTCATTTTGACAGTAAAGAATGACCAGGCAATACTCTTTGAAAATTGGAGACCATTTGCAGCTGCTCTCTGTTGAGGAAAGTGAATAATAGGGTGCCCTCAAGGAATTTCGAAGGTATCACTCAACAGAAACTTTTGTGTCTGAAGAAAACTAGATCATTTTATCATGGTAGGCATAGTGATATGTTTGCTTTAATAAAATGCCATATTTCTGCCTTTAATCTCTTGTCAACCAGCTATTAAAAAGCCCCAAAGTGCATGCGTGCAGCACATGTAAACACTTGTGGTTTTGAGGTTACCAGAGAACATACTAATAAAGCATGTAATTTGTGTTTTGTGCACAGACTGTAATAATTTATTGAGTGGTAGAAAGAAGCTAGAGAAGGATTTTCTCTAACTGTAGCCAGCAAGTCAATTTAATTTTAGGCCTTTATGCAGAGGTGCAGGCAGACACATGTTCATACAATGAAATCATGTGTAAAAAGCATCAGAAAGTCTCCAGAACAAAAGTGAGGCAAAATGTAAATTAATTTCACACACACACACAGAACACATTATATTAAGAATTCTCATGTTGTTCCTTTAAGCTAATCAGCTGGGAGGGTGGGTATGCTTTCCCTAAGAGGTGTGTGTGCCTGTATGTGTTACATACTGATAATACATTGGCAGAATGCAGATTAAGTTAATTCAAGTAAATCAAGATAAATCATCATAGCAGATCATAGCAATCACCTATTATATTTATTTATTTTTTCTTTTTTTTGGCCACACCAAACGGCATGTGGGATTTTAGTTTCCAGACCAGGGATTGAACCTGTGCCCCTATAAGTGGAAGCCGGGAGTCAGAACCATTGCACTGCCAGGGAAATCCCAGAAATTACTGTTTAAGCTTCATAAACATGACCTCTATAGATCCTGTGGAAAGAGGGCAACAGCAGTTCTGTTCCTTAAAAAAAAAATACAAGATAGCAAAGTGTGGGAAGGTTGCAGCACTTTTACGGGATCATGGAAGAGCTCACAGTCTGACTGCAGCGTCCACCATGCTCGTTGGAGCAGCTGGTTTCACTGTTTATGCAAGGTCCTTTCAAGTAAGGATTGCACCTTGCTGGTTTTCATTAAACTTCTTCCCTCGTGAGATATCTTGCACACGACACACAAGAAACGCAGATCATTTCAATGGAGAGACTTTGAGTAGAGGGAAGAAATGAAAACCTTACTGTGTACACGCCAATGTCTGGAAAATTTTGCGAAATTCTGTAGTTTGGGAACAAAACCACACTTTACGCAAACAAAAACCACGCTCAGTTTAGGGAAAATGTCTGTGCCCGCAGGAAATGGGTTTTAGGAGCTCTGTGTTTATTCCAAAAAGATGCAACACCTCTTGCCTGAAAAGCAAGTCACCATTCTCTATGCTTCCCCCCAGCCCTCCCACCAACCCCTTACAATGTATATATATATTAACTTTCAATGCAGACAAATCTTCTGTGGTTCAAAACCTTTGGAATTTGAGGCCAAATGAAAATGAATCTTTTCTGCCAGCTTTAAGTCTAACCCACTTCTGCATTTGGTTGGTACATTTGTTTATCTAATCAACCAACTCCCACTGACAATGACGGGTTGAAGAGCTTCCTGTGGTCAATGGAAAGCATATTTGGCAAATCCTTGAGGAGACAATAGCAGCGTGTGCTGGAGAGCCATCCTATTTAAAGCAGAATAGAAATCGCACTGGGAAGGAGTTTTCTATGAGGGTCTCAGCCAGTTTTCTGCTCTTATGAGAAGGAAGCCATAAGCTTAGTGGCCACTGTGATCCTTCCTGTGGTCTGACCTGCTCTATTCTTTGATCACTTGCTTACATCATAAAGAAATACAGAGAAGGGAGAGAGGAAGGAAGGGGGAGGGCAGAGGAAGGAAAAAGAGGAAAAAAGGTTGTTGTTTGGTTGCTAACTCTGACTGATCCCCTGGACTGCAGCCTGTCAGGTCCTCTATCTGTGCGATTTCCCACATGAGAATACTGGAATGGGTTGCCATTTCCTCCTCCAGGGGATCGTCCCAAGAAGGTAACTAGAAATCCACATCTTCCAAATGTTTACCTTGTTCATGTTGGCTGGTGGTATTTTGTTTTGCAGTAAATCACTTTTGAAGTCAATGTTCATAAAAACCCAGGAACAAATGTTTTCAAATTGATCAAAGTTATAATTTGGGAGGTTTTTGATTGCCATAAAATGTAACAGAAAAAGTAGAGATTAGTTATTTAAGTAGCTGAGTTAAAGCAAGCTTAATTGGGGCTCTTCTCCTTAATGTCAGTTTTGGTGTATACCTGTGGGTTTCTGAACGCTACATGGATGTCAAATCATCTTTCTAGCCAGTTTCTTTTAACACATAAAGGGGAAGAGGGACCAGCAGAGTCAAAAGATTAGAATCAAAACAAGGGCAGCTTCCAGGTCATGTTTAAATCTGTAACTCTGTAAGTTTCAGAAGGTTCATGCATCTCAAACTCACTTAATTTTATTTCAGTGTAATGATCAAAATGGCTGCTGAAACATTTTAGATCAAAATGGGCAGATATGAAGAAGAATAACAAAGCTGAATCAATTTAGAACACCAGGTAGAAATTAATACTCTAAATCACAATTATTTAAAAATCAAATCAGTATCCACTGCTGTATTTTTTTAGAGCTTTCATCTTTTTGTTTAAAACAAAAGTGTCATACATAAAGGTGATAATTCCTACTTAGTTAATTCAAAATTCATGATTGCAATTAGAACCCTAATTGATACCCAAACACACAGTATTGACCTCACAAGACATAATCCAAGTTGAACTCACTAAATCTACTGATATCTATGTGCATGAAAACTCATAAAGATCAGATATTTTTCCCTCATATGAAGAATGGAGGAAAAGCAATACTTTTTCCTTTACTTTTTATTCCCACAGAGCATACAGAGGGGGTGGGGGTGGACAAAACAGAACCATGGACAGAGGAGCCTGGTGGGCTACAGTCCATGGGGTCACAAGCAGTTGGATGCATGCCCACACTGGTGGTCCAGGGGTTAAGGCACCGGGCTTCTAATGCAAGGAACATGGATTTGATCCCTGGTTAGAGAACTGAGATGCCACATGATATGCACTCAATAAATAAATAAACATTTAAAAATATTTAGATGCAGATTCAGACAGCTCTGGACTAGATTTTGCTAAATGAGACTTCTGAAATAAAATTATTAGTGTTTTTCTCAAAATATAATTTACATTTTCTCAACCTTAGTATTTCCCTTTCATATTTGAAATAGTCATTAGCTCTGAATGATCATTTACAAAAATAATCCTAGAGTCTGTTAATTTTGGAATCTGATTGGCTCAAAATATCCCTAAATTCAGTGCAAGATTTCCTACATTCTGATATTTTAAAAACATCAGTCATTCATTTATTGGTTCATTCCTCCACATGCCTTGGGTAGGTTCTAAGCAAATATTTTCTGGATTGAAGAATGAATGAATGTGAGTGAAGTCCAACACATGGGGGGGGTATATCTCTCACTTATGAAATAATCATGAATTCTGAATGAATATTAAGGAAAAAAATCATTCTAGACTGGTGATCACATAGTAAATTCAACATTACATTTCTGGACCTCATGGGATTTTTTTCTAATGATGATATTTCATAAATAATTTTCATGCATTTCAAACTATATTCCAAAACAATCGGGAAAAATTGTTTTTCTCCCTTGGAGTCCTGTGGCTTCCTTTGCCCTTTACCTGGGAACACACCCTGAAGATCAGCACCGGCACAGGGGCTGTTAACATTTGCTGCTACTCTGGCACTTTCCCTTGCTTGCTCATGATGACTTTATTGGGGGTGTCTCAGCTATAATCTCAGAAAAAGAGATTTCTGCTTAATACTGACAAGATGAAACCAAGGTGGCATGTATTCATCAGCTGTTTTCCCCAGACCATGCTTCTGGCAAGAAATGCCAACAGTTTAGCGCCTGGCAGTGACCATTTCTGTACTGATGCCTGTAAGAGGCACTTGCGGCTCCTCTCTTTCGGGTTAGACTAAGGATGGCCCTGAAGAAAGAGAAGAAAACAGCCTCTCCCTGTAGCATCTAGACGGCTTCCTCTATACTTTCTGCTAGGGTAGTACCAGGAACTCTGTTTCTTGAAATCATACTTTGTTTTTCCAGCAAGGACATTTAGTGCCTAAAACACCCGCCGGGGCTCTGTTTCACTGACTTGCATCTGGAAGAGGAAGGATGTGAGATGGCGGAGGACCCGGGGTGCAGACATATAAGGCAGACTCAGGAGGAGCTTGTTTGCAGGACATAATGAAGCGTCTCCCTAACAGAGCTCACCTTCCAGATGGGAGAAGTCAAAGGGCAGAAGTGGGAGAAGTCAAAGGGCAGAAGTGGGAGCCCAGGAGATGCCTCATGGTCAGAAATGGTGATTCTGAGATAGAGGAGAGCTTGTCACTCACATCACCTCCTGGTCCGGCCCTATGAGATCTCACCTGAGTGTGAGGGAGGGAGTTATGAGACAGAAAAAAAAAAAGGAAATAAATGTTTCTGTTTAGCAGGAGCACAGCTGCAGGGCTGTGAGCACCTTGCAGTGGGTGATCACCGAGTCGCGGGATGTCCCCGGGAAGCAGGACGCTCAGCTCACAGGTGGCTGCTCTGAGGCGCTCGAGAGCCTGTCTCTCACTTGTAGGCAGCAGTGCCTGCAGGCGGATCCTGTGGACAGTGTCAGGTTACGCAAAGGCGGCACAGCAGCCTCAAACACAGGAAGAAAACCAGGTTGCCAGCCCTGAGAAGCTGGAGCGGAGAGTGAGAACAGCTACCACTGAGTTTTGACTGTCTGCCTGGGGATGTTCGCAGTGCTTCCCCTGTGTGAACCTTGTACTCCTCAAAACAACTCCACGAGTGAGATCGTCTTAGAATCCCCATTTGACAGGCAAGACAATGGAAGCACAGAGAGGTTAAGTAACTTGACCAACGTCACACAGCAAAAAGTGGCAGCGACACTGTTTTAATTGGGATCGAAGAGGAACGTGCATGGCTTTTCTAGAATCTGAGAAATATGAGAGGTGAGTGGGAAGGAAGGTTTTGCTTTCAAGTGGCATCAGGGGTAGGCTTCCCAGGTGACTCAGCAGCTCAGTGGTAAAGAACCCACCTATGAGTGCAGGATACGTGGGTTCCATCCCTGGGTCGGGAAGATTCCTTATAGGAGGAAATGGCAACCCCCTCCAGTATTCTTGCCTGGAAAATTCCATGGACAGAGGAGCCTGGAGTCGGAAATGACTGAGCACGCACCAACGCACGATATCAAGGGTACTGAAATGCCAGGAAGAGTGTGAAATCCATTTGTTTTTTCTTTTAGTCCTAGGTTAATGTGGCCTGAAAACATTCTTCTGGAAGCATTGAAGCAGCAAATACCCTTCTCATACTCACCACCACTTGAATTACCTCCGAGAGAAGAGGAGAGGCAGAGAGGAAGGCGGGCCTGAAACGCCTTACCACGAGTCAGGAGCTGGTCCAGGAGTGCCGCCTGGCACCGGAGGCTCACAGCCATCCTGCCTACGGGCCGCTTCCGTTTCTATTTTTTCGTTTACAAACAGGCTCAGAGGAGTGAAGCAAATTTCCCAAAGTGCCAGAGCCGCAAAATTGCAGAAACGGGGTGTGAAATGCAGGTCCAAGTCCCAAAGGCCATGCTCTTTTCAGAAAGCGATACTGCTCCTCCCCAGAGGAGAGAGATACCAGAGGGGGTGAAGAAGAGTGGACTTAATGAATCTTTCATGTTAAAAAAAAAAAAAGTGCCACCTACAGGAACCAGTCTTCGATGGATCACTCACTTGAATTAAACATTCCTCAGAACACAATAGAGGGAGATTCTATTCATCTACTTACAATTACAAGGAAATAAAAGCAACAGGAACTCAGTTGTTAATTGGAGTTTCTAAGTAAACGCATCTCTGATGCTTTTGATTAGGACAAGGACAGATGTTAAACACCCCAACTTGCCCAAATGCTCAGGAAACTCTTTGAAAACAGGGCTGTAACAACTTTGTACCAAAGCGCAGATTCAAAACCTCAGATGCAGGAAGGATCAGATTCACCCATGCAGTGTTTTCCCCAAAGGTTTATATTAATTAAATGGCTGCTTCTGCTATCCACTGCGCCTCCCCATGCCTTCTCCCTCCGCCTACACACGTTAAGCCTCGGGTCTGACAATGTGGCGACCAGCCCCTGACTTTAAAGAAGTTTTACTCTGAAAGCTTCTTGGCGATCACATCCATCGTCTTAGAAGACAGTTGTTATAAAGATGGCTGCATTGTAAATTCCTCCTCTTAAACCTATCTGGCAGAGGCAGAGAGCAAAGCAGAGGAGTCGGGGAGGGACAGAAGGAAACTTTGGTGTCATAAGAACAGGGTTTTGAACTTTTGAGTAAAGAGACAGCATGCCTGCCTGCTCAGTCATGTCCTACTTTTGCAACCCCATGGACTATATAGCCCAGCAGGCTCCTCTGTCCATGGGATTCTCCAGCAAGAATACTGGAGTGGGTTGCCATTTCCTCTTCCAGGGGTCTTCCTGACCCAGGGGTCAAACCCAAGTCTCCTGCATTGACAGGAGGATTCTTTACCACTGAGCCACCTGGGAAGCCCAGTACTTCCCATTAAATCTGTACGGAAGCCTTGTTGGTAAGTGACGGTAACACTGACCCCATGCTGCACCACTGTCTAGGTACCAGACAGGCTTCCAGGGGCTTTATGGCCTCTTTCATCTTGACTGTTCTGTGCGGTTAGTATTCTAACTGATCCCATTTTACCAAAGAGAAACACGAGGCACAGAGATCTGTCACTGGGAGCCAACAAGGACTGATGACCTGGGACAGGGCATCTTGTCAGCTGGACTGGCCCTGGGCACCGGAGGGCCCTTGGTACCCAGAAGCTCTGGGTTCCAGGCTTATATACTCTGTCACAGCCTTCCAGGAAAGGGACAAAAAGAAGTACCTGTCGGTGATCATCCAGAAAACTCGCTGAACTACGTACTGAGGGTGCAATGGGTTTACTGTCCAAAGCCGAGAACAACTGAGAGGCTGTGAATGATAATGTGATAATGGTCTCAGGATAAAGTGACAACGTCTACATCTTCATAGTCAACTTCAGGCTACAAAAACCCTACACATTTGCCTTTATATAACTGGGCACAGCTCTAACATGGCATTCAGATTTTGTAACAGTTTTCTGCAAACACATTTTAAATGTTTTTTTTCTTCCCCTCCCCATTAGGGCTTTAAGGCTACTCTTTCCCTATTGCATTTCTATGAAAATGAAAAGGTAGATTCTTATCTTTCACCAGGGAGCCTTTCGGGTATATAAATAGTGGCCAGAGCCATGTGTGTTTGATTTATTCCTCAGACAATGGTAGCGTTCTGCATGGCCACTGGTGCTCAAGGTTTAAGCGTTGCATATCTCCTCGTGGGACTGTTACATTTTAAGTACAATTCTTGTAAATTTTTTTTTTTTTTGGTCTCTCCCTCTATATTTAATCTCAGATTTTACCATAAAGGTAAACAGCTGCAGAAACAGAAGAAAGCCTGACATCCAGTGGAATTGGCTAATCTGAAAAGGGCTGATAAGATCTTCTCCGTCTCAGCAGAGCAAGGCCAGAGGGCACTGCGTGGCTTTCTTTAGCTGACTAGAATGTTCCCTCATTTCACACAGAGTCAGTCCTATTACGTGGAGGACACAGTGTTCTAACACTAGAGAAGCTGTCTTTTTCTGGTTGCTATGTGTGAGCAAATCTATTCTGCTTAATTACAAAAACATGATGATGTCAGTAATCTGATAAACCATCTATTTCTTCTGATACTTCCAATTTTACTGGCAGAACATGGTATAGATAAGTTTGTCAGGAAACGCCTCCAGGGAAATTCAATTGTTTTCATTGTTGTTGTTGTTTAGTCGCTAAGTCGTGTCTGGTTCTTTGAGACCCCGTGGACAACAGCGCACCAGGCTCCCTACACCTCCCAGAGCTTGCTTAAACTCAAGTCCATCGAGTCGGTGATGCCATCCAACCATCTCATCCTCTGTCGTCCCCTTCTCCTGACCTTAATCTTTCCCAGCATCAGGGTCTTTTCAAATGAATCGGCTCTTTGTATCAGGTGACCAAAGTACTGGAGTTTCAGCTTCAGCATCAGTCCTTCCAATAAATATTCCTTTAGGATTGACTGGTTTAATATGCTTGCAGTCCAAGAGACTCTCGATAGTCTTCTCCAGCACCACAATTTGAAAGCATAACTCTTTGGCACTCAGCCTTCTTTATGGTCCAACTCTCACATCCTTATATGACTACTGGAAAAACCATAGCTTTGACTAGACAGACCTTTGTCGACAAGGGCTTCCCAGGTGGCTCAGTGGGTAAAGAATCTGCCTGCGATGCAGGAGATACAGGAGATATGGGTTCAGTTCCTAGGTCAGGAAGATTCCCCTGGAGGAGGGCACAGAGGTTATTGATATTTCTCCCAGCAATCTTGATTCCAGCTTGTGCTTCATCCAGCCTAGTGTTTCTCATGATGTACTCTGCATATAAGTTAAATAAGCAGGGTGACAATATACAGTCTTGACATACTTCTTTCCCGATTTGGAACCAGTCTATTATTACACGTCCAGTTCTAACTGTTGCTTCTTGACCTGCACACAGATTTCTCAGGAGGCAGGTAATGTGGTCTGATATTCCCATCTTTTTAAGAATTTTCCAGTTTGTTGTGATCCACACAATCAAAGGCTTTGGCATAGTCAATAAAGCAGAAGTAGATGTTTTTTTCTGGAGCTCTCTTGCTTTTTCTATGATACAACAGGTGTTGTCAATTTGATCTCTGGTTCCTCTGCCTTTTCTAAATCCAGCTTGAACCTCTGGAAGTTCATGGTTCATGTGCTATTGAAGCCTGGCTTGGAGAATTTTGAGCATTATTTCGCTAGCATGTGAGATGAGTGCAATTGTGTGGTAGCTTGAACATTCTTTGGCATTGTCTTTCTTTGGGGTTGGAATGAAAACTGACCTTTTCCAGTCCTGTGGCCATTGCTGAGTTTTCCAAATTTGCTGACATATTGAGTGCAGCACTTTCACAGCATCATCTTTTAGGAATCAAAATAGCTCAGCTGGAATTCCATCACCTCCACTAGCTTTGTTCCATGATGCTTCCTAAGACCCACTTGACTTCACATTCCAGGATGTCTGGCTCTAGGTGAGTGATCACACCATCGTGATTATCTGGGTCATGAAGATTTTTTTCTGTATAGTTCTTCTGTGTATCCTTGCCACTTCTTAATGTCCTCTGCTTCTGTTAGGAACCAAGATGGACAGGTCAGGTCATGGTGGATAGTTCTGACAAAACATGGTCCTCTGGAGAAGGAAATGGCAAGCCACTTCAGTATTTGTGCCTTGAGAACCCCATGAACAATTTGAAAAGGCAAAAAGTATAGGACACCGAAAGATGAACTCCTCAGGTAGGTAGGTGCCCAATATGCTACTGGAGAAAAGTGGAGAAATAACTTTAGAAAGAATGAAGAGATGGAGCCAAAGCAAAAACAACACCCAGCTGTGGATATAACTGCTGATGGAAGTAAAGTCTAATGCTGTAAAGAACAATATTGCATAGGAACCTGGAATGTTAGGTCCATGAATCAAAGTAAATTGGAAGTGGTCAAACAGGAGATGGCAAGAGTGAACTTTGACATTTTAGGAATCCATCAACTAAAATGGACTGAAATGGGTGAATTTAACTCAGATGACCATTATATCTACTTCTGAGGGCCAGAATCCCTTAGAAGAAAAGGAGTAGCCATCATAGTCAACAAAAGATTCTGAAATGCAGTACTTGGATGCAGTCTCAGAATTGACAGAATGATCTCTGTTTCCAAGGCAAACCATTCAATATCATAGTAATCCAAGTCTATACCCCAACCATTAATGCTGAAGAAGCTGAAGTTGAATGTTTCTATGAAGACCTACAAGATCTTCTAGAACCAACACCCCAAAAAGATGTCCTTTTCATTATAGGGGATTGGAATGCAAAAGTAGGAAGTCAAGAACTACCTGGAGTAATAGGCAAATTGGGCCTTGGAGTACAAAATGAAGCAGATCAAAGTCTAACAGAATTTTGCCAAGAGACTGCAGTGGTCATAGCAAACACCCTCTTCCAACAATACAAGAGAAGACTCTACACATGGACATCACCAGATGGTCAATAGCGAAATCAGATTGATTATATTCTTTGCAGCCAAAGATGGAGAAACTCTATACAGTCAGCAAAAACAAGACCAGGAGCTGACTGTGGCCCAGATCATAAACCCTTACTGCCAAATTCAGACTTAAATTAAAGAAAGTAGGGGAAACCACTAGACCATTCAGGTATGACCTAAATCAAATCCCTTACGATTATACAGTGAAAGTGACGAATAGATTCCGGGATTAGATCTGATAGACAGAGTGCCTGAAAAACTGTGGATGGAGGTTCGTGACATTGTACAGGAGGCAGTGATCAAGACAATCCCCAAGAAAAAGAAATGCAAAAAGGCAAAATGCTTGTCTGGAGGCCTTACAAATAGCTGAGAAAAGAAGAGAAATGAAAGGCAAAGGAGAAAAGGAAAGATACACCTATTTGAATGCAGAGTTCCAAAGAATAGCAAGGAGAGATAAGAAAGCCTTCTTCAGTGATCAGTGCAAAGAAATAGAGGAAAACAATAGAATGGGAAAGATTAGAGATCTCTTCAAGAAAATTAGAGATACCAAGGGAAACTTTCATGCTAAGATGGGCATAATAAAGGACAGAAATGGTAGGAACCTAACAGGAGCAGAAGATATTAAGAGTGGCAAAAAGTAAGTACTTCAACAAAACCACCACCAACAATTGTAACATAAAGCCATGTGAAGTGAAAATTACAATCTTGATTTTATTTTGGACTTTTGGATTGGTTTATTTAGTTTTAGTTTATTTAGCTTGAATAATTAGATATGTAACTGTATAACTGAATCACTTTTATTATCTATTTCTCTCATCTATTTATCTATTACATTATATACAAAAGACTTATAAAAATTTTAGGTTCAAAATAGAAAAGTTAGAGAGTTTCATACAATGAAAAAGGCTTTATTCATCAACATACAAAACAATGGACTAAGGGCTTTTTATATAGAAGAGCACCTTTAAGGCATTTAAAATATTTAATATACTTTACATAACCATTTTACACTGATAAAGTCTTATATTTAGTAGGAAACATTAAGATTATTTAGTATAGCCTTAGCAGATGAATGAGTTCTCTCTACAACATTCATAATAAGAGGTCACTCCATTTTCCTCTCTAATTCTAGTGATGAGAAATGTACCATTTCTTTGAAAGTCAGACATACTTGTATGCAAAATAAATTTTTAGGCAATTCTTTCTTACAATGAGCTTCTATTTATTTATTTATTTTTTCCTGCAATTTTCCCCTGCTTGGGTTTTGTTCTGTCCTTTTGAAGTCTATCCCTATTGATGTCTCAATAAATGAATCTCATCTCTGCTCCACTTAACAATGCTTCGGATATTTAGAAACAGTTTGTATATTTCCTCATGGATCACAGTCTTGTTGTGGCAATGGGTGTTGTGTAACTCAATGAAGTTGTGAGCCATGCCACGCAGGGCCACTCAAGAAGCATGGGTCGTGGTGGAGAGTTCTGACAAAATGTGGTCCACTGGAGGAGGGGATAGCAAACCGCTCCAGTATTCCTGCCGCTGAAACCCCATGAACAGTATGAAAAGGTCAAAAGACACCGGAAGATGAGCCCCCCAGGTTGGAAGGAGTCCAATATGCTCTTGGTGAAGAGTGGTGGGCAATTACTCACAGCTCCAGAAAGAATGAAGAGTCTGACTGAGCCAAAGAGGAAAGTGTGCATGTGTCTGGTGGTGAAAATAAAGTCTGATGCTATAAAGACCAATATTGCATGGGAACCTGTAAAGTTAGGTCCATGGGTCACTGTTTATTCCGTCTCCTATTAGACCTCCTCAAAATTATTGTTATTCAGAATTTTTGTTGGTCAGACTTCCCAGGACTGAACAAAACACTCTTAAATTACAAACAAGGACAGCATAGAGTTAAGAATCATCTTTGCTCTTGAAATAATCAAAAATAAAAAAGAAGAAGAAGAAGTTTTTGCCATATCTTTTTACTAATTTGCACAGAAAGATAGCCATTGGATTAACAAATGTGCTTACCCTGGTGATTTTGTGTTTCCCCTTGATTTTTGACTACAATTTGCATTGAAAAAGTATATGATTGAAAAAAAAAAAACAAAGAAAAGGCGAATCAAAAATGACATCAGATTTTCATCTTGGGGAAAAATACAAATCATTGTTCAGATTCAAGAATTTTTTATAAAGGGTTTTTCTTTTAGGTTATTAAAAGGAAAATAAGAAAATGTAAAATGCACCTCATGGTATAAGAATTTCATAATTACTTTTCTCTACAGTTTTGCTGTTTCATTTCTGAATCCTTTTCTGTTATTATCTTATTTGTAACGGAGTCAGCAATTTTTTTTTTCTTTTTCTCTTTCTTTTTTCCAGTTACAACTGAATTTATTTGTAAAGTCTAGGTACATTTTAGACTCTGAGTTGTAGTATTTCTAAGCCAGCAAATGTGCTTCACTAACTTTAAATGCAGTGATAAATCCTAATCTAGCAGGTATATTTTTAAACTCATACCTGAATAATATTTTTTCTTCAACTGTCTTTTCCATTTCTTTTTTTATCTTCTCCCCAGTCTTTCTTTCACTTTCACAATGTCTCAACCATCTGCTTTATCCATTCGTCTGCTGATGGACATCTAGGTTGTTCCCAGGTCCTGGCCATTGTAAACAGTGCTGCAGCGAACATTGGGGTACATGTGTCTTTTTCAGTTACGGTTTTGAGGAGAAGGTTTTGCTCACAAAAAGTGCTCAAGAAGAAATCAGATGATGCAGAAACAACTGTACATCCAGGTGAAAAAAATGTAAATTTAGATACAGACCTTACATCCTTCACAAAAATGAATTCAAAATGAACTCTAGACTAATATTTAAAATACAAAACTCCTAGAAGATAGCTTAGGAGAAAATCTAAATGGTCTTGGACATGGTTCTGACTTTTAGATATGACACTAAAACTCAATCTAGAAAATAAATAGCTGATAAATTGGACCTCGTTAAAATAAGAACAAACTCTTGCCTTGTGAAAATACTTGTGTCAATAGACTGCAAAGACAAGCCACAGACTTGGAGAAAATATTTACAGACTACATATCCTAGAAAGGACTTCTATCTGAAATATACAGACAGTTCTTAAAACTCAACAATAAGAAGACCAACAACAGATTAAAAAATGAGCAAACGCTCTGAACAGACACCTCATCAAAGAAGATATATGGCAAATAAGCAAATGAAAAGGTTCTCCGCATCACATGTCATCAGGGAAATTCAAATTAGCCAGCACTAAATGAAATGCCTATGGGATCCCTCGTATTATTTTGCAACTTTGTTGAATCTATAATCAATTCAAAATTCAAAGTTTAAACAAGATGACAAAGGGAAGCAGGAAAGGGTGCTGCAGGTCTTGGCTGGAGGTGACTTGGAAAGGTCAGAGGAGCTTTGTGGGGCATTTGGGGGAGGATGTTCATAGCAGAATGACTGGCATCTTCCTACTGTTTCACCCATGAGCAGAGTGTCAGGAAAGCTTCGGCTGGCTGCCCACAGGTCTCAAGCCAAGATATGGTTTCTGAAGAACACAGGATACATCACAGCTGCACCCGGCGGGCTTGGGTTCTCAGAATGCCCTGCTTGTTGATGGACTGTTACCTGGAAAGGTGACTGGGCGTAATTCCTTGCCATACATTTTTTTGTTGTTGTTAATTACTGTAGAGGGCTGCTCTTTTGCGTGTGTGTCCATTCTTTCTTCTTCTTCTTCTTCTTTCTTGAAGGAGGTAGGTTTTTCTTTCATTTTCAGAGATACTCAGAAGATTTATCCTGCTGAACTGTATGGTAAAATTCAGAAGGTAGATTTTTTTTGTGGGGGGGCGGTTCAGGATTCCCAGCATGGCACAAATCCAACTTTATATTAAAAATTTGAAGGAGAAAAAAATTAAATCTCAGCACCCATTACACCAAAAGCAAGTGAAGTCATCTTAAAAACATGATGACTCACTAAACGAAGGCCAGAGTCGGGCTCTACGAATTCACGTTTGAAGTAGTGGATAATCCTGTAATTGCCTCTTCTCAGAAAATTTCTATGTCTAGGTGGGAGAAAGCCGTTATTTAAATCATGAAGTGTTACACATCAAAGCTGCTTCTGTCAAGTAAGTTTAGTTACTTTAAACATTTTTTTTTTAAAGACAAGACTTGGGAACCAAGGTTTCAGTTGGAGCTGAAAGGAAAAAAAGGAAGGAAAGGGGAAGAAAAATATCCACAACTTTCTTTCTATGAAGGAAAAGAAAGAAAAAGATTTATCTTTGTATGCCCAGGTCCATTTTTTCCATCACAGAGGAAATGCATGTAATCTTTTATGATGAGTTAAGATACAACAAGAGAAGGGAATGGCAACCCACTCCTGTAATCTTGCTTGGAGAATCCCATGGACAGAAGAGCCTGGTGGGCTACAGTCCATGGTGTTGCAAAGAATCGGACACAACAGAGTGACTAACACTTTCACTTCCTTTTCAAGATGCAGTGAGATTTTCTTGCTGGAGCAAACCATACTGCATCTCCTCTTCATGGATTCCACGCGTTCCCCGTGTGGCTGCCTTTGCACGCGGCCAGAGA
The DNA here is from genome assembly GCF_910594005.1 of Cervus elaphus. Classification (NCBI taxonomy): domain Eukaryota; kingdom Metazoa; phylum Chordata; class Mammalia; order Artiodactyla; family Cervidae; genus Cervus; species Cervus elaphus. The sequence goes on along the minus strand of NC_057821.1, from coordinate 46,986,621 downwards.
TATGCAAGAAAGTGCAAATTCAAGTGCAAATTCAGTTATGGCCTCTGCCTCTTTAAAATCCAACAGATGACTCTACCTCCATGTCATGTGTGTTTAAAATTCTCAAAAATACAAGCCTGTCGAATTATAAGCCCTCTTACTTCCCACCTCGATGGCCTTCAGCCTTGGTGCTCTAGTTGCCCCGGTTCCCTTGCCGCTGTTTCAGAGGCCACGCGGTGGCACCCGCCTGGGGGTCGGGCATGGGTTCCCCTCTCTGCACGCCTTTCCGCCCCCTTCACACCCACACGCCCCCGTTTAACCTGGTGTCCTAGCCGTCCGGCTACTGTTGCACGGAACACCACAGGCTGGGTGACTTGTAACGGCAGGCATTTATTTCTCACGGTTCTGAGGGCTGGGGTGTCCAAGAAGGCACTGGGAACTTTGGTGTCTGGTGAGATCCCGGCGTCATAAGGGACCTTCGTCTCGCCAGAAAGGGAGAGGCTGCTGTCTGTGGACTCATGTAAGGGCTCTAAGCCCACCTGTGAAGACTCCACCCTCATGTCCTAATCGTCTCCCAAAGCCCCTCCTCCTGCCTCCAACCCACCGAGTCTCAGGATTCAACACACGGATTTCAGGGGACAATGGCGTTCTGTCTGTGTTACCTGGCTGTTACTGTACCTCCGGTCTGGGGAGCCGTCTGTGAGCCTCCAGGGGCCCCAGGGTTCCCAGAACATCTCCACCAAAGCCCTGACAATAAGGAGAAAGAATAAGTCATCAGTCACCCCTCTAGACTGAGGGCCCCCGAGAGAACAAGACATCGTTATCCACATTTCCTAACAACCCAGCGACACAGTAAACACACAGTGAACGGAACTGAGATCTTTCCAGCTATAGGACCTCCTTCTTACGCTTTATGGACTCCAAAATCCGCTTGCTAAACCGCAGAGAATCTTGGGAATGGAGGACTTTGTATTATATGTATGTTTTGGGGGCTCCCCAGGAGACTCTTGGAATGCTACTCAGGTGATCTCTGTGATGCTCCCTGAAGCAGTCATTGGACTTTGCAACTAATCTACACAAGCGCTGTTGTCACAGCAGACTTTTCATCGTTCTGCTGAAAATACAGGTTTTATAACTGCAAAATAAACTGAGACTAAAAAACCCAGCAACTTTAACTCATCAAGGGAAAAAAAATCAGCATACTTCCAACATTTCAACTTTAAGAAGGAAATGCCCAGCATTTATAAATTAAAACTAAGGCATTTATTCAACCCCAAAGCTGCATCGCCTGACTGCCTTAAGAGGGCTCACCAGGCCCACTGTTTGGTTGAATGCAGGTTGAAGATTTCTGACCGCAGGATTTAATTTACTAGATTCACATGTGTGTCAGTCACTCAAGTAACGAGGTCACATAGAAGTATTTTTTTTTAAACAAACATTCTTAGCGTGAGCACCTTAATTTGCTTCTTCTGAAGGATCAAGAATGGCAGGGCATGTTCACAAACATCCCAATTTTACATGCATTTTTAATACAATGTGTTTTGTAAAAAGCTTGTAGACTAGTTACATCTTGTTAGTAATGGTCCTTCATCTCATATCCCTAGGGGGTTCTTTATTCTGGAAAAAAAGAGTATCGAGGCACCCCCGGGTACTATTTAGGAGAAATGACGGCATGATCCTCTCCTCCTGTGTCAGTTCAAGTTAAAATATTTTATGGCACTGTCAAAATTTGGTCAATAGCACATAACTTATTGTCATAGTCTATTGCAATAACAAGTAAGTATTTGTCAATAACAATGCAAAGAATAGCTTATCCATCCTGAATCTCTGTGTGGGTGAAGCTAAATCAAATGTCTACGAAGGGAAGAAGAGAAGCGGATATTCTGAGATTAAATCTGGTTATGAAGGGCATTTGATATCTCCATCAATGGGAAGATTCCTGCTCTTAAATAGCAGAGAAAGAGAGCTTTGTAGAAGCAAAATACGCATCTGAGTAAAGATTTTCTCAAATAGAGCAAAGGACAATTTTTTTGAGTCCTCAAGTTGGGACTGTATTTGAAATGTTTTACAGAATAATATTTATTTTACAGACAGTTCTGTTTATAAGTGAGGTTATTTTTTGAATTTTGTATTATATTAGAGTATAGTTGATTTACAATGTTGTGCACAATTTCAGATATTGTGTTAGTTTCAGATGTACAGCAAAGTGATTCTGTTGTATATATATATATTATTTTATAATATTTTAATATTATATTTATTAATATATAATAATATCTTATTTTATATTTTAATATTTATTAATATATAATAATATATTATATATTATTTTTATAATAATATATATTATTCTGTTATTATATATATATTCTTTTTCAGATGCTTCGCTTCCCATATAGGTTATTACAGAATATTGAGTAGATTAATCTGTGTTGATTATCTCTTTTGTATATAGTAGTGTATATATGTTTGTCCCAAACTCCCAATCTACCCCTCTCCCCCGACCTCCATCATTTCCTCTTTGGTAACCACAAGTTTGTTTCCTATGTCTGTGAGGTTATTTTAATGAAGATGATAATATTTTTGAACTCACAGTTGCCAGGGACAAAGGAGCATTTAACAGAGTCAGACGCTCTTGTTCTGATGCTCGTGTATGAGGCTGCCCCTCTGGCCTCTTCACCTTGGCTCAGGAGGAAAACTTACCCCTGCAGAGCTGGGGTCTGAGAAATGGACAGGATATTTGCATGCTCTTTGCCCCTAGAGGTCAAATCCATTTTACAGTATTAGCTTCTGAGACTCAACCAAGCACTCAAAGGCACTAATTCCCTGAGGCATGATCAGATCACAAAGGCAGAGAGTGGGAATGGCATTTGGGGACATCTAATCCCACACTGCTCTTTGAAGTAAGACTCTTCCCTCTCACCCGTGTGCTGGTACAGAAAGTGGTTTCTGTGAATGGGCCTGTCTTTGCTTTCCAGGTCAGATATTTTTCATGGATGCTAATGCTCTAAGTGTTGAAAAGATTTCCTTCTCTTTACTGGTACTGGTTCTGACCATAATCACACCTACCTACTTTTCCCCATCACAGCCCTTCAAGATAGTCATAAACTGTCTTCCAAATTTCCTTCTATATCTTTATTTTTATAAAATGGCTCCTTTTATAGTACAATTTCCAGACTCTTACCCATCTTGGTGACTCTCCTTGAACATAATTCAGCTTTTCATTGTATTTCTTTTCATTTGAAGCCTTATCTTCCATATGAATTTTGAGTATTGATCACTAAGGGTCTCCATCTTTACTTAACCAAGAGGATAATTACAACATGTGTGCCTTATTTATTATTAGTTATATATCACATAGATTCATGGGACACGAACTCTAAAAAGATTGAGCCAGGTCTCTATTTTTTTAAAAGCAAAGACAGAGACAGTGGGCATATGGCCAGGATAGGAACTCTGAAACATGAACACGGCACAAGCCCCATTCAGAGAGGCAGAGCACATGGGGTAAGTTGGAATCCAGGGACCATGCAGAGCCATGGGAGAAGAAATGGACCACTGCCTCAGAGTCTGGCCAGAAGAAAACTTTATTGGTTAAAAAAATATTTTTAATCATAACAATCACCCAGTGCTGCTTTTTAAGCCTACTTGATTGTCTTTTAATGCTATTACAATCCTGAGAGGTGGGTGTTGTTATCCTTATTTTACAAATGAAGAAACTGAAGCTCAGAGTAGTCTAGTCCACAGCCAAGGTCACGTAGCCAGTCAGTGGTGAACTTGGAACCCAGGCTAGTCAATCTGATTTTGGAGCACTTTCCATAGCCAAAGTACTCCAAGCCTCTTGGGTAAGGCTTCTTGAGCTCGGTCTTAATCGGGAGATCTAGGAGCAGTCCTGAGTGTGAAGACAGAGTTCGTGGCCTGAAGGTAGTTACACAGACAGGCCTAAAAGGGCTTGGGATGGGTAGGGCCTGAAGTTTACCATGGACCTGCAAAGCAATTTACTATTGTACTAGTTACAGCGACGTTAATGGATTGAGATGGTGACATGGGGTGCCTTTTACAAGATACACTATTAATTACCCTTTGCTTGAAGATCCCCTGGAGAAGGAAATGGCAAACCACTCCAGTACTCTTGCCTGGAAAATCCCATGGACAGAGGAGCCTGGTAGGCTACAGTCCATGAGGTCGCAAAGAGTCGGACACGACTGAGCGACTTTACTTACTCCTACATCATAACAACTTAGAATGTTGGTTTCAGTAAAGAAAGTTAACATTAAACATGGATTGAAAACTGAAGTTACTTCAGAGAAAAGTTTCTCTCCCACCCATGCTAAAGGAATCATCAAATCTTCGTAATGAGAAATACAAAGACTTTTAAAAATAAACTGCCAAACACTGACAGCTACTTTTGAAGAATAACAATTTGAATTATTATTATTGAAGCCAGAAGTGATTGTGAGCCCTCTAACTGTTTTCAGTGCTTTCCCTGAATTAATTTATATAATGCTTGTAATAACTCCACGAGCTGGGTACTTACTACTGTTATCCTCATTTAAAGGATGACTAAACACAATCATGGAGGAGGCAAGGGCAGCCCATGTCAGTATTCTTGCCTGAAAAATCCCATGAACGGAGGAGCCTGAGGGCCTATCGTCCAAAGGGTTGCAAAGAGTGGGACACGGCTGAGTGACTAAACACACGTACATACATAAACTCAGGCACAGATAGCAGAGTCATGCAGTGGATGAGTCATGGAGGGGCCCTTGGAGCAGGGGTCTCCGTAGCCTCCACATTTTTCACTGCTATATTATAGGATCCCTCCATTTTGCATGATAATATTTTTTTTCAGTCTTGTGCTGAGTATTACCATGGGGGAATGCACCACAATAAGGCCCCACCCAACTTGGGAGCTGAGGTTCCACTCGGACATTTGAGTCTCTGGGGTTGATGAGGCGGTTTGCCTTTGGAGAGCCCCTTTGAAGGTCCGGGGAGGCTCTAATAGCACCCATGGGCTTGAGAACACTCTGGTTTGGGGCTTGTAGTCTTAAACCCCAAATGTACCTAAGCAATACCCATGCTAGTTTGGGGCTTTTTTCTTATACAATTTCTTTAAGAAGAAATAGCTGACGTCCTAATGTGTATTTCTCTAAGAAGTCTGTTCTGTGACTGTCAGTAATGCTATAGGTATTCTAGGGATTAGTATTTTTCTATGACTATTTTGCATCTGTGTGTGTGTGTGTGTGTGTGTGTATGTGTGTGTGAGTGTATTTGTGTTAACTCAGAGAAGCGAGGCTCCTCTGTCCATGGGATTACCCAGGCAAAAATACTGGAGTGGATTGCCCAGGCAGGAATGCTGTAGTAGATTGTCATTTCTTCCTCCAGGGGATCTTCCCGACCCAGGGATCAAACTGGCATCTCTTGTGGCTCCTTCATTGGCAGGTGGATTCTTTACCAATGTGCCATCTGGGCTCCCAGTTTGCATCCACCTTTTGTTAATTTCATTAACTTAAATTTTCATTAAAAACTCTTCCTCAGAAAAACACTTTCTCCACTTATTTGGACTTTTCTTTATTTAAAGGGTCCTTTAAAGAATTATTGTGGTGATAGTGATAATGGTGATGGTAGTAATATTTTTTTCAGAAGAAATGAACAAGTAAATAGTTTTAATTTAGGCCTATTTTTCTATATTCTTTTCTCCTTCTCTGCCTGGGCCTATGTTTATTGAACTCCATTGATGCCAAGACAGCATTTGTAAAGGGGAATTTATTTAACTCTGGGTGAGTTGTACAAATGCAATAATGTGGCCCAACTCTTGTTTAATTTCAAAGGTTTTCTCCTGGACAACATTGCTCATAATGGAGGGTTCAAGCCAAATTATCCATTATTGTTCCCAAAGTTTACAATTAAACTATCGATCAAAACTGGCAGTGATTCCGCCAGCAGCCCCAGCACAGAGGCGGCGGAATTGCATCAGAACCCGAGTGTGTCAAGGCAGGAGGAAGGGACGCAGGCAGACTGACAGCGGATGGATGGACACACACACCCTCCACCAGTCACCCCAGGATCCGGCGTTCGGTGCTTTTCCCTGAGCCAAGAAACAGGCTGCAACCAGGGGTATGCAGCGTGCACGTGCAGTTTTAATAGCCAGAGGTCCCCACAATTTGTGACCCCCCATCCCCGGCCGTAAAAATTGGAGTTTAACAGGTTCGGCTCCACAGGGAACCAACCTCAGCTTTTAGGCTCCTTCAGACACTGCAGAATGCATCTTTTCTGGGGAATTCCACAATAAAATGACTGTTATTTATCATTACAAACCTCTTTATCATTTAGTCAATAAAAGGCCTCTCTCTCTCTCTCACTTTTTTTCCTGTGGCGTGCTCAGAGTCAGAAATCGGTATTAGTCTCTCCTGGCCCGGAGGCAGGAGATGTCAAAAGCTAAATCATGATCTACCCTGGCTTCCTGGCTAAATTGTGTATGAAGGCCTGAGGCAAAAAGGTGCACATGCTCATTACTTGAAACACAGATTTTTTTCTCCCTCTTTCTTTGAGTTTTCCTTTCTTTTTCTCTTTCTTCTTTTTACATATTGAGACATATAATACATAGGTTTATATATATACACACACATACATATACTTGTATATATATATGACTCGTAAGACATCCAATGTGAAGCCAGGCAACCAGAGCTTAATGTGTTACCTTCGTGCAGTTTTTGATCAAGAAATAAAGAGTGAATTGTCATTTAAACAGAAAAGAACAGTGAATTTCACCTCTTGAACTTAAGAGCATAGTGAAAAAAAGGAGTGCTCTTGAGTACCGGGTGTTAGTAATATGTGTGTGTGTGTGTGTGTGTGTGTGGTAGTTGCTCAGTCATGTCTGACTCTTAGCAACCCTATGGACTGCAGCCCGCCAGGCTCCTCTGTCCATGGGGTTCTTCAGGCAAGAATACTGGAGTGGGTTGCCTTTCCCTCCTCCAGGGCATCTTCCCGACCCAGGGATCGAACCCATGTCTCCGGCACTGCAGGCGGATTCTTTTCCGTCTGAGCCACCAGGGAGGCCCTGGGTGTCAGTAGTGTGTGTGTGTTTGTGCGTGTGTGTGTTAGTTGCTCAGTCGTGTCCGACTCTTTGTGATCCCATGGACTGAAGCCCGCCAGGCTCCCCTGTCCATGGGGATTCTCCAGGCAAGAATCCTGGAGTGGTTTGCCGTGTCTTCCTCCAGGGTGTTATAGTAGGTACCTTCAAACGGAGAGCAGACAAGAAAGGCGGCTTCGCAGTTAAGCCGTAGCCAGGTGAGTGCTATTGCAGAGAGGCGCGGAGCGGAGCGCCTGCTGCAGGCCGGGGAGAGGGGTCCCCACCTCTGCATCTGCAGACAGGCGTTACCCCTCGGTCCTCGCCTCCTAAAGCAGGCCACGGATGACCATGTGCTGTGAGTGCAGGGGCGCAGAAGGTCAGTAGAAATGTAACAAGTGTCTTTGGACATAACCTATATGAGGTACCCATATGAGGTAGCCTGCGTGAGGTCAAGCCAGCTCTCCTGGGTCTCGTCTGAAGCATCTCATTTTATCACAAGGTACAGTCCGCTGTTCTGAGATCTTCTCGTCATTAAACTGCCATGGCTGTGCTCTCTCCTGATTTTTACATCTGCTGAATAAAGATGGCATTCTCCTGGGGTGGGTTTGTGCATGCCTTGAACGCCTTATTTATTCCACACACTATAAGACAGCCTCTGTGCCTGATACTGTGCTGGTCATGGAAACACAGCAGTGAACAGGTGAAGGATTGCGGACCATGATGAGATGAGCTCAGGAAAGACTCGGTGACCGCAGTTACCTAATCCATGTTTCCTTAATAATGAATGGGTCAACTGACAAATAAATAAAATTTCCCTATATTTTTGTTGGTAAAATCTTAGTATTTTCCTTGCATTTTTAATTCCTGGAGGAAATAATGTCTAGAAGCATAGACACCAATATTTTTAGAGCTGAAAATACTTGAGAATTTTGTTTGATAGTTTTATTGTAAGAAATTGGCTTAAAGACATAAGAAAAACAAATATTATATGAACATGCAGCTAATAATTTCTGTGTAAGAACTAAAACTTGGATTCCTGTGTATACATCCAGCTCCTTTCCTGTGTGATAGCTTTATTTTTATCTTCCTCACACAACATTTATGAGTTTTCAGTGCATTCAAGGTTTTCTTGGGGGGACAAGAAGACAGAGGAAGCAGCTGTCCAGTGGCAGCAAATACTTGGACTTATTGTCATCCCACCTGCCAGTTCAGGAGATGCAAGAGATCCCTGGGTCAGGAAGATCCCCTGGAGAAGGAAATGGCAACCCACTCCAGTATTCTTGTCTGGGAAATCCTATGGACAGAGGAGCCTGGCAGGCTACAGTCCTTAGGGTCGCAAAGAGTCAGATACAACTGGGCAACTGAGCATGCACACACACATTGTCATCATAATTGTCATCATATGATAATCTATGTCCTTAAAGATGATCAAGAATGTATCAATACATAAGTCTAGAATGGCTCAGCTAGGGAGTTCAAATTAGCTGCTGAATATATTTATACTTGATACATATATTTTCTTTCAAGCTTCCATGGTGGCTCAGATGGTAAAGAATCTTCCTGCAATGCAGGAGACCCAGGTTTGATCCCTGGGCCAGGAAGATTCCCTGGAGATGGAAATAGCAACCCACTCCAGTATTCTTGCCTGGACAATCTCATGGACAGAGGAGCCTGGTGGATTACAGTCCATGGGGTTGCAAAGAGTTGGACATGACTGAAGCGACTTAGCACGCACACATTTTCTTTCATTTGCTTCACTATTGGGCAGGTCCCTAAATATTGATGCTTATTTACCCCTGATGTAACATGAACAGAGATTGAAAGTATCTGCTTTAATTCTGCCTTCCAACCTTGTTTCACTGGCCTGTGACCTGCTCTTGGACATCATCTCCAGGATGGAACAATTGTATGAAATTTGAATTTGCAAAGCGGAAGAGCCACTGCCAGAGCACTCAGTTTTAAACAGGCCCTGGCTAATCTTCAAGGCCACATAAGCCAGTCTCGGGGAACACCAAGACTGTCATATGAACCCATGAGCGTGCGGAGCAGAACTTCCACTTTTGATGGGTATCTATGTGAAGGCAGACGCTCTCTGCCCCTTCTCACCAGACTCTTGAACTGCCCAAAGGAAATCAGCCACTTGCAGTTGTTAATTTGTTTGTATCCAAAATGACCTGGAATATTTTTAAACGTTTAAACTTCAGACTGACACCTTATGTTCTCATCTCAGAGTGAAAACTTGTGACAGATTATAAACAACTTTACAGTGAGATACTGTGTGATAAGACTGCAACCAGCAGATTTAGCAGCATCTTGAAGCTATGAAAATAGAGAGGAGCTTCAGATTGGTGTGTTCTTCCATCCTGAGCATGATGCTTAAATCAATCTTACCTTTAAAGAGTGCAGGATTAAGAAACTGGAAAAAAAAAAAACTTTTCTTTTCATTCCTCTCATCTTTTTGTTGTTGTTCTTCAATACTATTTTACAAAAGGAGAGAGATCCTATCTTGGGCCTGTCAGCTCTAACTTGTAAATTACACCAGCGTTCATGTTCTAAGTTGTTTAAAAATGAAGCAAATGATTTTCCAAACTGATAATCATGCCTCTTTTATCATTTAATTTTCATTCCACACCTCCTAGCTAGCCAGGTTACACAGACCGGGAGCCATGGCTTTTCCATATAATCAATAAAAAACAAAGCTCTAAGAATGAGTTTCTTTAGGCATCTTCACATTGTTTATTTCTTCCTCAAATCCAGCGCTGGCTGCCTTAGCCTCTTGGGACTTGATGTTTACTCATGTGTGGTCTTGTTCTCGACAAAGTGGGCAAAGACCCACCCCAGGGTGTCCACCTGGATGGTGGCACTTTAGCATCTTCCTCTGATTGATGAGAGTATTTATGTTCGGCAGTGATGAAAGCAGAGTGGTGACCCTCTGGGGTGGGGAGGGACGGCCTTTCTCTGCCAGGTGTGGGGTATCCTTCAATGTGACCTTGGCACCCAGCTCTGCCCACCATCACGTGTCATGATTTCCTTTTGAGAGAAGTGTTCAATATGTGCTTTTCAGGTTAGGTCAAATTTGGCATCTTGGAATACAGGGATAGACTAAGCATACAGATCACCCACTGTGAACTCTGAACATGGTGTTATTTTGAACAACTTACATATATTTAAATTTTCTATTCCAATATTTAAGTTCATCAAATTGTTGATAGACTACACTTTTGAGATTGATGAATAAGACTGTCCATACCTAGGCTCTCAAAGATGTCAGTAAACCTTAAATATTTCTAAAATAACCAGCAGGATTTTGAGTTCTTATTCTGGCTAGAAAACATTTTACATTTTATGCATAGAAAATATACACACAAATTTTATTTAAAGTTCCCGTTCTGATCAGTTCAGTTTACTCTATCTGGAAATTCCCCTAGAATGGAATAATTATATATCCTGGTAATGGTATTATTGTATCCCATAATCATTACATCTTCCAGTAAAAAGATACATACTCATTCATTGCTGTGTGACTGTCTGAGCTTCTTGCAGGCTCCAGAAGTTGGCCTTGGCTGTGTGTGACTTGCTTTGCCCAACGACAAGTGGGCAGGTGGGCAGAAGACTTGTGCGGCAGAAACTTGATGCCCTTTGGGCCTTTTTGCCCATATACTTGCTTTTTCATTCTGCTGTGAGAACATTGTGTCCCAAATAAGGAGTGCTCCTTCAGTCCAGAATTTTAAATTGTATGGAAAAAACCCACAAAAACCTCAGCTTCCAACATTTGGCTTGATTGAAAAATGAACAGTTGTTAAAGGCCACTCAAATTGGAGGGTTATTTTTCTTGTAGCAGAGATGACTAATATCCTTATTAGCAAGTATTTTTTTTTTTAAAGTATAACTAGATTTTCAAGACATAGAGATACAAACAAGGAAAAAATAAAAAGAGTCATCCTCCAACAAAGATGACCTTTGTTAGTATGTACATATGGCTTGGAAAATTTGAGCTGAAGAGAAAAAAAAGCATATCTTCAATTTATCATTTAATCATTATATGATAATATGTGCTTTTTTGTATTTTTTAAATGTATTATGTGACAGTTGTGTATAATTAGAAAATTTGCCCTTATGTTTTTATAGTTTTATAAATTTGCCCTTATGTTTTATAGGTATAGTTTACCTAAAATTCCTATTTGAAGCTAATATTTGAAAGAGATAAATAATGACACATGGGTATTTTCTTAAATTATTTACTTTTCAAAGCCAAGTACACAGCCAATGTTTATATGATCTATGTTGGGGAAACATGTTTCTCTACAAAGACATGGAGACATTATTTTGATATTGTTTTGATTTATTTCCTATGAACTAAAATAAATTTCCATTCCACCATGAAGGAAATGAATTCTCTTGCTTTGTTTTTGCTTTGTTTTGGCAAATAATCATTTAAGAATTTGAAACTGGCCTGACACTTCATTCCAAAAGATGGGTATCTTCAGAGAAATTTCACTGTGATTCCAAACCTAACTCTTACACAGAGATCTTTGTGATAGTTTGTAAAACGATACCAGCAGAAAGTCTTTCCTTTTATTTCTCTCTTTTTTAAATTCTTTATATCTTGCTTGTCAAGGGCTATTTAATTAGTGAGAGTCCATTCCATTTTCTGCATGCATGTTTCTATGCATTTCCAGAGTCTTATATTCACACACCCTTTGTCTTAGAAGAGTTGAGGAGGAATCCACCAGCTAGTGTTGATGGGCAGGGTGATTGAGGATGTTCTGAGAACTTGAGAGTGGGTATTTCGAAGCTGGACCTGCTTTGCAAGCATTTTACATGGAAGATACTGACAAGACATAGATAGATAATACACACAGAGACAGACAAAATAAGCATTTTATATATAATAAGCTATACATAAGCATACATATTATAAATAAATATATAGAGTTTGAAAAGTAAAAGCCTATTGCATTCTCTTGGGCTGTGATCACTCCAGACCTTTTACTTATTTCAAGGGACTTTTAATCCTAGGATGGATTATTGTAATTACAAGACATTTAATGCAGGATTCACCATTTTGATGATGTTGAGTTTTGTAGATATATACTACCAGTCCAAATTCATTACAACATCTTTGAAGATAAGAGGTATGTCTTATTCATCTATACATCTACATCTCTTGCACAATTCTTGGCTGACAGTAGGATTCAGTTAATAGTGCATAATTATTGCAATAAAATGGTGTATTACTATTACATTGAGTCAATTAGAACTATAAAGAAATCTGAGATTGCTGACTAGTTCTTCTAAAAGACTGAGAACTGGAGAGATAAGATTCTAATAGATGCAAGCAAAGACTTTTTTTTAATTTTTTTAACAGACAAGAGTAACATAGCAAGCATTCTTATATGCAGAGGATAAGGAGCCTGAAAAGAGGAAAAGTCGAAGAGAGAAATGAATTAAGGGAGCAAGGTCTATTGAATGAAGGGGCAAGTAAATGAGCCGGCAGGGTCTCAAGTAAATCTACAGGGTGGGCTTGGTCTAGGGGGCAGGTACGGCTCTTTGGTGATGGAGGTCAAGGGGTGGAGAGGGGATGGGGAGGCAAGGGGTTTTTAGCTCCTAATATCTTGAATAATCCATCTGCTAGAGTAGTGAAAAAGCAAAAACTTAAAAGTTTTTGCACAACAAAGAAAACTGTAAGCAAAACAAAAAGACAACCCACAGAATGAGAGAGAATATTTGCAAATGAAGCGACTGACAGGGGATTACTCTCCAAAGCATACAGACAATTCATTCAGTTGCATGTCAAAAAAACCCCCACAGCACAATCAAAAAATGGGCAGAAGATTTAAATAGACATTTCTCCAAAGATATATGGATGGCCAAAAAGCACACGAAAAGATGCTCAAGATCACTAACTATCAGAGAAATGGAAATCAAAACTGCAGGGAGGTATTGGTTCACACTGGTCAGAATGACCATCATCAAAAAGTCTAGAAATAATAAATGCTGGAGAGTGTGTAGGAAAGGGAGCCCTCCTACACTGTAGAGGGGAAATGTAAATTGGAACAACCATTATGGAGAACAGTATGGAGGGTCCCTAAAAAACTAAAGATAGAACTACTATATGAGCCAGTAATCCCAAGCCTGTGCATATATCCAGAGAAAACTACAATTTGAAAAGATACATGCACCCTAATTTTATTGTGGTACAATTCACAATAGCCAAAAGAAGGAAGCACCCTAAATGTATATCGATGGAGGAGTGGATAAAGAAGATGTAGTGTGGGCTTCCCTGCTGGCACAGACAGTAGAGAATCTGCCTGCAACGCAGGATCAAGCCTGGGTTCGATCCCTGGGTCAGGAAGATCCCCTGGAGAAGGGAATGGCAATTCGTTCCAGTATTCTTGTCTGGAGCATAACAAGGACAGAGGAGGCTGGTGGGCTACAGTCCGTGGGGTTGTAAAGAGTCGGACATGACTGAGCCAAAGAAGATGTGGTACATACAGACAACTGAATATTAGTCATTAAAAAAGAACAAAATAACGTCATTTGAGGCGACACGGATAGACCTAGAGGTTACCACACTAAGTAAGTCAGAGAAAGACACGTGACATCAGTCATATGTAGAATCTAGTTTTTAAAAAAAATGATATAAATGAACTTATATACAAAACAGAAACAGACTCACAGGTCTCAAAAACAAACTTTCGGATACCAAAGGGAAAATGTAGGGTTGGGGAGGGATAAGTCAGGAGCTCAGGATTGACATACACATACAGGGGGAGCTAGTGGTAAAGAACCCTTCTGCCAATGCAGGAAACGTAAGAGACACAGGTTCAGTCCCTGGGTTGGGAAGATCCCCTGGAGGAGGGCACGGCAACCCACTACAGTATTCTTCCCTGGAAAATCCCACAGAGGAGCCTGGCGGGCTACAGTCCATAGGGCGGCAGAGTCAGACACGACTGAAGCGACTGAGCGCCACTACATGTCAAATAGACAACCAAGAAGGACCGACTGCATAGAGCAGAGGACTCGACCCAATGTTTTGTGATAACCTAGATGGGAAAGAATCTGAAGAATGAGTATATGCATATGTATAACTGAATCGATTTGCTATATACCTGAAACTAACACAGCATTATAAATCAGCTGTACTCCAATAAATTTTTTTTTAAAAAGAAAGGAATAAAACTGACCATTTTATTAGTGTTCCAAACCTAGACTATTATTATTACTTTATAAAGGGGATGCCTATTTACCTTTTAAGAGGCTTTATCACGCTTGATTCTCTAAACTGTTTGGTGCTAACAAGATGGCATTTGGTATCTTCCCCTTTTATTAGGGAAGAAAGTAAGAGCAAGAGGCAGAAAGGATGTGACTCATCCTAGCTGAGGAAGGTCCACGCTGGCCCTGTAACTGCACGTGGTCCTGACCTGCTTCTGCCCCTGGCACCTGGCCTTGGAGTCCATCATCAGCCAGCTCTGCCTCCAGAACTGGGATCTTACCTTCTACCTCTGACTTCTAGCTCGGACATCTGAAGTTTGCCTTCCCTCACTGAAACTTGGCCTCCTCCACAGTCTACCTGGCTGGATTTCTGGATTTTATCTTGTATTTGTCTTGTGTAATGACCTTGGATTCAAGCCTATGTACCCAGAGCCAGACTTATTCCATGGCTAGAATCTGATCAGGCCCACCTTGAGCACTTTCCTGCCTGGTAGAGTCAGTACAGCTTTAACTTACAGCTAAAGTCAGAAAGAATCAGGAGCTAGGTGTCCTAAACCCACTGGGAGCTGGGACACATATCACTTTAATATACATTTGTAGATATTTATATCAACCAGTTTTAAGGCACAAAGATCAATGGAAAGCTCTGCCACTTGAAGCTTTGCATAGGACGTGGCTCTTCCTACAGAGAGTGATTCTGCTTTTGTTTGCATCTTCCTATTTCTAAAGACCCAGGAGAAAGAAAGGAAAACCCACCCCAGTATTCTTTCCTGGGAAATCCCATGGACAGAGGAACCTGGTGGGCTACAGTCCACGTGTCTGCAAAAGAGTCGGACGCAATTTAGCATCTCAACAACAATTTCTAAAGATAATACTCTCAACTTGCCTGGACAGAAAGATTGCTTTTCTTTGATTTCTTTGCGGACTTGATCAAATCTACTCTTTGATCAGTTCATATTTATTCAAACTCTGTGCTTCTCTGTAAATTGCTGGAATGACTGTTAGTCTATAAGACTCTCCTACCACACTCAGGCAATGCTTCTAACCAACTCACATGCCCCAATGCCCAAAGTGATATTACTTAAATGTTGGCTTTATAGCCATTATGTGTCTAGGAAGACTCTGCTAAATTAAGTAGTATTGAAATTATAACATTGAGATGCTATTAATATGTATCACTAACAACAATCACTTCATTGTTGAGAAATATGCCAAGAAGATAAGCAAAAAGGCCCAATAATCAAATTCACATCATCTATACCTAAATTTCAAAGAAGTTGGAAGATGAGGACCATAATCTGTTCTATAGAAAAACCGAAGTGATATGCCTTCATGGGTAAGTACTAGTGTTAAGGCAAAAGGGACCTCAGACTTTCACAAGTGTTATAACAAAACTGAGATGCTCCAATTTTGCGGTTATGTGGAAGTCTGATATGCACTTTAGAATAGAAAGCTTTCCATGCTCACAGCTCTTAGGGTTCCTAGATTCTACTCCAATTGCTTACTTATACTTCAGGTGTGACTTTGACTCACCTTCCCCTATTGTACCAGCCGCCTAGGATTATAGTTACTATGATAAGAACAGGGGGAAAAAGCTATTAAAGTTACTTGAATGTAGTATTAAATATAGGAGTTTATTTTTCAATCCATTGCCTTTTTTCAATTTTATATTTCAGATTTGATCCTTCTCCAAATGTTCTTCTTCTTTCCCAGATAAAATCACTTCCTGTTTTGTTCCCAGTAATGAGGGAACAAACATGATTATATTGTTAGGTATATTTCTTTCTTTGACCAAAAATCATAAAGCAAATGTTTAAGATTTTTTTCTGATTTGTAAAGTGTATTGTAGAAAAAGCATGAAGAACAAATTCAAAATAACTAATAGTTCTATCTGGGGGAAATAACATCTTTATATACTTGCAGATAAATAATATAAACTTTTCTCTTACCATAGAAATAACCCTTGAATTAGTTGAGTTACATCTTTCTAGACAGTGCATCACTTTTAATAATCCAGTATTTTATCAGTATGTGATTTCAATTTCTTGAACCAATTTATTATTATTGTTTAGTCGCTAATCTTGTCTGACTCTTTGTGATCCTGTGGACTTCAGCACGCCAGGCTTCCCTGTCCTTCACTATCTCCCAGAGTTTGCTCAGATTCATGTCCACTGAGTTGGTGATGCCATCCAACCATCTCACCCTCTTCCACCTCCTTCTCCTCCTGCCTTTAATCTTTCCTGGGAAGATCTGGAAGATCTTTTCCCAGATCAAGGTCTTTTCCAATGAGTCGGCTCTTTGCGTAAGGTGGCCAAAGTATTGGAGTTTCAGTTTCAGCATCAGTCCTTCCAATGAGTATTCAGGGTTGCTCTCCTTGAGGCTTGACTGGTTTGATCTTCTTGTGGTTCAGGGGAGACTCCAGTGCCTTTTCCAGCTGTGCAGTTCAAAAGTATCAATTGGCAACCATTTAAAAACTTAATCCTTTATGATAACTCTGTGGTGACTATTTTTTAGTAAATAAATCTCCTTGTACTTATTTAAAGTAATTTCTTAGGATAAATCACTATAAACATAAGAATGATGTCTAAAGCAGAATGGTTAAGGTCTTGGCTTTTACACACATATACTCAGGCTAAATCTCAGTTCTACCAAAGAGGTAAAATGACCCAAAAACATATGAGAAATCTACTCAATCAATCCTAACATTTCTGAGTTTCGGTTTCATAATCTATAAAATAGGGATGGACAGGGAGGCCTGGAGTGCTGCGATTCATGGGGTCTCAAGGAGTCAGACACGACTGAGCGACTGAAATGAACTGAACTGAACTGATGTTCACCTCAGAGAATTGCTGAAGCCAATAAAATGAAGTAAATAATGTCTCCATATGTATTTCATGGTTACTACTTTTTGGTATTGTTTAATTGTATTACATATAAAATCTCAATGAATGGCTACAGTGAACCTATGAGGTAATACAATTAAGGTTATTGAATGGTTAATTAATAATCTTTTAAAAAAATAGGGAATTTAAATTTTTTCATGGGTCTATCATCCTAAATTTATCCCATTGCAAATTAAGCATTCCTTGTAAAATTATCCTCTCCACCTGATTATACGTTATACATGACTCCACATTTGTGACTGTTTGTTTGTGTGGCTCTTAGGGAGAGTTGCCAGAATTAGTAAGTAAAATACATGCTGCTCAGTTAAATTTGAGTTTCAAGAACACAACAAATCATTTTATACATCAGAAAAATCATGCAGTATTTAGGACTTAGGCTAAGAAATCTTTGTTTATTTTGAAATTCCAATTAATTGGACATCCTTTATATGACAGGTTTCCCTGATAGCTCAGTTGGTAAAGAATTCATTTGCAGTGTGGGAGACCTGGGTTGGGAAGATCCCCTGGAGAAGGGAAAGGCTACCCACTCTAGTATTCTGGCCTGGAGACTTCCTGGACTGTATAGGCCATAGCGTTGCAAAGAGTCGGACACGACTGAGCAACTTTCACTTTCTCTTTCACCTTTATATGACAGTCTTAATCTTGGGATGTTATACCTCAGTTCTGCAGATAGATTTCAGTTGGAATATCTTAATGAAGCCCCAGAGGTGTGCTTGGCTCAGAGGAGGTGGAGGGATGGCAATTCTGGGGCCTCAAAGCAGGTGGCAGGACACCTGTTTTCTTACCTCTATTTTATGTCACTAGTTTTATCCATCTCATTTCCTGAGGCTCAGTTTCCTTATTTTTTGAAGAGAAGGGGTACATTGGATGGTATCTACTCGCTCTTCCTGTCTAGCACTCTGCCCTCTTAAGCTCATCATTATTAATTTACTGTAATGTGCTTAATGCAAATAATAAACAATGTTTATTGGTTGCTTGTATTTATTATTTGTGAATTGTTTTTTTATGTACCTTGTTTATTTTCCTTTGATGATGTTAATGCTTTTCTTATTATTAATAATTTCTATAAATTATTTTTAGATAAAAGAATTGATCAAACTTGTTGCAAATAAACAACTTGCATTTTTGTGAAGCTCCACGTGCTTTTAGTTCTGTTGTAAGTAACTAGCCAGGTCATTGAATTTGCTGAATGAAAACTCAAGTTTGTTTTTCACATTTGATGCTGTAAGTATATGTGAATATACATATAGTAACTCCTTTCTTTGGGAGGTAAAACCACTGGTAGT
Organism: Cervus elaphus; assembly: GCF_910594005.1. NCBI lineage: Eukaryota > Metazoa > Chordata > Mammalia > Artiodactyla > Cervidae > Cervus > Cervus elaphus. The sequence continues at coordinate 46,968,166 of NC_057821.1, read as the reverse complement.
AAATTCACTGATTTCTGCAGTTCTCTGAAAGGCTAATGAGATAGAATACTGGTTATTTCTCATTTTCCATGCCAATAGAACAAAAAGAAAGAAAGAAGAAATGAAAACCAACCAAAAAAAAAACCACAAAATAGCAATAATAAACCCACTACCACAACTGACAACTTTGAGTTTTTTCTGAGCTTTTATTGGCCTATGCGTATGTGTTCATGTGTTTGGAGGTTTTTTTGTTTCACTTTTCCCCTGTACTTTTCAACTTAGCTGGAGTTTGACTTATTGGTAGATAGGTTTTTTACAAGTTGGTGAACAGTGTACAGAAATGAGTGTAAGCTCCAGGAAGACCAGAATCCTCTCTTATTTACGCATGTGTTCCCAGTACCCAGTGTTTTGTACATCTTAAGCACTCAATGTTGTTTGAATTAACGAATTAATAAAAGCCACATTGACCTCGGAATTAGGAAGAAAGACATCTGAGTGAGAGAAGAATTTGAAAAGAAACAAGAACTGAAGAGAGTTGCAAGAAGGTGAGGGAGAGGATCTTGACAATTTTGCCTAAAGCCAACTCAACTCTCAAGTTTTAACAAGATTTTCTTTCACTGCCCAAATTCCTAGGCTGCTATTTCTAATATTTTTGTTTTGTGCAAATAGTTTCCACTTGGGAGAGGGAGGAAATTCACTTGAATAGCAATGAAGAGGCTTTAATAGAAGCTGGTTTGGCTCAGGCTTTATCTGTCATTTATTTACTATCCCATGGGAGCCTCCTTATAAATTATTCCATATCTTTCCTTTGTCCTTTTTATAAGGTGGCTTTTGTCAAAAATACACCATTTTACAAACTTCAGAGATTTCCACCTCAATCAATTTATTCTTATAAAAGGGTAGTTGATGCCTGGGTTATAGCAACAATGACAGGAAGGGCATCCCTGGTTAAGTACCCAGAAAAGGCAGCACCCAGTCTTGTAGACAAAATTTTGGATCAGGGTCTTTGAACTTGGCACCAGAGAAGGAAGCCAAGTGCTGGCCTGAATTAAACAGTTCAAATCCTTCCTGGGACGAGAACATCTTCTTTAAAAAAAAAATTAATTTATTTAATTGGAGGATAATTATTTTACAGTATCGTGATGGCTTTTGCATACATCAGTGTGAATCGGCCATAGGCATAAATATTCATTCCCCTCCCACCTCGGTCCCCACCCCATCCTTTCAGGTTGTCACCGAGCACCAGTTTTGGGTACCCTGGATCATATATCAAGCACCCATTGGCTATCTGTTTTACATAAGGTAATGTATTTGTTTCAATGCTATTCTCTCAAATCATCCTACCCTCTCTTTCTCCCACTGAGTCTGAAAGTCTGTTCTTGGCATCTGTGTCTCCTTTGTTGCCCTGCATGTAGGATCATTGGTACCATCTTTCTAGATTCCGTATATATGAACGTCTTCTTTACCAAGAAAACACCTATCAGGACTGACAGTTCTGGATGAGGCAGCTGCCCTCTACTACCCAAGCAGGTTCTGGGTGAAATGAGCTAAATCGCTCTGGGTAATAAAGCAAGAGGAGCTTTAGACCAAGGATGGGCAGCTGCAATTTCCTTGAAGGAAGCTGCCTTCATAGGACGAGTGAAAGAGAAGAGCCAGTTCCTCAGTAAATATTTATTGAGTAAGGATGACAAAAATGACAATGATTCTTCAAGTGATAGTCTCTGGGCTTCCCAGGTGTCTGAGTGGTAAAGAATCCGCCTGCCATCTCTGGGATGGGACGATTCCCTGGAGAAGGAAATGGCAACCCCCTCCAGTATTCTTGCCTGGAGAATCCCACGGACAGAGGAGCCTGAAGGGCTACAGTCCATGGGGTCACAAAGAATCAGACATGAGTGGTGACTGAGCATGCATGTACACACATCCACGTGAAATCACGGTGAAAGAAAACCACAGACTCTTGTGTTTAATTCAAAGAATTGAAACAAGTGACTATTTTGTCTGCAGTTCCAAAAGAGTCCCCAATGAGAGAACCATTTGAAAGAGATAAAAATTTTTGCAGTATCGGTCCAGTGGTTGTGACTCCTCAGTTCCACTGGACAGGGCACAGGTTTGATCCCTGGTCAGAGATCCCTGGGTCAGCAAGATCCACTGGAGAAAGGAATGGCAAACCACTCCAGGATTCTTGCCTGGAGAGTCCCACGCACAGACCACGTGTTTGCAAAGAGTCAGGACACGACTGAGGGACTAACACACACACACACACACACACACACACACACACACACACACGGAACTAAGAACCGACATGCGGCGGTGGCACAGCCAAAAAGGAAAAAAGAATTTGCAAAATCTATATACCAAGGGTCTAAGGTGAATCCAATCACATCACTAAAGCTATATTGAAAAAAATTTAAGAAGCAAAAAGAAAGAGAAAAAGATGGTGGAGGAATGAAGAGAATTAATTTAAAAGAGCCTCTCCTGATTTCTCTCTTTGGTTCCTTCTATGGGAGGAAGGGTGTCTGGGTAACGCAGGTGGCTGGGTGATGGTGGGCGTTGGTGGGCACCCACGCATCCCCCAGTGGTATAGCGTCTTAGGCCACTGTTGCCGTGCAGGACAAGAAAGGCCCATAAAGATGACATGTTTCCTTGGCAGCTCCCTGTTGGGGCTCCAATGTATTACCTGGATCTAATTATCTCATCTCCAGCTGACAGAGGGGTTTCCATGGAGCCCTTCCATCACGACTGCCTGAGCCCAGCTTCCAGGGGGCTGTCTAATAGCTTGATATATTTTGGGATCCCCTGCTCATTGGATGAACAAGCTGAAGCAAATCACGTATTGACCTCAAAGCATTTATAAACTGTAGAACATTATATTCTCATCAGAGCCATAGGGGCAGTAAACTATAGTTTCTCTGCTGTGAAACATGGTTTTGCTTATGCACCGTGTTACGGGGTTGTACCTAAACAACAATACATCATTTGTGGCACATGTCGCCTTCTTTATTGAAAGGCAAAACAAAGAGTTGAGGACAAAAATCATTACTTCTTTAGCAATTTTTCACAAAATGCTTTTCTTTTGTACTTGACACACAGATGGGACATTGTACTGCGAGGGGAATGATGTATGGCAGCGTGACAAATTTCATTTCCTTTCTAAAACCAGAATCAGAAGGATGCACAAATTTGGCAAAGTTGTGTGTTTCTGAGAAAAAAAAAGAAAGAAAGAAAAGAAGCTTCGAAAGAGGGCCTGGACTGGGGGGAGTGTTGTGGGTCTCCCTGAGAAAGCGTCTGTATGCTTTAATTGACTCAAGTATTGATCAAAGTGCTTAGATGAAAATATGGGTAACAATAAACTGGCTTGTGTGGGAGCTTTTGTCTCCTCTTGCAAATGATCAGCCATGTCTGAGGCTGGAATGAACACAGAGTGAGGCAGCCCAGGAGGAGATAGACAAAGGCGGCGGACACAGCATTAGCTCCTCTGGGTCCCGGAAAGCTGTGGGTGTGGATTTTCTGATGGTAGAAGAAATAAGGCTCTCCTCTCAGTTCTTGCTGTGTGTTCCTTCCTATCCTTGCTTTTCCCCCTCGACTTCATCCCCAAATGCATCGTTTCTCAGAGGCTGTCCCTCCGCCATCACCTGCTTTCAAGCCACAGGGATGTTTCCCAAAAATGAAAGATTCCAGCGTCACCACTGTACTCCTGAATCGCACTGTGCAGAGCTGGGGTCTGGGGGTCTGCTAGGAGCCTACGTCCACAAGGTGGCTTGTCTTCCCTGCCACATCTGGACATCATTGCCCGCACGACTCACTCCGCTGCTGGGAGGGAGATTCACGCTGAGTTTCTGCAAAGGACAGAACTTCTTTTTCTGTCTTCCTTCAAAGGGTCCGTTCCTTCTCACTGTTTATCTTTTTAAAAGTGTCCATGACTCTGATAATTTAGTGTCATTCTCCCAGGTAACATGTTTGTGTTCTTTCTGTTTCTTAACTCATCCTTTCCCAAATGGTGTGAGGCATTTCTTTGATAAATAAATTAAATAAAAATTCAAATAACTGTAAGAAAGGATGTGTTACATTTAGCTATGTTCAGTGAACTAGCTTGACAACAGGACTTGTCAAAGCCTGTAATATAGCCATGGCCCGCTGGGGGTCTCCAAATAGGAATTTCTTGAATATTCTTGATAGCAAACTCTTTATGCGAAGCAATTTCATTTGTGCCATGTATATGGCTGTTCATTATCCTCATGTAGACTCCTGTATTTTAGGAGGAGAAATTGTCTGATACAGAACAATGAAGATTACATGTTTCTTAGTCCATTCAGAACACTTTAGCAAAAATAGTGTAGACCGGGGTAGTTTGTAAACAATAGAAATTAATTTCTCAGAGTTCTGGAGGTGGGGAGGCCCAGGATCAAACACAGGCAGATGTGATGTCTGGTGAGAACCCGCTTTCAGCTTCGTAGATGGCCGCTCCTGCCAGGTCCTTCTGGCAAGAGGTGAGGGATCTCTCTGGAATTTCCTTTCTAAGGATCTATCCCATTCACGAGGGCTCCCTTCTACGATCTAATCCCCTCCCAAAGGCTCCACCTGCTAATACCACTACATTTGGGGTTAGGTTTCAACACATGATGCTGTGGGGGACACAATCATTCCCTCCATGGCAACGTGTGAGAGAATTTAATATTTATACCACCATGGATTCACACAGAAAATATTTCCCAGGCAATGCTGTATTGGTTTAAAAAAAACTAGGTTGGTGCCATTTATCTCATTGTATATCTCTACTAGGGCTTCCCAGGTGGCCCAGTGGTAAAGAATCCACCTGGATTCTTGCAGGAGCTGCAGGAGACACAGGTTTGATCCCTGGGTTGGGGAGATCCTCTGGAGGAGGGCATGGCAACCAACTCCAGTATTCTTGCCCGGAGAACCGCCATGGACAGAGGATCCTGGCGGGCTACAGTCCACGGGGTCGCAGAGTTGGACACAACTGAGTGACTGAGCACACACACCCCCATCTATAAATATAGAAGCTACTGCGATTTTCCTTTCATCCTCTAAACTTTTCATCAGTTAATCAAACTATGCAAAAGCCAACAAAGTTTTCAAACACCAATATAAGCACTGGGTGAATTGAAGCATTTTGCCTGTTTTGGGGATACTTCTGCAAATACCAAGGCTGCTACCATCTCAGTGGTTCCTTAGTATCTTGGGGTCATCATTTACTCTTGAGATTTCTGATGAGAGCAATGGGACTTCTCCCCAAAGATTACAAATTCAGATGCAAAAAAAATTCCTCCCTATAATTTCTAGAGCTCCACGAATCACCTGAAACCTACCCCAGATGCAATAAAGCCTTTTCACAAAGGTCCTTGGACCACTTTGCTTTCAAGATTCTTCATGCCCCAGTATTCTGTGACATGAAGACAGGGTCTTGTCTAAATTGCCAAAGTTCATGTGCCTTCTACTCAGGTATCTTTCTTTTTTATCCTCTTTCTCTGTAGTTTCTGGCAACAGCAGAGATGATTCAATCTACATCTATAAAGGTTCGGTTACAAGGACTGATGAAAATTTCAGGATACTGTTAGTCTTGTATATTAGAGAACATAGCAGTATTTCCCCATTTATTTAAAATTGTTACCATTTCTTCTGGATAGTTAGCATTCCTAATTAGGCTGATCATAAAGAAGGAAAATATTTTCTGATTGATATAGAGAAATGATTTTCCTGAACTTTCAAAAGTTGCATGAAATCAGTTATTGCACATTAGAAAATGTAAGTAATAATTTGATTTAGGATGCAACAAAATAAAATGCAAACATTGGCTCAAAACTGAAATGACAGACTGCTGTAGCCACATACCATCATCTGTGCATCGTTTCCCCTAAAATTTTTTTTAGTACACTTCAATTTTTGGAGCAGTTTTAGGTTCATAGAAAAATTGAGCGGAAAGTACATCGAGTTCCTATACTCCCAACTCACACACACACATACAAACACATGTCCCCCCCACCCCACCCCCATCAAAATCCCATACCAGAGTCACATGTGTTGTAATCAATGAACCTTCATTGATACGTCATTATCACCCAAAGCCCATAGTCTATGTTGGGGTTCACTCTTGGTGTCATGAAAGTGAAAGTGTTAGCTGCTTAGTCGTGTCTGACTCTTTGCGACCCCTTGGACTGTAGCCCACTTGCTGTCATACATTCTGTGAATTTTGACCAACATGTAATGACATCCATCCACCCTTATAGTATTATAGAGAATAGTTTAACTGTCTTCAGAATCATCTGGGCTCTGCCTCACCATTCCTCCTTCCCCCAACCCCTGGCAACCACTGCTGTTTTTACTGTCTCTCTAGTGTTACCTTTTCTAAAGTATCGTATCATTGAAATCAGCTACTATGCAGCCTTTTCAGATATGCCCCTTTCACTTAGGAACAGCCATTTACACTTCCTCCATATTTGTTCATGACTTGACAGTTCACTTCTTTTCAGTGTTGAATAATATTCCTTTGTTTGGATGAACCATGCCATGGTTTATTTATCTATTCATCTACTAAAGGACATCTCTGTTGCTTCTGCGTTTTGGCAATTATGAATAAAGCTGCTATAAACATCCATATGCAGGGTTTTTGTGGTCGTAGGTTTCCAATGCCTTTTGGCAAATGCCAACGAGCGTGATTGCCAGATTGTATGCTAAGGGTATATTTAATGTTGTAAAAAACTGCCAAACTGTCTTCTAAAGTGGCATATTTTGGAGAACAGTCTTCTACCAGGTACATGCATCTTTTGCAAGTATTTTCTCCCAGTCTGTGACTAGCCTCATTTTCTTGATCCCTTATTGTAATCATGCCACACTAATGGAATAGAATGTCTGTAGTGGTGTTTTTGTATTTTTTCATAGAGTTTGATGTATAGAAAAAGTTGTGTTTTATTTTTGTTATTTCAATGTTGTTTTAAAAGGGAAAAGTTATATTTTTAATAACTGAAAACCAAAAATACAGTGACTGTAATTACCTCCAAAGTGCTTAAAAAATCTAAGAAGAATTAGAAGAATATGTCTAAAATCATTTAAATTTTAGAATTTATTTTAATTTAAAACTTATATTTTTCCACTGAGTGAAAAAAAAGATGTGTATTTGTGTGTTTGTATTCCATATATGTGTTTTGTGTATGTGTGCATTTTTGTGTATGTGTTTGTGTAAGTGTGTGTTTGTGTGTAGGTGTGTATGTGTGTGCATATAAACAAATTTGCATAGTCTTCAGGCTCTTTGAAATGTGAGTTTGCTCTGCATATTTCCATCAGTTCTGTTTGAAAGATCTAGAACTTTTGAAGGCAGCCTTAAAATGTGAAATCATGTGCCCAATGTACCCTTTATTGGAGTTTAATAGTTTTAGATTTATATTGCATTACTGTCCATCCTTTTCTTCATTTTTCAATAAAGTGACTACGGTATAGATGAGGCAAATGAGAGAAATTGCAATCTTGTGAACTGTTATTTCATTTTCCAAATGCATAAGGCATCTTCTGTCCAACAAAGGCGTGCCGTGGTTTGGTGATGCACAGAAAGGATGAGGTCAGTGCTGTCAGTACTGGTTATTAGCGTTCGGTGGCCTCCAGAAGGCTGACCCATGGCCACAGAGGGACCTGGACAAAGCTAACGTAGGAAAATCCTAAACCTGTAGGTAGAAAACCTACAGGTTTCAAACAATATCACCAACAGCAACAAACAACAATGTCTGTGTTCTTTCCTGATCTGAGTTCAAAAGAGCATCTCCAGGCATGTAGTAAAAGGCTCAGTTTCAGGCACTGTGAGTATGCTGATCTCACGGGCACTTTGTTGTGGCTCTTGCTGGGTTTCTGGTTCCAAGTGTGAAAATTCACCTTCCTCATCCACTTATTTTGGTGTCAGGATCACTGGTCAGGTATCTCGCCTCATCTACTCATCAAAGCTTTCAAGTCTGTATCAGCAAAAGTAGGAATATATTATTTTCTAGGCTCAGTCAGTTGAAAACGCCCCTAGCACCTAAGGGGTCAACTGCCAAATGCAGCCTCTACTTAATTCCTGCATGAAGGTGTCTATAAAGTCATTGGAGATTTGTTTGTTTTTTATTTTTTCTTCTTTCAAGGTCCCAACTATACTTACCTTTGTCGCAATTACTCCAGATTTATTGCCTCCAACTGTTGCTCTGAGTATGCCATCATTGATCAAAATAGAAGAAATACCCTGACTAAGACTATCTTTAGAGACGAATCTGAAAAATGCCTTCAGCTTGATTTTTACCATGGCTTAAACAGTTATATCTATAAGGCAGAGGCAAATGCTAGGAACCTTCGCCTGAAAACACAGGCTACTCGCACAAAGTAGAAAATGTTTCTTCTTTCTTTAAAAATAAAAAAATTAAAACGTGAACCTCTCTTGCCTTATTCATGGCCCTGCTATTGAGCTGTGTATGGTTCAGTTAAGACAAAATGCATGCTTATTGTTCTTTTATATATCAGTTAATAAAAAATTAAGCCCATTAAGACTACAGCATTTAGACAAGAGAGAATGATATTTTTTTAATGTCACACTCAAAACCACATCTCTTTTAATCAACATCTGCTCCCTGTTAGGCTGCCTATAAAATCTGGTGCCCTGTTGACAGTGGAAGATGAAAACAAACAAACAGGAAAACTACAAAAGGCATGGTATTAACATCAAAGGAGAAGAACCCTGCTCCCTTTCTCTGGCATTTTAAAAACGTCTTTATTTTGACCCTAAACAATTGGATTTTCTCCCCACCAGTCTTGATTTGGAGCTCTGGATTAAGAAGACTCGCATGTGAACTGAAACATGAGCGTAAAGGGGATTGAGGGCGAACAAGGAACTGTTTGAACATATTAAACCGTTTGCAATGGTAAAACCGCCTTCACTGTTGAGGACAATCAGAAAACAGCACTACATTTGCTTGTAGATTAAACCCACGCTCTTTAGCTGTAATGACAGGTACCACATAGGAGGGGAAATGATCCCTGCTGTAGTCTTATAACCCTGCAAATAAAGCAGCTCAAAGGTATGGAGAAGGAAAGATCCCTTGGATTTTCTGTGGATGCTCCGCGTTTAGGAGCAGCATTACCTTTTTTTTTTTTTTTTTTTCACTGAGAATGGTGATCCATATTTGTCTTAACATTTCATGACTAAGTCTTTGTCTGGGCTTCCCAGGTGGCGCAGTGGTAAAGAATCACCTGCCAATGCAGGAGACATGGGAGGTTCAGGTTCAGGTTCCCTGGGTCGGGGAGATACCCTGGAGGAGAAAACGGCAACCACTCCAGTGTTCTTGCCTGGGAGATCCTATAGACAGAGGAACCTGGTGGGCTATAGTTCATGGGGTCACAAAGAGTTGGATGTGATGGAATGACTGAGCATGCACAACTCTTTGTCTATATTTAAAATAAAATAAAAGGAATGTTTGGGATGTCTCACTTTAGAAGATATATCCACTCTGCACAGATTGTGTCAATTACAAAAAGAGAATATACTGGTTAATGCCTTACATGGAATGGATTGTTGAATATTTGTTTATTAACATAATAGCACCTGCTATTAACCAGGTGGCAAGTTATATGCTGGGGGTTAAGAGATAAAGCACATCTCTGACCTTGTAGAACTGCTGGGAGAATACAAGCTAATCACCACTACAAAGACAACAACCGTGAAAGGATTTCCTTACAGGCTAAGTAGGAGGGAATGTGTGGAAGATCCTTCCTCCTAAGCAAGATATTCTCCGGACAGTGGTACCTTCTTCTCTCATCACATGTTGAGGGATTCTTATGTAATGGGTGGCAGGATAAATTTGTCACTGAAGAGAATAACATAGGGAGTATTTAATGCTCAAAATTCTCCAAGCCAGGCTTCGACAGCACGTGAACTGTGAACTTCCAGATGTTCAAGCTGGATTTAGAAAAGGCAGAGGAACCAGAGACCAAATTGCCAACATTACTGGATCATCAAGAAAGCAAGAGAGTTCCAAAAAAAAACACAGAGTATGGGTTTCCCAGGTGGATCGATGATAAAGAATCCACCTGTCAATGCAGGAGATGTGATTTGAATCCCTGGGTTGGGAAGACCCCCTGGAGGAGGAAATGGCAACCCACTTCCGTACTCTTGCCTGGAGAATCCCATGGACAGAGGAGCCTGAGAGGCTACATTCCACGGGGTTGCAAAGGATCAGACATGACTGAGTGACTGAGCACACATGAGCACATATGAGCACACATGAGCATGCATGCAAACATGGAATACAACCTTTAAAAATTTTGAATCACTATATTATACACCTATGTTGTATAATATTGTGTAGCAGCTATACTTCAAATAAAATAATAAATATGTATTTCATAAAAATGTAATTTTATTTATTGATAACTTTGCATTTCACTCTCTATTGATAGGGTTTTATTCAACTGTCTACATTTGCGAGCATTCACCTTAAACTCCACTGGAATCCAGAAAGTGAAAGTGTTAGTCGTTCAGTCATGTCCAATTATTTGCGACCACGTTGACTGTAGCCCATCAGGCTCCTTTGCCCAAGGGCTTCTCCAGGCAAGAATACTACAGTAGATTACCATTTCCTTCTCCAGGGTATCTTTCCAACCCAGGAACTGAACCCAGGTCTCCTGCATTATAGGCAGATTCTTTACCACCTAAGTCATTAGGGAAGACCCACTGGATCCAGGGTTATTCCAAACGTGTTCTTGGAATCACTAAATCCTAAGACAATTCTGTCTTCATTTTTAACTTCTTCTAAGTCCCTTTTGCAAATATTTCTCTAGATTGTGCCTAGGAAGGCCATGGTGAACTTGGGTTTGTGATATTTTTTTTTTCATTTATTTTTATTAGTTGGAGGCTAATTACTTTACAATATTGTAGTGGGTTTTGTCATACATTGACATGAATCAGCCATGGAGTTACATGTATTCCCCATCCCGATCCCCCCTCCCACCTCCTTCTCCACCCAATTCCTCTGGGTCTTCCCAGTGCACCAGGCCCGAGCACTTGTCTCATGCATCCAACCTGGGCTGGTGATCTGTTTCACTATACATAATATACACGTTTTGATGCTGTTCTCTCGAAACATCCCACCCTCACCTTCTCCCACAGAGTCCAAAAGTCTGTTCTGTACATCTGTGTCTCTTTTTCTGTTTTGCATATAGAGTTATCATTACCATCTTTCTAAATTCCATATATATGTGTTAGTATACTGTAATGGTCTTTATCTTTCTGGCTTACTTCACTCTGTATAAGGGGCTCCAGTTTCATCCATCTCATTAGAACTGATTCAAATGAATTCGTTTTAGTGGCTGAGTAATATTTCATGGTGTATATGTACCACAGCTTCCTTATCCATTCATCTGCTGATGGGCATCTAGGTTGCTTCCATGTCCTGGCTACTATAAACAGTGCTGCGATGAACATTGGGGTGCACATGTCTCTTTCAGATCTGGTTTTCTCGGTGTGTATGCCCAGAAGTGGGATTGCTGGGTCATATGGCAGTTCTATTTCCAGTTTTTTAAGAAATCTCCACACTGTTCTCCATAGTGGCTGTACTAGTTTGCATTCCCACCAACAGTGTAAGAGGGTTCCCTTTTCTCCACACCCTCTCCAGCATTTATTGCTTGTAGACTTTTGGATAGCAGCCATCCTGACTGGCGTGTAATGGTACCTCATTGTGGTTTTGATTTGCATTTCTCTGATAATGAGTGATGTTGAGCATCTTTTCATGTGTTTGTTAGCCATCTGTATGTCTTCTTTGGAGAAATGTCTGTTTAGTTCTTTGGCCCATTTTTTGATTGGGTCATTTATTTTTCTGGAATTGAGCTGCAGGAGTTGCTTGTATATTTTTGAGATTAATCCTTTGTCTGTTGCTTCATTTGCTATTATTTTCTCCCAATCTGAGGGCCGTCTTTTCACCTTGCTTATAGTTTCCTTTGTTGTGCAAAAGCTTTTAGGTTTCATTAGGTCCCATTTGTTTAGTTTTGCTTTTATTTCCAATATTCTGGGAGGTGGGTCATAGAGGATCTTGCTGTGATTTATGTCGGAGAGTGTTTTGCCTATATTCTCCTCTAGGAGTTTTATAGTTTCTGGTCTTACATTTAGATCTTTAATCCATTTTGAGTTTATTTTTGTGTATGGTGTTAGAAAGTGTTCTAGTTTCATTCTTTTACAAGTGGTTGACCAGTTTTCCCAGCACCACTTGTTAAAGAGGTTGTCTTTTTTCCATTGTATATCCTTGCCTCCTTTGTCAAAGATAAGGTGTCCATAGGTTCGTGGATTTATCTCTGGGCTTTCTATTCTGTTCCATTGATCTATATTTCTGTCTTTGTGCCAGTACCATACTGTCTTGATGACTGTGGCTTTGTAGTAGAGTCTGAAGTCAGGCAGGTTGATTCCTCCAGTTCCATTCTTCTTTCTCAAGATTACTTTGGCTATTCGAGGTTTTTTGTATTTCCATACAAATTGTGAAATTATTTGTTCTAGTTCTGTGAAAAATACCATTGGTAGCTTGATAGGGATTGCATTGAATCTATAGATTGCTTTGGGTAGTATAGCCATTTTGACAATATTGATTCTTCCAATCCATGAACACGGTATGTTTCTCCATCTGTTTGTGTCCTCTTTGATTTCTTTCATCAGTGTTTTATAGTTTTCTATGTATAGGTCCTTTGTTTCTTTAGGTAGATACACTCCTAAGTATTTTATTCTTTTTGTTGCAATAGTGAATGGTATTGTTTCCTTAATTTCTCTTTCTGTTTTCTCATTGTTAGTGTATAGGAATGCAAGGGATTTCTCTGTGTTAATTTTATATCCTGCAACTTTACTATATTCATTGATTAGCTCTAGTAATTTTCTGGTAGAGTCTTTAGGGTTTTCTATGTAGAGGATCATGTCATCTGCAAACAGCGAGAGTTTCACTTCTTCTTTTCCTATCTGGATTCCTTTTACTTCTTTTTCTGCTCTGATTGCTGTGGCCAAAACTTTCAAAACCATGGCTTCACAGCTGAATTCTACCAAAACTTTAGAGAAGCGCTAACACCTATCTTACTCAAACTCTTCCAGAAAATTACAGAAGAAGCTAAACTTCCAAACTTATTCTATGAGGCCACCATCACCCTAATTCCAAAACCAGACAAAGATGCCACAAAAAAAGAAAACTACAGGCCAATATCACTGATGAACATAGATGCAAAAATCCTTAACAAAATTCTAGCAAACAGAATCCAACAACATATTAAAAAAATCATACACCATGACCAAGTGGGCTTTATCCCAGGAATGCAAGGATTCTTTAATATCTGCAAATCAATCAATGTAATACACCACATTAACAAATTGAAAGATAAAAACCATATGATTATCTCAATAGATGCAGAGAAGCCTTTGACAAAATTCAACACTCATTTATGATTAAAACTCTCCAGAAAGCAGGAATAGAAGGAATATACCTCAACATAATAAAAGCTATATATGACAAACCCACAGCAAGCATTACCCTCAATGGTGAAAATTGGAAAGCATTTCCCCTGAAATCAGGAACAAGACAAGGGTGCCCACTCTCACCACTACTATTCATTGTGGTATTTTTTTGTTCAAAGGAACCCAGGAAAGCTTCTGGGAAGAGAGCTGGGGATCCATTAAAAATATGGGCAGGAGCACACGTTTTAGAGGCTGATCCCAAGGCCTTTTCATCTTTTGTTCATCAGCTTTCTTTTGTGCAAATGACATTTGTTCTTCATACCCAGCTAGGTGACCCTGGATTTCCTGTGATACACATGGGTTTGAGAGAGAGCTGTGGAGGAGGAGACTCTTCAAGGCTAGGAGCTGTAGCTGGAAACCCAGAGAAGGAGGAAGCCCCTGGATTTGTAGAAAAGGGGGAATGTGGCATAGCAGGTGATCGGAAGGCCAAAGGCCTTGTGTTGTTTTAGTCACAGGTTTCTTGGATTTCACCCTTGATCTGGAACACTAAGGGACCAATCACATGATTTAATTAATTCTCCAGACCTTATTGGGGTGTCTGGTTTAGGGCCGGTGTGTGAACAGATTATCAAAAAAGCAAGAGAGTTCTGGAAAAACATCTATTTCTGCTTTATTAACTATGCCAAAGTCTTTGACTGTGTGGATCACAACAAACTGGAAAATTCTTTAAGAGGTGGGAATACCAGACCACCTGACCGGCCTCCTGAGAAATCTGTATACAGGTCAAGAAGCAACAGTTAGAACTGGACAGGGAACAACAGACTGGTTCTAAATTAGGAAAGGAGTATGTCAAGTCTGTATATTGTCGCCCTGCCTAATTAACTTATATGCAGAGTACATCATGAGAAATGCTGGGCTGGAGGAAGCACAAGGTGGAGTCAAGATTGTCGGGAGAAATATCAACAACCTCAGATATGCAGATGACACCATCCTTGTGGCATAAAGCAAAGAAGAACTAATGAGCCTCTTGATGAAAGTGAAAGAGGAGAGTGAAAAAGTTGGCTTAAAACTCAATTTAGAAAACTAAGATCATGGTATCTGGTCCCATCACTTCATGGCAAATAGATGGGGGAACCAGTGGAAACAGTGACAAACTTTATTTCTGGGGGCTCCAAAATCACTGCAGATGGTGACTGCAGCCATGAAATTAAAAGACACTTGCTCCTTGGAAGAAAAGCTATGACCAACCTAGACAGCATATTAAAAAGCAGAGACATTACTTTGCCAACAAAGGTCCATCTAGCCAAAGCTATGGTTTTTCCAGTAGTCATGTATGGATGTGAGAGTTGGACTATAAAGAAAGCTGAGCACTGAAAAGATGATGCTTTTGAACTGTGGTGTGGGAGAAGACTCTTGAGAGCCCCTTGGATGACAAGGAGATCCAACCAGTGCATCCTAAAGGAAATCAGTCCTGAATATTCATTGGAAGGACTGATGCTGAAGCTGAAACTCCAATACTCTGGCCATCTGATGCGAAGAACTGACTCATTGGAAAAGACTCTGATGCTGGGAAAGATCAGAAGGCAGAAGGAGAAGGGGATGACAGAGGATGAGATGGTTGGATGGCATCACTGACTCAATGGACATGAGTTAGAGTAAGCTCCCAGAGTTGGTGACGGACAGGGAGGCCTGGCGTGCTGCCGTCCATGGGGTCGTAAAGAGCTGGACACAACTGAGGGACTGAACTGAACTGAACTGTGCACAGTTTTGATGCTGTTGGAACAGAGACTGTTGGAGGAGAAGGGGGGCCAGCCTCACACAGACCCTCAGAGTCCCTGCTGTGTGGGGCCTCTAACGTCACCTACTAGAGCAATGGCTGCAGCTGAACCAGCGGCACCAATCCTTTTGGATTTTTCAGCTGCTTTTGGAAATCACTGACTTCGAAGCTTATTGACTTTGGGCATGCTGGCTTCTCTCTTCAGCAGGTGCATTTACTTGTTCAAGGAGGGCAATTGTGCTCAGCCACCCAAAAGGCTGCTTTGTAGTGACATGCTTATTTTCAGATCTTTCTTATTCATGGAAAGCTCCAAGTTTAAAAACAGAAGAGATGATTTTACTGTATTTTTTTTAAATCATAAAAGGAACTTAGTCCTGTTAAGACTATTGCTATGAAGATGTAGATAAAACTAGATCTGTAGATTGTAGGCACCTAAGTGTGAAAGTTATCCAAGCCCTACTAACCTCTTCACATACATATACACTCAGACACTCCACAACTTTTCTGCCTATTCTACAATTCCTCATTAAGGAAGTTTCAGTAATACTTGAAATAAGCACGAATAGCAAAAATCCCCTGTTGAAATAAAACCACTTATTTCTCACTATGCAACCAAATTAATCTTTAAAATAATGTATTTCTCTTCATTTGCTTCTCTTTCATGCCTACCTGAATTGTCTTCACTTCTTTCTCTTTAAATATTTTTTTCCATTTCTCTTTTTTCTTGGTTCTCATTAATTAAACAAGAGCTGTTAGGTAGCTACAGAATGCAGGAAGTTCAATTCTAGCTTCTCGGTTCATATTCTGAAGATAGAAACAAAAGCAATTTTTTACAGGTGAATATTATAAAGTAAAATGCTAAATTGATGCAGTATATGTAGAGTGAGACAGACTGTAAATTGCATTTTAGGAATTCTTCCTCATTTTCCTATATCTCTCAATCTCCAGATCCAACTATATATCTATACAGCCACATATATACACATACTATGTTGATTAGCCTATGCAAGATGATAGCATTCAATAGGTAAGGATACCCAAGAGTTTTCCCCACTTGATGGTGCTATAATAAGGATTCCAAGGTAATCCATTTCCCTTCATGCTACTTAAAAATAAAGCAAGGTGCATTTTACATTATGCACGCGGAGGCAATATTCAGCTACTGCTTAACATTCAGAGGGGCTTCTGCAATCCTCCACACTGTCACGGCTGCACTCCCTCTCCCCACAGTACAAGAAAACATGGTTATTTACCCTGGGACACAGGTGACTGAACTTATAAAAATCACTACAAGACAAGATGTATTGAGGCCTGGCGTGGAATGACAAATTCTGGTGAGGTTCACCAAGAAGAGACATATTGATTCTTAAATGATTAATAAGGAGAATATAATTGTATTTCATTAAGATGGATGGGATTTCATTTAGTCTGTCTTCTCCCTTTCCACTTCAGATGCGAGAGGAAATCAAGTCATCATCAGTGGCACCTCGTGTTAGCCTGCCATGGCAACAAGCTCATTGACTGAGTCAAAGAACTTTGAGATGCTCTGGCTGGTCTTTAATGGGTTGCTGAGAGCAGAGATAACACGGCCGAGGGAGCCGACTCAGTCAAAGGGAGAGTGGAAAATCACAATCAGATTTCTCAGTGGTTCCTAAAAGAGTTAAGCCCTTTTATAAATCTCAGGCTGAAGTACAAAATGATACCCGCTTCCTTCATTTGGGAGAGAGGAGGATTTGCCTTGTAGCATAATCAGGTCTCTGCATGAGGATTTTATGCTGGTAAATTACATCAATACAAAAATAATAGTTAAGATATTTTGTATGTGCTAGGCACTTTTTTTTGCACAATCTTAGTTATTTCTCTAAACCTCCCTCAGTGCTGTGTACTATCACCATTTTACTGATGAGAAGGCAGATGTTCAGAGTGACTTGCCCCTATAGAGGATCAAATTCAGCCTTGAACTCAATAAATCGATCCTGTTTTTAAAGAAACTCAGTTTTCTTACATAGGCCTTTTTGTTTATAGAGAAAACAAGATAAAGGCAGCAGCAGCAGTTCATGGGTATACTTTGGAGCCAGACTCTGGGACAAAGTCCAACTCCACCCTAAATAACTATATAAACTGAGGAGTAATTTCACCTACTAGGTCTCTTTGCTTGTCTGTATAATGGGGTTGTTGTGAGGATTGAATGAACTGATGCACCTAAAGTTCTGTGAATGCATTGTCTCAATGGTGCATAGTTAAGTGTGCAAAATACACACATATGCCTGGGTTTGAGTTCTGATGTGTTGCAACAGCAGATACCCAAGAGGAACACCTTCTTGGTGACAGTACATTCCAAGCTTAGCTTTCTCTGTTGCAAAGCAAGTTCTGAGACCATTTGACTTCAAAGTGCAGAGGAAAGACAGTCTGTCCATTTGGAGGTGGGATGTTCAAAATGTTTGCGAACAATAATTTAAACTATTGAATTGCTTAACTGCTGCAAGACTTGTTTTTGTCTTCTGTGAAAGAAAATTTAAAAATAGTAACCATCACAGCATATGGTGAAAGAAATGTGAGAGGAAGTTTAGGGCCTTGTACATGTTAAGAATTCCACACAAGTCAGCCATCACATGTATTGTTATTGTTGCTGGTAAGATAGACCGGAGAACAATAGTAATAGGAATACAGAAAGATCTACCGAATCCAAAATTCTGTTTAATAAGAGCTTTACTACATGGAGCCTCTGTGGTTTCCAGCTTTCAAAGAATTAGCACGTAATAACTCAATGTAAAACTGAGCTGAATATATAAGGAAAATTGGAAGTTGCAGAAGATATTTGAAATTCCTCAATTGTCGTTATTTTCAAAAGCATAACTTGGTGATACTCAGTAGGAAAAATGCTGACTAGACCAGGTTCTATTGGAACAGACAGTTTTTCTTAAAGAAGGGGGTAATAATAAATATATGAATTTTTTAAAGAAGTTATTAAGCAACATAAAAATATACTACTATTATTTTAAAGATATAAGAAAATCATTTAAAATGAGGCAAGATGAATAAGAAGGTTCTTACTAAGAGGGGAACTGAGGCAGTGAGGATGAACAATTCTAGTTAGAGTTCAAGCCAAGGAACCTTTTGCAGTTCTGTGGGTCCACTGCAGTACTCTTGCCTGGGAAATCCCATGGACAGAGCCTGGTAGGCTGCAGTCCATGGGGTCGCGAAGAGTCAGACACGACTGAGCGACTTCACTTTCACTTTTCATTTTCATGCATTGGAGGAGGAAATGGCAACCCACTCCAGTGTTCTTGCCTGGAGAATCCCAGGGATCGGGGAGCCTGGTGGGCCGCCATCTATGGGGTCGCACAGAGTCGGACACGACTGAAGCGACTTAGCAGCAGCAGCAGCTCTAAGTTCTGTGGTTCAGGGCTCTGAATGGCCCTAAATCCAAAGGTACAATCTGTTGGTCTCCGGGAGTGCTTGTGATTCTGGATTCTGCTTTATCTACAAATAACTCTGGAGAAACCAGTCCCTCTTACTGAGTCCCTGGGATAGTGGAGGAGTAAGAGGCAGAGGAGTGGGGCGTTGTTCTAAACCCGGGACACTGAGGACTAGAGAAATATGTGTCCGGTTAGTGATGAAGGTTCGTCCACATTCACTGTAGCTAGGCACCCCTGCTGGGGTCAAAGGAGCCCCTGAGTCCCCTACTGGACCAGCAACTGTGTTCTGACCACCCAAGAGGGAGTGATACCGAGTGTTTATCAGAGAATGAAGCATGCATCTGTGTTCTAATGTCTAGCAAAACGACAAAAGAAGTTCACCATTAGCTTACACTAACGGTGTAAGATGCATACACTCATCAAGTGAGATGAAACTGCTAACCAAGGGCAATTTGTTCCATCATGAGTTGCAAGTTGTGGTCTGGGATTATAGGAGGAAGGAACATGCACACCACCTCCAGTTTAGAATCTGTTTGGGTGCTCGCTTCGGCAGCACATATACTAAAATTGGGACAATACAGAGAAGATTAGCATGGCCCTTGCACAAGGATGACACGCAAATTGTGAAGTGTTCCATATTTTTGGAATTCAAGGCAGTGCAGCAGGTTCAGCGTCTTCCATTTCTTCCAAGCTCAAACCTTTCACTGGATATTTTGAGGGGTAACGATGAGACGATTGGATTTGAAGATATTCTTTATGACCCATCACAAAGTGAACTGATGGTTCTCCCGCATCTGATGGTTGAACATAAACTTGGCTTGCTGTAATGCCGTGTGCTGTTCATGGAAGTAGAGGGACTGCGTCTTGTTTATAGTTGTCTTTTTCCTATAATTTGATGTGCACAACATTAAAAGTACTAACACACGAGAAAAAAAAAAAAAAAAAGAATCTGTTTGGGCAGTGGAATTAGGCTTATCCCAAACTTCAGGACAAGTTTATATTAGGCAACCAAGAGTGCACTTTCTAATAAAAAATAAAATAAAGCTTAAATGGCACAGGAGTCTCCATAGATTTCAAACGGTTCTCATAAAGTAACAGTTTGATAATTTAAATGGAAATGAATCAGAACATATAGATTAAATTTCCTTGAAAAACACATTGACTTTTGTATATTTTTATTAAATTTTCATTTCCAATATCAAAGTAGGTTCCAGAAAAAAAGTTAAAAAGAAAGGAAGGATAACGGAAACATGTATAAAGCTCTGAGTGTGATGTTGTTTCATAATATTTTCAGTAAATAAGAGACACTGAAAAAAAAATTAAGGCCATAGGAGTGCTTGCTGTGTAATACCTACTTTGTCCTTGAAAACAAGAAGAATCTGGAACATAACAGCAAAAATGAAACAACACTGGTTAAAATATAAAATTTCGTCTATTATATTTTTTAAACATAATCTCCTCATTAAAGAAACATATTTTCAAGAGATTCCCTTATATATGGGCATCTTTGAATACTATCCACATGATAGATTGAGATATAATTTTGATTTGAAACAAGGTTTTGAGGGGTAAATGGATAGAATGCTTATTAGAGGAATTTCCTGACAAATTAATAATTATCAAAGGAGATTAAAAAAGGGAGATTTATTAAAAGAAAGAAGGATGGGCCAGCATCATCAATATTAACAAAATAACTCAGCTAAGGAGAAAGGAGCACTATATATTACCTTGCTTTATTCTCACAATGACCATGTTGTGCTTGCTTTTGTTATTTATGATTCACAGAAATGGAAACCTAGCTTCATAGATGTAAAGCAATTTACCTAAGTTTGTAACTTAGCAGAGCATAAACTAATTTCCATCTCAGGCTATGACCCATCTCTCACACTGCTCCTCTTTCTTGATTCAGTTGCTCCCTGTGGGTAGATTACAAGCTCTAGTAGTTTCTTCAGACAGGGGGCATGCAAGCTATGTTACTGAGCCTTCCATGCATGAAAGTAATTTTATTTGCCTTACACGTGATGCATAGTTTTCCTGGGTATAGATTTCTAGATTGGAAGCTATTCTGGTTCAAAGTTTTAAAAGTATTGTGTTTTATTGTTTTCTAGTTTCTGGACTGCCATGAAGAGAACTGCAAGACTATCCTGATTTCTGAATCTTTGGAGTTGACTTTATTTTTCCTGCCTAGAAAGTTTTTGCTATTTTATTTTACCCCACTGTGACCACAGTGTCATGGCAATCCATTAAATCACTTATTCTTTTATATTGTTTGTCCTGGAGCCTTCATAAGCTTTCTTAACTAGAAAATCTGTGTTATGCATTTATGGAAAATATTATTTGTTTTGTTGATAATCTTCTCCTTCCTTTTTTTTTTTTTTTTTGTTTCTCTTCTACGTATTGGAAGCTTTATTTTATTGAGTTATTGGCTTTCCTGAGCTGGTTTTCTAATATTCTTATCTTTTATTTGCCTATGTTCCACCTCTTTGTCTTTCTTTTCTACTTTGTAGAAATTCTTTAACTATCTTACAATTCTCTGACTGAACTTTAAAGTTTTAACTAATGTTTTTATGGACATGTAAAATTTGTGGGGCTTTAAAAACTTGTTTCCTTATTGTTGCATTTAAATAGTACTCTGCTGTGGTTTGCCATATCTGTTTCCTCCAGGTCACTGATTCCCTGTTGCATGTCTCCAACTTGTGTGTAAGTGACTTTCCTCTAATATCTGTTAAACTTTATTATTATTTTAATGTCTTTAAAAGTGAGGATTAGATTAAAAGTTTTATGGTCACATGGGTGGAGCTTGTGACTCCAAAGGCCACGGTCTTGGGGATCTCAGATTGCCTAGTGAAGTCTCCAGTGTGTGCATGTCTGCTTAGTTGCTGAGTCACGTCCAACCCTTTGTAACCCCATGGACTGCAGCTCTCCAGGCTCCTCTGTCTATGGGACTTTCCAGGCAAGCATACGTGTCTTCTCCAGGATGTCATCCTGACCTAGGGGTAGAACCCACATCTCTTGAGTCTCCTGCATTGGCAGGTGGATTCCTTCCCACTAGTGCCACCTGGGAAGCCTCAGGCTGGAAGATAAAGGCTGAGCTACTCCTCTCTGAGCATGCACACCCCATGTGCACAAGTTTACATTTCATTCTAAGCTTTCTGCCGTTAACTCTCAACTCTGCTACTGTGTCATAGTCATCCAAGTAGGGAACCTACTTCATTCTCTCCAGGAAATAAACCTCCAGTGTTCTGCTGTACTGAAAGGTGGTAAAGAATTCTAACAAAGATGTGGCAGGAGAGTAGAGTCAGGGGCTGGAGCAGCTCTGTAAGAGGTAACGAGTAATTTCTTATTATTTTTGAACAATCTCTACTCTCATTTTCAGGGGCACCTAGTACTCCAAACCCCTGAAACATTGTATATTCTGTGTTATAAGTGTTTTTTGTGCTTGACTTTCTTTGCTGGCTTAATATTCAGCTAAGTCAAATTACTCATCACTTCATCATCTGCTTTCCATCTTCCTTTTTTTTTCTTTTCCTCTTGGTTCCCTCCTATTCTTCCTGTCCATTCAAAAAATAATTCCTTATAATTTTAGTGGATTTTCATGAGAGAAGAAGATTAAATGTGCATGTTTAATTACTCAACTTTAACTGTAAGACTGTGAATGTCATATCTTCTTATAGTTACAAGCTTCAAACAGGATAATTCTTTGAGTTTTAGAACCCCAACACTAGCAAGAGTTAAAAAGAAATCCTCTTCTTTTATTGTTGTTATTTATCAGTTGCTGAAGATGTGCTAGATCATTTTTTCCCTCACAAGTCTCACTATCTCCCTCCCTTGTCTTATATCACAACTCTGGAATTATAAGGGCTTCCCAGGTGGCTCAGTGGGAAAGAATCCACCTGCCAATGCAGGAGATGTGGGTTCGATCCCTGGGTCAGAAAGATCCCCTGCAGTAGGAAGTGGCAACCCACTCCAGTATTTTTGTCTGGAAAATTCCATGGACAGAGAAGCCTAACAGACTGCAGTCCATGGGGTCGCAAAGAATCGGACACTACTTGACGACTGAGCACACACACACACACACTGCAATTACAAAGGTTTTTCCTTAACTGCAACTCAGTTTATTGAGGGTTATTAGTGTAATCTCTGTGCTAATCTTACAACAACTGCTGAAAACTATAAATCAGAAACTTCTTACAGGCTACTTTCTTTTCTGTTTCTATTTACCCAGCACTCAGCACCGCACAAGACGCAGAGTGAGTCCTCATATAAATGTTAAATCAACGAACGAGTTTCTGATTTCAGGAGATTTGGAATCTAAGTAGGAAAACCAGCAAGAAGTCCTCTAGAAAGTGAGTGCAGCCAGGAGGCAGGCAATATGCTGAGAAGACTTTGCAGGAGACACAGGGCCCAGGGCAGCCACTTAATTTAACCATTCCCAATTTCTTTGGGCATCGAAGGCATTTAAAGAAAACATATTAGCAGAGACGTTTATTGTGTCCAAAGCATACTCTTCAAAAATCAAACAAGCAGCCCCCACCAAACCTAGTATTTATGTTAACTGCTTAAAGGATGCATTGTTCTATGGGATGAAAAACACGTGCCTGTGTACGTGCACACTCAGTCATGTCCGACTCTTTGTGACTCCATGGACTGTAGCCCGCTGGGCTCCTCTCTCCATAGGATTCTTCTCCAGGGGATCTTCCACACCCAGGGATTGAACCAGGGTCTCTTGAATCTCCTATATTGGCAGGGGGGTTCTTTGCCACTAGTGCCACCTGGGAAGCCCGCTATGAAAAACACGAAACAAGACAAAGTAATCAAACGTGATACAGACAGGATGGTCTCAGACACTGATCAAGTCCAGCTTGACTCTAAACTCCTTGGAGGCAGAGGTGGTGTCTATACTGTTTGTTCTTTAGATCTAGCACACAGACTGTCATCTGGTACCCCAGATGGTCTGAACTGATATGAATGGATGAATGAAATCTTGCTGTAAGCATAATGCTGTATCAGGCATCCCAGTCCACTCCATCGGCTATCATGGAACACCAGAAATTAAGTGGTTTATAAGTGAACTAAATTCATTTCTCATAACGCTAGAGGCTGGGAGTTCCAAGGTCCAGGCACTGGCAGTTTCTTTGCCCCCTTTCTGGTTTATTAGACAGTCCTCTTTTCCTTGTGTCCTCACAGGGTGGAAAGGGAGCTCTCGGGAGCCCCTTTTAAAATGGCACTAATTCCGTTCATGAGGGCTTCACCCTCAGGACCCAATCAACCCTCAAAGGTCCTCCCTCCTAATGCTATTACAAAGAAGATTCGGTTTCAGCATATGAATTTGAGGGAATGCAAAAACATTCAGTCCACAGATATTGGTACAGTCTAGATATTTGTGTAGCAGCTGCAAAGCATTTTTTACAATTAATTGTTCTCTGAGAATCCAAAATGAACTGAGCACCCGCAGAAAAAGATGTGAGGCTGGACAGGGAAATAGTATTTAGGATGACTCAGTGGGTAAAGAATCCGCCTGCAATGCAGGAGACACAGGAGACCCTGGGTTGGGAAGATCCCCTGGAGAAGGAAATGGCAACCCATTCCAGTGTTCTTGCTTCAGAAATACCACGGACAGAGGAGCCTGGTGGGCTACTGTCCAAGGAATCACAAAGAGACAGACACAATTGAGGGACTAAGCAGCCGGCACAGAAACTCCATGCAAAATGCCTCACAGAACAAATAGCTACTGAAGCTTAGCCCTGTCCCCCATCCCTCTTGTTCAAGTAATACTATTTTACCAAAGACAGAGATAAATAATGTGACCTGGGTCTCTTGTGGGCATGTGATTATCCTGTCCTTGGACTGTTCTGTTCCAAATTCCCTGGCCAGAACTCTTTAGCTGTCTCTTAGCCTGCAGGACATTCTCCTCATGAGAGGCAGGGCTTGCAAAACATTTCACTATAATAAGGGGTCGAATACTGCTCAGATCAGCAAATGTGTCATTCACTTTAACAGGAGAGGTGAAAGGTACGGAGCACCTCACAAGGGGCTTGAAGAGCTGGACACAGTCTGTATCCAGGACAAGAATCACACTCTGAAGCTGTCAATGAGACCCCTTCTATGGCCAGGGCTACTCACGCCTTTAGCTCTAAGTAATTTATGATTTGATGGCCAAGTTTTAATTACCTATAAAACGGTGTGGCTACTTCGTGCTCTGTCCGTGTCTCAGAGGGGCGCAGTGAAGGGTAATTACGTGCAAGCAAAGTTGCTGAATGGGCAGTGGAAATGGGAGTTTCAATTATTTTTAACAACCTGTTTACCGATGCTTTGGTGCTGGGTATTTTTCAGGCTTATGAGGTTCCTCATTGATGGCTTCAGGCAAGAAACCAACAAAAAATTGATGGAGAGGATCGGAGATGGCCTGGTACACGGGCAATATTCTCTCACTCGGGACTGTGATTACAACCTCTGAGTTCTACAGAGGTTTTAGACACAGGTGCAGAGATGTCTGCTTGTTTGAGCAAGGAAAATATCCCATTTGGTGAAAGATAAAATGCGCTTCTCATTGGAAGGAGAGTTCTTGGCTTGACACGGCCATGGGTCTTGCACCAAAAATAACTCCGAAGTCACAGCACAGCTCACTGAGGCAGTTGTGAGGCATGCAAATGCTTCGTCCATCAGCTCAGACAGGAGTGAGTTTTACCATGAAAGAATGCAAATTATGTTGGACACGCTAATAAAGAAAACAGCACTATTTGAAAAAACAGAATAGCAGTTATTTAGCACTCTAGTAAAGAAAAAAAATCACTACCTAAAAAAAAAAAAAAAAAGAATTGAAGACTGCTGTATACACACACCATTATTCTTAGAAATAATCCATATGATATTTGAAACGTGTATTTAGTTTCCTTCCATGAAATTTATAATACTTTACAAAGCTTCCTATGTTTCTATTTGCTGCCCTAGTAAATTTGCCTGGTTATTTAAAGGGGTTTTATTTCTATTTTCTAGATGGCTATGTGGCGGGCTTGAGTATACTTCTTGGGATTAGACTACACATCAAAAGTCATGGCACACAGAGGAAATATAATCCAAGCTATTGGTTCCCCAGTGGATGTTCACGTGAAAAAATAAAACACACAAAACCAATGTTTTCTTTCAGCAGGATCCATACGAGTATTTTTCTGTTTTCCAGTAGTGAAATGTGTCAGTGGTCAAGTCTAAGTTCATAGGAAACAGATGACTCTGTTTTTAGACGATACAGGTCCTTCCTCTTATTCGGATTTTCTTTCCACATCATGCATAACTTTTGGATATTTCAAGATGTCTTAGTAAAGCCTTATTATGCTTCGTTCTGATTTTGGGCAGGGAGAGTGTTTGGTACTGCCAGCGAGCCTGGAGTCTGAAATTAACCGCGTCACCCTGGTTCCAGACCTTTTCTCCAAGAGGCTGGCTCTCCTATGTTCCTCCTGTCAATCAAGGAGAAAACCATAACCCAGTTTGTTTCCTGGTGCTCTGCTCCTTGACAGTAAAGGCATCTCTTAATCTCGCATTGGAGACCCCTCTCTGCACACACACGCTTTCTCTTTTAGTCAGTAATTCGTTTTATTGGTTACAACGCGACTACCCCATTTCAGGCTTCTCCACAGCTGAGCACAGCTGCTCATGTTGGCTATTGATTCCATATGTTAGCTTGAAATTGTATAATAGTCTCTTCTAATAGTTGCCTTTGGCTTTTCCTCTCCCCACGCAGAAAGTGCCCTCTGCCCCTGGCCTGGTATGCCAGTAACTAGAAATGGATCCCGATTATATCAACCATTCTTCACCAAGAAGCTCACATAGCTGTCTCCTGTTGGAATAGCTCACCATAGTTTTGGTTTGCCTGGCTTCATGATGCTCAGTGGAAAACATTGCGAGAGATCAATTCAAAAATTGTGGGCAGAAAGAAAATATGGCAGCTATGGAGGATTTAGTGACCTCTATAAGTTTTCTCACTAATGTGTGGGAATTTGAGTTTATCTTCTCTCTGTTTATCCCTACATTCTCCCATTTTCTCCTCTGTTTCGACCTTTCAACCTTTATTTATTACGATGAGCTGCATTTTTAACTTGAATCTACTCCCTTGGTGATGGCTGGAATAACCGCCGGTCAGTTTCACGTCTGAAGGCTTTAAGGAAGCTGTGAGTTGCTGCACACAGCTGGAAGGCCCTAACAGTCCAGAGTTGAGGCTTTGCCTCAGAGTTTCTGGGCATTTGAGTGATCCGAAAGCTCACAGTCTGGGTCACCAAGAGCCTTCCTGAGGTTTCCTTTTAGTGCTCCAACAGATTCTCACGTCATAGTAAGAAACAAAGCGGAACAGCTTGATTCTTGCTCTTTGAACCCAGACAGCTGAGAGAAGAAGGCATGAAATCTAGGGAGGTTTGGGAAAACATGTTCATCAGATTGATCTTTCAAAAAACCTTTCAAAATTTATCTCAGTGAACCAAGGGTATGCAACTTTCCTAGGCAGATCCCTGAGCAAAAATCAAAGAGCGAAAAGAAGGGGAACAGAAAGGGAACACGGTTTTGCAAGCAGATTTGGGAATGTGGCAGACCTCCAAGAATAGAGCTAGGTTTATGCAACAAAGCCCCAAAGCTTGGAAGCCCCAAATCTTTCAACCTTCTTCCGCCTCTCCCGCTGGTACCTAAGTCCACGTCCCGGGGATCTTCCTTTGTTGTCCTTACGGCCACCTCTCACATCGGCGTCTCTTTCACCTCATGCCTACACTACTTAAAATTTCCCTACACATTCCCTGTTTCTAGTCTTGTTCACCTTTAGTTAATCTTAGTGGTGAGCAGTCAGATTAACAGTCTCAAGATATCCCATTCATTAAGCCTCTATTCTGCAACAACTAGAAAAAAGAAAAATAACTTTTTCACTAGTACCCATAGAAATTAGACTAGTATAGTGTGTGTGTGTGTGTGTGTGTGTGTGTGATGGAGGTAGGTGGCAGGTTAAACCATCCACCCCAAAGAACCTCTGTCAAGTGTTCAATATTTTAAGTCTCATGTTTTATATGAATCAAGCTAAGCGGGTTACAATAGAAATTCCCAAATCTTTTGGTGACATCAGTGCTCCCAGAAATAGCTCCTTGTTTATCCTCTAGCCGCACAGACCGCTTCCCCGCCATCTCCTCTCCCTCTCTGAGGGAAATGCACTTAAAAACAAAACATTCTCATTTGACTTCTAGAACTACACACCCTGGCCCTGGGCCCTTTGGTCCTTCACGTGCTGCCAATGCTGCCTCCTGACCACTCCACACAAACCTCCCTCCTGTCTGCTCATTAAGGCTCAAAATATGAGATGGAAAGACATCAAACACTTGACACAGGCTCTTTGGGGTGATTTGTTTAACCGGCCGCTTACCTCCATCTCACACACACACACACACACACACACACACACTACTAATTGGTATGGCCACTGATGAAAAAGTCGTTCGATTTTTTTTTTTTCATAATGGTGACATAATGTCCACTCACTTCATTTCTTCTACTTAAAAAGCTTACTACAACCCCTCCATTTAAAAATAAATTCTTTTCTAATTTGAAGCTCCAATACTTTGGCCACTTGATGCAAAGAGCTGACTCACTGGAAAAGACTCTGATGCTGGGAAAGATAGAAGGCAGGAGGAGAAGAGGGCAACAGAGGATGAGATGGTTGGATGGCATCACCGACTCAATTGACATGAGTTTCAGCAAGATGTGGGAGACAGTGAAGGACAGGGAAGGCTGGCGTGCTGCAGTCCATGGGGTCGCCAAGAGTCAGACACGACTGAGAAACAGAACAACAATCCTAATTACAAAATAGGATATCTTCTATCCTTTGATATTTGTTTCCTTAAGAATATTGACCAAAGCAAAAGGGTTGACCAAACACTCCTCTGAACCAGCATGCGTGAGTTCCTGAGATATCCATGGATGCTCAGTCAGTTGAATTCACCCACAGTCTCAAAAATTAACAGAGACCCGATGATGAAAATACACACTATTCTTCATTTTAAGCACCATGAATGAGTTCTTGCATTGTTCCTCCTCTGGGCTACCATAGCTATTTTCACACTTCTAAGCGCTCTTTCATTTTTCTTCGTCTCCTCTTTGGGCACAAAGTGATCAATGAGCTCTATGCTTGGCAGATGATGGATGCTTAATAAAGATATCATGAAATATATTGAATAAAGGATAACTACAGTGATAGTTGTAGGGATACATTTTAAAGTTTATGGAATGTTTTCAGTTTTGAGTGATCCACCTGTTTTTGGAGTTGTGAAATTAGAAATTCCACCCACAAGGAAATTTCACAGTTCAGTGATAAGGAAGGCTGTTGTTGATGGGACCAGCATATATTAGTTGCTGTCTGCATGCATGACAAATGTTTTAGAAGCAGGAAAGCATCACAGGGCTCTTGTAAGATTTTTAGAAAAATAAATAATTGGGATACATTTTCCTAAATATGTGTTCAGCTAAAAAAAAAAAAATGCTAATCTTGACCTTCCTAATCCATTATCCTCACTTCTAAAATACAATTTGCTTTGGTTTTATATAGGTTTTTCCATATGCCAGATAATTAAGGATCCTGCCTTTGCAATTTCAGAGAAATGTGAATTAAGCCTTTTATGAGACCATGTGGGTACAGTTTGAATCTACTAAAGAAGGAAATTGAACATTAAGCATTAACACCTTCCTTTTGCTCAACCACACCTTCCAAGGGCTCACATACGGAGAACACTTGTGATGGGGTGCCAGCTTTTTGTGCCGCTTTGCATAGCCAGCTTACATTTAGGGCTCCTATTAACTTGAAAGAGAGCTCCAGGTGCATTCAAGTTCTGCTGAAGAAATGGAAATTTGGAAGCTTTATTATTAGCTTAGGCCATTTTCAACTCTCACGTGAATAAGAGATGGAGAAAAGTTATTAGAATCTATTTTTTTTTTATAACTACTGCTTTTAGGAGTGACGTCAAACTGAACATAAAGGTAGGTGCTGAGACAAAGGTGTTGGGACTCTTTCTTTCTGAGTGGTAAGATGACCTGGGTCTCCTTCATCTTTACCAAGGCAGGCAGGCTTCAATATGACTCAAAATAAATGTTGATACAGGTATAAAACTTCAAGTATTTGACACTCAGGTAACAGGAATCCTTTGGCGTTAAGGAGTAGAAAACTATTCTGACAAGTGAAAATGGAGAATTGGTTGGGATTCTGTAGGAATAGTTCACAGAATCCAAGGATAGAAGGTAGAACCAGAAGCAGAGATGTTATGGAAACCACACAACTGCTAACATCTCTGATTTCTAAATGTGCAATGGGCTCCTTTTGCTTTCTCCACAGGACAGTTGTTTTCTGGAATCTATCTACACACAGCAGCTGTGTAGCTGCCACGTTACCAAGTTTACTAGGTCTCTCAGTTCAAGGGAGCAGAAAGACCACCTACTATTTCTTTGTCTTCTCCAGTCCAACCTTCTGCTCTGGAAGATATAACCTGATCGGTCTAGTTCAAGGTTGAAGCCAAGTATGCAGCCTTTGTCAAGGATGGGAGGAACAGGATCACACAGTACAAATCCCTCCACAGAAGTTTTATCTTGCTTCCTTTTCTCTTTTAAAGCTGCAGATACCTACTCCATGAGGCAGCTGGTGCCATCAAGACATTTGCACGTTGCCTAATCACAAACACTGCAGACAGGACCTGAGGTCCAGTGCGGTCCAGTGAGGTACTATGAAGGGGTTCTTGTCTCCTCCTCAAACACTTCCTTCTCTTTTTAAAATATACTTTAGTATCTCTGTGGGCTGATGTCTCTGCATTTCCAGCCTGTCATGTTCAATTCTTTTCTCTATTCCCTGCCCTCCTGTCTCTCCCTTCTCTTTGTCAAGAGAAATAGTGTTGGACTGGAG
The DNA here is from genome assembly GCF_910594005.1 of Cervus elaphus. Classification (NCBI taxonomy): domain Eukaryota; kingdom Metazoa; phylum Chordata; class Mammalia; order Artiodactyla; family Cervidae; genus Cervus; species Cervus elaphus. The sequence goes on along the minus strand of NC_057821.1, from coordinate 46,937,627 downwards.
CAGGGGTCCTCAACGGGAACCAGCATCAGAATCACCTAAAGGGCTGGTTAACCCTCATTTTGCTATTTCCCACTCCCAGAGTTTCTGGTTTGGGGTAGGACCCAAGATCGTGCCTTTCTGACAACAGCAGTGATGTTTCATCTGGGGATCACACTTTTAGAACTATTGGACAGGGGAGTGGAAAAGAGTTATTGCAATTCAACCCCCTCATTAAATCATCAAGGACTGTTCTTTCAGCCCTCGTTCTCTGGTCCACCCCCAAAAACTCCTGACTGATAAGGTCTTGTAATATAGTCAGTAAGTCTATCAGCAGGAATGAGACATAGTTCCAGTCCTCAGTGATCTAGCAAGAGAAATAGGACACAGCTGTCTATACAGAAAATATCTTAATGACCCAGATAACCACTATGGTGTGATCACTCACCTAGAGCCAGACATCCTGGAGTGCAAAGTCAAGTGAGTCTTAGGAAGCATCACTGTGAACAAAGCTAGTGGATGTGATGGAATTCCAGCTGAGCTATTTCAAATCCTAAAAGATGATGCTGTGAAAGTGCGGCACTCAATATGCCAGCAAATTTGGAAAACTTAACAATGGTCACAGGATGGAAAAGGTCAGTTTTCTATCCATTCACAAAGAAAGGTAATGTCAAAGATTGTTCAAACTACAGCACAATTACACTCATCTTACATGCTAGCAAAGTAATGCTGAAAATTCTCCAAGTCAGGCTTCAACAGTATATGAACCGTGAACTTCCAGATGTTTACAATGGATTTAGAAAAGACAAAGGAACCAGAGATCAAATTGCCAGCATCTGTTGGATCATAGAAAAAAACAGGGGAATTCCAGAAAAACATCTACTTTTGCTTTATTGACTACGAGAAAGCCTTTGACTTTGTGGATCACAGCAAACTGTGGAAAACTCTTCAAGAGATGGGAATACCAGACCACCTTACCTGCCTCCTGAGAAATCTGTATGCAGCTCAAGAAGCAACAATCAGAATCAGACATGTAACAATGAACTGGTTCCAAACTGGGAAAGGAGTATGTCAAGGCTGTGTATTGTCACCCTGCTTATTAAACTTATATGCAGAGTACATCATGTGAAATGCCGGGCTGGATAAAGCACAAGCTGGAATCAAGATTGCTGAAAAAAATATCAATAACCTCAGATATGCAGATGAAACCACCCTTATGGCAGAAAGCAAAGAAGAACTAAAGAGGCCCTTGATGAAAGTGAAAGAAGAGAGTGAAAAAGCTGGCTTAAAACTCAACATTCAGAAAACTAAGATCATGGCATCCGGTCCCATCACTTCATGGCAAATAGAAGTGGAAACAATGGAAACAGTCAGACTTTATTTTCCTAGCTTCAAAATCACTGCAGATGATGACTGCAGCCATGAAATTAAAAGAAGCTTTCTCCTTGGAAGAAAAGTTATGACAAACCTCAGTTCAGTTCAGTCGCTCAGTTGTGTCTGACTCTTTGCAACCCCGTGGACTGTATGACAAGCCTAGACAGCATATTAAAAAGCAGAGACATTGCTGACAAAGGTCTATCTAGTCAAGCTATGGTTTTTCCAGCAGTCATATATGGATGTGAGAGCTGGACCACACAGAAAGCTTAGTAAACAATTGATGATTTTGTGGTGTGTTGGAGAAGATTCTTGAGCGTTCCTTGGACTGCAAGGAGATCCAACCAGTCCATCCTAAAGGAAATCAGTCCTGAATATTCATTGGAAAGACTGATGCCGAAGCTGAAGCTCTAATACTTTGGCCACGTTATGCAAAGAACTGACTCATTGGAAAAGACCCTGATGCTGGGAGGGATTGGGGGCAGGAGGAAAAGGGGACGACAGAGGATGAGATGGTTGGATGGCATCACTGACTTGATGGACATGGGTTTGAACAAGCTCCAGGAGTTGGTGATGAACAGGGAAGCCTGGAGTGCAGTCCATGGGTTTGCAAAGAGTCGGACACAACTGAGCAACTGCACTGAACTGAACTGACCTTTATAAAGGGGCTTCCCTGGTGGCTCAGTGGTTAAGAATCTACCTGCAAAGCAGGAGATCAATCCCTGGATCCGGAAGATCCCTTGGAGGAGGGCGTGGCAGCCCATTCCAGTATTCTTGCCTGGAGAATCCCAAGGACAGAAGAGCTCAGTGGGCCACAGTCCATAGGGTCACAAAGAGTCAGATATGACTGAAGTGAGTGAACACGCATGCACATCTTTCCATAATGGTATAGTTGGACTATTCCTTTCATTGTCTAGAGCAGCATACTTATTTAAATCAGTTCTTTTTTTTCACCTATAAGCAAGCCTGATAACCATTATATCCACTTGGCAGAGATGTTGTGAGGATTCAAGTAGGCAGTACATATGTAACTTTACAACTGCTGTAAATATTAAATAGTGTGGCTTGTATCTAATGTACTTGGAGCATCTGTTTCCTTAGTATGTGGGGCTCATGAATCGTCTCCCCCATGGACAGCTCTAAGTTCATCTTCCTGTCTCCCTGGCTGTTCAACCTTAGGGAATTTCTGACAGACCATTAGCATTTCCAGAATTGCTACAGTGCTGAGCTCTGACTATTCACCCCTCTACCCACTTCTCTAGACTTCTGAAATCCTGGTTTGGCCTGAGTTGCTAAAATTTTCTGCCTTATGCTTATTCCCTATCTTGTCTGAATTGCTGCTCTGCTTTCATCTTTGAGCTTCTCTACACAACAGCCAGAATATCCTTTATTGATGCAAGTGAAGTCACGTTATTCCTCCACTCAAGCCCATTCAAAAGCCTTCCACTGCTGTGAGATCTGTGAGATCTTGTGTAATCTGTGTGCTAAATCATTTCAGTCGTGTCCGACTCTATGCGACCCCATGGACTGTAGCCCGACAGACTCCTCTTTCCATAGGCTTCTCCAGGCAAGAATAGAGTGGGCTGCCATACGCTTCTCCAGGGGATCTTCCTGACCCAGGATCGAACTTGTGTCTCTTACATCTCCTGTTTTGGCAGGAGGCTTCTTTACCACTGGGGGCTTCCCTGATAGCTCGGTTGGTAAAGAATCCACCTGCAATGCATGAGACCCCAGTTTGATTCCTGGGTCAGGAAGATCCCCTGGAGAAGGGGTAGGTGACCCACTCCAGTATTCTTGGGCTTCCCTTGTGGCTCAGTTGGTAAAGAATCTGCCTGCAATGTGGGAGACCTGGGTTTGATACCTGGGTTGAGAAGATCCCCTGGAGAAGGGAAAGACTACCCACTCCAGTATTCTGGCCTAGAGAAGTCCATAGACTAAGAGTCGGACATGACTGAGTCACTTTCACTTCTACTTTCTTTACCACTAGCGCCGCCTGTATAAATGGGCGCTTGCCTTATTTCTCTGAACTTCTTTCTATACCACCCTTCTCCTTGTTCTTCATCATCCCCATGAACTTTCCTACTGCTGCTTGAACACAATGATCATTTTCCTGACTCAGCCCTTCCTATTGCTTGGAAAGTTCTTTTTTCACCTCTTACCATAGCTGATTCACTTTCTACCTTTAGGATTCAGTTCACTGGCACTTCCTCAGATGCTTCCCCTATCACATCATCTTGTTTATTTCCTCTGTGACGTGAAGTGAAGTGAAAGTCACTCAGTCGTGTCCGACTCTTTTCAACCCCATTGACTATACAGTCCGTGGAATTCTCCAGGTCAGAATAGTGGAGCGGGTAGCTGTTCCCTTCTCCAGGGTATCTTCCCAACCCAAAGATCAAACCTCGGTCTCTGCAGGCAGATTCTTTACCAGCTTAACCATCATGGAAGCCCAAGAATACTGGAGTGGGTAGCCTATCCCGTTTCCAGTGGATCTTCCCGACCCAGGAATTGAACTGGGATCTCCTGCATTGCAGGTGGATTCTTTACCAGCTGAGCTACCAGGAAACCTTATTTCCTCTGTAACCTCATATAATCTACTTTTTTCTCTGTTACTTACTTTCTAACTCCTCTGCTAGACTCTAATTACCCATTTTCCACTAATGAGGTAGTTTCCTGCCCATGGCTATCACTTAAAGTGGAATTATGTGAGGGTGTGAGCAGAAGAGGTGGGACATCTAATCAAGAAGAGATGTCTATACTGCCATCTAGATGACCTTCTTATTGCTGATATTTTCTTTAGGAAAAACAGCCTGCTGCTGCTGCTTAGTCACTTCAGTCGTGTCCGACTCTGTGCGACCCCATAGATGGTAGCCCACCAGGCTCCCCCATCCCTGGGATTCTCCAGGCAAGAACACTGGAGTGGGTTGCCATTTCCTTTCCAATGCATGAAAATGAAAAGTGAAAGTGAAGTCGCTCAGTCATATCCGACTCTTAGCGACCCCATGGACCACAGCCCACCAGGCCCCTCCGTCGGCGGGATTTTCCAGGCAAGAGGACTGGGGTGGGGTGCCACTGCCTTCTCCATGGAAAACAGCCTACTAGGGTCAGATTTGCCATTTTTTTCAAGTACTGCTTTTACTGTATTATTTTTCTGTATGAAGAACCTCCTGAACACACACACACACACTCTCTTTCACGTAGCATATTAAATCTAAACACCCACATAAATTCCCACAGATTTTTTGTGTGTGAGGATCAAGAACTGACCTTGAGTATTTTAAACTCTCTGTGCAGGAATTTGCAAGTGAAAATTGCTATTTGCAAGTGATTATTCTACAAATTAGAGAATACAAGAAACATTATTCATTGTGCAGTATCTAAGTCGTGTCCAACTCTTTGCGACCCCATGGACAACAGCGCACCACTATCTCCTGGAGTTTGCTCAAACTCAGGTCCATTGAGTTGGTGATGCCATCTAATCATCTCATCCTCTGTCTCCTCCTTCTCCTCCTGACTTCAGTCTTTCCCAGCATCAGGGTCTTTTCCCCGATGAGTCGTCTCTTCATATCAGGTGGCTCAAAATATTGGGACTTTGCCTTCAGCATCAGTCCTTTCAATAAATATTCAAGGTTGATTTCTTTTTGGATTTACTGGTTTGATTTCCTTGCTGTCCAGGGGACTCTCAAGAGTCTTCTCCAGAACCACAGTTCAAAAGCATCAAGTCTTCTGTTGTCCATGGTGTGTGGGATCTTAGTTCCTTCCCCAGGGATCAAGCTCGAATCCCCTGTATTGGAAGGCGGATTCTTAACCACTGGACCACCAGGCAAGTCATGAGCAATGTGGTGGATTTAAAAAGCCCAGATGGTTTTTGCAGAGGTGACAATGGTTGTGATCTACTCTTCCTCTGTATGGTTGCTCCAGGGTTGAAGGTAACAAATAATATCCTTATCAAGTGAAATTGACTCTTTGAAGGAGGCAGCCAACGTTCAATCTCTTTTCATACTTGCTAAGGGTCTAAGCTCCATTATTGAAGGCAGTAACAGTAGGATGGATGAAGACTTGTAAAACACGTACCGTGGCAGCCCTCACATATTGTAAAAGGTGAAGTCCATTTACACTTCTCATTTAGCTGAATGAGAATGAGTCATTTGCTTAATGGATAATTTTAACTTGATTTCCAATAAGTGGATTAAGTAATTGAAGCACTTCAACATAAGGCAGAATATTTGTTATAGCGTTTGGAAAAGAAACCATAGCCAGATCTGTCAGCAGCTTAAGATGGAAAATTCCTATTAGTCAATCTATCAATCACGGTTCATTATTAAACAACATTCTAATGGTCTGGCTGCCGTGCTGACATGTTGCGGGCGTTTGCAATGTTACACCAAGGTTGCAGGCTATCCTGATAGGCATCACGCTGTTAGTCCACTTGGTTAAATAGAAGTTGATTTTATATTTAGCTGTGCATGGAGTGTACAGATGAAACAAATCACTCCTATAAGCTCAACAAGATGAATAGTTGCTGTTGAAAGCTAGCAAGGAGCTGGATGTAAGATTAATATGCAGTCCCAAGTTCCACTTCCAACAATTTTTATTGATTGTGTGAAAAAGTACTAAAATTCATGATTTCTTAGGTGAGTTAGATGGAAACTCTTGCATAGCTATAGTAGATGTAATTTCTTTGAAATGCACCATTTGTCTACAGACGGCCGCTTTTTGTTTGGGACCACGTGCAATGAATTCCATGATGAGAGCAAAGACTTTTTGATGGCACTCTCTGCCAGGTTCCCAAGTAGACCAGGTTCCCAAGCTAGTTTCTTTGAGCTCTTTGGTCTTTGCCAAATTGCCTTTTTGGGAGAATTTTCTAAACGTCCCCCACTGCTGTGGTCCAAATACCAGGACTTATTTGGTGTTTGTTTTTCCATTCCCACAAACCACAAAAGATTGAATTTTCATGTATCTTAGCATTAAGATCTTTCTACTAACATCTGAATGGCATTCCAGCTCATTTGGCACAGGGCTCCCTCTTCTTTCAGTAGGCTTGCGGAAAAAGAGGCCATTAAGGCCTGCCCTTAATTATTTCACTTTTATAGTATGGACCTAGGCTTTGGGTGAATGAAAGGGAGGATTGGGTCAGGGTTGGTTCAGCGCACACAGTCCAGTTCTGGCTATTCAGTCATGTCTGACTCTTTGTGACGCCATGGACTGCAGCCCACCAGGGCCCTCCGTCCACGGGATTTGCCAGGTGAGAATACTGGAGTGGGTTGCCATTGCCTTCTCCAGGGGATCTTCCTGACTCAAGGATCGATCTGCGTCTCCTGCATTGCAGGTGGATTCTTTACTGACTGAGCTACTGGGGACACCTTCAACCAGCACACTTTGCTGTTTTTCTTTCCTTCAACATTTGTTGTTGTAGTTAATACTTGAATTCAGTTATAACACTAAAATTTTGATGAGATGGGGCTGATGGGTGAGTTCCATTCCAGACACTGTATTCTTTTCTAGGAGTTGGACGTGATGGCCAAACATAATCAATGAGGACATGGAGAGAGTGATTGTTCTCCCCTCATCTTTTCCATAATTATGATATTTGAGTCACATTTATCAAACCTTCATCACATCAATCAAGGTTCAAATCTATTGAGATAAGATGAGTCCCTTGATTCCTCAGTTGAACCAAGTTTTGCTGCACATTTGAAGTTTGATTCTCCTAAAATAGCTTTGAACTCAATCTTCAAACCATCTCTTTGGCTCAGAGCCCAGATAAGGTAAAAATTTTTCCCCAAAGTTTCAACTTTGTATAAAAATTGTATTGGAAGAGCTGACTTCCAAAAGTATTGAGGTATGGTGACCCTAGCTACTCTATTTCCCATTCTCTAAGTTCACTAGTGTCTTACTTTACACATGGCAGTAATTTTTAAACCTTCTAATTATATATCATGTTTATGTTTTCTCAGAGACCTAGATACCCATGCAAATTTCAAAGCAAGTGATAATGAGTTCTGATCATGAGATAATACACTTTGAAATAAGAGGGAAAGAGACTTACTTAAAAAAAAAACAAACAAAAAAAAAAAACAGTGGGCAGTGCCTTAGTATCTCTTTACTTCATCCTCTTGGAGGGTGATTAGTGCTTCCTTGAATGTGAGGCAGAGAGAGTATAGATATGAGAAACCATCAGCACTCCACAAGAGAAATGGCAGGGAAAGAGTTAGTACTTAGAGAAGTCTGGTGCTCTGAACATGAAGTTCTGAGTGTGACTGAATAGACGGGCAGCTTAGTTGGTCTCTTAAATAAACAGAAGGTGATGGAGGGTGCACTAAATATCCTCCAAAGACACTTTCCTTTGGCCGTGAGCAGATGCCTTTGGGACAGAGATGTTTTCAGTAGCATTTTCCATTCTAACCTCTCCCCTTCTCCATTTCTGGTCTTCATATTATAGGGATAAAGATTATTTCATACATATATACAATAGAATATTACTCAGCCATAAAAAGGAATGAAATTGGGTCACTTGTAGGGAGGCAGTTACACCTAGAGTCTGTCACACAAAGTGAAGAAGTGAAAAAGAGAAAAATACATATTGTATTAAATATATGAATGCATATATATGGAATCTTTGAAAATGGTTCAGTTGAACCTATTTGCAGGGCAGAGATGTAGAGGTGAGGAACAGACACGTGGACACAGGCGGGGCGGGGGTGAGGGGGTGAATTGAAGAGCAGGACTGAAACATACACACTACCATGTGTCAAACAGATACTAGTGGAAGCCGCTGTATAGAGCAGGGAGTTCAGCTCGGCGCTTTGTCAGGACCTAGACGGGTGGGGCTGAGGGGATGGGGGGAGGCTCACCAGGGGGCAGAAATATGTGTCCTTACAGCTGATTGACTTGGTTACACAGCAGAAACTAACGCAACAGTGCAACGCAATTATACTCCAAATAATAATAATAATAATGTCCCCTATGCTTTAGCACTCCCATTTCCAAAAGCATTAAAGTTGATTTTCTCATTCATCTGTATTAAAAGTCTAAATATTTACTTGATTTTGTTGGGTCAATGACCCTGTAATTCCTTGTCACTGAATATCATTATTTTAAAAATAATAACGGTAAAATAGTATTCCATGTGATAATTTTTAATACTGAATGTGTGAACACGTTCTAACACCCTCTCTTCAATGAGACCTCACATAGGGAAGTAATTGTAGTTCAGCAAGATGTCATCAAAAATAGCACTTCCTCTTTTCTCTCTACATTGAATTCTGCATTAAGATTAAATTACGTTTTAGGAGGATTTCCATTTGTCCACCTAGAGATTTGAAAATTCCCAGGTAGGGTACAAATAACTTAAAAACTTGCTTATTTCCCATATTAGCTCCAGCATGTATGACTGCAGAGTTCTAAATGCCTTGTTTACATGGCTACCATTTGAATGGCTGAAAGATAAATTGTGTTGGCTTAGACACCTATTTCTAGAGGTGAAAAGGCACTTATCAAAAGCACACCACATAATAGGCGTGCTTTTGCTGCAGACACAAAACACAAATATAAAATGCATAAGGTAAATCTTCACCAGGAGAATTCTACTTTTCCCCCAGTATGTTTACACACAAAGATTACATCAAATGCTGTCACTGGCAGGATCATCTTATGTTGTTAATAAAAACATGTCACATCATTAATCCACTAAATGAAATGACTGCTTTTAGTTGCTTATGTATTAAATTCTTATAATGAGCTTATGGTACAGAGGATATAACATTGTAGATGCATGCTAGTTACATGAAATATACCTGATTAATCCAGGCCCTTCATATTATTGAAAATATAGACAGATATAAAGCATTCAATGGAAAATCTTATGATGTATAAATTCTATGCTATGTCTTATTAAAGGGGAATCTATTACAAATGGAATTGCTTTATGTCCCTCTCTTGCCCATGTCCCTCTTCTTTCTGCAATACTTGGTATTAGAGGAACCATGAGAGAAAATGAAAAATAGATGTGGACACTTGTAAACCCAATGATGTTGCTTTCTAATTTTGTGAGGATGGATGTTGAGCAGATCTGTCCCACTCTGTCTGACTCTGGGTTGGAGGACTGTGGTACTAAGAATGCTGGTTTGAACCTCATTTAAAACTTCCTGATCATGCACGCACACACACACACACACAAACACACACACACACACACACACACACAGAGGAAGAAAAGCCAGTGCAGAGAGAGAGTCCTTGAGTCCTTCTGCCACATAAAATTTAGCAGCCATTCAACAAACAATTGCTTCATGTTAGAAGCGTGTTCTACATTAGTTGCTGACTCTGCCTTGACCTCTGCTTCCTGTGTTAAAAATCACCATCCTAAAAAGCTTACTTTATGCATTTCGTAATTACAAAAAGTTCCCAGAAGACTGCAATGTTTTATCGTATTGTTGCTTTTTGAAAAGGAAAGAATGTCTCCATACCTCTGTGTGTGAATATATATATATATATATATATATATATATACATATATATATGTACATAAATTTATATGTGTGAAGATACATGATTGTATTTCACAAAATTTTTGCAGTCATATTCCAAAAAGCACGAGGGAGATGAAAGAATATGGGTAATGCAGGGGGAAAGGGGGCTGGAGCAAGGAAAACAATAGGTACAAATTTCTACCAGTTTCCTCGGGCATCCAGAGCAGCTGCTTAATGACACATGTATCATTATATCCTGGAGTAGTTGCAGGGCAGAAACAGACTTGATTACACTACAGACAATTGTTTCACAATAATTCTGGGCCATTTTTCATTAGCTGTCTCCCCTCACAGCAAAACACGGGGTCATTTTTTTAAGGAGCAAAAACAAAACAAAACAAAACACTCTTCTACCACAAGAAGGTTGTCCGACAGTTAAAGATTTTTAATAATTCATCATGCGAAACATTTTAGGCTCAGTGCAAAATTTCTCAGCCATGACCACAAAGATGAGTGAAAAAAAAACCAACAAAAAACCCAGAGCTTAACTTGATTTTAGAAAAACAATAGGGTAAATAAAAGAAATTACATGCTCACTTTTCATGATTCGTGTACCTTCTTTTATTACTTGGCTGTTTCTGACAGGCTTTGTCACTAGTAGGTGCAATCAAAAGGGTTTGTTTTGAACAAATTGATTAAGAAGCTGATTTCTTTTTCAAAGATGCATCAAAAACTATGCCTTGGTTATTTGTTTTGTTTAAGTATTTTCACACATCAGCTGACTGCCAATGTATCAGAGATTTAAAGTTTTATTTCTAAGGAAGATGGGGAATTTCAGTCAATGTTCCTGTCTTTCAAGGAGTAGCATTGGGTACCTTAAGACTTTATTTTTCCTTGGAATAATAATAAATAATAGTTGTACGGAGCTAGGTAGGTCTCAAGTGACTATTCAGACCAATGGATAAGCATTAGTTTACTAATCCCCACAATCACTCTATGAGGTAGGTACTCTTATAATTTCCATATAGTAGACTCTAGGTCAGGGACCTTCAATCCATGTTGTGCAGAACCCCCTTGGGTAGTCTAACGAGACTGAACATGCAACAGAGAAACTCATTGTAACCTGCAGTTACTGTCAGAGGATCATGACCTGATTTTCTGGAAGATGGCAGGTATTAAATATAAGGTCGGAAAAAGGACACATACAGCTGGGAAAATCAAACCTGCAGATTTAAAAACCACGATAGAGTTAATGTTTGGGAGAGAAGTTCACGTAAAATTGTAACTCATTTCTTGAGTTCTGAGATGACAGTGCAGACCTTCAGCATAACTGAGAACACATCCCTGGCAGAGCTGGCAAGAGCTCTAAGACGAGCCCTTTCACAAAATCACATGTTAAATGTGTTAAACAGAGTTCATAGGATTGCCAAGGAAATCAATTATATTGAAACAGTTGACAAAGATTTATAAATTGTTGTATATTTATATGGATGCTTCATCATTAATGCATGCAATAAGCATATCTATGGGGGAAGCCTAATAACAAACCTAATTTCAAAGCAATGATGAATGTAAGCAATATTTTAGGATAATTTCAGTATCTCTAAAGGAATAGTCTCCCTGTGGCTTCTACTGATGGCAAAGCCACAGTATTGCTAATACCATTGTCATGTGTTGCCTGTTTTCGTAATCAATGGGAATTCTAACTTTTGGTGGAAGAATAGTGAAAATAAAAATGTAATTCTGTGAATGAACTTGTATACAATTAATTTTATTTTTTTCGAAAACTCTGAATTCAAAGTGTACTGTTTCTAATCTCTGAAGTACACCGCCAAATATGGCCAGTTGACAAAGTAGGTGAGCCTTACCAATGGTTGCTAGGAAAGTGGGAAGGAGAGAGGAAACCCAACCAGAATAACTGGAAAATATAGTATGAGCCACCAGGACACATTTTCAGAAGCGATCATGCTCCTGCAAGATCTCAGTCTAAACAAGCACCATGGTTCAGAGCTGATCCTTTAGGTTAAAGAAAGCTCTTCCCTGATGGACAACTTGGAATGGGCGTGGTCAGGTCTAGTTACGAGGATATCGGCATTCAAATTACCAACGTGGCAATGCAGGGATGTGTTGGTGTGCTTCTTAGTTGTAACGATGGTGGAACTTTGGATGCTGGATGCTGTTGGAGACACTACTCCTTGCTCTTAAGAGCAGTCTACAAGGGGTGACAGACAAGGGCAGAGATCGGAAGGGCACAGACTGATGTCTGTTCCTGTAAAAGGCACAGAGAGGTGTGTCTTTCATATACATACATATGTGTGTGTATATATATATATATATATACATATATATATATATATAATATATATTTACATGAAATTGAAGAAACAGCATCTTGAAATGCATAAAATGAAATCAACCATTCCAGAGCTTAGCTGGGAAGTGGCGACTTCCATGTGGCTGTGGGAAAAAAAAAATTGCCTAGTAGGATGTGGGAATCTGGGAGAGACTTTTCAGTCACACTCACAGAAGCAGCCTAAGGCTAGATTTTGAAGTGTTTCATCATCATGCAAAAGCCTTTAGACATTCTTCTACAAGACACAAAGACCTAAACCGAGATCTTTAAGCAGGAGAGTGAAATAATTAGATCTGTTTTATAGAGAGACTTGAGCAACTCTGAATTCAAACTTAGAAAAGTGTGTCCCAGAGCTCCTCCAATTTTTCAAGTCTAATTTGTGCTGCTTGTCTTTGCCTGACACCATCCTTTTTCTTTGCCTCCATTCAGGAAGCCAGCAGTAGACTGAGTGCCATGACAGAGGCAAAGTTGCCGTCTTGTCAGCAAAATGCAACTTTACATGGTCCCCGCCATTGAGGCCACTGCTTTTTTACTTAATGAATTATGGCCCATGGTTGGGTCAGCAACTGTCAGCTGGGCAACCATCCCTATCTATTTCATGTAGTCTGATAATGTCGGAAAAGCTTTCAAGGTTGAGCTAATAGAATTTCAGGATAACTTCATTGTGAATGGAATATGGAGCAATTCAGGAGACCTGAGACCATTTCAATATTCCCAAATAAGGTTCTTAGAAAGGAATGCTTCACAGAAGATAGCTAAGTGGTAAACCTCTGCTGCAAGGAATTGAACAGAAAAAAAAAACAACCCTCAGAAAAGCAGTTCTTAAAGGCTTTAATATGAAGATCCAATTTGCAAAGAAATGGGACTATAAGCCAGAGGGTGGGGAATGTGCTAGATGACAGGATAAGAGAAATGAACATCTTTCCTAACTTTATTCTTTAATTTATGACATCTTTGCCCATATGTTTCACATTAGGAGTCTGACTTCCTTCAAAGCAAGATTTTAAAGTATTAAAACAATTCCAACTAAAGCAAACAATTGTTCAGATATATAACGAGATAGATGAGAGATAGTAGAATAAAAACGCTAACAATAATTTGCCCTCAATTTACCTCAAAATATTTGTAAATAACAGACATCGCTTCTAGTTGGACTCTTAAAAAACACAACAGATGAACAGGAGAATGAGGAGGCCCAGGGCCCTGGTCTGTCGGTGTGAGTGGTCATATAGCCCAAAGTAAGAATGGTTCTGATGGCCATTCTCTCCTCCAGGAGAGTTCTCCCTCCTTGTCCTTGTGAAAGCAGAGTCTCTGTCCTGAGACGGTGGGCCAGGTGGCTAGAGAACCAAAGGAACCTGATCTTCCAAAATTCTACCCTGTGGAATAAATTTTAGGGCCTCTACTAGAGGAGGATCTTCCCTGTAGCTCAGACGATAAAGAATCTGCCTGCAGTGCAGGAGACCCGGGTTCGATCCCTGGGTCGGAAAGATCCTCTGGAGAAGGGAATGGCAATCCACTCCAGTATTCTTGCCTGGAGAATCCCATGGACAGAGGAGCCTGGTGGGCTACAGTCCATGGGGTTGCAAAGAGTCGGACACGACTGAGTGACTAATAGTACTAATTGAGGAAACAGAGGCTAAGCACCGAAGGAATTGATGCCTTCGAATTGTGGTCCTGCAAGGAGATCAAACCAATAGATCCTAAAGGAAATCAACCCTGAATGTTCATTGGAAGGACTGATGCTGAAGATGAAGCTCTGATATTTTGACCACCTGATGCAAAGAGCTGACTCATTGGAAAAGACCTTGATGCTGGGAAAGATTGAAAGCCAAAGGAGAAGGGGGTGGCAGAGGATGAGATGGTTCAGAGAGCATCATTGACTCAATGGACATGAACTTGAACAAACTCCAGGAGATGGTGAAAGACAGGGGAGCTTGGTGTGTTGCAGTCCATAAGGTCACAAAGACTGGGCTACAACTCAGCGACTGAACAACAGATGAAGGAAATAGGAATCACAAAAGAATACCACAGGCAAGGAGTGAGGAGATGAAAGTGCCAATGTCTGAAAGTACTTAGTAGCAAGCCTCAGAGTAAGAACCAGAGTCCTTGACCTGACTGAGAACAAAGCTTGGGAAGGTAGGTGGAACTCTGAAGAAACCATTGCCTAATGGTCTACAGATGTATGTCCAAAGTCTTAAGAGCATGTTACTCTTTGACCTGCATATGACACATGTGATTACACCTTTCCATATCTCCTTGAGTCTGGGTGTCTGGAATGTAGCAGTGGGCTATCAGGATGTCCACTCTCTGAACAAAGGACTTAATGAGACTTCTGCAATAAGAGTGGTGCCGACACTTCATGTGATGTCTGGGAAAATTCTGAGTTCCCTCAAATGTTCATGGGTTGGAGGTTTCAGATCACTTTAGGAGAGTATTATATTTCATTAGACCAAACCCTGAACCAGACATCAGGAAAAAAAGGTTTTGATGGGCGACTTTAAGACGTTACCACATTCTTCTCAACTTGCAAGCATGAATGTTAAATCTCTCAAGTCAAGGAAAAAACACTTTACTAAAATATTCAGCAAAAGCAAACCTCGTAAAGCCCCCTGACACATGTGGAGCTGAGGTTGGACATGAGCCACTCTCAAGAAACCACATCCCTTTCCCCTCATTTACTGGATCTGATGAACCATCTTCAGCAAGCCTGCTTCTGTATCTTCTGATATATACTATCACTTAGCATCAACCATTCTTCCTACGTGGATCAAATGATAAGGAATCCGCCTGTGATGCAGGAGACCCAGGTTCAACCCCTGGGTCAGGAAGATCCCCTGGAGAAGGGAAAGGCTACTCACTCCAGTATTCTGGCCTGGAGAATTCCATGAGCAGAGGAGACTGCTGGGCTAGAGTCTATGGGGTTGCAAAGATTTGGAAGTGGCTGAGCAACTAACACATACTAAATAATAGGCCTTATTCTAAGGATCGCAAAAAGTCAGACACGACTGAGCGACTTCACTTTGACTTTTTCACTTTCATTCTAGGGATCCCCAGGTGGTAAAGATCCTGCTAGTGGTAAAGAACATACCAGCTAATGCAGGAAACATAAGAGATGTGGGTTCCATCCCTGGTTTGGGAAGATCCCCTGGAGGAGGACAGGGCAACCCACTCCAGTATTCTTGCCTGGAGAATCCCATGGACAGAGGAGCCTGGTGGGCTACAGTCCATGGAGTCACACAAAGAGTCAGACACAACTTAGCGACTTAGCATCCACACACAAGGCCTTATTTTAAAGGCTCTACATGTGTTACTTCCAGGTATATAGCAAAGTGATTTAGTTACATATCTACATGTATCTGCTCTTTTTCAAATTCTTTTCCTATTTGGGTTGTTAACTATACTTCAATATAAAATAAAAATTAAAAAAAAAAAGACTACATGTGCTGACTTATCTTTTCACCAGTGCAGTGAGGTAGATATAATTATTAGTACTATCTTCCTTTTATATCTGGGAATCTGGGGAACTGGGAGGCTAGATAACTTACCCAAGAGTAGAACTACTTACTAGGGGAGGTGGGATGGATTCCGATTCAGGAACAAAGGTAAACTCGACAGCATCAAGAAGTGAGGTGTGTATGCCCAGCGTCAGCTGCCCAGTCAGAGCTTCACACCAGTCTCATTAGAATAGCAGCTCTGCCTGGCCCCAGGAGGGCTTCCCAGGAGTCACCAGTGGTAAAGAACCCGCCTGCCAAGGGAAGAGACACAGGAGATGTGGGCTCGATCTCTGGATCAGGAAGGTCTCCTAGAGTAGGAAATAGCAACGCACTCCAGTATTCTTGCCTGGAGAATCCCATGGACAGAGAGTCTGGCCATGGGGTGACAAAGAGTCAGACACAACTGAGCACATATACACAGCCATGCACACGGGCCCCAAGCAAAGCTGAAAGGCATGAGACGATAACCCAAAGGAAATCAGAGATCCCTTCCAGGAGACACAAGAAACCAAAATCCAAAGGGGGATCCCTGGGGCTATCCCCCGACCCCAGATTCCTCATCAGCTAGGACAGAGTGAAACCAGAGATTTGGAAGTCTTTCTGGACTGTTGACCTGAGAAAAGCCTGTGTGATCATAGTCAGTTCCAGCTGGGATCTCGTCCACCACCCTGAGACTAAAGGGCATGGGCCATCAGCAGGATGTCAAGGGCCTGCCTTTCAGGGTTTTCAGGTCACCTTTTGTTATTCATTCATTCGTTTATTCGAAAGTATTTACGGAACTTCTTCTATGTTACCATGTTGTGTGTAGAGCAGGTTTCTCAGAATATTGACAATAAACTCAGCAGACCTCTGGCCACGATCACAAGTTTGTGGGGAGACAGATGGATAAAGATAGAATTTCAAGGCAAGGTGATGCACACAACAGTAGCAGAGGTGGCTCAGAGTTCAGACCAAGCCCATGTAGAGGAGAGGATTGAGAGGGAAAGTGATAAGAGCAAAAGAGACTCTGTATAGGCCCTAAGGATGAAGACAGGACTTAGAGAGAATACTAGCTGCTGACATTTGCTAAGCTCTTACTATATGCCAGGGACTACTGTAAGACTTTGACCAGTGTTAACTCATGATATAAGAAAGATGCTGCTGTTACCCTCATTTTACAGA
The DNA here is from genome assembly GCF_910594005.1 of Cervus elaphus. Classification (NCBI taxonomy): domain Eukaryota; kingdom Metazoa; phylum Chordata; class Mammalia; order Artiodactyla; family Cervidae; genus Cervus; species Cervus elaphus. The sequence continues at coordinate 46,920,801 of NC_057821.1, read as the reverse complement.
TAATGAAAAACAGGACCACATTCAAGTAACTTGCCCCGAATCACACAATTATGCAGCCAAGCTAGATCTGGTCCCAGGCATCTGGCTTCAGCATCTATGCCTTTTACAACTAGGCTGTTCTGGTCAAGTCAAGGGCTTCTGGGCTAGAAATGATGGTAGGTACCATAGCTGCGGTACACGAATGTGAATGTGAGTGATGAGGCATGAAGAGAAAGTTGAGGATGATTGGACATGGACCTGGAGAGGCAGGCTGTGTAAGACACTCTCCACAATGATGGTTATCTGGATTTCGATTTGTAAATCATGAGAAATCCCAGGAAGGTCTGAATGAATGAAGCAGATCTCCATTTTAGAAAGATAGCTCTCAGAAATGGAAGGATGTGCTGGAAGAGGGTTTTGTTGTAGGCAGAGCTCAATTAGGAGATTTCTGCCCAGCACGCAGGGTGGGGGGCCGGGCACATGCCTGCTTGTGCAGTGTTCCAGTAGTACACCTACCATGCAGTGGTCCTTCAGGGAATGGATGCTACCTGAAAGGGATAATTAAAACAGATGGGACTGGATATGTGTTTGTTGGTACTTCATCCACGAATTCTACCTCCAGGTGCAAGAAAGCAGTTAAATACAATTAAGGCAAGATGATCCAGTCGTCGAAAATGGGTGTTACAGAATCTTGTCCCAGTAAACTATAAACCCTATAATCCCTTCTAAAATGTTACTACAAGTCTTCTTTGCCTTTCAATAAATATTTAATAATAGGGGATTGCCAAGGAAGGTTATATTTCAAAAAATCTTAATTGCTCTAAGGCAAGCATCTGTAGACCCAGGTATTAACACACCTAATTGCCACTCAAATGCATTTATCAGCTGAGATGATCAAATGAAATGCCAGCAATGGCTTTTCTAATCTTTGTTTGGGAAGGGGTAGAGATTGACAGTTTCATTGCCTCCAGTTCAGCTTTTTCCTGTCTCATACCCTTTCATTTCCAATTCATCTTTTATGGATAGATAGGCCTTGGAGAGAAATTCAATCTTCCATTTCATTACTAGGATGTATAATTTTCCAAGTTTCCTTGTATTTTATTTTTAGATACACACCCTATTGCACACACATGCAGTTCACTTCTAAAAGTGATAAGTAGGCATGGAAAACTTATCCTTAGCTATCTTTTCTCCTACACAACCAATTTATTCAACACATATATATTTGTTGAGCTCTATTTTGGGCCAGGCACTAGTATAGTCCTTCAGAGAAGCAGTGAGCAAAGTCGCTGCTGCCATCAGACTTGGATGAAGATGGAGCAAATGGACACTCAAGAAATCAAACATGGACAAATACTGGAGCAAGATCACATGGACACACCAGATTAAAGGTTCTGGCTCATATTCTAAGTCAAATGGACTAAAAATGCATGAAATAACCACTAAAGCTAAAAGTATTGCTCTTTGACATTTCTCTTGATTTTAATCAGCTAATTAAAAAAAAAATACTGTGAACAGCCTGAAATTGATGACAGGTGCTAGGATAGACTGACACTGAACAGAAAACCAAAAAATGCTCATTCCTGACTTAATTTTTCCACCACCAGTTCTAGTTTATTTAAAAACAGTTAGTGTTATTTTATTGGAAAGTAAATATTGTCAGAACTTTCCTGCATCCCACCTAGATGAGACATACCACACAAAGACTAAAATTTCCATAACCCCTGAAATAGCGACTAATATATTCATGGAAACAATCAAATTTTTTTTTCCAAAGAAACTATCATGATTCAAAGTTAATCTGTTCCAAGAAAAGGAGCTGGAGCTGGTTACTGACATGCAATCATTCATTTCTTATTTTACCAACAGTAATTAAATTGCCCGGAACTGTTGTCATTTAACAGCCTATTAATTGACTAATGGGCATTACTTGCATTCGGAGTATAGGTAAAATCCAGGGATTAAGCAAGAAGGAAAAGAGATTTGCAAACTCTGCCTGTCATCCTGAAATGAGTACATGTACTTCATTTACAAGGTAACTTGTAAATGCATAAGTGGCTTCTGACTCTGAAGAGGTGGGCATGTTGACCCGACATTACGGGCCAGCATGGAACCTGCAGCCTCCCCGGGAGCCAGGAGCTGGTCTCTGAACACCTTTCTCATGAGCAGAGGGATCCACCATTCTTTACCACTAACAGGATGCCTTCTTCTGCTGTATCTTCTTTTCCTAATATTTATTTTACTTATTTGGCTGCACTGAGTCTTAATTGTGGCACGTGGGATCTTAGTTGTGGGATCTATTTCCCTGAGCTGGGATCGAACCTGGCCCCCCTGTATTGGGAGCTCAGAGTCTTAGCCACTGGACCACCAGGGAAGTCCCTGTATCTTCCTTTCTCATGAAAGATTTCACTCACCCTTGCCAAGGCACCAGGATGTTTTGAGACATATTATCTTGCACTCCTGGTTGGGGTCATGCCAATGTTTCTAACGCTCATGAAGAAATTTTCCAGCTTTGGAAATTTAAACATGAATGCTTTATGGGACTCTTGTAGCCCATTTCAAGGGTCTATCTAGGTTATGTGTATGTCAAGGCCTGAGGTTTCCTGAGATCTTTACATCTTTGACTCTCCAGCCTCCACAGAACAAGGTGCCAAGAGATGTCTGATGAATTGAATTAGGAAAGCAAACAATTTATAACAAATCCTCTGTCCATGAGATTTCTCAGGAAAGAGTACTGGGGTGGGCTGCCATTCCCTTTTCCAGGGGATCTCCCGACCCAGGTATTGAACGTGGTTCTCCTGCATTGCAGGCAGATTCTTTACTGTCTGAGCTCCCAGGGAAGCCCCAAAATAAGGTCCAAAGGAAGTGACAAAATTGACATTCACAAACATTTCATTATTAAAAGTTGCGCTTCTGTGATATCATCTTAAACTGCTAGCAACCCAAAGGCCAGAATCTCTTTCATAAAACCTTCCTCAAAGATCTTACTGCCAAACAAAATTTCTGTCCGACTACTCTCTGAGGACGCTGACAGTCCACGTTTCCTTTGTGAAGCTAAGAAACCTCCCTTCTTGGACTTCAGGCAGCAAGTCCTATTTAAGATCACATCACCCTTGCCAGGAAACCTCTTTGGGTAGGCTCATCATGGCTCAGTGAAGCATTTATAATTCCTCCTATTTCAGAGTCTTGTGTTCTGCTGACCTTGCCTGAGGAATGTTTCCCTGGAGGCAAACACTGCTGCTGTTCAATGCCTCAGTTTACTCTCTAAAAAAAATGGAGAGAATAATGCCTTCTAATGTACTGATGCATAAGTCAGCTGGAAAATTACTTTGGCAGGAAACTGAAGGCACACATGGGGCGGAATCAAGCAGGATGTCGTTGTTCTCTTTACTTGGGCTCTTTCGTGACCCACTCTCTTCTGCTTCTCATTCATTGCAGATGATATTAAGCGGTGTCTCTTCTTTCTCCAGTAGAATTGACCTACTGAATATTCTATGGTCTTCTGTTTCTGAACATCGACCTAAACAATGCAAATGTAAAATACTTGTTTAAAATTACACAGCATTTGTGTGCTGGATGTGTCTGCTCAGTCGCTCAGCTGTGTCTGACTCTTTGCCACCCCATGGACTGTAGCCCGCCAGGCTCCTCTGTCCATGGGATTCTCCAGGCAAGAATACTGGAGTGGGTTGCCATGCCCCCCAGCAGAGGACCTTCCCGACCCAGGGATTGAAACCGCATCTCCTGTGTCTCCTGCATTGGCAGGCAGATGCTTTACTGCTGAGTATAGTCTACTCTTTAATTAATTTAAGAACACTTTATTCACTACCTACTACTGTATATACAAGACGTTATGTCAAAGCACTTCACATATTTCATCTCCGCTCAAAGCTCACAGTGGCTAGGTCATTTCTCCATGTTTCTTCAAAGGTATCGTGAGAGGTTCAAGTCAATAGGTTTTACTCTCAGAGGTATTTAATTCTAAGCCTTATTTGTAATTATGGAGTGAACAGCCTCATTTCCCAATAAAGAGATGGCTGTCATCTGGGAATCTGGGAAGGACTACAGGACATTTCCTAATATGCTGCGTAGCACGCAGATTAGATTCATTCCTTTGCCAAAGGCCAAACAGCATACAGGATGGGAGAGTGTTGCCTGGCACAGTGCAGTCCCAGTAAAAGTCATAAACAAACACATTCTAACATCTGTGCTAGTATCTGGACACTGTTCTCAAATTTGAATTCAGAGGACAACACAGCACATTTTTATAACAAATAGTTGACATGAGAATTTCCTGGGAGAAGCCAGTGTGTGTTGTCAGTTGATGGCTCACCTCACCCCTCTGTGGAAACCAGATCAAACTGTCAGACTGGCTGGCTTACAAATTGCAAAATTATTTTTCCCTAAATCCCCAACACTCATGATTTCTTTTCAGTAAAACAGGAATTTAAACAATGACTAAATGTGTAGGAAAAAAATACATCGAAGTCCTGGAACAATTTATTAAAACTGGTAGGACATTTTCTGCAGTACTTTTAATGCATCACTTAGGACGGTATTGATTCCGTATCAGAGCTCTTCTTGGAAACAAGCCTCTTACCAATATCTAAGATCCTGATGCTGTAATTGAACCAGAAAATGTAAGATTTCCACTGTTCCTGGGGCTCAAACCACTGCTACTTGTGTTTTTAATTTTTCCTCCTGTTTCTTTTTCATATTATTCAGTTTTCTTTTTTCTTTCCTTTTCCAGAAAAACAGACATAATAGACACTATTCTTCTAAGACAACTTGCACTTTAGGGGGCCATTTGAATGATAAACTTTGTTATAACTTATAGCCAAAAAAGCACCAGTGTGCAGTGTGAAAGGACTGAGAAATGCATTAATGCTTAGCTCTGTAAGTTGATTGACTGAAAGCCTTAGCAGAGATGAGCTTTCATGATTTCTCCCCTTTTTTTTTGCAGGCTTTTCTGCAAAATGTTTAAGAAATGTCTGTTTGCAACCTTGAAGAGACAGGACATCTACCTCTGAATTTAATGTTCTTTTATAAAATTAATTTTATTTTTAATTGGAGGATAATTACTTTACAATATCGTGATGGTTTCTGCCCTACCTCAACATGAATCAGCCACAGATACATCTCCCCTTCCCAAGATGTACCCAAGATCCTCCCCTCCCTACAAAACCACCCTCCCTCCCTCCCCATCATACCCCTCTAGGTTGTCACAGAGCAATATCATATGATAAGACATGCAATGAGTTGTTAGGCATTTAGCATCATAGCATGGTTTGCTAGGAGAACAGAGAGCATTTGGCCAGGGTCATGGTTCTGAATCTAGGCTCAGCATCTCCTCCTGCCAAGAGTGTACTCGGGATTCCAAGGCAGAGAGTCGTGGGTTCTGACAGGGATTTTCCTAGGGGCCGGGAGGAGGGCATGGGGGTGGGGGGGGGCAGCCAGAGAGAGATAGAGACAGAGAGAGACAGAGAGAGCTAGGAGGAGAGGTGTGGGCACAGACTAGTTATTCTGTGACTAGTGGGACAGAAGTGTTTCTTAAGGCAAATCCCAGGAGACGTAAAGAGATATTTCCTTTTCCACCTTCCTTTCTGGGGAAGCTGTCGGAGGAGCTTGTTAAGATAACAGACACGCAGGTAGCAAGCAACTTGGAGAGGGGAGATGTACCGTGTTGCTTTGTGCTGTTCACTATTTTGTCAAGCACACACTATAGACATCCGCTAATAATAATTCAACCAATTATATCTTCTAAGTGTCTTCAAAAAAATTGGCTCCTTTTTTAAGAAAGAAATTGGAGTTAACTTTCCTTTTATTAAGATTTCTTTTTTATGGAGGTAATACCAGCTTTCCTGGTGGCTCAGATGGTAAATAAACTACCTGCAATGCAGGAGACCCAGGTTTGATCCCTGGGTCGGGAAGATCCCCTGGAGGACATGGCAACTTACTCCAGTATTCTTGCCTGGAGAACTCTGTGGACAGAGGAGCCTGGCGGGCTACAGTTCATGGGGTTACAAAGAGTTGGACATGACTGAGCAACTAACACCTCACCTCAACGCTGGTTTATAACGTTGTTTCATGTGTAGGTTATATTTGAACTTCTGTATACACTATCGTATGCTCACCACCAATAGTTTTGTAGCCAGCCGTCCACTTGGTTGACCTCTGTTACCCATTTTGCTGTCTCCCATCTCCCTGGGAAAGATTGACGGCGGGAGGAGAAGGGGACGACAGAGGATGAAATGGTTGGATGGCATAGCCGACTCAGTGGACATAAGTCTGAGTAAACTGCAGGAGTTGGTGATGGACAGGGAGGCCTGGGGTGCTGCAGCCCGTGGGGTCGCAAAGAGTCGGACACGACTGAGGGACTGAACTGAACACCTCCCTTCTCCTTTGGTAACCACTCCTCTTTTTTATACGTTAACAGACATACACACGCACACTCAGTTTTCATCTTTCCTTCTCTTAATCACAGCACTGGATATTTTTCTTTCCAACTGAAATCACTGTAGACACAAGAATGCTGGACCCCAGAGAGCATATCTGTGCTTGTGAGGAGTTTTTGATACAGACTATGGAAACCAACTCATTCATATAAACAGAATGAAAATTTAAGACATCAGGGATACATGGAGTGGTCTCTATAAATAGTGAGTTATTGAAAAATTAAGTTCAGAAAATGGACAGGAATGCAAAGACGAGATACTAGGGACCACAGCTGAGGTCACCCTGCACTTATTCATTCATTCTGGTTGGGGTCATCCCTCAGGCTCTGCGCCCTCACAGCTGGAAGCTGATGCTGCCGTGGTTGGTCTGCACCCTTGCCGCTGGATGCTATGTCCGTGAATGGACCCACCCAGTGGGGAATGCTCTGAGATGAGAAGTTCCTGCAATTTCTATCCTGGGCAACTATTGTTTACCACATTCAACCTTTTAGTTACCCAATCTCCAAATACATATTTCTTCTCACAATTAGATTGAAACAATAACTCTCCCAATATAATGCCACTCAATGGGCAACCAAAATTATCCCCTTTTCATTCCCAAAGAGAGACCATTCAAATTCCCATCAGTATCCACTTATGGCTCCAAGTGACGGCTTTCTGGGGCAAGGTCCTGCCTTCCCTTAGTCTGCCACGATTGTGGTCAGCTATTCTGAAGCCTGTGGAACAAGGTGCAGAGTTAGCTGCAGCCAGCGCATCTGGTATAAGAGGTGCTGGGGATGAAACGAAAAGGGAAACTGAGACATGTAAATGCACACATGCACATGAAGAGACTTTGTGGATAAATGCTGCTGAACTTCTGGATTTCAGGCCATGAAGCATCCCTGGTATTTAGTCCTTTCCTTCTTCATACCAGCTCACGCTCTCTTTGCCTTTGCCCATCACCACATTTGCTCAGGCTTCTCACCCAGTATGGAAATCCCAGATTTTGGTGATGCTCTCTATGTTCCGATATCTTTTGCCACTGGGCTGGCTAATACACTGAGACACGCTAAAGGCTCCTCTGAATTCCATCTCCAGGCCCCTCTGCTCCATACAGGGGATCCTAACCTTCCCCCATAGCCAGGAATCCTAATCCTCCCTCATAGTCAGTGCCAATAACAGAAAGAAGACAGCAATGTAACTGCTATTGTGTTTTGGCTTGTACACTCATGAGTTAAAGGTGCCTGAATTAAGTAGCAGTCTCAGACTGACTTAACACAAGCACCGTTGGATCCGTGGAAATTGTTCTTGCTTGATTACTAAGGAAGCTGAATGGGAACAAGAATTGTAAATAGGTCATTTCTGTGAGAGTGAGGATCTACACTTCTATCCCTTGGATCCTGAAAACCTATGTACTAGGTATGGAGAAATCGTGCCATATATTGCTTACCGTGTCAGAGCACATAATGCATTTTATAGGACCACATCCCAAACTGAGAAAGGGTTCTCTTCCTGCTGAGACTGTGAGTCCTGGGTAGATTACATGATTATTCCATAGGCTTTCTGCATTTGCCTGATAAATGGGCTTTGAGACCCTGAATTCCATCGTCCCATTGCTTTTGTTCATTCTTTAACTGTATATATAAGTCTCTTTGCATATAATTTTTTTAAATGCAGGAAGCTTGCTTCTTAGTCCCCCTTACCTTTATAAAGGCTAGTGTCTCCCCCATCATGTGTTTCTGCAGTTGTTTTCTACGGCGCATGCCCTGGATACAGGAGTGTAACCAAGAGAACGCAATGACTATACTAAGTTAATCCGAAAACGAACTTCTTGGAACATTATTTACCAGCTCACAGAAATAAGCAGAGGCCCCTTAAAATGAGTGTAAACCAAGGAAAGCTTAGTGGTGGAAACAAAAGTGTTCTAGTAAAGAAAAGACCTCGCGAAGGGGCTACCATCAGCATTTATTCTACCACTACTTCTGGAGATGCCAGCTACCACTGCTCAGAATTTTAGCAGCACCTCCCACGCCACGCTGATACAACATATAGATTCTAACTCTCACTTCAAATCTCATGTTCAGGTTTCAGAGCTGAAAAGCACGCAGTTGTTTTATTCCAGGTCGTACACTGGCACCTTAACTCTCAGAGATGAGGAAATGGAGTGTTTGGTCTCCTTTTTCATTTATATGAGAAAGTATAGCTCTTCCACAAACACTCACAATGGAGATTTCTCCAAAACAGGGATGAGTTTATATGCTGGGAAAATGACAGAAGTCCACCTCATGCACAAGTGCCGTTTAAGGTAAGGGAGGCTGGCCACACTACTTCCAAACTGACCTCCACAAGGACTGTATTTTAGTAGATAACCTTTCAGTAGCTGAGTGTGCTTGCTCAGTCACTCAGCTGTGTCTGACTCTTCGTGACCCCACGGACTGTAGCCCGCCAGGCTCCTCTGTCCTTTGTCCATGGAATGAATTTTGCAGGCATGAATACCAGAGTGGGTTGCCATTCCCTCTTCTAGGGGATCTTTTAGACCCAGGGATCAAACCTGAGTCTCCTGAATCTCCTACATTGGCAAGAGACCCTTTACCACTAGCACCATTGCAAATGTGTCTACCTAATCCTCACAGTTAGGTCTGACCAGGTCCTGAGTTTGCTCTGTGTTCTGCCAGTGTCTACTTATATTAATTTAGCGAGTTTTTAAATCTTGTTGGACATTATCGAGAGGGTTGGTGCCTGACAGTGTTAACCTTCTTAATATCTAACTTGATTAATCTTCCTCTTCTGACTATAACTGGGCCGGTTTATGAGCAGGTGTAGAGGTTGTTTTCGAAACTCTGTACATGGCCCCCAGCGGGATGAATATAAGATGATTTTGCATGCGCTACTGATATTCTCATTTCAGAACCCAAATGGAGGCATGTACCTCTAAGATATGGTTTTAACTTGACCTTCCATCATTCTTCCAAGATACAGGGCTGCAGTGGAAACCTGCAGGTGGGAAGAGAGACAGAGGATGATTTATTTAGTTATGGGCCTATCGAAGTTGAGGGGAAGAAGGAAGATCTGAAAGCAAACGCCTATAGAGCAAAGAGTAGGCGCCATAGCCATAAAAATTCAATTCTACCAAAGGCTAAATGAGTGTTGTATCTTTTTTTTTTCCTGCTTATTCTGAATTAAGTTTTTTTTCTGAAATAGAAATCCTTTTATTTTTCCTTTTACTTTCCTTCCATTCTCAGCTTCTGTCTAGGGACCCTATTTAGGATTAAAATAAATGGACCATTTCAGCATAAATGTAGCGGTGCAGGAAAGAGTGTGGAAAGTGCTTACTGCATAAAACACATCCCTTTCTGACTCATTACATCCTTTTTCTGCTGTGTATAAGTGGACACCTTTCACTAACTCACTACAGGGTGGCTGCGGACGTGCGTTTTGAAGGGAGGAGAAGTCCTCTCCCCAAATATGTAGGACTAAACTATAAATCAAACAGACTTCTCAAAATCAATCAATTAACAAAAGAGGTCTTCCAAAACTTGTCTCAGCCAAGCTCGAAACCCGATTTTCCTGTTAATTTAGTCCCAGGAACAGATATGTTTTCATGAAAGATGAGCATCTTTCATGTTCAAATGATGCTCTCATTAGAAAATTGTTTATATGTAAAATGCCAAAAATTAGCTCCCCTCAAAGTAAAGCTTTTAAAAAGCAAACTGGAAAATCGAAGTATGAGATATAACTAAGGTGATATAACCTATCTGTTATCTGCATTTTTAAGAGGGTCTTAAAAAGTCCTTGGGTGTAATTAAAGGAAGATCTCTGTAGGAACATTCACGAATGAGTAACATCAAATTATTTTACTGAGGAATTTTAAAGGCACAGTAAAACTGGTATAATCTGATTTTTATTTAAGATGGAAGATTATACAATCATGAAAGCAAGGGGCCAAGGTAATACTAATGGAAAATGCATAAGGCTCTATAGTTTTCAAATATACATGGTTACATTGTATAGTCAGTGACAGTTCTTGGAAACAATGACTGTGACAGCAAATCTGTGTTTTTCCGGGCAGAAAGAGGCAGGAAAGCTGGAGCAGACATAATCAAACCTCAACTAGGCAACAGGTTCCATTTAAATGTGTGTGTGAGTGAGCGAACGGGTGAAGGATGAGTATAACTACGCAATACACAACAGTGGGGCTGATAATTACATGTCGACCTGAATGAGCTCATCTATGGGGAGAGGCTGAGCGATCTGTACAGGAAACAAGTGGATTTTTAACCTTTGTTAACTTCTAACCTCTGTAATTATAAAATTAAAAAATCTTTGAAATATCAAATATTTTCAAACTAATAAAAGATAAAATAAATATCAAATAGAGATAAATTTGTACTATTTCCTATTGAGAAGATGAAAAAAATCAGAGACACACAACTGTCATCAGAGCGGCAAATGCTTTGTTATTATTATTAATATTTTACATTTGCATGTGATAATTTATAAATGTTTCATCATATAAACCATTATGGAATTCTTTACAATAATTATTTCCATTTTATAGGTACTGAAACTGAGGCACTTTAATTTCTAAATTAGGAACTCAACCGAGTTGAAACTAAGTCACATTTATCTTCTGACTTTAAGCCCACATGGAGAGACTTACTTGACAAAGAAGATACCTCAAGATCACTTTATCTCCTTAAACTACAAATTTAATTACTGGATAAATAATACATTTTCAGTTCAGTTCAGTTCAGTCGCTCAGTCATGTCTGACTCTTTGTGACCCCATGAACTGCAGCATGCCAGGCCTCCCTGTCCATCACCAATGCCCAAAGTCCACCCAAATCCATGTCCATTGAGTCAATGATGCCATCCAGCCATCTCATCCTCTGTCGTCCCCTTCACCTCCTGCCCTCAATCTTTCCCAGCATCAGGGTCTTTTAGCACAAACAATTTCTTCTGAAAGAAGAAAAGAGATATAAAAATATGTTTGTAGAAATGAAAACATATACAAGATTTATATTTTATGTATATATGTTATATATATATATGTTTACATAATGGGAATATGACTAGAGATCTCGTCAAGAAAACTAGAGATAACAAGGGAATATTTCATGCAAAGATGGGCATAATAAAGGACAGAAATGGTATGGACCTAACAGAAGCAGAAGATATTAAGAAGAGGTAGCAAGAATACACAAACTATACAAAAAAGATCTTCACAACCCAGATAATCACTATGGTATGATCACTCACCTCGAGCCAGACATCCTGGAATGTGAAGTCAAGTGGGCCTTAGGAAGCATCACTACAAACAAAGCTAGTGGAGGTGATGGAATTCCAGTTGAGCTCTTTCAAATCCTAAAAGATGATGCTGTGACAGTGTTGCACTCAAAATGCTAGCAAATTTGGAAAACTCAGCAGTGACCACAGGACTGGAAAAGTCAGTTTTCATTCCAATCCCAAAGAAAGGCAATGCCAAAGAATGTTCAAACTACCACACAATTGCACTCATCTCACATGCTAGTAAAGTAATGCTGAAAATTCTCCAAGCCAGGCTTCAACAGTATGTGAACTGTGAACTTCCAGATGTTCAAGCTGGATTTAGAAAAGGCAGAGGAACCAGAGATCAAATTGACAACATCTGTTGGATCATAGAAAAAGCAAGAGAGTTCCAGAAAAACATCTACTTTTGCTTTATTGACTATGCCAAAGCCTTTGACTGTATGGATCACCACAAACTGTGGAAAATTCTTGAAGAGATGGGAATAACAGACCACCTGACCTGCCTCCTGAGAAATCTGTATGCAGGTCAGGAAGCAACAGTTAGAACAGGACATGGAACAACAGGCTGGTTCCAAACAGGGAAAAGGGTATGTCAAGGCTGTATATTGTCAACCTGCTCATTTAACTTATATGCAGAGTACATCATGAGAAATGCTGGGCTGGATGAAGCACAAGCTGGAATCAAGATTGCCGGGAAAAATATCAGTAACCTCAGATACACCACCCTTATGGCAGAAAGGGAAGAAGAACTGGGAAAGACTGAAGGCAGGAGGAGAAGGGGATGACAGAGGATGAGATGGTTGGATGGCATCACTGACTCAATGGACATGAGTTTGAGTAAACTCTGGAAGTTGATGATGGACAGGGAGGCCTGGCGTGCTGCAGTCCATGGGGTAACAAAGAGTCGGACATGCCTGAGCGACTGAACTGAACTGAACTGATATATATATATATATGTAAATATACATACATTTGCTTTAGAAAACAGGCTTCTGGAAAGGATGGCCTAGGTTTAAATTTATAACTCTTAAAATATACCATCAGGGGTGTTGAGCTTAAGGAGTGCCACCTGATAACAGTAACCATCATCCTAGAGTTCACATTTGCTTATCTTTATTCTCTTTGAGCAACAATTGACTAACTGGTAATCTGTAAACACCTAGACACTTGCAGATACAATGCACCTATTTTTTCCATTGTTGCAATAAGCATGTCTGTTTGTTTTTTTTAATAAATTCTAGAAATTTCCCAACAGGGCAATAGAAACTGTACATCTTGTTTGCTTGCACCATGGCCTTTAACAGTTAAGTTCCCCTAAAAGGTAGTGTTTACTTTGGCAATAGGTACAAGGGATTAACTGAGCACTGAAATTTCCTGAGAGATGGAAATGTCATCGATCTTTACTTTGCAGTTATTGTATGGACTTTAAGAGAAACTCACTCCTCATTAATGTGTAAATACGGGTGCATTTTTTTTTTTTTTTGGCCTGGAAACTGTGAATTTTATATGGATGTAATAAGCAATCACTGTTATTTCATTGCTGATAGAAAAGACCCAAGCATCTGCTATACTCCTTGGAATATGGTAAGGAGCAGAGGGTAGTACCAGGTATGATTGCTTTCCTTAAGCACGGTCCCCAAGAGCAGAACAGGGCAAGGAAAGTCTTACCTTTAGTCTGTGTCCGCTCCCTAGAGTACCTTGTCCCTACTCCCGCCTCTGCAAAACATCCTGACTTTCTCAGCCCAAAGTGATCTCCCTCGTCTCACTGATACTTAAATTTTATGGAAAATGAGCAACGTGTGTGCTACTATAATCATTTGCTAGTCTTTAGGTCTCATAGGTAGCTTAACCTCCCCCTGCCTATGACTAACCTTCCATAATATGGAGATATTAATGGCTGTCCTATCTCCTCATTCCTTCATGTACTTTCAGAGTCATGTTGTGATAATCACAAACTAAGTGCTTTGAAAAAATGCAACATATGTTAGAAACATGAAGCAGTGGGTGAATTCCTTCCCAGGCTGAAGGAATCAGCTTTATTGGATCTAACAGTGCAGCTATTTATATCTCTCTATATGTACATTGATAAAATTATATCTAAATATCTTTCTATGCATGTATATTTAAGCATAAGACTATCTTGTTCTGTGTGTTGCACCTGATCAGATCTCACCATCCCAACCAGATTACAAAGCTTCCATGGACTGTGGCTTTTCTAAAAAAATATTTATTTATTTATTTCACTGTGCTGGGTTTTAGTTGCGGCTTGTGGAATCTTTCAGCTGTGGCATGTGAGCCCTAGTTCCCTGACCAGGGATTTGACCCCAGCCCATTCGGAGCTCGGAGGCTTAGCCACTGGGCCATGAGGGAAGCCCCCACCATGGCTTATATTTCTGTTATGTCCCTCAACATAGGTATCACAGTTCTGGTCATAGAGCACACTCTCAATAAAGCGTCATTTAACGACTGACTTATGAGCTGTTCATTTCTATGCCAACCAGAGGATTTCCCCGTTGGCTCAGATATTAAAGAATCTGCCTGCAACACAGGAGACCCAGGTTTGATCCCTGGGGTGGGGAGTGGACGGGGATGATCTCCTGGAGAAGGGAATGGCAATCCACTCCAGTATTCTTGCCTGGAGAATCCCATGGACAGAGGAGCCTGGTGGGCTACAGTCCGTGGAGTCGCAAGGAGTTGGACACGACTGAGCGACTAACACTTTCACACACTTTCCACTTCGGGGTCTTTCTGGAAAGCCACCTTTTCGGGGTAGTTTCACACAACTTTTGTTCTGTGGCTGGTTCCCTGGTGTGTGCAGAGTGACAGGTCATTGGGATCACACACCCCAAGGAATCTGAGAGCAGGAGGGACTCCAATTCGTTTCAAATTCATCAGCGGCTTTGTCCTCACTTGTGTTTCACGTGTGGCAAACCTAATAATATATCTTTCAAGGGTGCTGGGAGGCCATATGGACTTAGGGAAAATATTCCCTACTGTGTTCTATCTGCTGCCTGCAAAGGCAGTGGTTTTATAATTGAAGGGTGCAAACGACTCGCCCGCTGGCCCGCTTGTCTGCAAGCGCCAGGCAGAGAGTCCTTCCTTCGCATTGGTGGCCGCTCCGCCACGGCACCGTGCTCAGAGCAGAGGGGGTTAAAAGCTTTGGTTTCCCTTCAGTCACCGTTCAGAAGTACACAATGCAAGTCAACCATCATTTAATTTATTTTGCTTTGTTAGATGGTGGCGTTAATTAATTTTGCTTCGTTGCCTCGCTTGCCTCTCGATAACATCATTCTTTTTAATAGCAATAGAACCTTGCAAATGTCAAGCAGCCTGCCCCAATCTGACGGGCTGCAACATAAAAACACATTAGAGTTCGGAGGCACCGCAAATAACTACTTTAGGGGAAAAAAAATGCAATAGCCGCAATTATGTTTGTGCCTGCCCGTGAGCTGCCCGCTTTCTTTTTCTCTTTTTCTTTCCCAGTGTCCTTAATGGATTATTTTGTCTTACAAAAAAAATTAGCATCTTTGTCAGGCACTCAGTGGCCTCTGCCTTTTGGACAGTCAGCTGTTTATATCTGCCCCACCTGGGGCACTGGGTTACACTCGCTGAAGCTTACTGCGCTCAGACTCTCTGACTTGGGTCTACTTGACTGACCTGCTTCTTGAGCCATTTTGTATGGTCTCCATCCCTTCAAAGTTATTTTTTTTTTCTTTATTGGATTAAAGACTGCTTGTGTCCCCAGACTACACCCCCACACCCTCTGGTCAATATCAGGGCTAATGTGATGTTTCCTTTTCATCAAAGGGACTCTAGAAGGACCTTGTGTTCCTGGCAGGTTCTCAATCTTCAGTTCATCATCAAGAAAAGAAAGAGAAAGAATCATTGCTTCATATCTTAGTCTCCCAAGATTTCGACTAGTTTCCCAGCTTCACGCAGTTGGGTCTGGCTTTGTATACCTAGCGCCTAATGTTAGTCGTTCAGTTGCGTCCAACTCTTTGCGACCCCATGGACTGTAGCCTGCCTGACTCCTCTGTCGATGGGGCTTCTCCAGGCAAGAATACTAGAGTGGGTTGCCATTCCCTTCTCCAAGGCCTTGTATCCCAGGGGTCTCTAAAAGTTGAAAATAAGATTAAATTAGGAAAGGGACTTATGTACTCCTGGTACCCTCAGAGTGATGGCTGTTGCGGACTTACAATTGGGTGAATTAAAAGAGTATCTGTGATAACAAAGAATGTGGAAGAAGCCATGCTTTCCATTTCCAGCATGAAATTAGGTAAGTGGGGGTACAGGGAAATAAAGGTCGTGTGTGTGTGTGTGTGTGTGTGTGTGTGTGTGTGTGTGTGTGTGTGAATTCAGTGCCTTTGGTTTTGTATAAGATCATCACTGGATTCCATAGACAGAGGGCGCTCACCAAGTGTTAAAAATAGGAGACCACTTGTAAGACCTCAAGTCTACCACAGTTACGAAAATTCAAGGCATGCTGGAGCAATGGAATGGTGAGCTGACTGGATGTGAAGGAGGCTTATGTCCACAGGGGCTAAAGAGATGCAGTTATGAGGGTGGACAAATCTATCTGGTGTTTGTTTCAGGTTCTTGACTTTCAAGTGAAGGGATTTTTGTGTTATTCTATACGTCATGGGAAAGTGGAAGATACACAAGACATTGAGCAGTGGAAGGAGATGATCAACACTGCCATTTAGGAAGAATCATCTGGAGTCAGAGGAAGTACTTGGTGGAGGGGAAATCATTAAGAGATGGTAAGATACAGGTGGTTGTGTTAGGAATATGTGTAAAAAATGTGGGGAGTCGCTCTGAAAGACTAGGTATTTGGAAGAATGATAATAATAACTAGCAAGCAATGGAGACGCTGTCTGCTACAACAGGGGCTTCCCTGGTAAAGCATATGCCTGCAATGCAGGAGACCCTGGTTCGATTCCTGGGTTGGGAAGATCCCCTAGAGAAGAGATAGGCTACCCACTCCAGCATTCTTGGGGCTTCCCTGGTGGCTCAGCTGGTAAAAAAAATTCTCCTGCAAGGCGGGAGACGTGGGTTCTACCCCTGGGTTGGGAAGATCCCTTGAAGAAGGAAAAGGCTACCCATTCCAATATTCTGGCCTGGAGCATTCCATCGACTGTATAGTCCATGGGGTCACAAAAAGTTGGACACGAGTGAGCGACTTTTATTTCACATCACTTCTGCTACAGTAAACAAGAGGGCGGACTTCATAATGATATCAAAGTGGAGTCAAAGCCCTGCTCCATCCTTTGCTGACTCTCTGAGACCCCTTGCCACCTGTATCTGTGTGTCCTTAGGGAAGGGATGGATGGATATTCTCTGTGGTGTCTTGTTCTCAGCACAGTGCCAACCGCTACTTTATAGATCGTCACCCTGTTCAAACCCTCACTGGCATCTTTTCACTTCATCATGAAGACTATCTTTTTAATTTTTTTCCTGACTTTTGAAGAAGGAAACTGAAATGAAGATGGGTTAACTGGTTGCCCAGGGGGAGGTTGGTGGGGGGGCGCTGCTGAACTGGGAGTTTGATATTAGCAGATGGAAACTCTCATGTAGAGAATGTGTAAACAACAAGGTCCTACAGTATAGCACAGGGAATTCTATTCAGTATCCTGTGATAAACCGCAGTGGGAAAGAATATGAGAAAGAATGCATATCTGTGCTTCCTGGTGGCTCAGGTGGTGAAGAATCTGCCTGCAATGCAGGAGACCCAGGTTCAATCCCTGGGTTGGGAAGATCCCCTGGAGAAGGGGATGGCAACCCACTCCAGTATGCATGCCTGGAGAATCCCATGGACAGAGGAGCCTGGTGGGCTACAGTCCAAGGGGTTGCAAAAAGTCGGACATGACTGAGTGACTAACACACACGCACATGTATCTAAATCACTTTGCTGTAGAGCAGAAATAAACTCAACACTGTAAATTAACTATACTTGAGTAAAGCAAATTAAAAGAAATAAAGGCTAACTGATTCACACAAACTCCTATACTTAGTTAATACCGATATCCAGAATCAAACTCGAGTTACCACGATTTTCCAACACCCAACACTGCCTCTCTGTTTCAGAGAAAAAGCAACCAAAATAAGGATATGATTCAAAAGATAAAGGGAAAAATAATGAATCTGGAAAACAAGTAAAACCCTGGTTTCATAGCTAGTAGAAAGGAATATCCAAGGAAAGGGAGTGGCAGAAGGAAAGAATCTGTGGGTGTCAGCACTCTCTACAGGATCTCACCGCCTTCCTTCCCTGCCAGAACAAGCCTTCATCTGACTGCTTTCACCCTGTGAGCGCTGAACTAGAGAATCCTCGGTGACCCTCCACCGCCTTAGGACAAAGGTTCAATCACCTTAGCATGCCCTTTGAAGTCTTCACCTTGGCCCTGGCGCACATTTATAACTGTACCTTCCAATCAGCTCTCTGGAGCATGGTTTGCACTGGACCATTTATTCCACCACTGAAGTCTCCCGAAAACACGTCTTTATGCTTCCCCATGGCGGTCTCTCTGCTTTTCTGAGCACATGGGAGCCCTGGGAGGTGGGTAAGGGAGGGCTCTGGAACCTGGCTTCTGAAGTTCTCACCTTGACTTTGCACTGCCTGACTGTGGGACTGTGGCTAAGAGACTTAACCACCCTGGACCTCAGTTTCCGCATCTATAGAATGGGTGTAGAGACAACATGACCTCAGACTGTTGTTTTGACACAATT
This sequence comes from Cervus elaphus, assembly GCF_910594005.1. NCBI lineage: Eukaryota > Metazoa > Chordata > Mammalia > Artiodactyla > Cervidae > Cervus > Cervus elaphus. The sequence continues at coordinate 46,902,380 of NC_057821.1, read as the reverse complement.
CAAGGGCTGCATTCCATGGGAGAGGATCAACAATCACTTGCTTCTATTGTGCTCTTTGGTTTTCTTTCAGTCGAGAACAAAAATCTCTTCCTTTGAAAGGACATCTTTGACCTCATCAAATCACCTACACTTCTAAATTCCTCAAAATTTCCCAGAAGTTATTTGGCATTTACAACATGTCTTGTGTGGTTATCTAGTGAATGCAGTGTGTGTGTGTGTGTGTGTCTGTGTGTGTGTGTGTGTGTGTGTGGTGTATTTTAATTAGATTGTAAACTACTTGAGGATGGAATGCTTTTAAATGATTTTCTTCAATTCTCAGTGTAGCTAATAGAGTCCTTTCCGGATAGGGGGCTCTCAGTGAACATTTCCTGCTTGGGATGTGAAAATGTGCTCTGATAAACAGTCCCAGCCACCTTACAAATGATTGGATCAGATGTAAGCAGAAGTAATAGATAACTAACCCGGACAATCTGCGGGAGGATGTTCATTAGTCAGCTAAAGGAGCACTTTCAATCTGACCCATGTTGACATGAGTCTGTCATGTAAACGGCAGCAACAGGCTGGGCCGGGCAGGAGAGATGCTGCATTTGTCTGACAATTGCTGTGTCCTGAATATACTTTTGAGGTCACCTGCTTTGTACCTTTCTCTACTCATCTTTTTAATAACTTAAAAAAAATCTGTTCTTAATAATCAATTGGAATTAAAGAAAAGCAGACATTGCAAATTAAATATCTTAATTAAATGCACATCTCAGAGCCTTAATTTAATGTATTACCAAAAGCTCCATGCGCTGAAGACATCTTAATTTGTACCACATACAAGCACACCTCTTTCTGTTCTTTTACTTCAGGCAGTAAATGGTGCAGGTGGTCCCTTACACTTCTTAATGGAAAGCAAAATTTCTACGACAAAACAGTACTACACATGCAAACAGCCCCTATTTATTTTCAAGCATAAGCTGTTTATCGTAGACAGGTCATTAAGACTTCTTAAAAAATCTTTGAGTCACTCAAGCCACTCATTCATAAACTAACAAAAGAAGAGTATGCATTATGATTTTAGATTCTGGGATAATTAGTAATGACTTAGTTTAATTGAGGTTAAAGTGACCTTAAGACTTCAGTGAAATTTTTTAAAATCATATTTTCTCTAAGAAAGAAGTCTTTTGCTACCAGCCAGAAATACAAATAATGGAAACATGTGTCATAGGAAAGCATGTGCTAAATTCCGTGTTTTCTGTTTTCTGTGAAGTTAGATTTCCATTGCTGTTGTTTAGTCACTAAGTCGTATCTGACTGCGATCCCATGAACTATAGCCCACCAGGCTCTCCTGTCCATGGAATTCTCTAGGCAAGAATATTGGTGTGGGTATCCATTCCTTTCTCTAGGGGATCTGCCCAACCCAGGGATCAAACGTGGGTCTCCTGCATTGCAGACAGATTCTTTATCATCTGAGCCACTAGGGAAGCCCTAGAGAATCATTAATTTTAGAAATAATTCAGTATATTATATCGATATAATTTCTACTGCTTTGGCTTTAGGAAATTTTACTTTAATTTTTTATTGCAAGTAGTAGATGAAGTAGAGTTGGCCACCAAGGGAATTAAAGATTATGCTCAAGTATAATACAAGAAGTTGGAAGAACATCTTGAAAACCAATCACGCCACCTTCTTTAAGCCAGCAAGACATTCTTTGGTATCTTAATTTAGAGCAGCAGGAAACAAAAAGCAAGTGGTGGAAAAATCCTCAGGCATTTTCATAGAAAATGTGTTAAAATAACAAAATACCCTGAAGATTTTAAAAATATATATATATTGGATGCATGCGTTTTCACCTAATGAATGCCATGTCTGACATCATGGCAGATATATGTTGTACTTGATATAAAAGGATAAAGCATGCCTAAGGTTCAAGAACTTGAAGATACAGAGTAAAAGTAATACAGAATAACAATGCTTAAAGTGAAACAAAGAAACTATTTTCCCTTATTTTAAATTTTATCTCTTTTTCTTCCAATGTCATGCCATACAATTCATTTAGATAGACTGGTTTACCTGATTTATATGCAGCTGTTGTGTTTATGGGTGATGGGGAATTTTTTCCCAGTGTTACAATGAGCCTTTAAAAAGGATTATATTCTACTGGCAAGCTAAGAATGATGTTTAAACATGGCTTTCTCAGCATTTATCTCTGAGTGATTGAATTTGAGTATCTCCTAGGAGTAAAATATTTGATTGTGAAACTTTCAGATTGCACTTCAAAGGCCATAGAATAAACATTACTCCCAGCCTATGTGAACAGCTAAGTTGCCCCAAAAAGGTACATGGTGACCTTGAAGATGACACCTGTTAATAGAAGCCAAAACATCCCCTGATGCAAAAATTCAGAAATATCAACAGTGAATGGGGTGGGGGCTTTGTGGGTCTCTAAACGACTGGGCAGGGCTAGTTTTTGATGTCTGTCTTTGAAGTCCCTTATTTGGTTTTAGTTTCTGGACTATTTGCCACCCTCGCACCCACTATTGTACTTTGCTCAGGAAGAGTACAGACCAATGCTACCTAAAACACAAACCTAAGACTTCTTGAAAATGACTGATTATTTCTAGCCTAGGCTAGAAAAAGGAGACTAGAAATAACCAATGGGGCATGAAGTGTGCTGGACTTTCTGGCAACATGAATACTAAAACAATCCAGCACACCAGTCAGAATGAGGAATGCTACCAAACCAACCAAGTTCTCTTTAGTGATCAGTTAAGTGATATTAGTCCCCATTTCTCAAATAAAAATCACTGCCCATCATTTGCCAACTCCCATCACGGATCAGGTTGTTATTTGTCCAGCACAAAGCATAACACATTAAAAAAAAACTACCCTTTGCCATGAGTGATGAACATTTCCTACATAAAAGAAGATACTCCAGAACTGCTGAGACGTTTTCCGTGTAACAGGGTTTGCTGGACTAATTTGTGGAATGATAAGGTCATTGGTCTTGGGCTTTTGCTCACTTTTTATTTCTCTTTTTTAATCTCATTCTCTTCGTTTTCTTTATTACTAAGAGGGAGGCAAACGCACAAAAAAAAAAAAAAAAAAAAAAAACCCTGTTATCTATTATCCTTGTTCCAAATTTTGCTGGTTCTCGGTCCCTAGGGTTCAAAGTCAATATGTTTGGTAATGACTTTTTACAAAGAAAAAGGAAAAGGGAACGGAGATTGGATTTCGAGTGTTATGATAAATGCATATCTGAACTTTCAGCTGAGTTGGGCTTAAAGAACTCGGCATCAATTGTGTAGGAAGGTATATTGTCTAAGAAACCAAACTCTGACAGAACACTAAATAAAACAGTGTAATTTCTCCCTCTCTCTCTCTTTTCCTCTCCTTCCCTCCCACCTCTCAGTCGCCTTCTCTCTCTTGTACACACACACACGCACACACACATGCATACACACACATACACACTCTTAATTCTGGTAAAAAATCAGGGAGTCTCTGACTCATGTTGCAAACAGAAAACCATCAATAACTGACTTTGCTATCAGTTTGAACATCCAGAGTTTATATTACTCATGTCTTTTCCCCCCCTTCAACTGACTTACTAATTGGTTTCAAATTAGCTTTATTGTTTGTATTGTGTTGGCTTTTGGGGGTGAAAATATATAAAGATGGGTAATTCTGTCTTAAAAAACATATGCTGACGTGTTTTGCAAATACCACTAGGGAAAGAGATTCTAAATGCAAATTTAGAAACACAATCCAAATATAATTTTTTGTGTGTTTCACACAAACCCTATATAATATGGAAGGAAACTGATAGTATTTTTTGAAAAAGAAAACAAAAGTTTTAAAAAAGTGCCAATTTCACCAGTTCTTATTTGTAAATAAGTTAGCTTTTTGGCTTACAATATTATACAGGAAATAGTGTTGTATTTTGTAATTAAAATGTCCATCTTCTTCTTTTTTTCTCCTAAGAATTGTCCCTAGATATTTTATTTTTTCTTTTCTGAAGGACTGTGTGAAAAAAACTTCATGTGTGTACTTGTGTGTATGTATATTATATGCGTGTGTGTGTGTAGTGTATACAAGTATTTATGTGTACATGTAATTATGTGCATCTGTGGGTTTTTCCCATTTGGAAACTAAGTTTCCTGATCATTGGAAGTGACTTAGGTATAGCATCTTTGGTACCTAGGCAAAGCTGAAACGTTCAGGATCACAGTGGACATCCCCATATAGTTGTGTCACATTTTTGACCCTCAAATCCTAAAAGCACACAGATTTCCAAGATCTGGTAGTTGAAGGGACCCAAGGAGTGGCAGCCCAGCTCTTAAGGTACATAATTCTAGCAACCTGGTTGCCTGCTGCCTCCAACGTTTTGGGAGATTCTTGAAACATCTCATAGCAGTTGAGATCCCTGGGGTTGTGAACTGGGAAGCAGAGGAAAGAGGGTGAGGAATGGCTGGCTTTCCAGTGCTAGTTCTATTGGTCTAACTGGCTGAGTGTTCCATGCTAGAGCAGAAGGTCTTCCATCCCAAAGCTAACACCTGGCGGGGCTCTGCCTGTAAACTAAACCATGCTTTCCTTGCAGATGCTCAGCATCGCGAGCTCTGAGAGCTCACAGCATCTGTTCATTAGACCGTCCCAAGCATCTGATTGTCTCTGCTTTGATGGGAATACTCGGAGACTGTCTAGGCACAGCTGGATGTGTGCCCTGACAAAGTAGTTCAGATGAGAGAAAAAAAAAAATCATCTTAAACTTCTAGACATACTTGAAAAGGGAAAGCAAAACACCATCTTAGCAGGCGTTCGCCAGATGTCTCTGCTCCAATCTGAAGGCAAACTAGAGCAGAGCTGTGACACGGAAGGCCCTGAAGCTCCTGCTGTAGATTTGTTATTAATTAAAAATCCAGCAAGGGAAATCTCAGGTTCTTTAAAGAAATGCTTGATCTATTTCCCCATATGAGGATGAACTCTTATAAGTTCTATTTTATGATACTCATATCGATGGTTTGGGAGAATGAATTAATTGTTGGGGGAACAAAGCGGGTGAGTGAACACAGGAAAAAAAAAAGTCATATCCAAAGAACAATTAAATGAGATAGGTCATATGATCAGGGCTGAATATACTCCTGATGATTCTCTGGGTTCCTTTCTTTCTGTATAAAGGGACTCAGAAAAAGTCCAACCTTCCCAAGGATTATTATTTAAGTCTACAAGTGTATTGAGAAGCTTAATGCATGGAAATCAAAATTTGAATGACTATTAGGGAATTAAGAGTTCCTTCAGATAGCCCTTATCATAATTGAAATTGCCTCCTAATTCTAGTACCTGAAATTCCAATAATATTCTTTCTTTTTCCCCCCAATTCAGTTCATGGGTTTAAGGTACATTTCCTTTTTTGAAAAACAAAACAAAACAACTTTTTATTTTGTGTTGGAGTATAGCTGACTAGCAGGGCTTCCTTGGTAGTTTAGCTGGTAAAGAATCTGCCTGAAATGCGGGAGACCTGGGTTCGATCCTTAGGTTGGGAAGATAGCCTGGAGGAGGGCATGGCAACCCACACCAGTATTCTTGCCTGGAGAATCCCATGGACAGAGAAGCCTGGCGGGCTACAGTCCATGGGGTTGCAAAGAGTTCGACACGACCAAGCGACTAAGCACCACATAGCACACAGTTGATTAGCAATGCTTTGATAGTTTCAGGTGAAGAGAAAAGGGACTCAGCCACACATATACATGTATCCATTCTCCTCCAAACTCCTCTCCCAACCAGGATGCCACATAACATTGAGCAGAGTTCCATGTGCTATACAGCAGGTCCTTGTTGGTTACCCATTTTAAATATAGCAGTGTGTACATTCCCATTCCAACCTCCCTAACTATCCTTTGCCTTACTGCACATTTTTCAATACTAAAAATTTTTTTGTGTGTGTGATATAATGAAGGGAATGGAAAGACTCAAAACAACAATAAAATAAATCATTACTATTTACAATCACTACAACTAATACAATTACTACTGCAATAAAATGATGTTTCCCACTATCCATAAAGCATGAAGAATTAGGTCATGTTTTCCTTTGTCTGAGTTCAGTCCCCTTTGCAGCTTTGATAAACTTTTTTTTTTTTTTATTAACCTAGCCATGACATTTAAACCCCAGGATGTTAAGTTACAGTTTTTCAATATGAACAAACTTTCTTTGGTGCCAGCTTAATTTTCGAATCCTGGCCGATCCATAACATAAAACCAAGGCAATCTATGCTTTCTCGTATCATGCTTACAAAGTAGCTTAAAAAATAGAATTTCATGACAAATATCATATGATATCACTTATATGTGGAATGTAAAATATGATACAGGTTAATTTATTTACAAAACAGAAAGAGGCTCACAGACGTAGAGAACAAATTTATGGTTGCCAAAGAGGAAAGGGGATAGGGATAAATTGTGAATTTGGGATTGACGGATACGTACTACTATATACAAAATAGATACACAACAAGGACCTACTTCTAGCACAAGGCTCAATATCTGGTAATAACCTATAATGGAAGAAAGTTTGAAGAGAAAAAAATATATTTATATATATAACTGAATCACTTTGCTGTAAACCTGGGACATTGTAAATCAACTATACTCCGATAAAAAATAGAGTTTTTACGCACTGACGTGTTTATGAGGTATAAGTGAAATACTAACCTGTCTCGACTTGCAAGTAGAGAAGCTAAGGGCAATGAACGTACAATAGGATTCACGCAGAGACTAATTCTTTCTACATACACTTACAGACGTCGGCTTTAGAGAAGGGAAACATAAAAGAAGGTGCAAGGTATGACACAGGTCACACGTTATCATAGTGAGAATGACAGACAGCTGGAGACAGAGAACATGTGAGTGAGAGGCAGAGAGAGCACGCGATCCTGGGGTTAACGTCAGAAATGGGCCCAGGGAGCTGCGGGGATGACAAGGGAGAAAGGACAGAATTCAGCACCAGGTTGTCATAGGATCTGAAGGATTAAAAAAAATGTATTTACAAACTCCAGCCCTGGAGAATGGAAGAACGCTGAAACCACAGATACAAAAGGCACATTTGGCAAAAATGATGAATTGTGTGTTGAAGTATGGACAATCTGGACCTGAAAAACAATTAGTAAGAAGTGAAATCTCCTTCCCAATAGCTTTCGTGGTGATTCTGAACACAATGCCATTGGCTAAGAGACAGAAGTGGTGTCCAATCATTTATCAAAAAGTTGTCAAAATATGTAACACAATGGCACTTTCTCGGTCTGGAATTGAGCTAATGTACGTTGGAAATATCTCTTTCCCCACAGGTCCCAGCTCACAACTTCCTTCTCTTCAGGCAAATGCTGATAGGAATTGGGTTATACAGAGGTAGTTATGATGCCCCTTTTCCACATGACTTGTAGCATGTTATAATCACTGTTTTGCTTTCTTCATTTCTACTTCTCTTTGACCCCTTCTCTTCCCATCTCTATACATTTGTGGGTTTATATGGTACACATTGTAGGCTACTGCTAATCTTTTCTAGGTGAAGATACTGTATTACCTCATCTCTAATGAGAAATCTTAAAAATTCCATCATCAGTATAGAAAATACATTTAATCTTCATTCACCACATACTGACTTTCTAATTACACCATCTTCAATGATTACCCACAGGCTTAAGCAGAAAATATAAGTGGTGGAAAATCTGGGCTCTAGAGCAGGTGAGCACTGGTGGGTGGCTTTGGAGGTCCGCTGCCCAGACTCCCTCCCACAGAAGCTTCTGCGAGGTGTGCAGTTAGCTGGCAGATCCCTGCTACAGTGCTTTTGGGATCTGCAGCCCATTTAAGCTCAAGCTATGCTTTTCCTGGGCCCCTCTTAGCCAACGACTAAGCATGGCACTATACTGGAACCTGGCCAATTCCATAAGCTACCTTTGTCTGGAGCCTCTGGTGGCCTCACTGTGACCTTCCCTGAATTATGTCATAGTTTGAGATTCTTCCTATTCAATTCTTTTTTCATCCCTGCTTTCCCTTCACAGGTATTAAAATGGTAGAAGACTCTCTCCACCTATTCCTGCTTCCTCCCTCTTTACCTTTCATAAGCATCGCCCCAAATAAATCTCTTGCACTTTTGCTTTATATTGATATCTGTTTCCTAAAGGACCCAGGCTGGCACACTAGGTTTACATTTGGATCCTGTACGTCCTAGTTTCATGACCATGATTTATCTAATTTCTCTCTTTTCTCACTACTCATTTTTGATTATTATAGAAGGAATGCATGCAAAAAACATCAAATAATTAAAAATTCTTGCTCATTTTCCTGGACAACCTTCCTCAATTAATTTATTTTAAAAACAAGAATAACGTTTCTAGCTCTTATATTTTGGAGAAACTCTTTTTATTTATTTTTTTTTTAGCATTTATTAGCATTATTAGAATTTATTAGCATTAAAACACATGTTAATTCTCGGCAATGAAACTTAAAAAAGAAAAACTACCTTGATATTTCCGTTTTCTTAGTCTTGACCCCGAAGGTCGCCAACACATTTTCTCTCCTTAGTCTGCAGTGCGGTGCTCTTCCCCAATCATTATAACCGATTTCAGATGGTGCTAGAAAATTATATTGACTCTGAACACCAAAAGAAATCAGTCATCCTCTAAGGGGGGGCCATAGGAGGAAGAGAGGGTTTGGAAGGCCCCAAGATTAATAAATCTACCACCTGCCACACTCTCTGCTTTAATGCACGTGCAATGGAGGCTGTGTCACAGGAAGAGTGCTCTAGAAGGTTTATCGCACAGATGAGTGTGAAGTTCTAGGAGTAAGATGTCACATGGTTGACCTGTTGTTTGTGACGCCACTGCTCACCGCTGGCAGCGGTGGGTTGCGTCAGCAGAGCTCCAGGCGGGCTCTCCTCGCCAGCTGGTCTTCAGGGCTTGGTCCCATTTGTCCCTTTTGCCACCGGTGGCGCAGCTGGTCTCCCCCAAGATTTTGGAGAAACTCTTTATTTTAACATTGCATTTGATTGCTAATTCTCCTGGCTACAAAATTATGAACACAAATTCATTTTATTTTCCTAAAAATTTGAAGGCATTGCTTTCTAGTAATTAGTGTCACTGTTGAAAAATCTAACGACAATGTGAAACTTAGTCCTCTGTAGGTAAACTATATTTACTTTTTAGACGTTTTAAGAATTTTTCATATACTCCTGGTGTTTGAATATTTCACGTGAGTGGTTCAAGGCACAGATCTGTTTTGGTTTATCCTGCTGGACACTCAGAGAACTTTTAGGACTGATTTATAGCTATCTTCGGATCTGGGGAATTTTCTTCTATTATTTCTTTGATTATTTCTATCATCTCAATGTCTATTCACTCTCTTCTGGTAACTCATATTTTATAGGAATCTTGAATTTCTTGATTGATAAATTTATGTGTATTTCTCTCACATTTTTTGCAGAATTATTTTTTAATTATTTCATGTCCTGCGTATATCCTCTTCTTCTATTGAATTTTTGCATAGACATTTCTAAACTTTTAAGAATTATGCCTAACTTTCCTTCTGATTATTTCTTTCTTACTACAGTAGATTGGATAGCATCACCAACTCAATGGACATGAGTCTGAGTAAACTGGGAGTTGGTGATGGACAGGGAGGCCTGGCATGCTGCAGTCCACGGGGTCGCAAAGAGTCAGACATGACTGAGCGTCTGAACTGACTGAAGCATTGGGGACTTTATAGATGTAATGGTCTATCTTAATGTATCATAGTGAGTTAGATGAGATAGTGAATGTGTCTGGAATGAACTGTTTTTTATTATTATTAATTGTGCCCATGGTTTCCTACCACTTTTGTTAAACTTCTTTCTTAGTTAATCTTTAAAATTCATAGTCTGCTAGAGTTATTTAAAATTAAATATTCAGCACTTTTCCAGGGTTTACTAGAAGTACTCATTTAACTTGGAATTCATTTGCTGCTTAAGTGTACACCTCCCTCCCCCACACCTGTAATTTCTGTGCACACAAATCTACTTACATTTTAACAACCTAAATATAAAGTTTCCTCAAAACACTTCACCCACTCAGTGCTTATTTTTTCCATGAATGATTAATGATGACAATTCACATAGAATATTCTACTAAAAATCACCTTAAATAACAACTTTGCCTGCACAATCCCATATCTCATTGCAGTGGCGAGCAATGCTTAGAATAAATGCTGCTACTTTAAGTAGCTGCAAATCTTCCAAGCTGAATTGCTGAAGAAATAAAATAGTTGAAAGAAAGTATATTAATAGGTATGGGTGCTGACTATTTTATCCCTATTCCCAGCAGCAGTGTCAAGTAATCATTATAAATTTTCCTTCTAGAGCCAGCGGACTGGGTTCAGATCACAATTTAGCTATATGCTCTTGGGCAATCTATTTAACTTTTAAAACCCTAGTTTCTCAGTGTTGGCACAAGGATTTTAAAAATATAGTGCATATGAAGTATTTAGTATAGGCTCAGCACACTGTAAGCATTCAAAAATATTCATTTTTATGATCAACAAATCAAATGGCAATCTCTCAGAGGAAAATTATTGCATCTCTTTAATCCCAAAAGTGATTTCATCCTTTTTATTTCTTGTCACCACACTGCATTTTGTTTTTACCTCTAGAAGAGGTCTTACTACACTCAATTTATGTGTATAAAGTTATCTTTTCTTCTCCATTTCCAGCTATACATTTAGAACTGAGTGACCAGAGATAGTCATCTTTACCCTTCAGCGTGACTAGTAGGAACATTGCCTGAGTAGCTCAAACGGTAGAGAATCTGCCTGCAGTGTGGGAGACCTGGGTTTGAATCCTGGGTTGGAAAGATCCCCTGGAGAAGGGCATGGAAACTCACTTCAGTACTCTTGCCTGGGGGATTCCATGGACAGAGGAGCCTGGCAGGCTACAGTCCACAGTGCTGCAGTCAGACATGACTCACACACACACACACACACACACACACACAGACACACACACACAGAGAGTAGGAACACTGCATATTGTACCCACCAATGAACAAATGATAGCAGGACAGCACCGTGGGGATAGTTTGATCCCTAAGGGAAAAGTCAAATACAGTTTGATCCCTATGTTTGTAGGTTACACATCCATTTAAACATTTAGGAGGCAGATTCTGTCATACCTATCTATGAGGAAAAGGAGGATATGTGTGCATAAGAAAGAAACACTTCAAGAATAAGCTGTCTCTAATCATGAGTCACAAAACCATAAGGAAAGGTGCTCATGCAGACTGACTACGTGAGGTTGAGCGTGTCAAGGGTGTGACCACTCTTAGTGGGTATACGGTATGCTCAAAGATATTAATTTCTCTGAACCTAATACAGGTATAGACTAAGGGGAAAGAGGTCAGGGAATGGTGTGCACTGTGAAGAGCTTTAAATCAGACACTGAAGCTCTTGCCTTTAGAGTAATCGGTCCTGGAAGCTACTGTATCAGATGGTGCGCCTTCTTCATGAAATAGGTACACTTTCACTAGGGAAATGGATCCATCCAACTGGTGCTTTCTGAAACGGAGCAGGCACACTCCGGCCGGCCACTAATAGTTTCCTTCCAACCCTATGGCTAAGACCTGGGCTGCCACAGAAGTATAAGCCCATGAAGTAGATTGACTGGAGTCTTGGGCTGGACTTGCTAGAGTAACAGAAAGGCAGGCTTAGGTCAGGCAGTATACGAATGCAAGGCCTGCAGACAATGCTGAGTGATTATAGATGTACAGCTTCCTTGTGGGTGTGGTCCATTTCGAGACCCACAAGAATCAGCTATCACTATCTGATGTTTTCACTGTGTTTCAGATCCAATCCATTCCAGATGCTTTGTTTTCACTATGTTTCAGATCTAATCCATTTCAGATGCTCATGCTACTGCCATTCTGATGCTCTCCTTCAAAAAAAAAAGGAAAATAAAAAGAAGTGCAATCTAGATCCAACAATTTTAACATCTCGTAATGGTTTTGGCAGAGAAGAAAGGTAAAACTCTTGATTAAATAGCTTAAGAAGATGTCACATGTGTAAAGGCTCTCACAATAAGAGATCAAAATTAACCTTTACTATGTGATTCTACTGGAGAAGAAAATGGCAACCCACTCCAGTATTCTTGCCTAGAGAATCCTGGGTACAGAGGAGCCTGGTGGGCTGCTGACCATAGGGTCGCACAGAGTCAGACATGACTGAAGTGACTTAGCCTGCATGCATGCACTGGAGAAGGAAATGGCAACCCACTCCGGTATTTTTGCCTGGAGAATCCCAGGGACGGAGGAGCCTGGTGGGCAGGGCAACCGTCTACAGGGTTGCCCAGAGTCGGACATGACTGAAGCGACTTAGCAGCAGCATGCTACTTTTCAAGCTTTACTTTTGTTATTCTAAATTCATTCTGATGCCTCTCTTGTTTATAAATTTTGATAACAGCTAGAGCTCCTTGAGATTTAGAAATAGCTGTATCTCCACTCTGATTCCCACTTCTTGCGTCCAGGATGGAACCGGCAAAGTAGGCTGCTGATGCTCTTGGTGTGTGAAGCCTGGGCGTCTCTCTGTGGGAGGCCAGGGAGGCTGTGAAGCTACAGGATTGGGGCCTGAACTCAGCTTAGATGGCAAGGGAAGGAGCCTATTAGTGGATCGCAAAGCTCCTTCCTTCCTTCTTGGCAGGAGTTGTTGCTTGGCGCCAGCAGGTGTTTAATGCTGTTAAATTTATGAGTAGTGAAAGCTGTTGGATTTTTTAACATCTGGGTAACATAAATTATCAGAATTTTTTTTTTTTTTTGCCCCGACATCATTGGAAAGTGATTTTGAAATCTATGGAAAGCCATTAAGTAACCTTTACTGGAATGTGTTTATTTCTGAGCATTTATTACTACCTCTGTGTCTGCAGGCTGTCCTGGGATAAGCGGACAGACCCTGGCCGAGCAGGAAGTGACAGGGTCAGGAAAAACTAAGTGGGGATATCTTTCTCTTGAAATCCCTTGCGAGACACAGAGTCCTTTCAATTTATGCATTTATGGTTTTTGTTTTGTATTTCTCTTGCTCAGAATTACCAATAAGCTAAGTACAAGCCCAAAGGCTCAATGGCGTTCCTTTAAAGAAGTGTGATATCGAGAGCTGCTCTTAGATATGCCCCTTTCTTTCCCTTTTCTCTATCCCTTCATCACAGTAAATAATAGGTTTCTGACCGGTCAAGAGAATTTAAAACGTAAAATAAAATAGGGGGAAAGGAATCAGCCTTTTGTTTACAGTAACACGTTATCCACATAACATTATCCATCTACACTGCTGTTACCCACTAGGTCTTCTGAATGCAAACAGGCATTTCTTAAATGTTTATCTGCTGTTGATTTTAAGTGGGATTGCCCATAAAGTGTTCATACTTGCCATGTTGTGAAGGGGACCCTTTGAACTTGATGTGTTTTGAGAGGTTATTTTTCTACTCACATTTTACTTTCTAACAGAAATTGTGGCAATATGCAATAATGCTTCTGTTTTTCATGTTTCACATTTCGATGTCATACCTATGACTGCATCTAATGGATTAAAAAAAAAAAAAAAAACACAAAATGTGGTAGCGTATTTTCACATGATATACTGGGAAGAATAATGGATTCAAGGGAAGAACTGTTGGTACAAACTCAATCTCCAGTGATTTCTTACTCTGTGACTGTGGGTAAATCACATCAAAATTCAGAATCACAGCTTTTCTTCTGCAGGGTCGGGTTTGCTATGGACATTGTGGATGACAACCCAGAAGCCATTGTATCCTGGCCCCGCTGATTAATATTTATACAGTTCGGGACTTGTTGTAAGGTGAGGGTAGAAATCTGATTCCAAGAGAGTTAGCCGATCTCTTCTTGGCTGGTCATTTTAGGGTAATGGATATGTGACCGAATTTCTCATCAGTGAGATGGAATAAAACATTTTCTGTAGGTTTCTAAGAGAGTTCCAATGCTTAAGAGAAAGGTGCCAGAAGCCAGGCTCTCTTCTCATTTGTGTATGAGTCATATTGCCCCAGGAGTTACCCTAGCCATCCAGTGACCTTTGAAGGAAGGCAACCAGAAGACAAAGCTGAAATTAATAAAGATCAGACCTGAGTGGATCATAGAGAAAAGGAGCAGGAGGCTTGATAAAGTTCCCCCTGAACCCCACCCACAACTTTTAGTTCCATGAAAGCGAAGTGAAGTTTCTCAGCTGTGTCCGACTCTTTGCGACCCCGTGGACTGTAGCCTACCAGGTTCCTCCATCCAAGAGATTTTCCAGGCAAGAATACTGGAGTGGGTTGCCATTTCCTTCTCCAGGAGATCTTCCCAACCCAGGGATTGAACCCGGGTCTCCCGCATTGTAGGCAGACGCTTTACCGTCTGAGCCATCAGGGAAGCGCTCTCTGTTTTAGTTTTAGTTCCATGAGCCAAATAAAATTAAATATTGTTTACCCATAGTTTTAGGTAGGTTTATATTACTTCTCTGTGTGTGCTCAGTCATGTCCAACTCTTTCAGACCCTTTGGATTGTAGTCTGCCAGGCCCCTCTGACTATGGGAATTTTCAAGCAAGAATATGCTTGTAGCCAAAACCATCACAACTGATATGGGAAAAATTCCATCTGCCAATCAGGATTATTTAAAGGGCTAAATAAAGAATCCATGTGGGTTTCCCTGGTGACTCAGCTGTAAAGAATCTGCCTGCAATGCAGGAGATGCAGGTTTGATCCCTGGGTGGGGAAGATCCCCTGGAGGAGGAAATGGCAACCCACTTCAGTAGTCTTGCCTGGGAAATCCCATGGACAGAGGAGCCTGGAGGGTCCATGGGGTCGCAAAGAGTCAGAATCCATGGAGAATAACCTTGTAGATATCAAGTGCACCGTTAAAAGCGGTTTCCCTCCTTCACCTGTAGCTTCACCATCTCTTCCCAATGGTAAACTGGAATTAAGAAGTTGGTATCCATAAGGAAATAAATTGATTGAAATACTAAGTTTCACTTTTACATGAGTAAGAGTATTAAAATATAAGTTACTGAGTTGCAAAATAGATTATGTTTTAAGACTATTATTTATACTATGTTATATGATAAATAATATTATATTAGTATATGCTAATAGTAATATACCACACATTATCATGTATATATCATGATATATACAGTCTTAGGACTATTGGTCTATTTTATACACATATATTTATATTATATACATGTGTGTATGTATGTGGGTGTGTATATATATCTTTAGGCGTTACAGAGCACTATCAAACAAAGGCAATAAAATAGATACACCTGGGCTATTTTATATTATATTTTGTGGTTTCCAAGAAAACAGTGCATTTTTTTTCCAAAAATGTGTTTAAGTGATATTCTACCTTACTTTGAAACTTCAGTTATTCCAGATTTTCCATATTGACTACTTGGGAAAGTATGCTCCTTAAAAAAATGTGTTTTTAGCACAACACTTGCTCAAATATGTATAGAATGTTTGCTCTGAATTGTATTCATTTACGGGAATATTTTAGGATGTTTTCATTAGAGGGAAACAAAACCCAAGGCTTTCAGATAGGATCTATAATAATGCTTCACAACTGAAGACAGTTTTCTTGGGGTTTTTGCTCTTTCTAAAAAAGAAGAACAATAATGCGCCAGAGACCCCAAAGGGAAATATATTGTTAATGGAAAAAATTGCCTTCATTCACTCTTTCTATTTAAGGGAGCTCTTGCTGCCAGGTTATAATGAAAACATAAAGGTCTAATACAAAACTGATCAAGGGGAAGGAGGCAGGGGAAAGTAACCCAGCATACGCAGCCTCTAATCCAGATGTTAGCATTAGTGGGGTAGCTTTTGTGAAAGACAGCCAGCAATTGTTATCCTCTTCATCCTCTCTGAGGTCCCCACTCCATGACCAAATGAAAAACAAAACCTTATTTTTCAAATTTCAAGATTTTTTTTTACATAATATGAATTCTGTTTTCTGATAAAAAAAAAAAAAAAAGAAAACCCAAGTATAAAACAAGTTACTTATGATGTTGATCTGATAGAACTAAGATTTTAGAAAAAATGAAAACAAGTGACACCTAAAAACTATTTTGTCCAAATAGGAAAATCACCTAAAATTCTACCTTTTTATTATAGCTTATTGAAACAAATGTTTTCTTAAACTTGCTAAAATTAAGCTAAGGATAAATCTTCAGAGTTTTTGAAAAAAGCTCAAGTACAACTTAGAAAATGATGGTTTCCTAGCATATTGGGGCTGGGGGAGGAAAGGGTTTTTAAAGGGAAGAAAAAAATTAATCTCAGAGCGAAATCCAGATAGACTTAAGAACAAAATAGAATAGTGCTTAGTGACAAATGCTGAGAGAACACACATCTCAGAAGAAGTGAATAATCTTCTGAACCATCTGTCTTGGTCTTTTTCATAACCTTTGGGAATGCATTTTGGGGAAAGCTGTCATAAAACTATATAGAATTGCAAATTCTTTTTTATAACAGCTGCCTTGCATAGGCTGTAATTCCATGTCTTTCCAGAAGGTTACAATGCATGAGAGCATGCTTGCCTCTCCGTGAAGGCCCAGTAAGTGGACCCACCAAAGCTACTGTTTATCCTCAGCCATTGCTGGTTGCCCTGCCTCCCTCAAACCTGGGGGTGTCTATGTTGGCATTTTATCACACAATTTGTGGCATGGCTTTGTTAAACCTAAGTTCTTTTTTTTTTCTTAAACCTAAGTTCTTGATTGAAATTTCATATAAAGTGATATTACAAAATAGTCCTAAGTTCGTAATTTTCACAAATATATTAATGTGAAGTTACCAGGTCTAAGGGCTTTCCTGGTGGTTCAGATGGTAAAGAATCTACCTGCCATGCAGGAGACCGGGGTTCGATCCCTGGGTCAGGAAGATTCCCCTGGAGACGGGAATGGCGACCCACTCCAGTAATCTTGCCTGGAGAATGCCATGGATAGAGGAGCCTGGCAGGCTACAGTCCATGGGGTTGCAAAGGGTCGGACGCGACTCAGCGACTAACACTTCACTTTCAAATCTGAAGCTTGTTTGGATTACGATATGGTTATCCATTGTATTTTGGTTTTAGAAATTTTGTCTCTCTTAGAATTCCCCGTGAAACAGACTCTGGGCCAAGCCTGAGTGCAAGTGGTCAAGCGAGAACTGCAGGAAGCCTCAGCAGGCGTCAGCAGCGCGGGGCCCTGCAACAGAGCACGCTCAGCGAAGGGCCTGGTGGGAGACCAGGGGGCTATTTGGAGAGGGAGCTCTGGAACCTGGTGTGAAACACACGCCTGAGAGTCACCTCACCTGAGGGCTGGTGAAGTTATATACCGACTTCCTAGTGGAGGCCGCACCGGAGGGTGCGGACTCCTGCTGGGCCAGCCTGCCGCGCAGGCGCAGAGAGGCACCAACAGAACTGCGGCGATAAAGCGGTGATTAAAACAAGGTTTTCCAGAGGCTATCAAGCTATTACTAAAATTTTTAAGAGTATGTTGCAAAATCCAAATACGTGGGCAACGTACAGAAAATAAGCAAGCATTACTAATCTAAAAGCAGGGTCACCAGTAAGAATAATGAGTTCACATTTATTGCCTATATAATATATAGATAACAGGATTACTGGCTTGCTTGCTCAGTCCTTTCGGATTATTTGCGACCCCATGGGCCACAGCCCATCAGGTTCCTCTGTCCACAGGATTTCCCAGCAAGCATACTGGAGCAGCTTGTCATTTCCTCCTCCAGGGGATCTTCCTGACCCAAGGATTGAACCCGCATCTCCTGCATTGGCAGAAAGATTCGTTACCACTGAGACATCTGGGAAGCCCAGAAAACAGGATAGGGGATTTTTATTTTCTTTACACTTTCTCGTGTTTCTATATTTAAAAAACTACACTGTCTATTATTTTGGTATAAAAGTGACCTTAAATATTATGAAAATATCATAGTAATTTTTCATATGTTATTTATTGGATTATTAGATTGGCTTCTTATAGCAAATATCTATACTATTGGTTCAGTTTATACCATGAGAATATGGGAAGTATTCTAATTTTCCTGTTTTACAGAAAGGCAAACAAAATAGCAAACCACAGAAGTACAAGTTTACCAAAGAACAGAATGAATACACGCTTCCTAAAGAATGAATCTATGCAAGATGGAATTTCTTCCTGTTTGAGTCATTTATATATTTTCATTTAAAAGTTCTATGACAATCACTGTACCATACATTTGTTTTTGATTTGGATTTTGGATTTCTTTTGCACTAAAAGTAAAGAAGATATTTAACTTATAATTAGAAAATATACACAGTCCAACTCTAAGGAAAGAAGATATTTCAGTGGTCTTTGATACACTAAATTTCAAAAGTAAGGTAATAGAAATACTTACACTGTTCAGATTGAACTGTGAGAATACAGAATCTGTAATACCATTCAGTAAGGTAATATTTCATTGTATGTGGTAGTCGTAAGGAATTTGAACAATGCATTGATGTTTAACTCATATTCAGAAAATTCCTTTTTATTATCAATCTGCTACCAATTTACAGAAAAATATAAAAACTTATGAACACAAGGCTTTTGCCCACCTTATTTTCCTAAAATGAAAATGTAAATATTGTACAGTTTAAAAACTAATACCAGTTTGTATTAATACCACAATCTATATGCTTTTGCTAGCTTTAATAAGTTACCAAATAAACTCTAAAACTAACATGTGTTTCTCAAATTTATTATCTAAATTAGTACCACTAAAGCAAAGACAAGTAAAATGTGTTCATTTAATTTTACAAAATTATATTTAAAAAATTACAATTACATTTACAAAATAAATGACTAATGATTATTCAAAAGCAAACATCAAAATGGTATAGTAAAAAAAAATAAAAAATAAAAAAATGGTATAGTATTGGCATAAAAGCAGACACATAGATAAATGGAATAAAAGAGAGAGCCAAGAAATAAATCCATGAATATATGGTCAATTATTTTATGACAAGTGAACTAAGAACTATAGTGGGAAAGGACAGCTTCTTCCATTAATGATGTTGGGAAAACTGGACAGTCACTTGCAAAAGAATGAAACATAATGGAATATTATTCAGCCATAAAAAGGAGGAAATCTTGCGATTTGAAACAACAACAACATGGATGGATCTTGAGGGCATTATGCAAAGTGAAATAAGCTGGCAAATACCATATGATCTCACATGTATTAGATCAGGTTGGTGGTTGCAGAGGCAGGGGCTGGGGATGGGCAAATGGGGTGAAGGGGTCAAAAGATACAAGCTTCCAGTTACAAAAGAAATAAAATTAAAATAATGGAAAGTACAGCCTGGAGGTTACAATTAATAATTCTGCATCACATACTTGAAAGGTATTAAGAAAATAGATCTTAAAAATTCTCATCACAAGGAAAAAAAATTTGCCACTATGTGGTAATGGATGTTAACTGGATGACTTGCAGTGATTGGGGATGTTATACAATATACATAAATGTCAAATCATTATGCTGCGCATCTGAAGCTAATATAAGGTTATGTCACTTATACTTCAATAAAAAAGGAAAGATTTAAAGAGCAAAAAAACCTTCTAAAAACATCTAGGCAAGAAAAAGAACTTATTTCTTAAGCAGTGGTTCTTACCTTTGGTCACTTCAATCATGTCCGACTCTGTGCGGCCGTATGGACTGCAGTCCACCAGGCTCCTCTGTCCGTGGGGTTCTCCAGGCAAGAACACTGGAGTGGGTTGCTGTGGCCTCCTCCTCCGGGTGTCTTCCCGACCCTGGGATCAAATCCGTGTCTCACATGTCTAACCTGCATTGGTAGGTGGGTTCTTCACCACTAGTGTCCCGGGCTATACAAAATCATTGGGTGGCCCTTTTAAAAATATTAGGGTTTGGGATCCATCCTTAGAGATCCTGGTTTAATTATTCTAGGATGGATCTATGCATTCCATTAAAAAAAAAACAAACAGAAAACTCCCTCAGTGATTTGAATGTGCAGCCAGGGTTGAGAACCACTTCTCAAAGAAAAGAAAAAACATAAACTGCCACAGACTGCTCCTCGGAGAGCCCAACAGCAGTGGCAGAGGAAGACTGGCTATCACGGGACAGGGGCTGGGGGGCGGGAGGGAGAATGATGTACTTAGTCAGGAGGTCATTTGTAGGAAAGACCAGTGTTCTCCTAGAAGCCAGTGTTCAGACAGTACTGCAGGCTTCCCTGGTGGCTTAGTGGTAAAGAGTCTGCCTGCCAATGAAGAAAATGCATGTTCGATCCCTGGGTGGGGAAGATCCTCTGGAGGAGGAAATGGCAACCCACTCTAGTATTCTTTGCCTGGGAAACAGAGAAGCCTGGAGGGCCCCATTCCTTGGGGTCGCAAAGAGTCAGACGGCTTAAGAACCAAGCAACAACAGAAAGTACTGCACTCAGTCTTTAGGGATACAATCCAGCCAACCTAGAGATATATTAGTACAAAGAACTCAAGAATAAGGATGTCAGTGGAAAAAGAGATGCTAGGAATCAATATAGAAATGAGCTAAACCTAAAATAAAGTCTTGAGAGCTGCAGTTAACATGGCTACAAAACAAAAAATAAATTCAAAAGTAAGTGTCCAAAGAAAACTTAATAATGTAAAATAATAATATTTAGATTCAAACCCCATATTACATCAACCAAAATTGTAGAGTGGGAAGAGACAGTAAGGACAATAAAAACTTACAAGATTTCTCAATTTCCAAAGATGATAATTAATACATAGTTATAATATTGACCTTGATAGAGATAAAAAATCTCAAAATGGTTTTAAATAACAAAAATATAACCACTATTATAAAAAATGTAATTATAACTTCCAAGCCACTAGAGAAATATGAGCTAAGCAAATAAAATTAATGAAAATATAACAGAAAAAAAATTACCTATTGTTTTCCACATCAAATTATACTGAATGCATTTTTTTTTCTAGGGCTATGAAGGGATTCTGTCAATAATTTGGAAAGAAGTAAAAATCATACTAACAGGATTCTGGTTATTAATAGCATAAAATGAGAGTTTAATCATTATACTGGCTACTTGAAAATGTTTTAGATAGGGTGATATACTCATAGCTGGTTAAAATGTTGGATACTAATTTGCATTCCTTTAAATCTGTTTGTATATTTTTTGAGATTCTATCATACATGATCAGAAGATGACAGTTAAACAAGTCAACTATCCTGGAGGAACTGACTTCTATAATGTGATGTATAAAGTTAAAACATATTTTAAAGTATTGCTTTAAATGTTAATTTCAAGGGTAAAATCTAGAATTGCTGAAGACCTGGAAAATGGATTCTGTATACATAGAGAGAAAGAGAGACCCTCTAAGATTCAATTACTAGTACTTCTGAAATAAATTTTAAAATAAAGCCTATGTTTCAATTGGTGGTGGTTTAGTTGCTCAGTCGTGACTGATTCTTGCAACCCCATGGAATATAGCCTGCCAGGCTCCTCTGTCCATGGGATTTTACAGGCAAGAATAGTGGAGTGAGTTGACATTTCCAACTACCTTTTAACTAAAACTACTAGTTTCTACGTTGATATCTGTGCTCTGATCTACCCCAGTAAGATCTTTAATCTTTTTGTTGTTGTTAGTACATAGTCACCCAGGAGAAGTGTGACATTTCACCAGGTGTGCTCATGTTATCACATTTTAGCCAATGACATATAAGGAGATATATTGTGTGCAACTTTAGAAAATATCTTTAAAGGTCAGAAGGCACATCTTTGGAACTCTCCTCACTCTTCCTGAGGGCTTGGTTAGAAAGATATGATGCCCAGAGTCCAAGTAAACATCTTGGGCCCTGAAGTGGAATCCTCAACCTCAGAACCTCCAAGACATAAAATAAAAGCCTGCTTTTTTGCGGAGCTCAGTGCTATCATGTTAGGCCTATGCTGTCTACTGGCAGAATTCTTCTCCGTGAGAAACAAACTTCTTTCTTGCTTCAGATACTGATTTTGTTTGATTTTCATTTGATGTAACCAAGCCTAACTGTAAGTGACACACAGCTCCATTGTTGTTCTGTCACTTCTTATCAGAGATTTTAAAGAAAAACTACTTTGACAGAAGAGCAACCACAAAAGAAGGTTTCACAAGGTCATGATTTGGAGAAGCAACAAAATCATCTTTCATAAAGTAGATCTTATTTGTATGATAAGGAAACAGCATTCTTCTTTAAAAAGTTTCCTGGTCATAGATCATTTCTGTGATTCATCTGTGTAAGTATCATGTATCTTATACTGTTTGCTTTAATTTTCACTCTACCCATTTTACTAGGAATTTTTTTTTTTCTTTTGCAAAATTTCTTGGTTACGTAATACCAGTTGTGAGAACAAAGTTTCCACAGTCTGATAAGCACCATCAGAAGCTTTTGGACTTATAAATGTTTCTTCAAACACATTTTGAAAATTGTCAACTTTTAAAATCTAATATAGAGGGCTATTTTTGAATATGAAATAATTATACCATCAAATGTGTATTTATTTTTGCTAATAAAGTTTAAAAGCATGGCCATTGTTGCCATGAATATGTGATCCTTGTGGATCTTTAGTACTTCCTCTCCTAAATGATGAGAATTTGCGCTGAAATCCTGTTTTTCATCTTTCTTGATAAGGAACTCTGCATCTAATAAAAATATTCTCTCAGATGAATTGAATAATTCTGGTGTCACTGCCGTCCTCCACTGTCTAATTGTCTTATTGTCAAAGTCAAACTAGCTAGTTTCTGACACCCTTGTTGTATCTGCTAGATTATAAATCTTAACTTCAGTTTGAGTTGAAATTAAAAGAAATTGCCAAGATCATCTTCAGCTTTAAGCACTGGCTGGTTGTCACTGTCCTCCATAGACAGGGCTGGCGACAGAGGACGAGATGGTGGGATGGCATCATTGACTCAATGGACATGAATTGGCGCAAACTCCAGGAGACAGTGAAGGACAGGGAGGCTTGGCGTGCCGCAGTCTATGGGGTCACAAAGTCAGACACGACTGAGCAACTGAAGAACAACAACAAAGCCTTCTGGTTTTGAAGGACGCAGGAGAGTCTTCTCACGGCCAGAACCCTCGCAGTGGGGAAGTCGATCAAGAGCAGGCTTGCCCTCTGCTCTCTGCCCCAGCACATCTGGCAATATTTAGGTAATGGCTGCAGCAGCCTTTTTTTTTTTTTTTTTTAGCCCTTCCCCCTTGAGTGCCTTTCCTATTTGCACTCTGCTCCCCCTCTTGGAAGGATTTTCCAGGGAGTGTATGCATGGAGGAAGTCCATCCAGGACAACTGCTGGTCTCAACCACCATCTATTTGTGGCTTTCCTCCTGCCAGACCTGCTGCTCCTCCTCCAAGTGCCCTTCCAGGCTGTGCTGGACATAGGTCACTCTGCACGTGTGAGGTCACCCCCATCCAGTCAAGGACACGTCCAGACCACAGGGAGCTGGCCTGTTCCCCATCTTCTCCTCCGTCTCATCTTCTCTGGCAGTGAGGCCCCTTCAGAATCCCTCTCTTTTCTAAACAGACATCTGTGCAGTCTGAAATGGTTATGAATTCCTAAAGACTATCTTAAAGACCCCTGTAAACGGGGCTCTGCGGAGCCATAAAGACTGTTACAGGGGCCAGCGCAGGGAGAGGAAAAGCTGAGCTCCGGACCTCTGACTCTGCTTCCCGCACAGGCTCTAACTAACTCTCATATTCTGGCTTTTCTTGCAAGAATTTAGTAGAAAAAAAATGTTCCTTGGCCAGCGAAACAGCTTGCAAACCACTAACTTGGTTCATATCATTGTCACAAAGGGAATATAATGAAGTAGCATTTTTTCCCCTGTTCCTGTAACTCAATTGTGGCAGAAGTACGGCTAGAGCTATTGGGTTGAGTAATACTTTTATTCTACCATTCGGACCATTCCAAATAGTGTGTGTACACTTTAACACAGCACCCTCTGTGACTTAACCCAGAGGAAGAGGGAGAAATGAGAATTTCAGGCAGACTATGATGTTGTGGGTGAGAGAGGGATTTGGAGAGCCCTGGGGTCTCTTGGAAATCAGTCCTGAATATTCACTGGAAGGACTTATGCTGAAGCTCTAATACTTTGACCATCTGATGCAAAGAATGGACTCCTTAGAAAACACCCTGATGCTGGGAAAGATTAAAGGCAGGAGGAGAAGGGGACAACAGAGGATGAGATGGTTGGATGGCATTACCAACTCAGTGGACATGAGTTTGAGCAAGCTCTGGCAATTGCTGATGGACACGGAAGGCTGGTGTGCTACAGTCCATGGGGTTGCAAAGAGCTAGACATGACTGAGCGACTGAACTGACTGGAGTCTCTTGAATCATGCCCATTATTTATGAACAGTTCTGCTTTGATCATGTCAAGATGGTAATAAGGGTGCTGATGTTTCTCTCCACTTGTAAAAAAATGAACGTTAAGTGTGGATATTGAAATAAAAACCAATACATTCTTGATACTTATCTGCACAACTCACTGTACCAAATTTTGTATTTGATTGGATCAAATAATTCAGATATAGGCAGAGTGATCTTGAAATCAATATTAAAATATGTGTGTATATGTTTTAATAGCAACTTATAATTTCTAAGTTAATTTATCACACTATGATCCTCATGCCTGAGTTTTGCAGTCATGTGACAGTATTCATCTTTGTAACTTTTAAATTCAGCTTTGTAACTCTGTCTCAGAGCAATGTTAGGTAAGCCTTACTGGTCAGATATTAAATTAGGCAACAAAGGAATACAATTTATTGGATTTATAATGTTCAAAGAAGCATGTAAGAAGGGAGGGAGGAGGATTAGCACAATTGGTTTCAAGTAGAATGTTTTAAAAAAAATTGGTAAAATCTTCAAATAAGTGACTTAAAATATTAGTATGAAAATTAAGTCAAATTAAGTATCATTCTGAGGTTTAAGCTTTGACTCATCTGGGTAGTTTCTAATTTGGGATTGTGACAAATAAAGTTGCTATAAACATCCATGTACAAGTTTCTGTATGAAAATAAGTTTGTTTTTTCTTTTAATTTCTCTGGGATAAATGCCCATGAGTGTAACTGCCAGTTATAGGCTAAGACCTTTTACAGTTTCTTACAAACTGCCCAACTGTTTTTCAGAGTGACTAGCATTCTACCAGGGACTGTACCATGCCATACCATCAGTTATGTATACTGATGGTTTATAGTTACACTCATAATACTCATTATGTATACTCATACGCATAAGTACTCATCATGCGTATTTAGTTATGTATACTTGTTATGCATACTTATGTATACTTACCAGTTATGTACACTCAGATCAAAATCTAGTTTTTCTGCATACTTACTAGCATTTGTTGTTATCACAAGTTTTTATTTGAAACATTCTAATAGGTATATTGCAGAAGGAAATGGCAACCCACTCCAGTACCCTTGCCTGGAGAATCCCATGGACAGAGGAACTTGGTAGGCTACAGTCCACGGGGTTGCAAAGAGTCGGACACGACTGAGAGACTTCACAATGGGTATATACTGATAGTTCTAATTTGTCTTTTTAATATCTTAGCAGGACATTTTGCAGAGCAAACGCCTGTAAATTTGCCTATTTTTCCTTTTATGGGTTGTGCTTCCTTTAGTTATTCTTTTGGGGTTGATCTGCTGGTGACAAATTACATTATTTTTCTTTCTTCTGGGAATGTCTTCAGCTCGCCTGCATTTCTGAAGAATAATTTCACTGGATTTCACATGCTGGGTTGACAGTTCTTTTCTTTCAGCGCTTGAACGATATTCTGATGCTTCTTTCTGACTTCTGTTGTTTCAGATGAGAAAATCACCATTACCTGAACAAATATTTCCCTATATGTTAACATGCCATTTCTCTCTGGCTGTTTTTATGTTTTATTTTCTTTTTAATTTTCAGCTTAATTATTAATTTACTTATTAATTAATTAAGTTAATTTTTACTTATGTTTTGCCTTGGTATGATTTTTTAAAAATTTTATCTTATTTGGGGTATGTTCAGCTTGAGTCTCTAGGATTATGCTTTTCACTAAAGTTGGGAAATTTCAGCCACTGTTTCTTTAAATACATTTTCAGCCCCACAATCTTTCTACTCTCATTCTAGGACTCAGAGGTCACAGACATCAGATCTTTTGTAACTGTTCCATGATTCCTCAAGTCTCTGTTCCTGTCTTTGATGGTGTCGTTCTTTTCTATTTTCTTCCTGTTGTTTAGGTTGAACAAACCATTGATTTGTCCTCACTGCCACTATTTCTGTCCTGCGTCTTCTCTACTCTACTACTCAACCCACCCAGGAAGTTCTTATTGAAAATATTCTATTTTCCAGTTACATAATTTCTGTTTGGTTCATTTTTATAACTTCTACTATTTTGCTAAGGTTTTCCCTTTCTTTCTTCATTTTTTTCAAGAGGATTTGTGATTGCTTCTTGTCCGTCCTAAAGGAGATCATTCCTGGGTGTTCATCGGAAGGACTGATGCTGAAGCTGAAACTCCAATACTTTGGCCACCTCATGCGAAGAGTTGACTCATTGGAAAAGACCCTGATGCTGGGAGGGATTGGGGGCAGGAGGAGAAGGGGATGACAGAGGATGAGACGGCTGGATGGCGTCACCGACTCAATGGGCATGAGTTTGAGTAAACTCCGGGAGTTGGTGATGGACAGGGAGGCCTGGTGTGCTGTGATTCATGGGCTTGCAGAGTTGGACACGACTGAGCAATTGAACTGAACTGAACTGACTGAAGTATCTAGATGGAAAATATCCTGATGCTGGGCAAGACTGAAGGAAAAGAAGAGGGTGGCAGAGGATGGGATGGTTGGAGCATCACTGGCTCAGTGGGCATGAACTGGAGCAAACCTCGGGAGACAGCAGAGGGCAGAGGAGCCTGAGGTACTGCAGTCCATGGGGCCACAAAGAGGCGGACACAACTTAGCACTGAACAGTGACAGAAGAATGGTAGTTGCTTTAAAATACTGTCAGACAACTCTAACAAGTGATTCATCTCAGTGTTGGCTGGTTGTCTCGTGTTTTTTCCTTCAGTTTTTTTTTTTTATGCTTCTTGGTTTAACAAATGACTTTTCTATATGTATCTTTGATGCATTAAATATGATATTAGGATACTCTTTATCCTATTAAAATCTTTTTTTTTTTTTTAAGTTGTCAGTAACTCTGAGTAACTTTAGCATGTAAGTCCCGGATTTTTTTAGAAACTGTAGTTCTGATGTCTTAGAGGCTTTGCAAATGCTATTCTGATCATTTATTCCTGTGACGTTCCTGGGGTTCCTGGCTGATCCTTGCAAGTACACCTGCCCTACGCAATGCCACGGGGTGGGAGGTCAGGAAATACTGGGCTCGTGGTGGGTGGTGTCAGCACTGCCCCGGGTGGAGCAGGAGCTCTAGTGATGCTGACAGTGGCTCTCAGGCCTGCGATTGCCCAGGGTGTGGGGCTGACCTCCCCGATGCTGAGGGTCCCCTGGGAAGAGAGTACATGAGTTTCCAGAGAGGCCTCCTGACAATGGTGTTGGGCAGCGGTGAAGCTCCCTGTTAGGTCTCTACTGGACTGCCCCTTTTCCAATCCTTTGGCTAGAAATAGCAGGCTTTACCTTTTTTTTTTTTTTGTAATTTTATTTTTAATTGGAAGATGATTACAATATTGTGATGGTTTCTGCCCTGTATCAACATGGATCAGCCATAAGAATACAATCTTTCCCTCCCTCTTAAACCTCCCTCCCACCTCCTGCCCCATCCCACCCTTCTAGGTTGTCACAGAGCACCGGCTTCAGGTTCCTGGTGTCACACAGCAAATTCCACTGGCTATTATGTGACTGGAGAGGGTATGGAATAAGGGAATCCTCTTGAACTGTTAGTGGGAATGCAAATTGATATAGCCACTATAGAGAACAGTATGGAGATTTCTTAAAAAACAAAACAAAAACTAGGAATAAAACTACCATATGACCCAGCAATCCCACTACTGGGCAAATGTCCTGAGGAAACTGTAATTGAAAAAGACACTAACATAGTGTGTGCTCAATCACTCAGCCCTGTTTGACTCTTTGCAGCCCCGTGAATTATAGTTTGAGGGCTCCTCTGTCCATGAGATTTCCCAGGTAGGAATACTGGAGTGGGGTGCCATTCCCTTCCCTAGGGAATCTTCCCAACCCAGGGGTTGAACCCACATCTCTTATGTCTCCTGCATTGGCAGGTGGATTCTTCACCACTAGCGCCATCTGGGAAGCCCTTAACGTGTTGGTAGAGATGTGTATTACTGGAATATCAGTTATTGGTGATCTTTTTAAGTCTTTCTCCTACTTCATTCCCTACTGCTGGCCTTGATCCATATACTCCTATTTTCTTAATATCCACCCAAAGAACACACTGGTTCTGCCTTTGAGCCTTGTTTCTGGTTTCATACCAACCACAGTTGTACACACTCCTCATGTTCTTCCACAACATTATTTCTTGGTTGATGCTAAAGCTAAATGTGTTTTCATTATCTCAGGAGTTTTTCTTTAACACAAGTTAAGATGTGTGCATCCAAAATAACAACTGTGGTGCTTCTGTGATCTGAAAAACAATTGGGAACATTTCAAGAGATACACTAAGGGACAAATGAAATCACAGGTATAAAGCACTACATAAATGTTTATTGTTATTAAGGCAATATGAGAGGATTCAACCTCACCTTTGCTTTTTTATTTAATTTTTGAGTGATCATAGCCATAGGAACCATTACAGACTATTATGCCAAATATTAAAAATAATCTTTCAAAACCATCCGCCATTGTCAGCTTTCCCTGATAGTATCAGAGGGGTTTCTATATTAAATAATAGCAAATGATTTCAGATAAAATGCTTCTGCAACAGTTAATCATAAAAAAATTCTTGTTTACTACACGATGCATTGGTCATTTGGAAAAAGAAAATTCTTGACTAATATGTCATTATGAAACTTTTATCTGCTTACTATTGACTACAAATATTACTAATATCCCAAACCTTTTTGTTTTAATCTTAAGAAACTCAATTTTCAATAATGGTGTCTTGTCACAATCATATATCAACCACTCTAACCTTTGTATCAAGCTGTATTATATTTTATTATATTAACTTCTCTGCACCACAACATCTGTTGGCTGAATGGATGAGTCTTAATCAGTAAGTAAACTTAGCTTCATTTTATTATATATTTGATTCTTGACATATTCAAGGGAAAGAATACCTGGAATTATTAATATTTTTTGAGCTGTCATTTATAGCCAAGTTTTGTTTTCGTAAATATGTGTGAGAAGATATTTTGATCTTCATTGTTTTTTAGGCAACAGTAATCTGTGAATTAAAAAAAAAGAAATTCCTTAGACAAATTGAAGGCATAGGAAAGGACTATATCAGTGTCTTAGCATAAGTGGGACATTAATAATTTCTTTGAACGCTAAACTGAGAGACATAATTTGTTTGAGCCTGGAGGTGAGAGACATATATGTTCTCTGCACATGGCACCATTGAAAGTTCATTCAATCCTTAAATTAATCAATAAGCACATGTTCTTGAGTGACACTCTGCATCAGGTAATGTGAACAATTATACATATTTGGTGAATAAAATAAACATGGTCCTTATTCTCAAGGGGTTTAAAAAGTAATGTAAGAAAGCAGTGACAAAGAAGTGAATAAGCAAATGAAAACTTTAGTAAGTATAAATGATGAAAACCAGCAAAGAGGAGTGATAGAAAATATCTGCTAGTGAGGAGCGGAGAATGGGAGCCTGGATTTAAATGGGAAACTTCCAGGACACTACCATTTAGCAGAGATCTGAGGATGAGAATGAGCTAGGTGTATTGGTCAGAAGAATCTTTGTCATCATGAAGTCCTCTAGTTTACTTCACAACTGGAGTCCTAGAGATAAGCATCTAGTGATATTTTTGCCCATGAACTTGAATGAGCTTTATTTTTAATTTACTTTATAGCTAGAAGTTTGTACCTCTTAACTTCCTTCATCTATTTCCCTCGCCAGATCCCCCCGCCCACCCCCCACCACTTTCCTCCCTTCTGACCAATTTGTTCTCTGCATCTGAGTCTGTTTCTGTTTTGTTTCTCAGATTCCACATATAAGTGAAATCATATGGCAGTTTTCTCTCTCTGTCTGACTTATTTAACTTTGCATAAAGCCCTCTAGGTCCATACATGTTGTCACAAATGCCAAGATTTCATTCTTTGTTATGACTGAGTAATATTCCACTGTGTATATGTATCATGTCTTCTTTATCCAGTCTTCTTTCAGTGGACATTTAGGTTGCTTCCAAATCTTGGCTTTGAAAACAATGCTGCAATGAATATAAAGATACATCTATATCTTGAATTGGTGTTTTTGTTTTCTTAGGATAAATACCCAGAATTGGGATCGCTAGATCCTGGTAGTTCTATTTTCAGTTTTTTGAGGAATGATTACACTGTTTTCCCTAGTAGCTGCACTAGTTTACATTCATACCAACTGTGCATGCGGGTTCCCTTTTCTATACATTCTACCAATATTTATTCTTTCTTGTCTAGGTGATATTTTATGCAAAATAATCTCCATTGTTTGTTCATATTGTGGGAAGGTAGTTAAAATGGTAAAATAATCCTTGTTTCCTAAGACCCATCTCTACCCAGGCTACTCATAGTTTGTTGAATAAGTTCGTAAATAAAGAGCTTATGTATTGCATAAAACAGGTTTGAAAACTATTACCTTAAATTATCTCATAAAACTATCCTCTTTTCTATGTCTTAAGAAACACATAATTATATAAAATACAGGACGGAGTTCTAGACCACCTGGTAGGCTTAGAAATGAAAGTCTCTCTGCAGCTCCCCACTTGGAATAAAACTAAAATGAAGCAACTTCATGTCTTTCCCTGAGCTGGGCAAGCACCTACAGCACCCCATAATAGTATCTTAAAGGGTATCTTTGGCAAATGGAACTGCTGAGTTATCTGATTTCAAAGCCTATACATTTGGTAATTATAATAATGGTTATTCCACTTCCTTTCTGCTTATATTTTTAATGATGAGAAGCAAAGGAAAACTCTTGTTTCCTACAATTCTGATATAACCATATGAAATAAAATTTTCACAGATAACAAAAATAGAACAATTTTAGGAAAGTAACAAAATCAGATTCAGAAGGATACTTGGCTGAGTTCTTTCACTTTGGTCTTGGTATTCATAGAGGTAACATTTAGTTTGGCACTTTCTAGGGAGAAAGTTATGTTATTGTTTCTATTTTAAGCTATTATATTTATTAGCCAAAATCTTAGCTTTGCTTGCTGGGATCTGTTAAATGTATTGTAGAGTTAAACTCCTAATGCCTGATTGTTTTCAATTTGTAAAGAAACATTTTAGTTGTTTCAACAGTGGGTATATTCTCTACACCCTAGGTCAATCATTTATTGTTTAGATGCTCAGTCGTGTCCGACTCTTTGCAGCCCCATGGACCGTAGCCCACAGGCCTCTTCTGTCCATGGATTTTCCTAGGCAAGGATACTGGAGTGGGTTGCCATTTTCTTCTCTAGGGCATCTTCTGAACCCAGGGATTGAACCTGTGTCTCCTGCATTGGCAGGCAGATTCTTTACCACTGAGCCACCTGGGAAGCCCAGATCAATCATTATGCCTACTTTAATGATTACGCCTTTAATTATTAGCACATTACGACTGTGCTGGGTACCTGGTGACATAATTGCAGATTGAAGACATAAGGAGCAAGAAATAGTTGGGCTGAAATTTCAAGTTCTGTCTTCAACTATCGTCCTCAAACTTTAGGAGTAATTTCCACTCTGTCCCTGCAATTTTATTTGTGTTCATAATTCTGTTTTCAACATTAACTGAATTTGAAAGTATACTGAGGTACCAATGCTTACTAATTAAGGATGCAGACTCTGCAGCCACAGTGCCTGGGTTCGAACCCTGGCTTTATGTTACTAATTCCTCAAAGTCTTGGTCATCTCATCTGCAAAAGAGGGACAGCAATACTTTGCTCAAAGAGTAAATAAATTACTACATGACAGGAAGGTCCTTGTAAGTGGTAATAACCCAATAAATACTATGCTATTATCTCTATTTTATTATAATCATTCAAAGTGAGATATGATTGTGTATGGTGGACGTTGTGTTTTTCCCAATAGGTTTTCTTTCCCTTGCTCCTTTCCCTTTCACTTCCTTTCCTCTAGTCCATCACTCTTTCCTTCCTTCTTTCTAATTTTCTCTTTCACAAGTATAGAGCTTTGAGTGAGCCCACATTGAGGCAAGTCCACACACATATCTTGACAACTCCTAACTTTGCAGCCCATCTTTTAACTCTGCTCCTCTTGGGTCTTGTGAGGTATCATAGTATTTCGGGGGAAAGTATGGAATGTTTTTCTATTTACCATATGTTGATGCATGAGGCTCACTTCAATAGAATTGATATACGCGATTCCCAATTGCTATGCTACATCAACATCAATCTATTAAAAAGGCAACTATACTGGGATCAGAAGAGTCCCAAGATAAAACATGATCTTCACAACAGCATCTGTTTTCTAATTAGGACTGCTTAGTGGCAATTTTCACCCAATAATTTAGTTAAATTTCGTTTTCAAAGTATAAATATCCTTTGAAGGCACATAGGTGAAGTTAAATCAATAACTGCATTATTATAAATTACTTCATAATTATATATTGATAAACAGAATAAGGTTATATGATATCTATTTTCTATATCACTTCATACCTCAGACAGCTTAGTAGAAAACTGCATTCTTACATTGTTTCCGAACAAAGCTTTGTTTTGTATAAAAAGCATTTCATTTTAAAGCAATATAGTTTCAGCATAGCATACCTTGCCTTATCTAGAATCCACACTCTATAAACTCAGGACATCTGAGTTACATTTTGTCCCTTTAAATGTTTTCAGAGGGGCTTCCCTGGTGGCTCAGTGGTAAAGACTCCACCTGCCAATATAGGAGGCATCCCAACCCAGGAGGATCCCACATGCCACAGAGCAACTCAGACCGTGTGCCACAATTATTGAGCCTGAGCTCTAGAGCCCAGGAACCACAACTCCTGAGCCCACGTGCCACAACTACTGAAGCCCGGATGCTCTAAAGACCATGCTCTTCAGCAAGAGAAGCCCCTGCAATGAGAAGCCCCGGAGGAAACTGGCACAACAATGATGACTTGGCACAACCAAAAATAAATAAATAAATAAATTTAAAATTAGTGTTATCAGAGAATTTTATATGAAAAATTTCAATGATTTCTAAGAAAAATATTGCATTCTGTTCTATGTTTTTAAGCCTCTTAGAGAATACTGGGAGATAGTAAGACATTAAGTAAAAGTAAGTAAAGTCGCTCAGTCGTGTCCGACTCTTTGCAACCCCATGGACTGTAGCCTACCAGGCTCCTCAGTCCATGGGATTTTCCAGGCAAGGGTACTGGAGTGGGTTGCCATTTCCTTCTCCAGGGGATCTTCCCAACCCAGGGATCGAACCCAGGTCTCCCTCAGTGCAGACAGATGCTTTACCCCTCTGAGCCACCAGGGGCTTAAGTAAGATGCTAAGATAGTTCAATTCAGTCAGCCTGCCTTCTCTCTTGTAACCTTGATTAACCATCAGCTTAGAATGTTCTTTTTATCTGCAGACCTCTCTTCCTTCCGTATGCTATTTATCATGTACTTATATATGTTTACCAGGTGCATTGTAATGTGCAAAGTTGTGTGATTTAAAATACGCTGCCCCATTTTCAGTAAAAGGGGCCTCATTTTGTTTAAGAAAATGTGGCCACCATACATAAACCTACTAATTAATATATCACTCATCTCTCAACCAGAGGTGTGGCTGTGTCCTGGGGATGAGCCTGTTCTCTGCTGACCTCCTTCCTCTTCAGGAAAGACCCTGGAGGTCAAGTGTACGGTGGCAAAGAGGTTGTGGTTCGGGCATAGGCAAACTTCCCCTTGAATGAATCCCCAGCACGCAATAGGCTTTTCATCCATGCCAAGTCATTTAGTCTCTTCTTATATGAAATAGAGGTAATACTCCCTCCTCTCATTTTAAATAGTATTAAAATGAGATTACATGTTCATGACTAGCCGTGATTTTTGACACTTAGTGGGTGCTCAATCCACACTAAGGATTACTATGAAAAAAATTTATTATAAATTCATTATATAAATGAAACTGTCTTCTAGTTCACTATCGTGCTATTTATCTCACCAGGTCTCATCTTGAAATATTGGTCATATTTCTGTGAGATGACTCTATGTTCCCTGGTATGTGTGTGATTTGAAACAGTATTTCTCAGCCATGTGGCATCCTCCATTGGTCCCTCCCTCAGATTCACTGAGCCGGAAGCTTCAGGGGTGTCTGTGTGCGTAACATCCCACAGGAATTCTGAAGTGAAATCTGGTTAACAACCACCAAGGCAAACATCTGAATGGGGTTCAGGAAGTTGTATTTCTAAAAAAAAAAAAGAAAAATTTCCCCTTTCATGGTAACGTGCAGGGATCTTCATGGAAAGTTGCTGTATCAGGTATGGGAAACTTGCATGACCCACATAGGACCCTTTCCAAGGAGTGGAGAATAAGAGAAGATGATATTATGCTGACTCTGGGCCCTCCGGGCATGTCAGTTTTATGCAAATGACAGCTAGGATCTATGAACAGCAGAAGCACCTTCTAATCAGTATCCTCCTGGCCTTGAAAGTGGGAATTTTCGGCAGACTCGACAGAACTATCACTCAGAACTGTTTCTGTCTGTCTTAGGTCCTATTCTTTGGCTCTTCTTGAGTCACATGTGGGAGAATGCCCATCTTTATCCTAGCCTCCATCGCTTCAAAGAGGGTTCCCTTAGCATCTTGGAATCACCCAAGGCATTTGCCTGAGTTTGCATCATTGTCAAATGTCACCACATAGTGAATTGCTGGCAAGGAAGCCTTTCCTGTCACCCCAGATCTCAAGGCAGGACAAGTGGAAGAAGGTGATTGTGATGTTTGGGTTTCATTCACAGTTGGTTGGTATTTAACCCCAGAACCGGGTGCAGAATCATGGCCTCCGGGTATTTGGCTTATTATAGATCCCACCCTCTTCTATAAAATATTCTTTAGACTTTTCTTGTATCTGTTTTCTGGTTTCTGAACTGACATTTGGAATGAGTCTTGGATATGAAAACTCAGGCCGTATTCAGGAAAAGAGAAAAATTCTGCCCTAAGAACAACTATCAACTTAAATCAAAGTGGGATAAGAGGTGAGCTCAGCTTAATATACAGAGTGAAGTAAGTCAGAAAGAGAAAAACAAATATCACATATTAACACATACACATGGAATCTAGAAGCATGGTACTGGTGAACGTATTTGCAGGGCAGC
This sequence comes from Cervus elaphus, assembly GCF_910594005.1. NCBI lineage: Eukaryota > Metazoa > Chordata > Mammalia > Artiodactyla > Cervidae > Cervus > Cervus elaphus. The sequence continues at coordinate 46,866,961 of NC_057821.1, read as the reverse complement.
AAAGGGGACACAGACGTAGAGAACAGACTCGTGGACACAGTGGGGGAAGGAGAAGTTCAGTCGCTCAGTCGTGTCCGACTCTTTGCGACCCCATAGGCTGCAGCCTGCCAGGCCTCCCTGTCCATCACCAAAACTCCTGGACTTTACTCGAACTCATGTCCATCAGGTCGGTGATGCCATCAGACCATCTCATCCTCTGTCATTCCCTTCTCCTCTTGCCTTCAATCTTTCCCAGCATCAGGGTCTTTTCCAGTGAGGACGGCACGTATTGAGAGTAGCATTGAAACATATACGTTACCATATGTAAAATAGATAGCTAGTGGGAAGTAGGGATCTCAAACCCAGTGCTCTGTGACAACCTAGAGGAGTGGGATGAGGTGGGAGGAGGGAGGGAGGTTCAAAATGGGGGGATATATGTATCCCTATGGCTGATTCGTGTTGATACATGGCAGAAACCAACACAACACTATAAGGCAATTACCCTCCAATTAAAAATAAATAAATTTTAAAAATAAGGTGAGCTCAGGGAATAGAGAAGATTAACCTAACAAGCAGCCTTTGCTTACCTCTAGGATAAATAGCTAAATCTTCCATTTTCAACAGTTTTATTTGCACAATTAGTTTAATACTTCAATTACCTGGGCAATCTTTTTAAAAATTAATCAAGCTCTTAAATGATTTTGTTTTAATTTCTCTGCAAATGCAAAGGAATTTGTACTTGAGATGCATAAGAAAATGCAAAATACATCTCTACTTTGACCTCCAAAGGCTTGTTTATGGTCATAACTCTTTGCAGTATCTTTTAAACTGTAATACTCCATTAAGAACGGCACACGGAACATTTACAACATATACCAGCAAGAAAATTTGGTATTAGTACTTTAGCACCTTCTATATTCTGTGGGGAGAAAGGTAGGATATATTACTAAAATCAGGAAAGACACACTTCAAAATTAAGGTAAATGAATTTATTCATTCATTTACACCCACTCAGCAAATATTTATTGACAGCCTTCCTCTGAGCAAGATTCCATCTGGAATTTTATCAAGGAAGAAGACAGACAGGGTTTCTCTTTTCACACAGTTTTCAGTTTAGTGAGGGAAGGTGGTAAATATTAATAAGTAAATAGAGAAGAAAAATTTAAGGCTAAATTAATCATGCAAAAAAAGCCTTGATTTTTAAACTAAAACCTTCCTGTATCCAACTGTAGAAAGGAGCCATAGAAATATGTTATTAAAGATTGTAAACATGTGAAGGTTATTCATTCTTTGTATTTTTATAGAAAACTCACTTAACCCTGAGTAAAAAGGAAAGAAGAGAGTAAAAACTAGGAGGGTAGCTGGTATTAAACGAACTCTGGTGGAAGAAGCTGCTTTGATGGTCTCCTGACGTCAGGGTCAGCCAGGTCAGGAAATAGACACCTTTTCTCTTGTTCCCTGGCTGCTCTCCTTAGCCATTTCATCACATGTACTTACTCGGGTCACCTGAATGGTTACCATCCTCCTTTGTTCCCTTTTTTTCTGAGGGCATTCTTTGTCCGTGTGACTTGAGAGGAGTCGATTATTTTTGACAACTGCTACAGACAGAAAAGCAGAGTTGAGGGAAATATTCACCACTTGGAAATCCTGAGATTCCAAGCACTGGGCTTTCTGCCCCCGTAGACTTTTAGGAACTTTGGTTGGTTAAAACATATATATATATACATATATATGTATATATATATTTATTTATTTTTTTTCCCTCAAGACAAAATGGGCCATATCAATGAGTGCCAAATCAGTTCTTGGAAGAAAATTGTTTTGATATCATCTAGCCATAATCAGTGAAGCTAGTATCATATATCTGTTTATCATATCAATGAGATTTGAGGAGTATTTAAAGACTACATGCTCATCTAGTTCAGCCTAAACTCCCTTTCTGTTAATCTGAGCCAAACATGGATAAAATGGGTTTTAAATCTCAGCAAGTGCTTTAAGAAAACGTATTTAAAAGGCAAAATCTGTTTTTAGAACTTGCAGGAGCTATTCATGTACGGTAAATAAGATGCTTTGACAAACACCTAATATTCAGACACAGAGGTCTAACAACTTAGAGATACTAGTACAAGCAGTTCTTTCAGCTGTATAGTCTGTATTCTGAAGACAACTTGTGATAATTGTCTGCCATCAACAGGCTGTGCTGAAAGCTGGAAACGGCCACATGCAGTCCTTGTCCATGACCTGTAGTACCGTAATGACCTGCTTTCGCCCCGTGTAGATTTGTTTTTTCCTAGTAGCAAAAGATGTCTTAATAGAGAATCACTGGACTCCTACAGATCCAAGCCAGCCATAATCGAGCACTAATCTGACCACAGGCTTGAAGCAGACGCCAGCAAGCTCAGGTGCAGGAATGGAAGATGCAGATTCCACGAGCAGTAACTCCTCAGTGCCCTCCTGGAGATACAAAGGGCGTGGATGAGGTGGTTCCTGAATTCCTCTCATACCAAAACCTTTGTGCTTTTTTGTGTGGGGGTGTTTATTCAATGCTATGCCTGACCGACAGTGACCTCCTTGAGAGAAGAGGACACAGCTGATTCATCTCTTAATCATCTGTATGCAGTACATACAGTGCTGAAAAGAAAAGCTTGCCAAACCAAGATGATGAAATGAGTTCGTTATAACAAATTTGATGGTACTTTTTACAATGAAGTCTCTTTTTTGTAAGGATAGACACTGATATGCCAGTTTTTTTGTTTCTATTTTCTAGTCTAGGTACACATGTTTGTTTAAACATGTTAGCGCTCCCAAGTTGATGCGTTCTCTGAGCAAGAAAATCAAATATATTTGCCTTTTTGTGGGCTTACCCAGTAGACATTCTACCATAAGCACAAAGTATTATACCACTATGTGTTTGTGCAACTACTAATCTAGAATATGGAATCTCTGTTCTGAGTCTGGGCGGTGCCCCTTGTGGTACCCATGAAATTCTGTAAATTGATAGGTGTTTACGCATGGAAAATTCAAATACTGGGAAAGTGTGCTGGAGAAGAACAATTAATGTTTGACCTCTATGCATGTATGAGTGATGTTGTCTCATTTCCTCCAGAAAGAAAAGTTTTATCTTCTCCAGGAGGTCTTCTCTGCTAGCCTACCTCCTGCCCCCTACCCACACATGTCTCTACCACACGCCCCTGGTGATACGAAATACACGGCGTATTGTGTGGAACTTCATCATAAAGTTTAGCACACGCTGTCTGTGGTTATCTGTTCATATGTGTATCTCCTAATTGACCATAAATACCTCAAGGGAAAATAGCTCATTCATGTTTGAATCCTTAGCATGGATCATAGTGTTTGGCTCAGCAAGCTCTCAAGAGATGTGAGCAGCGTTGAACTGGAATGATTTCCACTTGGGTGTAACAGTAAAATACTCATTACTTATCCAGCTTACTCAGGGGACAGGTCTCTGGCCTCATTTTCACTTGCATTCTGGTTGTGACTTGGGCTACTGCCAATCAACAAGGAACATAGAAAAGCAAACTGGTGAGTGACATTAACTGGACCTAAGATATCCTCATTAGCAGAGTGCAGGCAAATAGGCCAGATAATTATAGCCTATGGTTAACATGGAAACTTGGTTATGACTTTGATGTTAATGGATCTTGCCAAATACTTCCTTTTGTTTGAAAGGTATTTATAATATTACAACTACAAAAACAAAATTTAGTGAACATTTACAATGTTCCAAATACCTAGATAAATGAAATTTTTGTTTCAGTTAATCATACAGATAACATTATTAACTTTTCAAAATACATACAGATTTGCTCAATTTTAAGATATTTTGATTTATATTTTAAAGCATATGACAGAAAGGGGAAAATGATCTGCATAATTCAAGCTAAAATTTTATTTTATTTAACACATTATTTCTCTACCAAGATGTTTTTGCTGCTTCTTAGTCATCCCTATTTCCTCATTGCTGTAGAGAGTGAATAAAAGTAGTAGAATTTATTAAGAGCTTGCTATATGTTAAAAGGGCTTCCCTGGTGGCTCAGATGGTACAGAATCTGCCTGCAATGCAGGAGGCCTGAGTTAGATCCCTAGACTGGGAAGATCCCCTGGAGGTGGGCCTGGCAACCCACTCCAATATTCTTGGCTGGAGAATCCCCATGGACAGAAGAGCCTGGAAGGCTACAGTCCACGGGGAAGCAAAGAGTCGGACAAGACTGAGTGACGAAGCACAGGACAGCATATGCTAAAAATCATACTACAATGTGCTACATTGCATTAAGTCTCACAATATTAAATCTTCTCAAATATCCTCACAATAATCCTTTGAGATAGGTAGGTTTATTATTTGAGTCCTAAGAAGGTTAAACAAATCCCTGAAGTTCAAGAAGAACATGAGCTATCTTTTTAGTCACCACTACTCATAGATATATGTTGAATATTTTTGTTGAATGCATTTTAAGCAAACAAATAACAATTTTAAATAATGCATTCATTTTTCTTACTTCATAAGTCTTTATGTTGATAATTTGAGAAACCCTAAAAAAAATCCCACAGGAAGAAAAGAGAGAAAGAGATAGAGAGATGGAGAGTGGGGAGAGAGAAACAGAGACAAAGTTTATGATAATTACATGCAACAAATCATGTTTGTGGTCCAATCAATTACAAAATTTCTAAGCCCCTGAATTTAGAAAAACAAATGTCATACTTTATTATTTGAAAGCAAACTACGTCATTTGGAAACTTTATTTTTTTCAGATGTTTATTTGATATAAAAATATGTTCTGGACATTCTTTAATTATTTTTTCCTTTCAGAAGTCTTTGGTCCCGGGAACCTGTCTTAAAACTTTGATTACTGTGAATATGTAGAAAATTCAAGGGCAAAAGTCATGGAATTTTTTGCTTTAAAATGAATAATGATCACTGAGCAGGTCAACTTCCTACTTGTTGGTACCTGGGGCAAGTTTGTCTGTACAACTACATGGAGGACAAAATATTCTCGTGGCTTTGCTCTCAGCAATCTAGAAAGCCTGAGGAGAAGGAGGATCATCTGTAAGAGATAAACATTCCTAAAAATTAAAGATGCTCAAAAAATAAGTGTTGAGTGAAAGCATAGGCAATTTAACTGTGTTGACTCTAGTCGGGAAGTGGTGGCCCTTGTCTTGCTGGGAATGGCACTGCACATGGTTTGCGTTTTCCTCGCTCCACGAACTTGGGCAAAACATAGATACTCACTTGCCTCATGGGTAACATGATGTCAGTAGCATCTGCCACGTTTACCCTACTGTTTTGTTTTTTTTTGGGGGGGTTGCATAGTCTTGCCTGGTGACTTAGACAGTAAAGAATCTGCCTGCAATGCAGAAGACCCAGGTTGGATTCCTGGGCCAGGAAAATTCTGTGCAGAAGGGAATGGCTACCTATTCCAGCTTTCTTGCTTAGAGAATCCCATGGACAGGTGAGTCATTCCCTGTGTGTTAGTTATTGTACTAGACTACTGTTACTTTTCAAGATAGGTAAATTGTTTTCTTTATTTTTTGTGTGTGTTTGTTTTTTATGTATTATTTCTGCAAAAAGTATTATAAACCTAATAAAATACAGTACTATATAGCCTATTGTGTTATTTGGGGACCTAGGCTAACTCTGTTGGACTTAAATTGGACTTGCTAACACACGCTTGGAATGGAACTCATTCACGTGTAGGGGGCTTACTGTAGATAGTTTGTGTTGGTGATTAGTTGCTAAGTCGTGTCTGACTCTTTTGTGACACCATGGGCCACCAGATGTCCAGCAGCCCACCAGGCTCCTCTGTCCTTGGGATTTCCCAGGCAAGAATACTGGAGTGAGCTGCCATTTCTTTCTCAAGGAGATCTTCCTGACCCAAGGATTGAACTCAAGCCTCCTGCATTGGCAGTTGGGTTCTTTAACACTGACCCACCAGGAAAGCCCACTGTAGACAGTTAGCTTATAATTAGTATGTAAATAAGGTAAAATAGTATAGATACTAGGTAATAATAAATGAGGTATTAATTAGGATACTATTGCATCTTCTCAAAGTATAGTTTTTGTATATAGAAATCTCTTAAGGCTTAAGATTTCTTTAATTGATAGTCAGAATTCAGAATGTTAGCTATTTAGATGTACCTAGAGTAGCTTTCCTTTTCTTCCTGATATTGCCTTGCTTATCCTCTGATTTATCTTCCCATCCAACTTAAGCAGGCTATGCATTTTAATGCCATCTTGCTTATGGGAACTAATAAAAGAAAATTCTTTACAGTGGGAAATTTGCTTTATTTAAACGCAAATTAAAACTATATTCTTTCAGTTACAGGCCAAAGATTTCAAATGCATGGTGTTTAACAATTTTGGGCAAAAATAAGAATGGTTTTCCTTCCTATGATCTGATGGTTTATTTCTTGTAAAATGGTGCAACTAATTGACCTGTGACCTCTACTGTCTTATGTATATTTTATGTTGCTTTTTAAAAGAGAAGGTAATATTTATATAGGAAATGGAAAAGGCAAAATTGCTAGACTAGCAAGGAAATAGAGTAATTTAAAATTTCAGGAGACGGGAACATCATTCTGTTTACTGTTCAACCATTATAACTGAAAGAATGTAATTCTTCTTCTGCCTTTTTAATTGTATCTAGAAAAGAGTTAGTAATACTTACCTTAAAAGGGTATTCAAAGAATCAGTGCAAAAACTTGTCAAATGGATTTGAATATTGGAGGAAAAAAGGGATCCTGGTGAGTCTCTGGAACTGAATATAGTCAGTTTCCTTTTTTTTAAACTCACATTGGCAACCATCAGATTTCAGGAAAAGAACCAAGAAATCAAGAAGGCAAAAGAACAAAAGAAATAAATACCTTGCCCAGAAGATAATGAGATTTCAGAAAGAATTTGGGTTGTATGTACCTAGACAATGTGATTAAAGAAAGCTAAATATGCCAAGAATTAAATGAGAAGTGTCTAAATTATAAGTTTTTTTTTTTTTTTCTTTTTCCTGTTCTTTTATTGGGATCAAAATAGAAAGTGGTCTCCAGAGGGAAAGAATTGTACTCTCTCAGTTTCCTTATCAGAATTGTGACTATCCCTACTTTGAGTACAGAGAGCTCCTTATTTCAGGGTTGTTTTTCAGTTGCTCAGTCGTGTCTGACTCTTTGCGATCCCCTGGACGCCAGCACGCCAGGCTTCCCTGTTTTTACCATTTCCTGGAGCTTGCTCAAACTCAAGTCCATTGAGTCAGTGAAGCCATCCAACCACTTCATCCTCTGTTGTCCTCTTCTCCTGCCTTCAATCTTTCCCAGCATCACCGTCCTTTCTAATGAGTTGGCCAATTACTTCAGGGTACTACAAGTTGTATTCTTTCATATACTGGGAAATGCCTTCTTCTCTCCAATCTTATCCTTAAATGATAGCTTGTGATGGCTTTGAGGGTCCATAGGAAAGTATCTCTTGGTACTATCAGACAGGAACTCAAAGCAACAGCGTAGTAGCTCAGCTACTCATCAAGTTTGTTTTACTTTATATCCCATACTTACAGAGATGGAAGCTTTTGTTGTTATGACCTGTGTAACAACGGATAGTGACTGAAAAAAATGGGTTATTCCCACTTGAGCAACGTGAATGAGATTTTTAAGGTTACACATATAAAAATTGGAACAAAACTTGGAAGAATGTATTTGAGGGGTCAAATTCCACAGAAGACTGACATCATAGAATAACCTTCCCAACAGTGTATTCAACTTCAGTTTCTGCAAGAGGTCAATTTTATAGAGAACTCATCGTGTGGTAGAGAGACCAAGGAACTGTGATTACAAGCAGAAATAATTTATGAAAATGTTAAAAACATGAAACTCCTAAAATAAGACTTTTAATTTGCATGGTTCCTGCCCCTACCAACAACTTTTCTTAACTTTCCCAGTTTTTATTTCTATATGCTATATTGATACACACAGTGTGTAATACAGTGGACATTTCTTTGTGTGTTTTTTTATTCCACAGAAAAATTACATTTGAGAAATTTGACTTTTTAAAAAATTCCACATCACCTAACTCTGTAGCTAAAAAGGAAACAAAAGTTCCCTTCCTAATAATTGCATCACAATATATAAATAGTTAATGAGGCTGTATTCCTATTATTCTGAAAATGAATCTCTTCAGAGAGAATGAGTGATCTTTCCCAAGTGTTTCCATTCTAATGTTTAAAGGAATTTATTCCTTTTTTTAAAGTTAATGTGCTGATTATTAATTGAGGAAAGTAACTGACAATAAAGAAGAAAACATATGCCCCAAACAGAAGGCAAAGAAAGCAAAACAACGGAAGAAGAGAACTAAGTTTTGTTTTAAAGCCATGATTTTGCTAGGCACTTTACATATACTCCTTGGTAAAACTCACATCCAATCCTATGGGTTGTGTGTTCCCACCCCCCTGCCCGCCCGCCGCCCCCCTCCCGACACCACCACCGCCAATTTTCCTGCAGAGAAAATAAGAGTCAGAGAATCAAATAACTTTTCTCAATGTTCGTGAGGCAGGACGGACTGAGAACATGATCTGACCTCAAAGCCCAGGCAGTCAGTTGTTGGAGAGTTAGGATAAAATGATGTTGATGTAAAATTATGGGAAACACGTTAACTTTAATTTTCACTTTAAGGTAATAGTTCTGTAATCTTTGGTAAGAGGAGACACAGAACTCAAAATATTATCCTGAGTTTTTAGAGTGTAGGTTTGGATTTTTCAATATGTGAGTAACAGTTTTTATACTTGGCATGTTCAAATTAAGAAAGCATTTCTGAAGAGAATTTTTCTTTTTCTTGTTTTGTCCTTTGTGTAAATTGATAATTTATTAGAATGTGCCTGTTTGGACACTGCTACTACAGGCATGGCGTGGCCATTTCTTGCTGCTATGACTCCTTTTATTACATTGCACAACTGGAATTTTAGTTAGGGAGAAACAAAGAACCACTTCCCTAAATTAGATTAAGCTTTGCACCTTTGGCAGCTCAAGTTAAGCCCCAAACTGCCCTGAAGATGAAGTGGGATCTGGGGCACAAGGACTTTCCTTCAACAGGTTATGTTAAGAAATTATATCCAAGTAGAATGACAGCCGGGGAGAAAAACGCAAGCACAACCATAAGAAATCCCGTTTTACTGAATCTAAAGTGTTTAAGCCAGTCTGTATGAGGTTGAAGAGATATGGGAACTGCCTGTGAGACTCAGACGAGCTATAATAAAAGCAAAATTATAGATAGACAAAACAGTAATTATTAATGAGCTCAATATCCATACAGATAGTTGCAAAAAAACTAGATTTGCAGAAGTAATTGACATGTGCCCATTACTTTCTGGAAAAGGAAAAGCAATAATGGAAAACTGAAAATATGCTAATTCAAGAACTTTTTTTATAGATATTTAAAATGCAATCAACTCAGTAGATTAGACTATACCATACTAGAAATTTATATCTGTGAAGCATGAGAGTATACAGGGGGGAATGAAAAGAACATTATTTTATTTTATTTTAAAACTTAGAATTTCCTTCATATATCTTTCTAAAGTGATTGAAAAGTGTTTATTTATATCTAAATAAATACTATGATATATTGCTATATATAAACTGAATATATTTTATTATATACATGTATAATTATATACATGTATCACATATATATCACATATGTATGTGATATATTTATATACACATAAAGACAATTGCATGTGTATCATATGCTATGAAATATGATATATATTAGATGTATATAATTTACTTGGTGGCTCAGATGGTAAAGAATCTGCCTGCAATGCAGGAGACCTGAGTTCAAACCCTGGGTCAGGAAGATCCCCTCTAGAAGGAAATGGCAACTCCCTCCAGTATTCTTGCTTGGAGAACTCCATGAACAGAAGAGCCTGGTGGGCTAAGTCCATGGGGTCACAAGAATCAGGCACAAGTGAGCAGTTAACACTTGCCAAAGCATGTTCACCAAAGTAAGTTGGTGGAAAGAAAAGGTTTATGTTAAAATGTATAATATACGGTGTGTGTATATACATATACATATATATATATATACATATATAATGTATTTAAATGTAAACTCAGTCATAATCGGGCTTCCCTGGTAGCTTGGACGGTAAAGCGTCTGCCTACAATGTGGGAGACCCGGGTTCGATCCCTGGGTTGGGAAGATCCCCTGGAGAAGGAAATGGCAACCCACTCCAGTATTCATGCCTGGACAGTCCCATGGACCCAGGAGCCTGGTGGGCTATAGTCCATGGCGTCGGAAAGAGTCAGACACAACTGAGCAACTTCTCTTCACTTCTTCTTCAGTCACAATAATGTTTTTATATCTTGTACTACTGGCTAATGCTTGATTTTGTAAAAACATCAAGTTATATAAGAGGCATAAAGACATCCTGGAATATAGTAAACGTGAAATAGTTAACAGCAAAATACTGAAAAGCAAATAAACAGAAAAAAAAAAACAGATGAAAAGAAGGAATACTTATGCCATTAATATTTATGAGTCATAATTATTTAACACAATACAAGTGCCAATTATGGATGTTCTTATTTAATGTTTGAATCAATGAATTCAATATACATGATGAATTAATTTTAAAAATTTACATTTATTATAACACAAGTATTCATATATTTTGAAACTCTATGTGATAATATTTATTATATTGTGACATTTGTGAATTGGCATTATAGAATATATACATCCTAATTTATCCCAAAGCAGTTTCCAATTGCCTGTTTATGAAAAATAATTTGGGATGTTATTTATTTAAAAGAGAAATAGGAAATTATAATTCCTTTTTAATTATTTCAAAGGAAGGAAGGAAGGATAAGAATGCAGGGGAAATGTGGGTCTTTTATGGCTTAGCTAGGCATTATAGGATTGCAAATACTTTTTCCATGATTTTTCTCAAATTTTGTAGTTAAAGAATTGTTTTTGGTAGTCATGCAAAAATGATGAAAAGATGAGAAAAGATCAATAGGAAAAGTTTAAAAGGATTGCCATTACACAGCCTAAGGAAGAGAGAGAAAGCTGAAAGTCTTCAAATATGTGGGGTTTTAAACATCGGATGGTGATTAGTCGCTATTTATGTCAGCGAAGGAGATGAGAAAATACGTAAAACTCTATCATGGTGAATTTAGATTAGACACCAGGAAAATACCCATGTATAAAAATCAGAAACTAAGGGACACTGTCTTGGGACTGGAAAATTATATTCTTATTTGGGTATATAATTTCCTGGCCAAGATGTATGCATGCACATGCATTCAGTCACTCGGTTGCATTCCACTCTTCTGTGAACCCATGAACTGTAGTCTGCCAGGCTCCTCTGTCCATTGGGATTCTCCAGCAAGAACACTGGAGAGGGTTGCCCGTGCCCTCCTCAAGGGGATCTTTCCAACCCAGGGATCGAAACTGCTTCTCCTGCATTGCAGGCAGATTCTTTATCACTGAGCCACCAGGGAAGCCCCAAGATGTATGGCATACACCATGTTTTCCTGTGAAACTTTATGAAACATACGTTCATTACACAAAGCGTGAAAGCATAGAAAAATCATAAGTCAAAAAATCACCTTTAATATCATCCTTCTAAGATATTAATAATTGATGTTAACATCATATATGTATTATTTCTTCAAATATTTTGTCAACTTTATATATTTGTGTGTTTTAATAAAAACTAATAAAAATTTCTGAAAAGATGACAAAAACAAAATAAAAAGAATATAAATCATTTCTATTGTTGCATATATTACCTTTTTCATTTAACATTAAAAGAATTTTCTGTCTTTATCTAATGCCTTTGAAGCTATCATAACATTCTATTATAAAAACATGTCATGATTTATTTAATCAATTTATTCTTAAGCCTTTAGATTATTCTATTTGTACTTATTAAATTAAATGTTCCTGACATCATTCCCATATATTTTAAACACATTTCTGATTATTTCCTTAACCTACACTTCCACAAGTAGAATTACTTAAGCAGAGGGTATGAACAATTTAAAGGCTTTTTGCAAATCTTGACAAATTGTTCTGCATAAAAGATATATCTTGTAAACATCATCATTTTTAACTAGTGACTAAAGACGAAAGAAATTGTGTTTTCTCCTATTTAGTCTCTGTGCTATGGAACCATGATAGACTTTAGATTTTTTCCTTTGGATTTTTTTTTTTTTTTTTCGCTTAGAAAAAAGAACAAGCATCTAAAAGGAACTTAAAACCTGACATCAGCTGAGGCTTACTAAACTGTATCAATAAGATCATGTCGTTCTCAAGAAAAGCATGTTTCAAATAAAAAGGAAATGTCAGCCTTGAGCGTTTTTATTAACCATCTTGCCTTCAGATTCAGCTTTGGCTGACCACTTTCTCTCTCTGGTTTATTTGTATTAGAAATAAGTGGATTCATTAACTGTGCCACTTGGTGGCTAGGCCAGGCCTGCAGGTGTCCAATAACAGGTAATCGCTGTATTTTTCATGGGGTGACTGATGTTTACTTTGTTGATGGCCCCAGGAGCTGATGTAATCTGAGATAGGTCTTCGTTTACTTCTTGTTTCAGTGATAATGCTGACCCATTTGAAACCAGCGAGAAAGAAAAATAAACATTCTGGAATATAGTACTTGTAACCCTTCCCATGGTGGCTATTTTGGAATATCTTCAAAGGCTTTTTTCCCCCCAGTTTGCTTTATTTTTTAGATTCCACATATAAGCGATCTCACACTAAATGGAGTATAAACTTTAAAAATTGTGAATCACTATGTTGTAAACCTGTAAAGCCTTTCTTAAGCTCACTCTTTTTTTTTTTTTTAACAAAAAACACTTATCTCCCCTCTCCCATCCCAACTGACCCAAATAATCAACATTCAACAAAATAAGAAAAGCAAATTAAAAATATAAAAGACTAAAATTATGACAGAGTTTATATCTGGCATGGGTAGGCCACTTGCTAATGACATATATTAATAACTGACCCAGTCTATAGCAAATTAAATATTTTTTGTAGAATGCTATTATATTTTTCTATACTGACAAGTTTGTTCCATTTTCTTAGATGTGTTGAAATGATTTTCTCGTTGATGATGGGAAATAAATATCAACTGAGATAAGCCTTTTTTATAATTACTAGTAACATACTTAATGGAAATTTACTATTGTGCCACACACCTTATTAAGCTGTCTTTTACATTAGCTCACTTCATCTACACAGCAAACATTCATATTTTATTTGTGAAGAAAGTGAAGTATAAAGAAGGTAGATGATTCCCCAAAGGCACAGCTTCACATCTGTCTGAGTCTGGAGTCCATGTTCTTAACTATGACACAATGCTGCTCCTGGTTTTATGTTGCCAAATACGTATAACACTGATCCGAAACAAATATGCTGGAATCAGTACTTTCAAATGAGTAATGTCCATTCAGCTAAACTAGGTGTGTGTTCATTATCTTCGCATTACAACACATAACTCAGAAGCGGACTTATTTGTTAAATTGAATAGAACAGTCCCCTTGAAGGGCCTATCTTGCCACTGTCCATATCATTGCTTGCTATTCCAGTTTTAGAATTATCTTTATTTGCAATTTGAGTCAGAAGTAATTAAAGCTTTATTATTTCATCAGTCATACCTGTTAAATTATATGTATTATAAAATTTACATATGCATATAATTTGCATATATCAATAACATCAGTACCCGAAATTAGTTATGTGTTTGCCTCATGTATGAGTGTTTTAAAAAATTACATTTCTTCTTCAAGAATGACCATCATCTTGCATGGTGAGTTCTGAAAGGAATGTCCATAGAATTTGAGGAATTAAAACACATAGAAAAGGCATAGCCCTACATAACCACTTTTAGGGACTCTTCTTTATGTTAAAATGAATATTAATAAATTTCCTTAAAAGTATATATTTGTTGTTGTTGTTTACTTGTTAAGTCATGTCTGAGCCTTGTGCGACCCCATGGCCCACCAGGTTCCTCTGTCCATGGGATTCTCTAGGGAAGAATACAGGCCATTTCCTTCTCCAGGGGATCTTCCTGACTCAGGGATATAACCCACGTCTTCTGCATTTGCAGGAGAATTCTTTACTGCTGAGCCACCAGGGAAGCCTAAAGTATATATCACTTGTATAGATTACATGTATAGTCTCTACATTTTTTAAAAATTGTGTTGCATGTACTTAAAATGCACAATGTATTCAGAAGACCAGCAATCATACGCCTGAACAAAGCTTAGGAGTTAAAACCTCTGGCCCATAAGAGATGAAAACAAGAGGCATTCCAGTGGAGCCACAGTGGTCCATAGCCTAGGCATTATGAGCACTGGCATATCTTCCAATTCTGGTTTATTTGCCTTCCTTCAGTCATTTTGGCAGCTGCACCGACAACAGTCTGAGAACTCAATCCATACTTCATAAGAAGGTAATTGGAAGAGAAGAGGGCTTGTGAGGGCATTTTTAAAAAAATAAATGAAATAAAGATGCAGCTAAGAGCTATTTTCGTAGATTCACAAGGCTAAAAAAAAGGTTCCAACTCCATGCCGGCGTGGACTAGCCAAATGGTTTGCTCTGTCATGGAAGGCAGCAAGGCTGGCATGCAATCTAGTATGTTCAGACTACGGGCACTGCTCAAACCGAGGCCAGATCTGCAGTCCAGAAAAGAACTTGAGTTCTTGGGAGAAAAATCCATTTTAAGTATTACGATCATTTTCCTGGAATACAATCCAAAAGAGCAAGGAGCATTTAGAATCAGTTCTGGCTCATTATATTTAGTTGAGGAAATTCAAAATATGGGAGCATCAATGCAAGCCACACCCAGACAGAAATAAAAGGTTACCCAGGCTGGGCTGTGATAAGAGAGTGCCTGCTTGGCGTGGATACTTTTGAAGAGCTCTCAGAAGAAGGATGTTTATGATGATATCAAAGCTGTATGTGGTATGAATCTCGAGTCTGATATTAACTGCCTCACTAATGAAACAAGTGGACTTTCCAGGTGGTGCTAGTGGTAAAAAACTCACCTGCCTATGCAGGAGACATAAGAGATGTGGGTTCGATCCCTGGAGAGATTTCCTGGAGGAGGAAATGGCAACCCACTCCAGTATTCTTGCCTGGGGAAACCCACAGACAGAGGAACCTGGCAGGCTAAATCCACAGGGTAGCAAAGAGTCGGACACAGCTGAAGCAACTTGGCACGTAGGCACACAGTGAAACAAGGAACCCTGAGATAGGTGTGATCAAGAGAATTACCATTTCTCGTCCAGTATTAATTTTATTTTTGAATTAAATGTTGCTTATCCTCTCCTATGCATTCCAAATTGTTCCTTTTCTGTGTCAGCATGTAATTTAGGATCAGAACTGATTTATACATGGGATCTTACATAAAGTCCTTGCAGTCTATGAGACTTTTAGGGATGTGTGTTTGGCTGGAACTTGGGTAATAGTAACTGTAATAGCAACAGCAATATGCATGGAATTGTTACTCTGTAGCAGGTATGACCTGAGGGCTTTACATGCATCAGCTCTCTTGATTCTGACTCCAATCTTTGGTTTGGGTACTTTGAGAGAGTTAGTGAGTGAATGTCGCTCAGTCATGTCCGACTCTTTGCAACACCATAGACAGTAGCTGGCCAGGCTCCTCTGTCCATGGAATTCTCCAGACCAGAATGCTGGAGTGGGTAACCTTTCCCTTCTACAGGGGATCTTCCCAACCCAGGGATCGAACCCAGGTCTCCCACTTTGCAGGTACATTCCTTACCATCTGAGCCACAGGGAAGCCCAAGAATGCTGGAGTGGGTAGCCTATCCCTTCTCCAGGGGATCTTCCGGACCCAGGAATCCTGCATTGCAGGCAGATTCTTTAACAACTGAGCTACCAGGGAAGCCCTTTGGGTGCTTTAGTTACCACCATTTCAAGAGTGTTGAACTTGAGGTTTAGAGAGGTGAGGTAACCATCCCAAGGTTAGGGAGACGGGAACTGGAAGAGCTGAGCTGCTGCTCCGGGGAGTCTGAGAGAAGCGGTCCTTGCCTCACATCCTTTCATGCCGGAGTTCGGTAGCAGCTAGCCTTCGGCAGCAGAAAGCTCCCAATGTTTGCCCAAACTGTGACCCTTTACTCACACACCCAGTCAGAGGGAAGAGCCGCGGTCTGGGAGCAGAGGGAAGTCTGACTCAGTGGAGGAGCTGAAACTGGTCAGTGTGGACGAAAACCAGGTATGAAGCCAAGATGGCAGGAAAAGAGATCCACCAGTTCGCGCCTCATAGGCTGGGTCCAGATTTTGGTCTTTCTGCTTGGAACATGGGAAGCATTAACATAATAAAGCATTCAGCGAATTAGCATATTTTAAAGTTCGCTCTGGAAACAATTAGAAAATGTATCCGAAGTGGAGGAGGCTGAGTGGATGCCAGGAGACCCTTAAGGCAGATTCAGTAGCCCAGGCAGAGAGTGAGGGGTCCTAGATTAAGGGGCTGGTGGCGCCAGACTGCAGTGAATCCCGAGCAGCTCCAGCCCTCCCTCTGGCCCAAATTCAGAAGCCAGCTTGGGCTAGTTGTTGGTGTGTCGACATGCTGAATATGATACCTTGGCTTATAGGTAATATTTTTCTATTCCAATTTTTTTAATGCAACATTTTATTTGTTTTAAATGAAATTCACGGTTATCATCCTTGAACATGATTTAGGCCATTTGAAATTTACAAGAAAGAAAAAAAGAAAAACAAACACATGTTCAATTTGGCTTGATGTATAAAGCAAATAACAGAATTAGTAATTTGTTGTCTTGGATTCCTCCTTCCATAACAAAAAAGCAAAAGAAAATCTGGCCTGAAATAACACTGAAAAAGTTAAACCAACACAAAATCACCAGGCTGTTTGCTTTTCTTGAGTTCAACCTGATATACGGCTTCAATATTTTCTTAAGGATTAGGGCCATTTTCTATAAAAATCTGCATTGCATCACTAGAGTTCAGGTAGTTGAAAAGCTTTAGGATAACTTGAAATAATTGTGACTTGATAAATATCCTGTTAGTATTTAATTTGCCAGTTTAATAATATCTATATAAAGAGCCCTAAGTGTATGTCCAATTTTTCCTAACAGCAAATATACTAGTTTGTCAAAATCGTATACATTCAAAATATACAACTTGATTATAAACTATGAGAAATTTAAATGTGGGTTTCACTACTGGTTAATATTAAATAGCCTTAGCCCATGTTCTGACATCAGAGCTGGCCAGATTTTACTTCAGGTATACTTTAACACTCGTTGAAGGAAAGTTTATTGAGATTTCCATTAGGAATGACTGCTACTGGAAAATTTAACTTACTAGACAGACTCTTACAGGAATCAAGCAAGCCAGATTGATCCAGGATTCAAAGAAGTCTTGTTAGTATCCTAGATAAACCAGCAAAATCTTTCTAAATGTGTTTATATTTACACTTCCAACAAGGATTGCTGGAAAGCTCGAAGGTATGCTCTTTTAAAACCAGGATTGCTAAAACTGCTATCATCTAAGACATCTTTTGTTTATAAATGATATAAAAGTTGTGCCCAACAGACCAACTAACTAAAATGACTGTATTTGTGATAACAGAAGCAACTCTAGTGAAAGCCCTGGACGAAACAAAGGCAGACAGGATTATGGTCTCAAATTCTACATGCAACTTTGGAGGAACCCCTTTCCTTTTCCTTGTCAGCTGAGTTCTCTGAAAGCCATATGTTTATTTTTGGCCTATGGGGGATTTAGTGCCACTCATTGTTTGTACAAAGTGACTTTGGTGACTGATTTTTATTAATTACCCTCCGGAAAGAATTTCAAGTCAGACAGAACTTGAGTTTTGAAATTAACGTACGTCTCAGGCCCTCCCCCTGGAATAGGAAGATCCTGATAATGGCCTGTGTTTGTTCCAGGCAAGACTTAAGCAACCATGCTCGACTTTCCCATGAAACCCTCACTGGGTTGAAATATTTTACTGACCTAAGGGACATTTACCTAGAAACTTGGATATATATTTATTGACTGATGATTTATTATATGTGTGTGCCTGCTCAGATGTGTCCAACTCTTTGTGACCCCATGGACTGTAGCCCACCAGGTTCCTCTGTCCATGAGATTTTCCAGGCAAGAATACTGGAGTGGGTTGCTATTCCCTTCTCCAGGGGCTCTTCCTGACCCAGGGATCAAACCCAGGTCTCCTGCATTGCAGGTGGATTCTTGACCACTCAGCCACCAGGGAAGGCCTACATTAAACTTGGTGTTGTTCATAATAATGTCAGGTCAATGAGGAAAAACTAGAATTGTTCTGAGGAAAGTACGAAATGATTGAGAACTGAGCCAACTTAAAAAGTGTTGTGAACACCCCAAAATGGTAAACAAAAAGACAAAATAACCAAGATTTAAATAGCATATTATAAGAGAATGTTTTGAATCTTTATTTAAAATAGGATTTCTCTTATTTCAGATAAACTTTGAATACAGTTTTAGTTACTTTAGATGATGCCCAGGACCTGGTGATTGTGAACTGCAAATCTATAGAACAGGGTGAATTCCTTAATAGGAAGTAACAGTTGACAACCTACCAGGGAAATGTGAAGAGAAAAATTACCCCCAAAATAAGTGTTAAAAGAAAGAAAAAATTTAGAAGCTATGGGTCATTTCATAAATGAAAATTTAGCAATCCTTAAAAATATCACATAGAGTGTCCATTTGGGTTGCACCATCCCAAAGCAGTCACTCTGTTACCAAGTTTTATATCAAAATATTGTGATCTGGATGAGTTTTCTTTTCTATTAAAACAGTTTTAAATCAACCCATAAGTATTTACTGAGTTTTGAACATTGGTCTAAGTACTGCAAGTTTCCAAGTATCCTTGGACTTATTGCCATAATTTCAATGTCACTTGTTAAAAGAGATTCCATTTAAATCTGTGGTTTGCAATACTTGGGAAAACTTCTAAAAAAGTGTCAAATACCCATTCCCTTCTTCCTAAGACTTTTCTATATTTTCTACATATATTTAAAAAGATATAACAGATCATACAGACATGTGCTAAAATTCATAATTAGAATAACTGAACAAATAGGTAAATAACTCTAGATACATCTGTATCAGTTGGATCATTATCAATTCTCTAACTCCTTCTGAGAGAAGATGATGAGGCTTCAGTTAGCAGTGTGGTTCCACCATGAAAAGTAGGGGAGCTCATGATATAACTTTGTTCTGAGGATACAGGACAAAATTCTTAAAGAGACAGACCACTTGGCAAAAAATGGACTTCACATATGAAAGGAAGGAATAACCAAAATAATATGAGAAATTTAACAAATTTGTATATTTAATAACATATACAGCTTCTCACAGGCTCATGCCTGTCTAAATCTTCCAACTGAATTTTTAAATTTCTTTTTGCCTCCTTAAGTTTCCAAAAAATGTGTTTCTTTTCCATAGTTTGGAGTGGAAGAAACTGGAATCTGCAGGACTTCTTTGATTATGTAAAGCACCATTGTTGGTTTGCTTAAGATCACAGAAATAATTTTAAGTTGACTTGTCATTTGAGAGAGCACTCTGCTCTTGCTTACACAACTGGACTGCAAAAACTGGATACAAATTATTTTATCTTCTTTGAAGCTATCCTGGGGTCACAAAGAGTCAGACACAACTGAGTGACTAGACCGTTGCTGCTGCTGTGATGCCATAGATTTGGAATATTAATGAGAATATGTGGAATCATACATGCTTATTATCAAAATATGATAACATATTTATCTGTTAGGTCTCTGTATTAGTTTTATAGGGCTGCTGCAACAAAGTACTACAGACCTGGTGGATGAAGCAACAGAAATTTTATTTCCTTCCAGTCCTGGTGACAAGACGGTCAAAATCAAGGTGTGGGAAGCATTGGGCTCTTAATACTTCTCTCCATGGCTTGCAAATGGCTCTCTTTCACTGTGTCCACACGTGGTCTTTCCTCTATAGGCATCTGTGTCCTAATTGTTTTTTTTTTAAAAGGACACTAGTCATGTTGGACTAGGGCCCTCTGCAAATTGCCTCATTTAACCTTAATGACTTCTTTAAAGATCCTGTCACCAAATATAGTCACATTCTGAGGTACTGGAGGTCAGGACTTCAACTTACGAACTTGAGAGGATATAATTTAGCCCATAAGAGTGTGCACAGAATACTGTGAATGTTAACCTTGCAATTAGTGTCAATTCGGGGTTATTTGGTAGATTACACCCTAACCTTCTGATAATTATATGTCCTTGCACTATTTTGTCAAACGTTTCTCTCTCAGACCAACTTTGGGGCAATAAAATACACGTGAATTCCTCTCTTTCCTGCGGTGCTGCCAGAAGCAGACACAGTGTGGACGACTAACCCCTATGGCACCTGAGGTTAAGACACCGGTGCTCTGTATGGCACATTAGCTTCGATGACAACCACTTAACATGTAATCTATCCTCACACTGCAGGGCTCTGAGCGCTGCACGCCAGGAAGACTGAGTCCTGGGGTCCCCGTGGCGTTATTTACCTCTGCTTTGAGCTGTTAAGGCCACCACAGCCATTTAGTAAATTATCAGTTTTCCTATTGGCCTTAAATCGTGCCTAATTAAAAATCTGACCTCCACAAGCTAGTCCTCTTCCTAAAGAGACAGAACATAAACAGGAAAAATCAGCTAATTGCTACAAAAACCGCTTTTGTGGCACTGTAATTGGACCTCAGTGAAACAAATGAACCCACTGGGGATTCCTTAATGAATGTTTAACTGCGAACGGTAGTCGGGCACTTAAGCAGCTAGGCTGATGGTCCCTAATGAAATCAAATAAAATCAAATAAAAGAATCTGGCATTTTTACTAACCAGATTTCTTGGCACTATGACATGAAGGATAATATATTTCCGAGTAAATAAATATAGGAGAAGTTATACAGGGAGCAGTGAAAACTGACTTGAAACCGCTCAGATTACACTTAGGAAAATACAACCCATGGAAAAACCTCAGCAGAATGACACATGCTGTTTAATTTCACACATGGATTTCTCTGTCATGGAAGTCACTTGAGGGAATTACTGAACTTGAGTAGTTTCTTTTCTTACTGAAACTTACAAAAAGTACAATTTTCTTCTTGTACTTATTATTATTTTCTTATTGAAACCTATAAAAAGTACAATTTCTTTACTTTTCTTTAAAAAAATTTTTTTTTTTTTGGTCAAAGAATATTTTTAAGTTGACAAACAGTAGCTTCACAGTTTACAGTGCTATTGTGTGCTCCTTCATGGAATCAGTGACAATTCTAATCTGATTCCCTTGCCTAACAGATGATGAATGAATTTTAATGACAATGAAATAGCTCTATAATTTAATTTATTTTCTAATTACATTAGTTTATTATATATTAATGGATTTATCATATACTGTATACACTAAATATATTTATCATAAATTATATAAATAATAATAGAAATACTAAAAGGAATTTTAATAAATTGCTGCTACTATAAACAATTTAATGACGTGCACCCACCAGGTGGAGCTAGGACTGCTAATGCTGACATGTGTGTGCTTTCCACCCTCCTTGACATCCTGCTAGGTTTAGTCTCCTTTGCATCTAGGTAGGTGGTGACCATATGATGACTTCTAAGCTATGGAATGTGAGAAGAAGTGATATATGGCCTCTAGACCTGGGCCCATAAGCATCCTCAAGATCTCCCATGTTGCCCTGGTCTCTCTCTGCTATTTGGTGGATGGTTGTAGAAGCGTATGAAGGAGCAGGGTGTGCTTCGCAAGGATAAACACAGGATCTCCAATCTCTAAACTTACAATATTATAGCACCAGTATTATCTGGGAACCTGTTAGAAATGAAAACCAGTGGACCCCAACCCAAGTCTACTGAATCAGAAACCCAGGGAGCTGGACCAGCTCTGTGGGTGATTGTGATGCACTTCAGAGTTTAAGCAGCTTCGGTCTTGAAGGGAGTCAGTAGGTGGAAGGACCGAGGTCCCTGAATGAATGTGCAAGTAAGAAAACAGTCCTTCCCACCTTGAGTAGAGATTCGAGCAAGAGATAACTCAATTTTGCTAAAATGCTGAATGTTCTGGGCTGGCTCTTCTGGAAGTTAACATTATGTGCCCTCACTAATATATAGTAAAGAAACCTTTTGCACAAAATGTGCACTTTGTTAGTTTCAGCACCCTGTTAGATATGGAAACTCCTCACCAATGGAATGTGGGAAGAATTGACTTATGCCATTTCTAGGTCTGACCCAAAAAATGTCCCTGAGATCTTCTATGTGGTGTCTATTTTCAGTTGCTGATTGGCTAGATGTAGAAGACCATGCAATCCTTGGAGATAAGATTTTTAATGTCTGCATTTTAAAAATGAGGAGGCTGATGTCTAAGTTAAGTGATTTAGCTGAATCACTGCTTTGTTCTACATAGATGGTAAACCCACATACATTATGTAAAATAGAGTTGGCATCCTCATGAAAGATTTTATCAATGAATTTTCAACATAAGACTATTTTTTCTTTATAGATATCAATTTTCCTTTACACTTTTACTTCATGAAATATTTAGTAGTAATAAAGCCATTTATGTATAATTTTGGATGTTTCTATACCACTCATTATTTTTACTTTTTCAAGTCACCAATAAAAATTTATTGACACTTGCTATTTTGCTCGGCACTATCCAGAATATATCTCTTTCCACATCTAACTATAAGCCACATTTATTTTATTGAAGTTAAGTAGGCTTTGAAGGCTCTGAAGAAGCCTTTGTCCCAGTAATAACTTGAAAAAATACAAATACTCATACGATACTTCCAGGTGTTATGGGAAAATCTTGAGTAAGCAAACAGACCAATCTGTGTATATGTATATGTGTTCTGGTTCTGCCACAACATACTGGGGCAAATTTTAACAAGTCATTTTAGAAGGTACCTCTGAACATCCTTAAATGCAGACTTAGGGACTGTGCTAGTTGAACGGGATGTTTTGAAAGAATAGCATGTATATTATCTATGGTGAAACAGATCACCAGCCCAGGTGGGATGCATGAGACAAGTGCTCGGGCCTGGTACACTGGGAAGACCCAGAGGAATCGGGTGGAGAGGGAGGTGGGAGCGGGGATCGGGATGGGGAATACATGTAACTCTATGGCTGATTCATATCAATGTATGACAAAACCCACTGAAATGTTGTGAAGTAATTAGCCTCCAACTAATAAAAAAAATAAAAATAAAATAAAATAAAATCTCTCCCACTCATAGACCTATAATTCTGATGCAAACATCCTAAAATCGAGAATCCAGGGAGAATCAGTGATATTGCATTCAATGGTTCAGTGTTTCCACCTCCCTCTAGAAAGGAAAACAAAACTATTCTGTTATAGTGGGATCCTGAGAATGGTACAGATGACCTTGGTCAAGTCCAGAATAGTAATCCTGAGGGTTTGCTGCTACAAATTATTTACAGGAAGACAGTAAATGCTTCAGTTGTTTTAAGCATGGTCAGCAAATTAGGAACACTGAATGATCTCATGATGTGAAGGAGAGCCACTTGGCATTATGCAATGTGGCAATCCTGCAAATAGTTTATTTAGAGTCACTATGGTTAAATCCTAAGTCACAGGTTCAAGCTGCAGTTCTCCCCAAGGGGCAAGTTGCTTAAACATTTTTTAAATAATTGTATTAATAATATTCACCTCACTCGTTGAGTGTATTGTCATATACTAGCTGCCAGGCTCAAATGAGGCAGGGTATGTAAAGGCTGCTTATTCATCATAATACCTTGCACATTTGTGTCTAAGACACTTTCCACTCAAAATCTTAAATTCAGGCTAAAAAAAAAAAAGTCTGCAAGGGCAGTAGACTCTTCTATTCATTTTAATTATAGAAATTTGCTGGAATGGGAAACCCAAGTTACTAAATTAATTTAAAACTTACAGTTTATTATTTTCTGAGTGCTTCTAGTACTTGAAATAACTGTTAGCAAATTGTTTTCAAGTAGAGATCCTTTGGGACTGCTTAAATAAATGGTTAAGACTCATTTGAAATTAGCAGTCCTCATTTGCATACAAACAAAATAATGTGTAAAAGCCTTTAAAAACTGTTCAGTGGTATGAATTTAAATTCTGGGCCCTAAGGAACAGTATGTACACCTGTAATTCATGAAGCCTAGCCGTTTACCTGTAGCTCGGAGCCACAAACTCATTTCTTTAAGCTGCAAACTAGTCCAGGAAAATGTATCTTCCAGGGTTTTAGAACCCAAAGCACTTTATCTTAGTTTCTTGGTGTCTTGGTTTCCAGTTTCAGACTTTTCCCCTGACTTGCTATAACTGTATGTAAGGTAAGGGCGGACCTGGGAGCTTTGACAAAAGAAAAGTAATAGGATCCTCAATATAGATGGGATGTAAACTAAAGTAGCGGACCTTCCCATCCACATAGCACCCACTGACCCCTCCAACACTCACCCCTTCCTCTCATTGACTTTGTACATGTCTGAGCTTTTAAACTTCATCATTGCAGAAGGAAGGGGCAATCCACCCCTGTATTCTTTCCTGGGAACTCCCTTGGACAGAGAAACCTGCTGGGCTACAGTCCATGGGGTCAAAAAAATAGCTGAACATGACTGAGTGACTAAACAACAATAATAAGCCTTCACCATATCCGATGTTCTCAGGGATAGATAATTAGCTGTCAAAATTGGGATTTAAAATAAAATTAGGCTAGAAGTTCTTCCATCCATTCAATTAATTCCTATTTATTGAACTTAGATTATTGCTATTAGTAGTGCAATGCTATTTAAGGCACTTTCACTGAATTCAAGAGTGACAACTACCGAGGAATGTTTAATGAAGTATGCTAAGGACTACAGGAGGAATAAGCTTAGATTATCATGGTAACAAATAAGGACTTCTTAATTTGGTATAGAAAAATGAAAAAATATCGCCTGGAGCAGTATGGTAAGATCTAAGCAAAGATTTGAAAGACATTGAAGGGTTATCCAAGTAAATGTAACAGTGGACAGAGGTTTTTTCCAGTATATGCAGAATCTCAGAGGCAAGAGAAATTATGACTGCAACTATTCAGTGAGGCTAATAACTAAATAAATAGCCTCTATATGAGGGTGAAAAAGGAGAGTGAAAAAGCTTGCTTGAAACTCAACATTAAAAAAACTAAGATCATGGCATCCGGTCCCATCTCTTCATCACAAATAGATGGGGAAAAAGTGGAAACGCTGGTGGATTTAGTTTTCTTGGGCTCCAAAATCACTGTGGATGGTGACTGTGGCCATGAAATGAAAAGACACTTGCTCCTTGTAAGAAAAGCTATGACAGACCTAGACAGTGTATTTAAAAGCAGAGACATCATTTTGCTGACAAAGGTCTGTACGGTCACCGCTATGATTTTTTCCAGTAGTCATGTACAGGTGTGAGAGTTGTACCATAAAGAAGGCTGGGAGCTGAAAAATTGATACTTTCAAATTGTGGTGTTGGAGGAGACTCTTGAGTCCCTTGGACTGCAAGGAGATCAAACCAGTCCATCCTAAAGGAAATCAATCCTGAATATGCATTGGAAGGACTGATGCTGAAGCTGAAGCTCTAATACTTTGGCCACCTGGTGCAAAGAGCCAACTCTTTGGAAAAGACCCTGATGTTGGAAAAGATTGTGGGCAGGAGGAGAAGAGGGAGACACGGGATGAAATGGTTGCACAGTGTCACCAGCTCAATGGATATGAATTTAAGCAAAATCCAGGAGATAGTGAAGGACAAGGAAGCCTATCATGCTGTACCCCATTGAGAAGGAAAGAGTCAGTTGCTACTGAACTACAACAAGCCAGGTGAGCTGTAAATGCCATCATGGACATCCTTATAGCAAATGTAGAGGGAATTTAACACAGAGACAGAAAAGAAGGAGGCAAATGGGAACAGAAGTTGAGACTGGAGTGATACAGCCACAAGACAAGGTCTACTGGCTTGCAGCCACAAGAAGCTACAAGGAACATATTCTCTCCTATAACCCTAAGCGAGGGAGTGTGGCCTTGCCAACACCTTGATTTTGACCCAGAAGTACTGATTTTGGAGGCTTCCCTGGTGGCTCAGCGGTAAGGAATCCGCCTGCCAATGCAGGAGACACAAGTTCAATCCTTGGGTGGGGAAGATCCCTTGAAGAAGGGAATGGCAACCCACTCCAGTATTCCTGTCTGGGAAGTTCCATGGACAGAGGGGCCTGGTGGGCTACAGCCCGTGGAGTTGTGAAGAGCAACTAGACAGCGACGCCTGATTTTGCATTTCTGAGCTCCAGAACTGGGGGAGACTACATTGTTGTTTTAAGCCACCAACTGTGTGGTAACTTGTTAGAGTAGCTATAGGAAAACAATACAGAAACTAATAAAAACCTTTTTTCTCATAAAAAGGAAAATGTAGCCCCAAACTATATCAACACAGGAATCAACATCAGTCAAACAACAGAGCCTCAAAGATACATAAAGTAAAAAAAAAAAGTTAACAAAAATACAGAAAATTGAAAAGGTCATAATAAAAATGTGATTTTAGTGCTTATCTTTCAGAAAGTTAAGCAACTTAAATGAGATATACTTTAAAAAATCAATTATCTTGCTAAAAAAACCTACTCTAATAGGCCTATGTAGACTCATATCCAAAAGAAAGTCATTCTTTTCAACTACACACGGAGTCATTTACAAAAATTGTCATGTAATTGGCCACAAAGGAAGTTTCAGTCAGATTATATTATGTAGATCACATTTCTTGTCATAATACAATTCACTGAGAAACCAACTTTTAAAAGGGAGTTGAAATATAACCTTATATTTAAAAATTAAAATCACCATTCTAAATAATTTATACAGTTAAGAATAAAGCTTGAAGAAATTATGGAATTGTTTTCAGATTAAATGATAGCAAAAGTATGTAATTCAAGACTTGTGGAAAACAAGCACTTATATGAAAATCTGTATCTTCAATGCATTTAATTAAGAAAACAAATACTGAAAATTATTATGCTAGCATCTATATCAAGAAACTATAAAAAAGAACACAAATAATTCATTTGAATAAGTTGAAATAATATTAACTTAAAGTAATAGTTAAAGAAACATAAAATATATACTAAAACTTATCAGGAGCACAAAAGATAAATCTTTGAATGAACTGAAAATAGTCATATTGGAGACACTGATCAAAAAACAATTGAAGTAAATATATTAAGATGAAAATAAAATTAACTATAATTACAAAGAGAGTGAAATGTATATGCACAATGCTATGGAGACCTTAATGCCAGGACATTTAAAAGCAAAAATGAAATGACAATTTCCTAGAAAAATAGAACTTCTCAAAATGATAAAAGTAGAAAAACTGAATACCCAAGTATATATTTAAGGAATGAAGTGGACCTACCCACAACCCCTAAAAGTGACCAGGTGATTTTACAGAGGAATTTTGCAAAGTTTTCAAGCCATATATAATCCCTAAGTCAGACTATTTGAGAATATAGACTAAATAAATAAATCTACATACTTAATTTTACAAGATCAGTGGAAATTCTAGAGATAATTTCCAGTAATAAAATGTAACCTAATAGAAATTATACTATTAAAACGGTTCACCTTATAACCAAATAGTGGTTAAAAAGACAGCAAGCCAACAGTAATAGTTTTAGTAGATGTAGAAGAATAAAATGCATAAAATACAACACATATAATCATAAAAATAGTCTCCTAATAAAGTGATACAGAGAGAGACCTTTCATAATCTGAGCAAACTGTATTTAGTAAACATCAATAGGTGTCACCGTTCTTAACGGCAGAATTTGAGAAATATCTGTATTAAAGGCGACACAATATGAATCCCTCCTATCATTGATCATACTACTGGATATCCTAGCCAGTGAAACTAAAAAAGAAAAATAAATGAAAGTATAAAGATTGGCAAGGAAAACGAAAAATAGTCATTTTTTGAGATATATTTCTACACAGGGAACCAGCTCCATAAAATCAATGATAAGTATAGAATGTGTATGAGTCCATCAAGATTGCTAGATGTAAGCTCAGTCTATAAAAGTCAATGGCATTAAGACAGTAATAAGTGGAAATCGGTTTATTACATCACTGGTTTTGGACACCAATGGGATTAGACGCAACAGTGCCAACACAGAACACTCCTTGGGATTTTTTTTGTTGCTGCTGTTATTTTGGGGGATTTGGGGAAATGTCAAAAATTCACTTATAAAGGACAGAGCTAAGGAAATTTAAATGAATTTATTTAAAAAATGATTGATTTATGAAATTCTGTTACACTCTTAAGAATTATTTTTGGAAAGATAACAACAGGTGCCACTGAGGTTGCATTGCGTTTTCCCTCCTGTCTAGAACTCAATAAGTACTTGTGACTATAGCGCTCATGTCACACAGCTGGGGGAGAGTTTACATGTGGTCAGCTGAATACCAGGACAGCCTTCAGAGCAGTAAATAGCAGTTCATTTTCGGAAGCCTCTTTGATCTATTTTAGAGGCTGAACTAATGACTCATGCAGATCTGTCCTTTCTTCTTTAGCAATGGTCCTTTAAATACCTCTGATTTTCTGTGATTAAAATCATCAAAGACTATTGTCTGCAACATTCTAAAGTGCAGAAATATCAACTCATGGAAAATCAAGTGCATTTAATGGGGTATGTTGTTAAAATGCCCTAGTAACGACTTTCAAAGATACTTTCCTGATGTATTACTTTTGTTATCAGTAAACAATGACTAAACAGTGAAAATACCAGGATGATTACATGCTGTCCAAATAAACGGATGTTGTTCTATAATTATTGAGGGCTCTTTTCACGGTCATATTAATTTATAAGATAAAATGTAAGATTAGTCTTAGTAGCTTTCACTTATAAGTAAGTGGTCTTTATAAAATCTTTATGACCATCTCAAGTTATAAAATGCAGGTTTTATGCAAGATATGCAAAAATCTCTAAATGAGACTTATGCATCATTTATAATTTGAAATTATAATTATGAAATATTTTCTGTCAACAATACTAAATAATAGCTGTTAAATACATATTTTGATTTTGTTGTCACCAATTCAATCAGAAAAGACAGTATGGGGAAGGCAAGAACCTTGCCTCTTGTCATTGCTGTTCCCCATGATCCACTCACTGCAAAATTCTACAACCGTAAGTGGGAAGTCATTGAGCTTAATGACTAATGATTATAAATTTAATCTCTCTTTCTCTCTCTGTGTGTGTTTCTAGGAAGATAGATAATAGATAGAGGTATGTTTCACAGAATTTTGAAAAATCCTGTTCACTGTACTATATTCCATACTTCCACACACACATACACACACACACATACATAATATTTTAGATTTGATTCTGCTGTATGATTTTTCTATTACTATAACACATTACCACAAACTTAGAAACTTAAAACAATGGACCCATTTATCACCTTAGGAGTCTTGTTTAGTCACTAAATCGCGTCTCTTTGCGACCCCATGAACAGCAGCACGCCAGGCTTCCCTGTCATTCACTATCTTCTGAAGCCCAGGCATAGTTTAGAAGAATGTGCCTGCAAGGCTGCAAGCAAAGTGTTGGCCAGGGCTGGTCAAAGCTCGCCTGGTGAACAGTCTGCTTCTAATTTCACTGAGGTTGTTGTTGGAGGAATTCATTCCCTTGTGACTGTCAGTCTGAGGGTCCTCACCTCTTGCTACCTAGAAACTTGAAGCTTCCGTTAGTCACCAGTATCAAGCAATGGCTTCTTGCCGCAAGAGCACCCTAATACTGGCCAGTAACTTCTTCAGATCCAGCAAGAGAAACAGTCTCCAGAGCCAATCTGCTAATAAGATGGAGTCTTAATAAGGCAGTCATAGGACAGACGTCCTATCACCTTTGCTGTATTTTATCTTTCGATATCACAAGTCTTGCCCACATTCAAGGAGTTGGGGGATTACACAAAGGAATGGGCATCAAGAGGTGGGATTATGAGGTCCCCTTTAGAGTCTGTTAAATAAGAAGATGAAATACATGTTCTATTTGAAGTTGGTTGTCTAGGTATCAGTTAGCAAACAACTCCAGCAAAATTGAGTAAAGCATGTATGCTATTCTCAAAGAGATAGGTATATGTATTTTTTTTTAATCACAGAATGAATTGGCAAGTCATACAACAATAAGTGAGAATGTATAATCCTATTACATGGGGAAAAAATAATTGGATTAAACAAACCAATGTTTTGGAATTGTTACTGGCTCTAGGATCTCAAGTCAAATAGGTTTCTACATTCTCCATGAGAGATAACATGCTTAACATAAGAGCTAATGAAAGGGATGGCACTAGGTGACTTTCCAGAGTTATCAGTTATAATACCAATGGGCTATTCCTTGTTATCCCTTGCTTTCTTGATTTATATTTGCAATGGGCTTAGAAACAAACAAAAGACAAAAAATAAAAGGTGTGTCTCTGTGAGCTGGAGGAATAAGGGGAGTGCTATCTCTACGGGTTCAATTTTTTAAAAAATATTTCTTCATTTATTTATTTTATTCAGTAGGGTCTAAGTCCCCTGTGTGTGTGTGTGTGCATGCTCAGTGGCTCAGTTTGGTCTGACTCCTTGCAACCCCATGGCTTGTAGCTCCCCAGGCTCCTCTGTTTATGGAATTTCCCAGTCAAGAATACTGGAGTGGGTTGCCATTTCCTTCTCCTCAGGATCTTCCTGAACCAAGGATGGAAACTGAATCTCTTGCATTCGCAGGCAGATTCTTTACTACCACGCCACCTGAGAAGCCCAACTTCTGCATGCCTGTATGTAAAAAAAAAAAAGAAAAGAAAAGAAAAGAATGACAGTGAATGTCAAAAGATATTACTCACTATTTGTTCTTTTCATACTGTTCATCGGGTTCTCAAGGCAAGAATACTGAAGTGGTTTGCCATTCCCTTCTCCAGTGGACCATGTTTTGTCAGATCTCTTCAAGAAGATTAGAGATACCAAGGGAATATTTCATGCAAAGATGGGCACAATACAGGACAGAAACTGTATGGCCCTAACAGAAGCAGAAGATATTAAGAAGAGGTGGCAAGAATACACAGAATTATACAAAAAAGATCTCCATGACCCAGATAACCATGATGGTGTGAACACTCACCTAGAGCCAGACATCCTGGAATGTGAAGTCAAGTGGGCATTAGGAAGCATTACCACAAACGAAGCTAGTGGAGGTGATGGAATTCCAGTTGAGCTCTTTCAAATCCTAAAAGATGATGCTGTGAAAGTTACACTCAATATGCCAGCAAATTTGGAAAACTCAGCAGTGGCCACAAGACTGGAAAAGGTCAGTTTTCATTCCAATCCCAAAGAAAGGCAATGCCAAAGAATGTTCAGACTACCACACAATTGCACTCATCTCACATGCTAGCAAAATAATGCTCAAAATTCTCCAAGCCAGACTTCAACAGTACATGAACCATGAACTTCCAGATGTTCAAGCTGAATTTAGAAAAGGCAGAGGAACCAAAGATCAAATTGGCAACATTCTCTGGATCATAGAAAAAGCAAGAGAGTTCCAGAAAAGCATCTACTGCTTTATTGACTATGCCAAGGACTTTGACTGTGTGGATCACAACAAACTGTGGGAAATTCTTAAAGAGATGGGAATACCAGACCATCTCACTTGCCTCCTGAGAAATCTGTATGCAGGTCAAGAAGCAACAGTTAGAACCGGACATGGAACAATGGATATAGAACAACAAACTGATTCCAAATTGGAAAGGAGTACATCAAGGTTGTATATTTTCACCCTGCTTATTTAACTTATATGCAGAGTACATCATGAGAAATGCTGGGTTGGATGAAGCTCAAACTGGAATTAAGATTGCTGGGAAAAATATTAATAACCTTAGATATTCAAATGACACCACCCTTATGGCAGAAAGCGAAGAGGAGCTAAAGAGCCTCTTGATGAAAGTGAAAGAGGAGAGTTAAAAAGCTGGCTTAAAGCTCAACATTCAAAAAACTAAGATCATGACATCTGGTCCCATCACTTCATGGCAAATAAATGGGGAAACAATGGAAACAGTGAGACACTTTATTTTCTTGGGCTCCAAAATCACTGCAGATGGTAACTGCAGACATGAAATTAAAAGACACCTGTTCCTTAGAAGAAAAGTTATGACCAACCTAGACAGCATACTAAAAGGGAGAGATTATTTTGCCAACAAGTATCTGTCTAGTCATAGCTATGGTTTTTCCAGTAGTCATTATGGATGTGACAGTTGGGCTATGAAGAAAGCTGAGCACTGAAGAATAGATGCTTTTGAACTGTGGTGTTGGAGAAGACTCTTGAAAGTCCCTTGGACTGCAAGGAGATCAAGCCAGTCCATCCTAAAGGAAATCAGTCCTGAATATTCATTGGAAGAACTGATGCTGACGCTCCAATACTTTGGCCACCTGATGCAAAGAACTGACTCATTGGAAAAGACCCTGAAGCTGGGAAAGATTGAAGGCAGGAGGAGAAGGGGAAGACAGAGGATGAGATGGTTGGATGTCATTACCAACTCGATGGACATGAATTTGAGCAAGCTCTGGGAGTTGGTGATGGACAGGGAGGCCTGGTTTGCTGCAGTCCCTGGGGTCTCAAAGAGCACGACTGAGTGACTGAACTGAAGTACTTGCTCTGAAATTTTTTTTTTTTTGCTATTATTTCTTAGACAATTTTTTTCTCCATTAAAAAATTCTCTATTTCTGGGTTTTTAAATGCAGACATTCACCTTTGCCATGACTTTTCTCTCTAAATGTCTTTTCTTAGTCTTTTGCATTACATTCTATGGATTTTCTCAATTTTATTTTGTAATCCTTGAATTCAAGTTTTAAATTTTGATCATTATTATTTTAAATCTTATCTTTTGATTATTTCTTTTTTAATAGTATCCTATTTTTATTTATGAATGAAAGAGCCTCTTGACTCTCCCTGATACTAATTAGTGTATCTAAAACTTTATTTTTCTCAGTTATCTTGTTTAATTTTTGTTAGCTTTTCTATTCACCTTGGTCCTTCTCTTTCTTGCTAGGACAACTTCCTTGATTTTCCATTCATGTTTTAAATTCAAGCAGTAAAACAGCTGACTGGGATCTCTGTGAACATAGGCAGCATTTGGCCAGTGGTTGGCTTTTATTTAGTGAGCAGATGGGAAAATCGTGGTAACTGTGTCCACCACCCACACTAGCTGTTACAGTTCTGTTTAGTTTGTTCATCAGCTTCCAAAAAGAGTCTTCAATTTTTGCCTGAGGGTAAATTTCCTTCTTGCATTGGATACACCAGGGCAGATGAAAGGGTGGGGGCTGGTGTTAGACAGGGAGGGCCAGATTCTCTGAAGTAGTGAAAGTGGAAGTCGCTCAGTGGTGTCCTACTGTTTGCGATCCCATGAACTGGATGGAATTCTCCAGGCCAGAATACTGGAGGGGATAGCCTTTCCCTTCTCCAGGGGACCTTTCCCAACCCAGGGATCGAACCCAAGTCCCCTGTATTGCAGGCGACTTCTTTACCAGCTGAACCACAAGGGAAATTTCTCCTAAGTAGACCTTGAATTAACTTCTTGTTTCCATCCTCATTTCTCATGCTTGCTCATTTGTTCTTTCTATTGGTTTCAAGACTGAGGATACTGCCGAGTCCTAGGATTCTTGCCATCTTATCTTTTGATGCACCCTTCTCTATTTGCATCTTCTTCTATTTCATTCACATTATTCATCTCCAAGAAATTTGATGCAATTTCTTTTATGTTCACAGTCACCATCCTGGTTGATTTTTCTGTTATTTATTTATGCAGTTTTTATTCCCTAAACTATTATTTCAAAGTTATTTTTTCTTTCTTCCTACTGCCTTTCCTTTTCCTTCTTCCTTCTCTTCCTCGGTCTCTTTTCTGTCTGTGTTAACTGTATAATTTCTCTTTTTCTTTCTCTTTCCTTCTCTCTCTCTCCCCTTCCTGCCTTCCCCCTTCTCCTTTTCTTATTTTCTTGTGACAAGGAGAGGCAAATGTCATTCTCAATTGGCCATTTTGAATCTTACTATTTGGGGATGTTGAGTAATGTATTTATTCCTTCAACATTTTCTTCTGTCAATAAAATGCTGAATATAGTGTCAATGAAATATAATGTTTCATTAAGAAGGTTGTAAAACTGTTTTAATTAAGAACTTAAATATATATTATAAATATTCAATTTTAATAGTGTTTTTACATTTATGTATAAAAATTAGTCTATGATTATTTTAGAAAACACAAAGCATAATGCAATATAATCACTAAAAACGTTAATCTTTACAGACTAACAGTGTGCACATAAATGAAGCGGTGTAGCAGTGCGCAAGTGCTTTTGAAATTTTAACATAGAAATAAATAAATAAGACTGTAAATTTGATCAGTGTGCAGTACAATTACAGGATCTAACATGACGGGTTTATTTACAGACTCAAAAGAATAAATGTAATTGCCTTGCAGATATAGAGAGTGAAGCGAGAGGGAGCCATTGGAACTTGTGGGACCACATCCATATTAATTATTTCTCTGTTTCCTCATCCTTTTTCCTTTCTACGAGATACCTTTTTTGCAGCACGTAGTATGTATGTCTTGAAAATACATAGGATTCAAGCCTTTAGGAAAATTTGAGGATGTTGTCAGCATCCTTCTCACCTAAAGGGGAAAACCTAACTTTGAAAGTGTACACAGAAAATACACAGAAAACTTCTGGATTTGTACATCACTATAGATGTCTAATTTTTGCTGAAGGAAAATCTTTAATCACAAATCTTTAATCACAGTGAACGTCTAATCAATTGGCAAAGTAACTAAGAGTACTGTACCTCAATTTTGTTAAGTTCATGATTTTATTAATCTTGGTGTTGTTACTAGAATAAGATAATGACTAAAATTACCACTCTGTAAAGTACGCACTACACTGTTATTTTAATAGGAACTTGTGAGGTCAGAGCTAGGTCTAAAGCTAGGAGCTACAACTCTATAGGATCAAATGAGATGTAATTAAAAAATTCATTTCTTACTTTGCTATTTAATTTTTCATATGTGTATATTTTATCTCTTTAATCAGACCAAAGATGTCCTAATTGATAAATTAATTGTCTTTTTTCCAGTCACTTTCTACTTTCTGTAGCATACAAGACTATTAACCAGGGCTTCTTTCCTGAAACTTTTCTCCTGCTTCCGAAACATTATTTGCAATGGGAACTCCCCTTAGCTCTGACCTTCTAAGGCTCTTTCTTTGACCAGATCTGGGCTTCCCTTGTAGCTCTGACAGTAAAGAATCTGCCTGCAATACAAGAAACTTGGGTTCAGTCTCTGGGTTGGGAAAATACCATGGAGAAAGGAATGGCTACCCACTCCAGTATCCTTGCCTGGAGAATCCCTGGACAGAGGAGCCTGGTGGGCTACAGTCCATGGGGTTGCAAAGAGTCAGAAACGACTAAGTGACTAACACATTCTCTTGAACAGATCTCTCTTTACAATCCATCAGTTTTCTTTTTTCTCTCCTCATTTGGCAAACAGTGATTATGTGATTCACTGACAAATTCAAGTGCCACTGACATGTACATGGTTTATGAATGCATATTTCCATCCTGACTCTACTTGGAGATCTAGGAAAACTATTTTAAAATCCTACTGTGTTTCCAAACAAATGCCAAATTCACCCTAGCTGTAATTGAACTCAGTACTAAACCTTTTCTCTTTGTCTTCTAGTTTGGACAACTGTGTCACCATTCCTTCTCACCTAGATTAGAAATCTTTGAGCTATCCATTAACTTCCTCCTAGCCTGCAACATTTCATTTAATCAGCATAGTTGCCAAACTGCCCATTTCCATGGTAGCCCTTCATATTCAAGTCTCCTAACTCTCCTGTCTAATTTCATTTTTGGTTTTTGCTGCAATTTATCCTTCATCTTTTCTGAGAATGTGGATTTGACCATGTTGAGTATGCCTACCCTTCTCTGGAAGCTTCATGGTCTCATTGCCTACATCAGAAGTTCCAATGTTCTTACCACAGCAATCAATTCTGCTTATCTTCAGGATTTAGGCTATCTTCTCATACGTACTCATTTTCCCCTTTTCTGCTTCACCCACATCAAGGAAAGCATCATTTCCTAGGCAAATACTGTGAAATAAACCTTTGGCATTGTCTCACAATGTTTCCTCTATCTCGAATGATCTTCCTTGTCTAGGTTAAATCCCACCAACCCATCCAGGTGCAATTAAAATTCAAACATCATCAATATTCCCCAAAGTAGTAAATTAGTCCATATCTTGAGCACTCTAGCATACATATCACGTACTACAACGTATATGTAGTGACACACACACATCTGTTTGCCGGTAGTAGGTTTTAGGTACGTAATCGATTGGTAAATATTTGTATTCCTTACAAAGACTGCCACATTATCTTGCTAATGCATCAATTATATTGGCTACTGCTATTTACAACTATGAACATCTTGGCCTTGGCCTTCTTAATTTGAGACTATGAGTAAAGTAAGTAGGACGAATAGAAATAATTGATAGAGCTTGCTTTCTTTTTTGACATTAGATCTAAACATTAAGATAATTCATGGTGCTCTGAGCTTTACAACACAATGACAGAGATGGCTCTCATCCATTAGACCATCTGTCACCATATCACACTGAAGGCAAGTGCAGTTGACTGTGGAGATTTTTGCATGAAAGGTTATATATTTTATATTTCATTTATTCATTTTTAAATGAATGCATTATTTACAGATATATTAAAGTTAAACATTATTAAGTGTACATTTTGATGAATTTTGGTAATTTGTACAACAACTTAACTACATCCACATCAGGGATGGAATAGTCCCCTCACCCTTCAGTTCCCTCTGCCTCTTTGCTCCTGGTCCTTTTTTCCACTCTTGATCCCAGGTGAGGACTTATCTTCTTTCTCACTATCTAGTTTTGCCTTTTCTAGAATTCCATATCAATGCAATTATATAGTATGTGATCTTTTATGTTTGACTGTGGCTCAGCTGGTAAAGAATCCGCCTCCAATGGTGGGAGACCTGGGCTCATTCCCTGGGATGGGAAGATCCCCTGGAGAAGGAAAGGCTACCCACTCCAGTATTCTGGCCTGGAGAATTCCATGGACAGTATAGTCCATGGGGTGGCAAAGAGTCGGACATGATTGAGTGACTTTCACTTTCTTTCACATAGCATCATGTTTGTGAAATTCAATCATGTTTTTACACATATAAATGTAGCATTACTTTTTATTTTTGAATAGTATTTCGTGTTATGCATATACCCCAATTTGTTTATATATTTCCCAATTGATGATCATTTGGACTGTTTCCGAATTCTAGATGCTACAAATGATGATGCTTTGACAATTCTCATACTAGTTTTTTTGGAGACATATGCTTTCCTTCTCTTGGATAAGTACCCAGAAGAAAAATTTCTGAGTCTTGTGGAAATTCATATTTAACTTACCTGACTCATCTGTGTAAGATTTCCAGTACTGTGTTGAATAAGAGTAGGGGAAATGGGCACCCTTTTCTAGTACTTGATTTTAACAGAAAGCTTTGAAACTATCACCATTGAATTTGATGTTGGCTGTGTGTTTGTCATATGTGAAATTTATTATGTTGAAATATGTTCTCTCTCTACCTAGTTTGTTGCGTTTTTATCATGAATGGATGCTGAATTTGTCAAACACTTTTTCTGCATCTGTTGATCATGTGATTTTTATCTTTTGTTCTATCAGTGTGATTTATCACATTTATTGTTTCTGATTATAAGTAAAAAAAAGTCAGTCTTTCACTATTTAGTATGATGTTAGCTGTGAGTTTGCATAGATGCCCTTCATCTGATTAAAGATGATTTTAACTAATACCAGTTTATTGCATGTTTTTATCATGAAAAGCTTACATTTTCTATCAAATTATTTTGCTGAATCAGTCTGATCACCATGTGGATTTGTCTTTTGTTTCATTACTATGGTGTATTACATTAATTAATTATTTATGTTAATTCAACTTTGCATTCCTGGGATAAATCTTACTTGGTCGAGGTGTATTGTCATTTTTTTAATGCTGCTGGATTTAATTTGCTAATATTTTGTTGACATTTTTGCATCTGTGATCATGGAAGAAACTGACTTGTGGTTTTCCTTCCTTGTGATATATTTTTATATTTTTGCTGTTATGATGTTCCTGGCCTCATAGACTGTGTTAGGAAATGTTCCCTCTGCTTGTATATTACCAAAGAGATTATGGAGAGTTGCTGCCATGTCTTCTTCAAGTGTTTAATATAATTCTCCATTGAAACCATTAGGGTCTGGGTTTTCTTCTTTGGAGAATTACTAATTATTGATTCAATTACTTTAAGGTATGTACTCCTATTCAGATAATCTATTTCATTTTGTGAATTGGTAGTTTTGATCTTTCAAGGTATCGGCCCATTTCATCTAAGTTATCAAATAGTGAGATGAGTTGTTCATATTATTGCTTTATTCTTCTTTTATGTCTCTGGGCTCAGTAGTGTAGGCCTTTATTTCATTTCTGTCTTGTCTCTTCAGCTTATGTTCTTCCTTACCTATAACAATCTTCACCTAAAGTCAGAAATAACTCATCAAGTAATAGGAACTGAAGGAAATAGGGCTTTAGCGTGAGGTTTTAAGTTATCTGGCTAG
This sequence comes from Cervus elaphus, assembly GCF_910594005.1. Taxonomy (NCBI): domain Eukaryota; kingdom Metazoa; phylum Chordata; class Mammalia; order Artiodactyla; family Cervidae; genus Cervus; species Cervus elaphus. The sequence continues at coordinate 46,828,238 of NC_057821.1, read as the reverse complement.
GAGTCGGGCTGTGTTGAATGATGGCTTCAGAGTCTTCCAGGACCCTGTCGTCATCCCTGTCGCCTTGAAAAAGCTTGGTGTACCCTGACCCAGAGTCTGCGCCTTGCAGCTCTTCCCACTGCAGAGCCTGTTACTATACTGAAGACCTGTGCGTATGGAAGTGAGCTGTTGGGGAGGGAAGCCTTCTCTAACCTTTTCGGGGGCCTTTGCCCCAGAGCTGTGACCATCACCCAGTCCTCCCCTGGCTCTTGTTCCTTGAGGTGAGACAGAACGGAGGGAGGAAGCTGGAGTCCCAGAAACGCCTATTCTCCGTGTGGAATACGGCTCAGGTAAGGATGCATCCCTTGGCAAGTAGATCGTTGTTACGGAGAACACCCTTGGCATAGTTCACTAAGTTTGCGTTTCCCCCGGGCAAAGCCGTGAGAACATTTTCTCTTGGCTTTTTAAAAATGTGCGAATCTGGAGGGGTTCCTCGAGGTCAAAACCACAAGAGAGTTTAGCACCCCTCTAAAATTGCAGCCCCCAGGAATTTCTCACTCTCGAATCCAAACTCAGTCCCCAACAATTCATAAAAACATTATTATAAAACTGTTTCCACCTTTCATAACCCCAGCAACTTCTCTTCTGGGTCAGCTTATCTTGGCTGTGATGCCCTAGCTTCATCTGTCTTTCTTGATTTGGGGGGTCGCAGTTTTCCCTGTTTCTTTAGTTCTCTGAGAGACCTAAGAAAAGTTGGTGATTTTCAGTTATTCCAGCCTTGTCTATGGACTTTCTCTGCTGGCTCCAATGGCAAAGAGTCTGCCTGCAATGCGGGAGATGCAGGCTTGACTCCTGGGTCGGGAAGATCAACTGGAGGAGGGCATGGTAACCCACTGCAGTCTTCTTGCCTGGAGATCCCAGGGACAGAGGAGCCTGGCGGGCTTTGCGACCCCACAGACTCGCAAAGAGTCAAACATGACTGAGTGACGAACACTTTTCACTTTCCAGCCTTTTGTTGTTGTAAGGCCAGGAATAATAACTACCAAGCTTTTTATATGTTAGAACTGAAATGAGAAATACCAGTCACGCATTTTTATTCCTCCAACTCTGAAACTTCAATTATTTGTATGTTAGATTGTTCTTTATTGTCTCACAGCACTTGGGGAAACTATATTTTCATTTCACTTTTATGAATGTGCTTTTATTTCACTTGCATCTTTATATTTTTGTTTCATTTTTTTCTTTTTCTTTTGTAGCAATTTGGATCTTTTCTATTGACTTATTTGTGCATTCACTGAATCTTTCCTTTGCTCTGTCCATTCAGTTGACAAAACTATAAGAGAGTCTTCATTTTTAGCATTTTATTTTTATTTCATTCATTCCCATTTGACTCTCTTGTTATATAAGTTTCAGCTCCATGCAAAATTTCCTATCTTGGCATTCTCATATATTTGGTTTCATGTTAAAGTTACCCGAAACTAAGTGCATTGTCAAAAAGGATAATCAAGTTTATTGAGTGCATACTGTTTGTAACTCATTTCTTTTTTAAAAATAGTATAGAGAGATTGTGTTTTAATTATTAATTCATAAGTAAAACTTAAAAATTAAATAATAATTATAAAGAAAATCAACATTAGACTTAAATTGTAGAAGTGGGTAAAAGATATTAAGTCTTTGGATGGATAAAAACTGTATGTACTCTAACATTTTTCAGGAAAAACTGGTCATTTCTGTTCAGTAGAGACAGATTTTTATAGTTAAAGGAATGGTGAAAATTTTCTGCCTTTGAGGCAATTGTAAAAATGTTTTAATGTGCCTCAGCTGGAAATTTCTATGTTTTGCCAAATTAAATAATCACTTTCTCCCTGCAAAAATGTCTTCTATCTTGGAAATGGTTTGAGAATAGTGTATATTTTAAAACTGTGCTAAACATTTAACAATTTTACTGTTTGGCATGAAAATGCTGACTTCTAAAATCTCTGCCTTAACTACCAATGTGAGAATTCCTGTAAATAAAATAAAGCAGAAACAAACAAACAAACAAAACCCTGAAGCAGTATAGCTTGTGGGTGGAGTCTATCAAGATAATATATTTCAGCTTGTTGTAGCGAACAGTTAGTTGCTTATGCCTCACCCTGAAAACTTTTTAAAGCAAGTTTTTTTTATTTCCCTTCCTCTTCTGGTAGAATTTTTAAAAAATTAATATTTTTAGAATACTATCTGCTGAAGATTCAACTTAATTAGATTTTAATTGTGATTTATTTTCTGTTTAACCAAATGGTATTATTAAACTCACTACTGTCAAATGGATCTATATGTGATTGCATTCTTTTCCACATGCTTTTCTGATTTATTCTAAAATTAAAAATCAGATTCTTTAAGGTTAATTATGAAACTCATAATATTTTTTTTCTGGTACTAACATAATCTGATAATAGATATCTACAATGTTCTTTAAGATTGTATCCTGACCACTACACATCTACTAGAATGGCTGAAGTCCAAAGCACTGACAACGCCAAATGCTGACAAGGATATAGAGCTACGGGAGTTCTCATTCATTGCTGGTGGGAATGCAAAATGGTGCAGCCACTTTGGCAGACAGCTTGGCACTCTCTCACAAAGCTAAACATACTATACCGTGCACAGTTCAGCAACCAGACTCCTTGGTATTTGCTCAAAGGACCTGAAAATATATTCACACAAAAAGCTGCACACAGATGTTTATAGAAGCTTAATTCATAATTCTAAAACCTGGGAGCAACCAAGGTACTCTTCAGTAGTAGGATGGATAAATAAATTGTGGTACACCCAAATAATGGAATAATATTCAGTGCTAAAAATAAATGAGCTTCCCAGGTGACTCAGTGGTAAAGAATCTGCTTACCAATGCAGAAGATGCAGGTTTGATCTCTAGGATGGGAAGATCCTCTAGAGTAAGAAATGGCAAACTGCTCCAGCATTCTTGCCTGGAAAATTCCATGGAGAGGAGCCTGACAGGCTATAATCCATGGGGGTCACAAAGAGTTGGACATGACTGAGCACACACACAAAGATACACATACACACACACACAAATAAATGAGCTATCAAGTGATGAAGAGACATGGAAGAAACTTAAATGTGTATTACTAAGATAAAGAAGCCAATTTGAAATAGTACATACTGTATGTTCAATTGTATGACATTCTGTAAAAGGCAAAACTATGGAGAGAGTAGAAGAATTGATGTTGCCAGGGGTTGGAGTGGGGGGTGCGATGAATAGGTGGAACGCAGGATTTTTAGGGCACTGAAAATACTCTGTATGATACCATAATGATGAAGATATGTTATTATACATTTGTCCAAACTTACAGAATGTGCAACAGTAAACTGGCACTGTGAAGTAATCCCTGGACTTTGAGTGATTAAGACATGATTTTTTGGAAGCTCAGCGGTAAAGAATCCACCTGCCAATGCAAGAGACGTAGGTTTGAATCCTGGGTCAGGAAGATCCCCTGGAGAAGGAAATGGCAACCCACTTCAGTATTCTTGTCTGGGAAATCCCGTGGACGGAGGAGCCTGGTGGGCTATAGTCCGTGCGGTTGCAGAGTCAGACACGACTGAGTAACTGAACACACACAGACATTCACACACTCTCTGTAGAGTCAGACACAACCGAAGTGATTTTCTACACATGCATGCACATTGATATTATAGACAGAGGCAGTGAAGGAAACTAGACTCCAATATAATGGCTTCAAAAATGCTTCCGTGTCTCTTCTTCTCTTGGCAGGCAGCACATTGACCACTGTCTCCAAAGGCAGGTTTGTAACATCTGAATTCCAAAGGCAGGTAAGTACATATCATCCACCACGAGCCCCTTCCCATTTGCGTGTAGAAAAATGAACTTATCCTTTAAAACTAGTCAACAAAAGCCTTGTGTGGGAAGAATTTGCACATGTATTTATTTACGTACACTTTATTCCACTTATCTATGAGAAATTAATATTGAGTGTTTTCAAGTGAAGATCAGGAATATTTTATTTACTAAAAATGTAAAATAGATTAAAGAAAACATTAAGGTGCTTAAAGAGAACATTTTTTTCCAATAGAAATGGTAAACGTAATACATGTATTATGTGTATGTCAATCTGGAATATAAATATATTTTATATATAAATGCATATCCATAACACATAAAATCACAGAATATTAAATGTTTTTATCTGCGTAGCTCACTTTCAGACATCCTTCAAGAACCTTTCCATCCTGTTTGAAAATGTACCCCCCTCATTTACACTGGGATTTCTAAGTTCATTTTCTTGTTCAACTTTTCCTTTTTCCATTACAGTTCTCATCTAATATGCTAAACAATGTATCTGTTTATTACATCAGTTGATCACGATTTCTTCCTGCTCTAATGTAAGCTTCGCGAGAGAAAGGTTTGTTTTATTCAGTGATGCATGTCAATTGCCTATAACAGCTTACCATGGATAGAGTACTGTGCTTAGTCGCTCAGTCGTGTCCTGCCTACTCTGCGACCCCATGGACTGTAGCCCACCAGGCTCCTCTGTCCATGGGGATTCTCTAGACAAGAATACTGGAGTGGGTTGTCATGCCCTCCTCCAGGGGATCTTCCCAATACAGGGATCGAACCCAGGTCTCCCACAGTGCAGGAGGATTCTTTATCATCTGAGACGCCAGGAAAGCCCAAGAATACTGGAGTGGTCCCTTCTCCATGAGAACTTCCCGACCCAGGGATCAAACGCATGTCTCTTACATCTCCTGCATTGGCAGGCAGGTTCTTTACTGCTGAACCACCAGATATCCATTAAAAGTGTCCCTCCCTGGTAACATCTAAATAGTACCCTCTTTACATTTTTACTGCCTTTTCATTATGATTTTATTTTCCTTATCTGATTACTGCCTGTCTTTCTCACAAGAGCATAAGCTTTATGATGGCAAGAACTTTGTAGGTTTTGTCCATCCCTGTCTCCCTAGTGTTAGGAAAAAATATACTTTACAGAGTTAGGTGCTCAAGTAATAGTTGTTAAATCAATAAATGAGAGAAAATAAATAGCACAAGGAAGGGGTGTCCTTTAAAGGAGACTTTGGTTGCCTCCAAAGCCCCTTTTCACTTTGCAGCCCCACTCCAAGGAAGGCTCTGAAAAGCCTTGGTACTGAGTATTCAAAATAATAAATACCTTTTTCTGAAAAGCATTTTTACCTTTTCTCTAGACATCGCTACAATATGAGTTAGAATTCTATTATCTTGTTTATTATGTCACATTAGAGAATGTAATACTTTCATGATTACACACTTATTTTTCAGAAATTACTGAATTTTTAAGTTAGTTTGTTTTTGAAACACTAAGTTGAGTGTTGGGCTTCCCTTGTGGCTCAGCTGGTAAAGAATCCACCTGCAATGCGGGAGACCTGGGTGTGATCCCTGGGTTGGGAAGATCCCCTGGAGAAGGGAAAGGCTACTCAATCCAGTATTCTGGCCTGGAGAATTCCATGGACAGTCCATGGGGTCGTGAAGAGTCGGACACGACTGAGCTACTTTCGCATTCACACATTCACATTCAAGTTGAATGTTAATATGAAAACCCAAGATGTATATACATATGTTGCTTGAGAAAAAGGAAGAATGACAACAACTGCAAAAGAGGCAGACCTTAGAGGGTGGAATAGAAAAGATCAACATTTCAATTTAGACGTATTAAGTTCAAGGTGTCTTTTAAAGATTCAAGTAGATATGAAAAGTATACAGTTGACCATAAACGCCTGGAGTGAGGTGAGAGGCCTTAGGTGAATGCATAAAGTTTGTACTCATTATTACATAAATATTTAAAGCAGTAAGAAAGGAGGTAAATGTGGACAGAAACAAGAGATCTGAAATTGAGCCGAGATTCTCTGACAATAAGCAATTGTAATGATAGAATTTACCAAGCAAGGATTATAATGAGGATGGTTCAGAGAGGTAGAAGGGGGGAAAAAAAATAGGCAGCCGTGATGCCCTAGTCATCAAATAAAGACAAATATCTGAAATGCTTGTATCGAAATATGTTTTTCCACAGTTTTAAAAATTACTTTTAATTCTATTTTTTTAATTGTAAAACTAACGGGCACATGACAAAAATATTAGAAAAAAGAAGAAAAATTCATTCATATTCAAGTTCCGAGAAATGTGAGTAGAGATTTGTTGGAAAACCTAAAAGCCATTACTAGTTAAGTTCAACTCCTTTCAGTCTGTTTCTCTTTATGCATATCCCTAAATACTGAACTAATAATGTATAGATTTTTATCAAGCCTATTCATTTTACATTAAATCATAAGCATTTAAAACATGACTGCTTATTGACTAGTATTTTTAACTTTTTATTAGATATCATTGACATATAACATTATATTCATTTCAGGTGTAGGCCAGTATATTTTCAAAATAAAAAAAAAATCATCCATTAAGGATCCAATTATATTTTTTAATCTCATATTGGTGGATTTTCAGGTTTTATCTTTCAACCAAAGTGTCTGTTTTGTGTCTCTCCTCCAGCCGTTTCCTAGGAGGCAATGGGCTCCTGCCTTTGTCTGAGTTCTCTTCCACGCCCCCAGAGTTTGACTGCGTTCCCTTCGCCTCCTCCGTCAATGGCCTACAGCATCTGCTTTATAAGAACTATCCAGAGAAGTGGGTGGGATTTATGTCTGTGTCCTCACCGATGCCAATCACTTTCTTCACTGCCCGGTCCTCATCTTTCTCCTGAGCCTCTGGTCAAAGACCTTGGAATGAAATCTTGCAAGTAAGTGCAAACTTGCTATGTGCCTAGGACCCTTAGCTATTCCAAACTAACACACTAGCCCACTCTTGGCCTTTAAGGATTCTTCAAATATTTTCGCTTATTCTTTTTGCACTCACTCCTATAAAAGTTGCCTCTTTCTCTCACGTTCCAACTGAAGTGAGACAGTTTGTGTCCTGTCTCTCTATGACTGGGTTTAATGTATCTTTGGGGAAAGCCCTGTGGCTCAGTGGTAAAGAGTCTGCCTGTAATGCAGGAGACGCAAGAGACTTGGGTGCGATCTCTGGGTCTGTAAGATTCCCTGGAGGAGGAAATGGCACCCACTCTACTATTTTTGCCTGGGAAATCCCATTGAGAGAGGAGCCTGGCGGGCTATAGTCCACGGGGTTGCAAAGAGTCAGACACGACTGAGCAACTGAACACACACACACACACACATGCATTTTTGAGTTTGGTTTACTTGGTTGCCTTAAGAATCTGCTGTTTAATGAATTCAATAAAAGTTATGATATTGTAAATAATCTAGCTTTTTCTCCTTAGTAGGTTTGAAGTAATGTTCTTTGCAGCTTTCCATTCCTAGACACAAATGGAGTAGTATCTAAATCACTCTTCTGACCAATATTTTTCAAGCTCTACTAACAACAAAGTCATTATACTAAGCCTCGTTGTGTGTACCCAAAGATGTATAAAATCATGGTAGAAAAGTAATATTCTTCTCACTAGCAAGTGTAGTTTGGAGGAATGCAAGCTTGCTTATTCCATTGGCAAACCTGTTATCCCATCTGAGGTCCAGGGCTTCCCTGGTGGCTCAGATGGTAAAGCGTCTGCCTACAATGCGGGAGACCAGGGTTCGATCCCTGGGTCAGGAAGATCTCCTGGAGAAGGAAATTGCAACCCACTCCAGTGTTCTTGCCTAGAAAATCCCATGGACAGAGGAGCCTGGTAGGCTATAGTCCATGGGGTCGCAAAGAGTCAGACACGACTGAGCGACTTCACTTTCACTTTTACTTATTCCTAAGAATGGCTTCTAAGTCTAGAGATACTTGGTTGCTTCCTAGACTATATCAGATGAGTAAGCACTACCATATTACTATTTTGCCTGTTGAAGACACTCCAGGCTTCCTCTTTGCTCTTTACTTCCTCACTCCGCTGGCCAGGTAAGAGCCAGAGGGCTTGGAGGAGACTAAAATAAAATCTCTGCAAGGTGCTGGGACATGGAATGTAATTCTTCCTAGGACAGTGCCTCAGAGCTATTGGCTTTTTCCCACAAGTTTAGCTCCTTCATGTTTAAAATGAGAGAGCTGAACTTTCAGAATTCTATCCAAATGGCAATCTGTGACTCTAATTTTATTGTCATTAGCAAGGAAGGTGAATTATGATTTACAGCTAGAAAATAACATAGAAATACAAAATCTAAACTTATTGCTGAAAAAAAAAATGAGAAAACTGACAAAAGAAAGTTAAATGATTTCCCCAAGGCTACATGCTGCTGCTGCTAAGTCGCTTCAGTCGTGTCCAACTCTGTGCGACCCCATAGACGGCAGCCCACCAGGCTCCCCCGTCCCTGGGATTTTCCAGGCAAGAACACTGGAATGGGTTGCTATTTCCTTCTCCAATGCATGAAAGTGAAAAGTGAAAGTGAAGTCGCTCAGTCGTGTCCGACTCTTCACGACCCCATGGACTGCAGCCTACCAGGCTCCTCCGTCCATGGGATTTTCCAGGCAAGAGTGCTGGAGTGGGCCCCAAGGCTACATAAATGAAAACAAAGAAGAACAAGGATTAAGTCCCTACTTCTTGACCACAAGGAAGGCACAAGGGAGTGGATGCCTACAGTGATGAAAGGAACTGTGTTTGAATTCTTCGTCAAATGCTTACTTACCTTTCAAATCTCAGCAATGTGATTCAAACTTTTATTCTATTTATTCTTCTAGGAAATAGAGACAACAATAACAGCATCTGCTTCCTGCAGTTGAAGTGGGCATAAAATGACATTATTGTTGAAAGAGCTTGACCAAATGTTTTAAACAAACACACAAGAGTCTTTCAAACAGTAAAAGGGTCTTTATGGTATTATTGTATGGACTTCAGATGAATGAGGAGGGGGAAAAACTGTCAAATCAATATTTCTTTGCAGTGCTCTGAACAGAAATATGTGGCATTGTCTCATAGGCCTAGCTGAGTTAATTCTGGAGAAAGGGATTTCTCCTGACTTCTTTTTTCTTCTTAACACTCTGTTGTACTCTGAATTTTTCTTTGAGCATGAGCTATTTCAAAACTGAGCAAAAAATAATGAAAAGTCTAAAGAGAAAAAAATTATATCCAGGAAAGTCAGGAAGTATGTATGTTAGTCGCTCAGTCGTGTCCGACTCTTTGTGACCCCATGGACTGTAGCCCACCAGGCTTCTCTGTCCATGGGATTTCCCAGGCAAGAATACGGGAGTGGGTTGCCATTCCCTTCTCGGAGGAGCTTCCCAAGCCAGGGATCGAACCCCCATCTCCTGCATTGCAGGCAGAGTCTTTAATAGGAGTAGGTGGCAGACTTGGCTTATGTCATTATTCTGAAGGGGCAGCTGTTAAAAACGTTTCATTAACGCATTAGCAGAGCTGTTTCCAAGTGTATGGGAGGTGGTATTGTTCTGAAAACATTGCAACCCTTTAGATGAAAGTACAGGTGTGTTTGGGGAATGAAAAATGGAGAAACAGATTTAGATCCCAGCTACAGCAGAGTGACTGCAGAAGAACTCATATTTTTTTCTCTCCAAGGATTAGCTGTGGTAGCGAGCACTGCCAGCTTGAGTTTCTAAAATTTATTTTCTAGCCAGGGCTATAATTTGTATTCCTGCGTATTGACCGCGAACTGCTTCATTTCCCGAGCTAACCGCGTCGCGGAGCGGTCGGCCCCGCGGTGCGGGCTGCACCGGGCCCGTGCAATGCCCGCTGCGGGCCCATAGATGGCAGCATTCCACAAACAACGCCCGCGCGAGCCTGGGGCCCTTCTGCTCTTCCCTCCCGAAGAGAAAACAGCTCCATAATCTGTTGACAGGATTAAGGACCCCTGTTGTTTTACAGGAAGTAAATAAATCCTTATGGTATTCTGGAAATCTCCGAAGTAGATGAGAAATTGTTTATCCTATGGTAGAGGTATCAAATGAATATTTACAGCGTTTAAAACAATTACCTTAGATTGATGTGGACGGGTGTTAAAAACCCAGCCTGTTTGCATTATCTGGTTTAGAGTATCTGCTGAACTCTTGCACAGTAGGTTTACGTTCTCCCTACAGAATTTCTTGCTCGTATGAGTGGGTGTGCTTGGTCGCTGGGTCGTGTCTGACTCTTTGAGACCCCATGGACTGTAGCCCACCAGGCTCCTCTGTCCATGGGATTCTCCAGGCAAGGATACTGGAGTGGGCGGCCATGCCTTCCTCCAGGGGATCTTCCCAACCCAGGGATGGAACCCAGGTCTCCCGCATCGCAGGCAGATTCTTTACCGTCTGAGACACCAGAGAATAGTGAACACTAAAGCTGGAAGACGGTGACTTTTGCTTTCTAAATTCAGGTGAAGCATTTAGAAATTAAAATATGATCTACTGTGTATGCAGTGTGAGTGTGAAGTCATTCAGTCGTGTCCGACTCTTTGTGACCCCATGAACTGTAGGCCAGCAGGCTCCTCTGTCCATGGAATTTTTCAGGCAAGAATACTGGGGTGTGTTGCCATTTCCTTCTCCAGGGATCTTCCTGACCCAGGGATTGAACCTGGGTCTCCCACATTGCGGGCAGACGCTTTACCATCTGAGCCGCAATGGAAGCAGATCATTGTGTAAAACCCACACCACATGGTATTATAAACTTTAGGAACACAATAAACAGAAGAAAAGATAACAGTTCAAGTGTTATTTGCTTAGTCGTATCACTCTTTACAACCCCATGGACTGTAGCCCGCCAGGCTCCTACATCCACGGGATTTTCTAGGCAAGAATACTGGAGTGGTCAGCCATTTCCTTCTTCAGGGATCTTCCCGACCCAGGGATTGAACCAGGGTCTCCCTCATCGCAGGCAGATTCTTCACAACTGAGCCATCCCCCAACCTAGGTTTCCAAATCATGCCAGACAGAGGTAGTTCATAGTTCTAACATGCATCTAATTCAAAAAGTAATAGACAAGACGTGCATTGCTAGGCACTTTGTGAGCATAACCTCACTGAATCCCTTATAACAACTCTAAAAGGTAAGTGTGTACTATTGCTTTTACTCCTCATCGTTTAGATATGAAAGCTGAGAGCTACAGATGTTAAGTACCTTGCCGAAATGCAGAGCCAAACCCCAATCTCAGAATTCACAAATTCAATAATCAAAGATAAATAGTCTCACAGTAGGTATGTTTAAGTAAAAGGTTATCTTTCACTTAAAATTCACTGAAATTCTCAATTTTAGATATCATTTAAGGTAAACATAAAAAGAGTACTCGTGGGTAAATCTAGAATATTGATGCTGCTTTAAGTGCTTTTAGTTAGTATTCTTAAATACATCTCTTAAATAAATTCAAAAATGACACGGAACAATCATCTAAATCCATCAGTGAGATACACTCGGGCATTGAGTCAATGTTCCTATTCAGGTTTTCCACTGCCCTAGGGTAAGGTGCACTTTTGTTTTTTTTTTTCACTCCTAATTTGGACTGCAACTTCCTTCATGTGTTCCAAAAAGCTGATGATTTTTTAAAAGTGCATTTGATTTGTTGTCACAATGCACTACTAACTAACTAATTTCCATTTTGAGCACAGCACAGACATTTTCATATTTTGAAGATAAAGATTTCCAGGAAGAAAATAAAACTGATCTTGTAAATGATAGTCTCTAATAAAATATCTGATCTGTAACAGCACAACTAATCTGTAAAGGTTTCACCAGGCTCGAAGTACAATTTTTATTTTAAATTCAAACATTTGAAATGTTTAATATCATTGCCATTTTGATTTCCATGAAGAATAATTGGATTAATTGACCTAATAACCAATGAGACTTATGCCTCAGTACTGGATCTAGTAATAATTCTGACTCAGTTGGACTTCTCAATTGTCTGGTCTTCAGTTGCCACTTGGGTAAAATGTGAAAATAACTGTTTTATTTAGTGGTGGTAAGTGGTGGTGAATACAATTGTTTGTGTGAATACAGTGCTAAACATTTGCTTGAGTAAGGATCCAGGAGAGGCTTCAGAAAAAAACTGGGTCCAAAGGCAGATCTGGCTTGCTTACCACCCCTCACACCTGACTGTTGTTTGGTCCCTAAGCTGTGTCCTATTCTTGGCGACCCCATGGGCTGTAGCCCATTAGGCTCCTCTGTCCCTGGAATTTCCAGGCAAGAGTGCTGGCGTGGGTTGCCATTCCCTTCTCCAAGGGATCTTCCTGACCCAGGGATCGAATCCACATCTCTTGTGTCTCCTGCATTGGCAGGTGGATCCTTTACCACTGAGCCACCTGGGAAGTCCACCCCTCATTATATCCGTGATTGTGCAGCTTCAGGAGGCCAGTGAAGCTGTGATGACCAGTCAATGCATATAGGCCAGTCCAGATGCTGCCCATCGTGTGTATTAAGCTGGACAGGATTCATTTAGCGGCCAAGTGTAGTGAGAGCATTGCAGGCTCCTGTAGCATTGGTAACATGATTCAATAATATGCAATAACAGTGATAAGGTGGTGATGAAAACCTCACCGGTAATTGCTTTTTTTTTTTTTTTTGGTTTATGATAAATACTTTTGATGCTTTAAATACTGCTTGAGGAAATTATAGAAAACAATGAAATGCTAGTCTAAAAGATAACACTCCTCAATGCATTTTTAAATTATTGTGGTAAGGATACATAAGATGTTTCCTCTTAACAAAGTGTTTAGTGTACAGCGCAGTATTTGTAGGGACATGCTCTTGAGCAGCTCTCTAGAACGCTTCCTCTTGCTTAACTGAAACTTTATACCCTTTGAACAGCAACTTCACACTCATCTTGGCCCCAGCCCTGACAACCATCATTCTACCTTCTGCTTCTGTGAATCTGACTATTTAAGATAACCCAAACAAGTGGAATTGTGCAATATTTGTTCTGTGACTGGCTTCTTTCACTTAGCGTAGTGTCCTCAAGGTTCATTCATATTGTCACATATTGCAGGATTTCCTTTATAAGGCTAATATTGTCTTGTGTTGGCCAAAATGTTTATTCAGGTTTTTCCATAAGGCGTTACAGAAAAACCCAGTAGAACTTTATGGCCAACCCAATATATGTACACCAGATTTTCTTCACCCATTAATCTGTTGATAGATGTTTAGGTTTTTTTCTACATCTTGGCTATTGTGAATAATGATGCAATGAACGTGAGAGTGGAAATATGTGTTTGAGATCCTGATTTCAGATCTTTGGGATAAAAACCCTGAAGTGGAATTGTTAGATCATAGAGTAGCTCAATTTTTTCATTTTTTGAGAGACCTCTGTACTGTTCTCCATAGCGGCTGCGCCATTTTACATTTCCACCAACAGTGTGCAAGGATTTCAGTTTTTCTACAACCTCACCAACATTTTTTTGTTTGTTTGCTTACTTCTTGTTATTTTTATAATGACCATCCTAATAGATGTGAAGTGACATGTCATTATGATTTTGTTTTTTTTCTCATGATTAATGATTGTGAGCATCTTTTTATGTACTTTTTCATATATCTGTTGGCCATTTTTATATCTCCTTTGGAGAAATTTCTGTTCAAACCCTTTGTGCATGTTTAATTATGCAACTTTGTTTTCTTTTTTGCTATTGAATTTTAGAAGTTCCTTCTTTATTTTGGACAATAACTCCAGAGATATTTGTTGCAAATAGCAAATATTTTTTCCTTTTCACTCCATTGATTATTTTGTTCACTGTACAGTTTCTGGTTTGATGTAATCTTACCTGTTTATAGTTGCTTTTATTGTCTTGTTTTCAATGTCATACTTTAAAAAATCATTGTCAAAGCCAATGTCATGAAGCTTTTCCCTTATGTTTTCTTCCAAGAGTTTTACAGTTTCAGGTCTATCTTTAAGAGTTTAATCCATTTTAGTTGATTTTTGTGCATACAGTGCACTTTTTAAAGTCACCATTCTGTTTTAAACTTTAGCAATCAATCTTATATTTGCAACAAAATCTTTACACACTATCCTTTTAAAATTATCTCTCTTGACTTTTGAAATACATGCAATTAAGAATCTGCTTCAGTTATGACTGATTCACATTGTTGTATGGCAGAAACAAATACAAAAGTGTAAATCAATTTTCCACTAATTAAAAAATTGTTTAAAAATGAAGAAAGGGGAAAAAAAAGAATTAGCTCCAATAGCTATAAATAATCATCACTGTTGCTAAAGCAGACATCAATATTTTGAGTTGCCTCTTTGAAATCATGTAATGACATATAAATATGTGACAAGTACCAATATTTTGGAAGGAGTAGTATAGTTTTCAAAAGTAGGGAACAAAAGATTTGTCTAAAAGCTTAGAAAGACATAAAAGACACATTTTTTCAGATATCATGTAATTTTTACAACAAACCAAATTAAAATGTAATAAGAGTAACACAAACCCTTGAGAAACACTTCACTGAATATGATTTAGGTTTTCACCTTTTTATAAGTCTTTGTGTAAGTGCATTAAAAACAAGGAGACAAAATCGTTTTTTAAGTCTGAAAATAAGATCACCATAGCTAATATCGGTATCTCTTTGTGGTTCTGTCTTAGGTTGGACGTTTTTGCTGCTGGGTCGAGGCCAGTGTTCTTTCCTGATATGGGCTTGTTACTCTGCTCTGCAGCAGACTTTAAGGTCAGCCTGTTGGCTTAGAAATATTGCTGATCCTGTCCTCATTTCCAGAATAAATTAGACACTTGGGCTGCTTCATTATTTCAGGTACCTAGGTAGATTTTCCCTTTGGTCTTAAACACAACTTGACATCTTATTTTTTCCTATTTAACATCTCTGGCATCTCTCCCTTCCTTTCAGTTGCTCCTGTCCCTGACGCATCACCTCGCATTAGGTTATACTTCATAACTAACGGGGCTGTGTTCCTGGTGTCCGTGCTGTTTAATGTCACTTGGAAATTCCTCCTAAAAAATTCGTCTTAAGAGCCATTAGTTGCTAATCCTCTCAAACTCCTCTGCCTGATTTTCAAGATGATAATCTAGTCTTATTTATCCAATCTAATTCTCCACTCCTTCCCAATAAGAGCTCTGTAGACCAGCCCAGTTCCTCTCAATCCCAGGATATGGCATGTCCTTCTTAACTCAATGACTCATCTCCTTTTCCCCACATCTGGGGTTCTCTTCCCTCTCTGCTGGCCATATCTGACCCCTCTTTTAAGTGCCCACTCTGATTTATCTGCTCTTGTATTCCTGGTTGCAATAGAGCCTGGAATGTGGCAGGGACTCAGTAAATTCAGAGCCTGTTGTTGTTCAGTTGTGTCTGAGTCTTTGCACCCTTTGGACTGCAGCATGCCAGGCTCCTCTGTCCTTTACTGTCTCCCAGAGTTTGCTCAATTGTGTGCATTGAGTCAATGGTGCTATCTAATCACCTCATCTTCTGCCACCTGCATTCTCCTTTTGCGTTCAGTCTTTCCCAGCATTAAGTTCTTTTCCAATGAATCGACTGGCTCTTCGCATCAGGTGGCCAAAGTATTAGAGCTTCAGTATCAGTCTATCCAATGAATATTTAGGGTTGATTTCCTTTAGGATTGACTGTTTTGATCTCCTTGCAGTCCAAGGGATTCTCAAGAGTCTTCTCCAGCACCACAGTTCGAGAGCATCAATTCTTCAGCGCTCAGGCTTCTTTACGGTGAATCCAAAGGCCACTTGGCCTGTGATGTTGTCTCTGATTATTCTGGATCACAGAGGCCCTTACTTTTCCTGAAATCTTTTCATGCATATGGCCTGGAACAACATATCTATTTATTCCTTTATATTCATTGGTAGATTGATCAGCCAATATTCTTTCTTACAGGATTGTGTATCCTTGTTCTGCTTAATAAACACTAAGATTAAAGGTGATGTACCGGCCCACTCTGCTCCCTTCTACATTTAAGTAGCTGCATTGTGGCTTGAGATTTGTAGTGCAAAGTGAGCTGTCTAGGAAGGAGGGGTCGCATGCTTGGTAATCACACCCATATTCAAAATTCAGACCAATGTGAGTTTGAATCCTGTCTCTATCAAAAACAAGTTCTGTGACCTTTACTTTTCTAACTCAGATCTTCATTTATGATATTTTAAAAGTCTGTCTCATGTAGTTAGCACAAAGATTAAATAAAGTCTTGTGTGAAACAGATGAGATGCTACTTGCCACCTTGCAAACACCCAAAGGACAATTATAATTATTTTTGTTACTTGATGTTTTGTTATTGTCAGAATTCCAGCATGGGATCCCTGACTTTACTGCAAACTAGTGACATTGTGAATTTTAATAATTTTAGTGCATTATGAGACATCTGTCAGCCACTGTGAGAATAAGGAATAGTAATTTCAAAATTACTCTCTGTTGTCTTTGAAGAAAGTGTTTGCTCTCTTTTTGTTTTGGTATCATTTTCCACTAAATGAAAATCAGAATACTTACATGGTAGGGATAATGCAAGAATATAACTAGTTTTGATTTTTAAAGCATTTTGACAAGGCGAAGGGCTGTAACTGAGAATTAAATACTTTAATATTAAGAAAAGTTTAACTCATAAAAAGATACTGCAGTGCTCATCAGTGTAGCATTATTTAAAATGCAGAATTTGTGGGGCTTCCCTGAGCTCTGGGATGAGGCTGACTGGTGTTCGAATTCAGGCTCTGTACTTGCACTGCTCTGTATCAGATTTCCTCACCTGAAAAGTTGGGGAATAAGCTTTCTTCTGTAGGTATGTTTTAGAGCAAATCTCAAGTAACAATGCATGAAACTATATTTTGGAGTCAACATGTGGAATCAACAGTGACTTATCCTTCACATGGACTTTGCATTATGGGTTAGGCGCTGATTGAGGCACAGTGAGAGGATTTGTAAGGTATTCAACAAATATATACTGAATATTATGCATCTACTACCCATCAGACTCTCTTCTAGGCACCCTGGGAGTGTCAACAAAGCTTGACTCCCTCATAGGGCTCTTAGTCCATGGGTTGTAAAATAAATGTGTTAAAAAAATGCATAAACGATGTTGCAGTTTATTTTAAGAATCAAGTTACAAATCTTGAAGCTTGAGAATCATAGCAAAGAAGAGAAAATTTAAATAATGGTCTAAGGTAGCAATTGCAAAGATGTCCTAAGGGAGTAGATGATGAATTGCCAAGTGGATGTTATAAACATGTGTCCAAGACATTTTTTAAAGCAGAGAAATCACGTGGGCTATGCTATGTCATCTGTGCACAAGAGCAAAATGAGTGGCTGCAATGAGTGTTTTTTGGACACCTAATAAACATTGATGATTTACTTTGCTTTCTTCTGATAGGCTTCCCAGTTGGCACTATTGGTAAAGAACCCACCTGCCAATGTAGGAGACATAAGAGACATGGGTTCAATTCCTGGGTAGGGAAGGTCTTCTGGAGGAGGGCATGGCAACCCACTCCAGTATTCTTGCTTAGAGAATCTCATGGACAGAGGCTGGTGGGCTGTAGTCCAAGGCCTCACGGAGTCAGACACCACTGAACTGACTTAGCACACGTGGATGCATTCTGATTGCTGTTGTTGTTCAGTTGCTTAGTCACATCCGGCTCTTAAGGACCCCATGGACTGCAGCACGCCAGGCGTCCCTGTCCTTCACCAACTCCCGGAGCCTGCTCCCATCCAACGATCTCATCCTCTGCTGCCCCCTTCTCCTCCTGCCTTCAGTCTTTCTCAGCATCAGGGTCTTTTCCAATGAGTTGGCTTTTTGTATCAGGTGGCCAAAATAGCGGAGCTTCACCTTCCGCATCAGTCCTTTCAATGAATCTTCAGGGTTGATTTCTTTTAGGATGGACTGGTTTGATCTCCTTGCTATCTGAGGGACTCTCGAGAGTCTTCTCCAGCACCACAGTTCAAAGGTACAATTCTTCAGCACTCAGCTTTCTTTACGGTCCAGCTCTCACATCCATGCATGACTACTGGAGAAACCATAGCTTTGACTTGACGGACTTTTGTTGGCAAAGTAATACACTCTGATAGGCAATTTAAACACACACAGACACACCAATTTCCAAAGATCTAGGAAATACAACTTTCAGACTTTGAAATCAAGCTGAAGGTGTGTAAGGTAAAGCAAAACACAATCATTTAGCTGTTCCACTTACTTTTCTACAGACTCACATCAGGAAGTGCACAGAGGCCAATGCTGCTCTGCTGACATCAGCAGACAGGGCTTCTTCTTGTCACTAAATGGAAACTTCTGATCAGGAAGGAGGATTTTTTTTTTTCTGGGTGTCTTTTTTGGAGCTTCCTATCTCACTTTTCATATATAATGAAACAGCATTTAAAAGAAGGTGGCGTGTGAGATGAAATCAGAATAGAGTCTTTCTTTTCCATGAATAAAGAGCGGCTGTTCCAGTTAAATTTGCCTTTTATTTTGCTTTGACACCATTGTCAAAATGTTTAACTCTTCCTCTCCCAGAACTTGTCATTTGTGGAACAAAAGTGGTGTCTGGCAAATAAGTTCCACTGATGTTATTGAACACAGGTCTGATGAAGTGAACTTGGTGTTACTATGACATAAGAAAATCAGGCAGAAATAAACAACTTGACATTTTACTTCCTTTTTACAGGGTAGCTCAGACACAAACCACATGGATTAAGCCTATTGATTTAGAAATGGGAAACATGACAAATGGCTGTTTTTCTAAATCTGAAACCAAAGAAATTGTAGACTTCCTGAAGAATTATACACCTGAGCGGTTCTAGGTAACCTCTGGGTTTGCAGAACCCTTTTGAGGGCTTTGAAGGCTGTTAAAACAGAGTTTGGCAAGTATTCATTGGGTCAAGGCACGGAGAAGGCAAGCTCAAAGAGAACAGAACTGAACTGGTGTGTGTGTCCAGCAGTGCAAAATGACTAAATCCAGGTAAGCCAGAACACCTGGAAAAAGTGTGAGTAGCAGAACATAGATGATGATTGCCATTGGGTAAAAGAGCAAGTGTCCTAACATTGGATAATGGTTGTTGTTCAGCCGCTCAGTTGTATCCGACTCTTTGAGACCCCATGGACTGCAGCATACTAGGCTTCCCTGTCCACCATCTCCTGACCTTGCTTAAACTCACGCCCATTGAGTCAGTGATGCCATACAACCATCTTGTCCTCTGCCGTCCCCTTCTACTCCTGCCTTCAATCTTTCCAAGCATCAGAGTCTTTTCCAACGAATCAACTCTTCACATGAGGTGGCCAAAGTATTGGAGTTTCAGCTTCAGCATCAGTCCTTCTGATGAATATTCAGGATTGATTTCCTTTCGGATTGACTGGTTTGATCTCCTTGCAGTCCAAGGGACTCTCAAGAGTCTTTCCAACACCACAGTTCAAAAGCATCAGTTCTTTGGCACTCAGCCTTCTGTATGGTCCAACTCTTACATACATATATGACTACTGGAAAAACTATAGCTTTGACTATATGGACCTTTGCTGACAAAGTAATGTCTCTGCTTTTTAATATGCCAATATTGGATAATGGAGACCAATGTAATAATTAATTGTCCTGCTTTCTCTTAAGTTCATGAGCACATTAAAAGGAGTTATTGGTTGGGTCAAAAAGAGAAAATCACAAAGAACATCGAGTACAAATGCTTTCTTTCTGTACTTAAGTGAGTTCAGAAAGGGCTTGCTTGCTGGCTCAGATGGTAAAGAATCTGCCTGCAATGTGGGAGACCCAGGTTTGATCCCTGGTTGGGAAGATCTCCTGGGAAAAGGGAATGGCAACCCACTCCAGTATTCTTGCCTGGAGAATCCCATGAACCGAGGAGCCTGGTGGGCTACAGTCCATGGGATCGCAAAGAGTCAGACATGAAAGTGATTCCTTTAGTGGAGATTAAGGGAGAGAAGAGAGGATGCTCTGTTAGGAAGGAGTATGAAAGACAAGAAGAGAAAGCCTAGAAAGCGGAAATGAACATTCCTAAGATTAGGGCTCCACTCTGCTCAGTCACTCAGTCATGTCCGACTCTTTGCAACCACATGGACTGCAGCCCCTGCCAGACTCCTCTGTCCTTTGGATTTCCCAGGCAAGAGCACTGCAGTGCATTGCCATTCTCTTCTCCAGGGGATCTTCCCAACCCAGGGATCGAACCCGTGTTTCCCGTGTTTCCTGCATTGCAAGCAGATTCTTTACCACCGAGCCACTGAGGAAGTCCCAGGGCTCTGCTGGCAGAGGGACTTTCGAGCTGGTGTATATTCTCTGTTAGCTTCTGGTTGTCAGCTGTGTGATAAAAGTGAAAACCTAAAGAGTACGCCATGTCCACCGTGCAGAATGAGTGGGAGGCGAGGAAGGCCATTTGGCCGCTGTGTCCAGCAAGTGCAGCATTTCATGACGTGAGCTTCCTGGGGAGCTGGTGTCAGGCCGGGACGACACACACGTTTAGCTGTATCTTTGGCCTTTCCGTGTCTGTCGCCAACTGTTGTCACTCTCAGGCCCTTAATGTCTTAGCGATCACGCAGCTTTTGAGTCTTTCTGTTTACTGCCCTCCCCTTTATGTGCTTCTGGTTCCAAGTGCTTTATTTGGTGCCAGATATCTCAGTCTTGACCCATTGACATTTGGGGTCAGA
Organism: Cervus elaphus; assembly: GCF_910594005.1. Taxonomy (NCBI): domain Eukaryota; kingdom Metazoa; phylum Chordata; class Mammalia; order Artiodactyla; family Cervidae; genus Cervus; species Cervus elaphus. The sequence goes on along the minus strand of NC_057821.1, from coordinate 46,807,737 downwards.
ACACTCTTTGCTGTGCAAGACTTTTCTGTGAACTGCAGAATGTTACCAGGATGCCTGCCCTCTATCCCCTGGATGCCAGTAGCATCCCCTCACACCGGGCAACAATTAAAAATGTCTAGACAATATCCCCTGGGGGTGAAGACTGCCTCTCCCGAGGGCATTAATGGTCTAGTTTGTGCTTATTGTTGTCTGAAAACCAATATGCTAAAAATAAATGTTCTTCCCTGGAAATTTTTCCAACTGGTTATGAGTGAAAAGAGAGTCTAACTTGCCTATTTATTGATCATTAGTTGCGCATGCATGCTCAGTCATGTCCAACTCTTTGCAATCCCGTGGACTGTAGCCCTGCCAGGCTCCTCTGTCCAGGCAAGAATACTGGAGTGGGTTGCTTTTCCTTCTCCAGGTGATCTTCCCAATCCAGGGAGTGAAGCCTTGTCTCTTGTGTCTCCTGTATTGGCAGGCAGATTCTTTACCACTGGCTCCAAACAGGAAGACCATTAATTTCTCTGAATTGGCATGTGGTGTCAAATTTCAAAGCCTGTACTATTTTTTTAATTTTTGGTCTTAGTGCTTTGATGAGTGTATTCATCTTTTTCTTGGAAGTCAAATTATTTATCTATATCTATCTATATTACTTCTTTTAACAATTTGATCTAGTTGGACATAAACATAAAGAGATTATCTTTTTCTGAAGAGTTGTTGTTGAAAGGAATTGGAGGCGGGGGAGAGGGGAAAGAACTTAAGAGATATTTCTTCTAAAATGTGAACCTCTTATTGCCCCACGTGCACTAGTTACATTTTCTGAAGTGAAATGTATTTCTAGCCAGTCTCAGTCTAACACATTTGATGGCTCAGGTTCTTTCAGGTCAGTTTTCTCATATGTGGCAAAAGCTTCTCAATTTACAGATGACCTCATGCTACTGCTGCTGCTAAGTCGCTTCAGTCGTGTCTGACTCTGTGCGACCCCATAGACGGCAGCCCACCAGGCTCCCCCATCCCTGGGATTCTCCAGGCAAGAACACTGGAGTGGGCTGCCATTTCCTTCTCCAATGCATGAAAGTGAAAAGTGAAAGTGAAGTCGCTCAGTCGTGTCTGACTCTTCAAGACCCCATGGACTGCAGCCTACCAGGCTCCTCCGTTCATGGGATTTTCCAGGCAAGAGTCCTGGAGTGGGGTGCCATTGCCTTCTCCATAGGTATCAAATGCTTATAGGCACAGGATCATTCCCTTGGCATCGAACAATGTCTTATTTCAGAGTTGTGGTTTAGATATCTATTTAATGTTTTTGGTCAGAGTATTAATAACTAACAAAGAACATACTCTATAATTGATGAGCTAGTACAAATTCTATTGTAAAATTGCATCATTTTTGCTTCTACAGGGTTATGGATGAAACATGAATTCTTGAAATGCCCTGCAATGCAGTTTGAAATCTTTCGTTTGAATATCATTCTGTCTGATCCCCAGGAACGTGGAATTTCCCAGGTAACAATCTTGGAGTGAGTTGCCATTTCCTACTCCAGCAGATCTTCCTGACCCAAGGATCGAAACCACATCTCCTGCATTGGCAGGTGGATTCTTTATCACTGAACAACTGGGGAAACCCGGGTTCTAAATCAAATGATAGACCCACAGTCTGAAGACTGAATTTGAGAGCTGGTGAATATGCTAGTTTCTTCATTCTGTCTCTTGCTCCTTGTGTGATGAAGAGAACGTTTACTTTTAATGAACTAGGTGCAGGAAATTAAGAGGTTTTTTTCAGCATTGTCTTTCCTTCCTTCTTTCCACCTATCCTTCCTTCCTTTTATTCATCCCACTGACATACAAGGAACTGTGGAGAATGTACTGTGACTAGACACCATACCAGGCAAATGGGACAGAGACAGGAAAAGTTCCACAATGCCCTGACCAAATGAGGGGCCCAGTCAAACAGGCCAACTACAGAAAGATGAGAGGGAAAGGTTGAGGTAATGAGGGAAAGTGGGAGAAACATCTGGTCCAGCTCCAGGGCTCTCCCAGCTTTTAGCCCCTTCTTATTCTAGGTGGGGTTTAGAGCTTATATGCAAAAATAATTAATGGAAGATAAATATGTCAAAAAGGAATTAAGATATTTCTGGAATATGCTGCAAAGTTGAGAATTCATTTCTGCACGGAAAATTGGTTATACATGCTTTTACTGCCTTTTTCTAACATTTTCCAATATTTTGACAAGCGGCTTCTTGGCGCTTTGCTTTGTCTGCAAAAACAATATTCTGCAGATGTTCTTGAAGGGATATTGTTTTCTCACACTTCCAAGCAAATGATGCATTACTTCCCATCTTATTCTTGCTACAATGCACACATGTGCACCTCGCTTCTTGATTGAGGTCTGTGAAATATCCTAGAAAGTCCTAATATTGATTTACATCTTCCCTTGAAGAAATAATTAATATTGATTAATCTGAAGCACGTAGCTTGACAATAATTGAACCCAATTTACAACAAAAGCAAGTAAATTGTGGTGCTTATAATTTCTTAATAGTGATTGCTTTTTTTTTTTATCTCTATGTCTAGATGATTGTTGACCTTGGATAAAATCCACTAGCAAATTCAAATTAAACAAAGCCAAAATATTGATGTGCATGAATATTTCAAAATTTGAAAGCACTTGAAACTTCCAAAAATAAAGTAAAAATTGGCATAATATGGAAAATCGTTAAAGCTCATTCTTCAAAACTGATTTTAAATGATATATTGGTGGCTCAGATTTTTAAAGAATCTTCCTGCAATTTAGGAGACTCAAGTTCAGATCCTTGGGTTGGATATAAATATACTCCTATTTATAATATACAGAATTTAGAACAAACTAAATGCTCCGTAATACAAGATGATTAAATAAGATATAGTTTACTAAATGAGGTATTAGGGAAAATGTTGTCATTTAGTTGCTAAGTCATGTCTAACTTTTTCGGAATCCCATGGACTATAGTCCACCAGGCTTCTCTGTCCATAGAATTTTCCAGGCAAGAATACTGGAGTGGGTTGCCATTTCCTTCCCCAGGGATCTTCCTGACCCAGGGATCGAACCCATGTTTCCTACATTGGCAGGCAGATTCTTTACCACTGAGCCACCTGGGAAACCCCAGCAGGGAAAATACTCATAATAACATGTTAAGCAAGAAAATAATATACAAAATCTGTCTTATATAGCTAAAACAAATGATTGTTTTTTTCCTAATGCAATATAGTAATGCAGTCACAGTTCAATGACTAGTTATTTATCCTCCCCAAATCACACAGAAAATGTTCTACTTTCAAAACACAATATGCTAAGCTCTGTGGAGAGTATAGAAATGGATAATCCTCTTCATTTATGTTTATTGTTTTTTCAGTGGTGTTGTGTATACTTCATGGACGTTATACTGGGTGAAACTTAACACCAGAGGACTTCCTGCTGTGGACCACTGAGTATGTACCCACCACTGCTAAGTTTGGTATGGGGCTCAGATGGCAATGCAGAATCTTCCTGCAATGCAGAAGACGTGGGTATGATCCCTGGGTCAGGAAGATCTTCTGGAGAAGAGAATGGCTATCCACTCCAATATTCTTGCCTGGATAATTCCATGGACAGAGGAACCTGGTGAGGTCACAAAGAGTCAGACATGACTGAGTGACTAACACGCTAAAGAGCTTGACCATTATATAAACTGGTTCACCCAATCATTCATTTAAATCTCAGCCAAACAGGACTCAGTCTTGCTCGCTATTTTTCTAGACCTAAACAATATTTTATAATTGCTTTCAGTTTTTTCACCACAGGAAGTTTGAGAAAACACATAGACTAAAGCTCCAGACCTGAAGCGTACACTCAACGTTCCCTTTGGAAGGGGTTTCAAAGTTAGTAGGCCCAGAAAATGTAACTTTCTCACAGTAAATTGGGAAATAGATGAAAGACAGGTTGTCCCATTTTCCCTATGTGGGAAGCACATATTCTTAATGTGAATGGACTTGTACCCTGAAATAGCAATAAAAACGAGACAATGAGAGACTGATAAGTTAACAGACAACACCCAGATACTATTATTATTAAAGGAAAAAAGATGTAGATATTACTCCAATGTAAATGTTTTCAATTAACAGCATTATCTCTTATTGTACTTTTAATTAATTCTTCTACTACCTTTCTTCAAGTATGTCTTTAGTACTTTTGAAGCATATTTTTGTCAATAGTTGAATTAGAATATTTAAAAATTATTTTTTTACTGTTGAGAAAATGTATTATACTTACATTTGTCTCACTGTACAAGGTACAAATCCATTCCCACTGAAGCTATGTGAATAATATATAATAATAAAAAGCATTAGGGTGTTTTCCAGATAGGTAGTACAATTAAATAAGAAATTATAAATAATAAAGCATCTAGAAGAAAAATTTGGAAATATTTATCTAATTTGGCATAGGGATCATAACAGTAAGTGGAGAATTCCAAATAAAATTTTCAATGTATTTGGCTATGAGTAAGTAACAGACTTCCAAATGCAATGATACATAAATAAAATTGCGAAGTAAACCAAAAAGTGAAGAAAGTGTTTTCAAGTCAGAAGAAAAGCAAAGTATTTGTGCAAAATAATGATTAGTTTAAATCTAATCCAGTGAGTAAAAACACACACAATTCATCAATAAAATGATCAAATTGACAATAAATCTGAAAAGTAAACACTAGTAGTATAATATATAGTTGTAGATTAGTGTAATTAAGACAGCCATAAAGGCTTGTAAACTATAGTGGCACCTAGTGCTGTGGAAGTGAAAGTAAATTCAAATTATTTTACGATTACTTTAATGGAAGAAATTTATATCAAAAGTTTAGAAGAATGTACAATATTTGATCCAGTAGTTTCAGTTCTAGACTACTTTTGTTGAATACATGTTAAAGCACAGAAAAACTCTCCAGTAATACCTTAATTATAATATATAGAAATTAGAAATACTTAGTCTTAATGGCTGAACAGTAGAACATGGAACATTATATACTAAATAGGATAGTAGTAAAGTGCTCAGCATAAAATGTTAAATAAAAAAAAATGTATCAGATGAACTGCTTAAGATTGGCTCTATTTTATGATTATATTTTTATGGTAAAATTAAGGGTGAATTTTAATTTTCTCTTTGGGCTATTTGATTTTTTCCATTTCTCTAAAAGTTTTTAATTAGTTTAATAACCAGCTATTAATAATCAGTGTTACTTCAAGGGAGAGAGAAGGAATTGCAACAAAGACTTAGTGTTTCAAAGGTTGGATTCAGGTGTATTTTCAGTCTTGCTTAATCCACACGTTTCTAAGTACTGCAAGTCATAACTATCAAAGTAATTGCATTTTAACCACATCAGAGTCATAAAAGCATTAAAGTTGATAAGGCAGCTGTGTTGACATGAGACTCCTTAATACTCAAATGGTCAGGATAGCTGGAGTTGATCTTATCAACCACCTACACATAAAGGAGCCTCGCAGTCATAGCCTCGCTGACATGATATATATATATTGTTCAGAAACCCTTGTGATTTGTTGCTATGGTACCTGGGAGATCCTTGGAGGTTCCAGTTCCACAATCTAGCTCGCTTGGGCATGTTTCAGGCATTCGTAAATGAAACAATGGAGTTTCTGTATACACCCATGAGATTTTTCAGAGTCCTTCCTCCAGTTGTGTAGGTAGCAAAGAAACTAACAAATGGTCCCTCTTTAAACACATTCATACATTTATGCTGCACAAATACCGGGATCCAACTGTTTACAGGCAGAAAATTTAGAGATGCCAACCACTAAGGAAAAAGTGATTTAAAAGGAAGAAAAAAGATGAAAGGAATTGAGAAGAAACATCATCACAACATCATCACCTCCTACAATTCCACCCTCCTACGACAATAGATGTTTCCAGCATTTGGCCTCAGTCTTGGTGATTATGGGAATCAGAAAGGGGTGGGGAGAGAGAGGAATAGGTTTTCACTATAAAACTGTAATAAAGACTAGTTCCAGAATTCCAAAGATGGAATCTATTCTCCTGATGAAAGATGAGAGAGATTCTTGGGTTCCCATTCTCAGTTGAGAAAAGTCATTTACTTTTCTGTGCCTTTTTTGCTCTGAGAAGAAGAGCTAAGATATTTATCATCTATCAAGTCTAGGGAGGCTTCCTAGGTGACGCTAGTGGTAAAGAACCTGCTGGCCAAGACGGAGAAGTAAGAGATGCAGGTCCGGTCCCTGGGTTGATAAGATTCTCAGAAGTAGGACATGGCAACCCGCTCCAGTATTCTTGCCTGGAAAATTCCTCGGACAGAGGAACCTGGCGGGCTACATACAGTCCATGAGGCCGCAAAGAGTCAGGCATGACCGACCGACTGAGCACACATTAAGTCTAGGATTGCCTCTAAAAAATCTATTACATTTATAAATGTTTCACCTGTTTTGAACAAACAAGCAAACCCTTTCACTGGTCTTCCCTGGAGTTGTTAGTTTGTCATTTTATGGTTGTTTTCCTCACTAGATGAATGGATCACATAAATTTACAGTTTTCCAAAGATTTCTGGAAAATTTTTACATAAACTGTGGCGTATGGAAAATACTATGACGATAGACAGAGGAGGACCTTCAAATGTTGCTAATGGAGTCATCAGGAGAGTTGGAAGGAATGACGGATACAGTGAAGTAATAAATTTACCAAAAGTGTGATACGGATTGCTCTTTGCACCATATTAATTCATTCTCCTTCTCTCTGTGTCTCTTCTTTTTGTCTCTCTGTCCCCATCCTCCCTACCCTCTCTCGTCTGTAGGATATATATGAAATGAGTTTGGTTTTCAAAAAATTTCTATTACAAAGTGTCTATGAAAATGATTTGATAGTGCTGGAATACTAACAAAATTATATGAATCATTGATTATCCATTACTCCAGTTTTAAAGTCCTTCGAAAACAAAATTTTAACAGGCTTGACCTACACTTGACTCCAACTAATGACCATGCCTTGGATTTTGTCATCAGTTCAGTCACTCAGTTGTGTCCGACTCTTTGTGACCCCATGGACTGTAGCACGCCAGGCTTCCCTGTCCATCACCTGCTCTCAGAGCTTGCTCAAACTCATGTCCATCACATCAGTGATTTTGTCATAGTGTGAATGTATTTTCACTCTCTTCAAGTCTGAAATTCTCATCTGTGACCACAAACTTAATCTGACTTCATTTTTCACCTCCTCACATTTGCTGACGTGTTTCTCAGTCATTCTTACAACTCTCCCCATTACTCTATTGCCATCATATGTAGGTCCTCTTTCAAAATAACTTTTTTTCCCCACTTAATCTGGATAATTTATATTCCCTATTAACTATAATTATCTCAGCATTCACTCTTTCTCCTTGCTCCCTTTAAATTTGCCCAGAAAGGGAAAGTGCCAGCTATCAACAGCAGCTGAGAACTTTAGAAGGAGATTAAAATGTTGAGGACCGATGTGGAAGTTGGGTATGAAGATGGATGAGATGGATGGATTCACAGTTGAGGCTGGGGCCAGGCAGAAGCTACCAGAATCATATTTTTTTGGTTGCTGGCCTTTGGAGTGGTAGAAGGTGGGTGGTTAAAGTATTAGGTTCAGACCAATATCCAGTGAAAAAGAAAACCCACTACCCAGCACGTTGGTTTGCCCTCTGTTTCAGGCTCCCTGAGTTTAGGCACACCACCAGGCTTTTTTTTTTTTTTTTTTGCTATCCTGTTAGACACATATATTTACTCCTCTGGAATATTTCCTTGGGTAGCTCTATAAAGCACACTCTGGTTTACTAAAGCTCCTTCTTTATTCTTTTCAGACATCTTTTCCTCCTGCATCACTGAGAAGACAAAAGCCTCGAGACAGAAACCACGATTACATGCCTTCTCCATAAGTTCTAAATAGTTTCTTCCAATCCCTTTCTGTCTCTGAATAGAAGGGTCCCTGTGGGTTCCTGGTCTTACTCTCACCCTTTGTGTTTTGGAAGATGGTCCTTCCTCCACTCCTGCATGTGCCCACAGTGTTTCCACTTCTAATGGAAACTTTTTTGAAACTGTGGATAAAGGGTGGGTTTACTTTTGCTCTCACGTGACAACTGCAGAGCCTAGCACAGAGTAGGCGTTCATCGGGTGTCTTCTTGGACTCAGTTTGCAAGAAACAGTGTCTAAAAAACCCATATTGACGTCAGACTTTCCTGTTCCCTTTTTAAAAAAGATTTGATTGCCTTCACCCCTCCACAAGGGCCTTTTTCCTAATCTGGGGAGGATAAGAAGAAATATTGTTCAAGTTCTCTTTTAAAATATTTTCTATCTCATACTCGGACAGTATCTTTAAAACTTGTATGTCAAGAAGTCATCATCATTATTCTAGGTTCAGCTGGAACCAATTCCCACAGAGGGAACTATGAGTTTCCATCATATCTGAGTCTAGAATAGATGGTAATTCTCTGCACTATCTTTGTAACTTTTCTGTGTATCTAAAAATATTCTAAAATTAAACATTTGTCAAAACATATTAGGTTACTATGAAAACTTTATAAAAAATTCCAATTTAGATGCAATGGGCAAATTTCTGAAAAAATACAAAGTGAAAAGACTGTTACTTTTAATAACTACTTATTGAAATTTTAAAAAATTGTAGCACTCCTACTTCTGAAGTTATGCAAGCTTAAAACTTTTAGGGCAAAAAAGCTTTAAGACTTTTAGGACAATCCCTATTTTCATGTACATAAGCATATTAATAATGTTAAAATAAATATAGCCATAACTGTATACAATATATTTATTGAGACGGAAATATCTATTTAGCTGTTTTTTCCTTAATGTTTTGTCATGAATTGTGCATGATTATATTTTTTCACATCACAATTTTTTTTTTTTTTCTTTTTTTTTTCTTCTTTTTTTTTTCTTCTCTTTGGTGCACCGTTCCTGGAAGTACTGCAATACCAGGTCGATGCGTGGAGTGGACGGAGCAAGCTCCCATTCCAACTCCCAGCTCCAAAAATCCATTTAATATATTGTCCTCGGATAGAGGACGTATCAGACATTAAACTGATAAGAACAGATACTACACTTGATCTTAGCCAAAAGGCCGAGAAGCGATTCACATCACAATTTTAAACCTTATTTATTTACAGATACTTTGACCCACTATTAAACAGACTGTCCATTTTAAAAAATAAGTTTTAATACATTTGTAAGAAGCTTAATTTTCCATCAATGAATTTTTATTATATTTGTACTGAAACTAGAGAGTGTGGTCATTTCGGACACATCACAATCTGTCCCAGCTTATTTTCCTGAGTTCCTTCGCATCTACATTTCCACTGGCAGTGTGTGAGTGAGCCTGTGGTAGGACGAAAAATGTCCTGCTAATGTGTTAGTCACTCAGTCATGTCCTACTCTTTGCAATTCCATGAACTGTAGCCCTCCAGGCTCCTCAGTCCATGGAATTCTCCAGGCAAGCATACTAGAGTGGGTTGCCATTTCCTTCTCCAGGGGATCTTCCCGACTCAAGGACCAAACCTAGGTCTCTTGCATTGCAAGCAGGAGTGACCAGTGACGCCCACTTCAAAGATAGCCACATTCTAATCCCTAGAACCTGTCAACATTGCCTTACATTGAAAAGTGCTCTTTACACAAAAGTGCTCTTTACACCTGTGATTAGATTAATGATCTTGAGATGGGAAAAGTATCCTATGCTATCCCTGTGGATCCTAAAAGTTATCACAAGCATTCTTCTAAGGAGAAGGAGAGGTATTTTACTTCTTGACCCTGTGAACTAGGAGGCAGAGATGGGAGTGATGCAGCCACAAACCGAGGAATACAACCACCAGAAAGTTTAGCTCTTATTAGTGAAAGAAAACCCAATTTATAACCACACACTAACTATATAATGTATCTGGTGAGTTACTGCCTTTGAATGGAGGGAGAAAGGCAGGGCAGAATCAAGAGGTAATATCACTAGAAAGCAGTAAATCGAGCTTGTGAAGTTTTGAAAAGTTAAGGGAGAACAGAACAAAATGACTTTGCAATAATGTTTATAAAATTTCTTTAAAAATATCAAAGCAGCTGAAACACCTTATTCCTTTCCTAGCTGGGGAGGTATGAATGAACACAGAGGTCTGGGAATAGATAATTAGAGCAAACCCATCTGAAATGAATGTCTAAATGATGCAGGCTTGCACTTTTTGTTTCCCTGGCTCTCTAAAGGGGAGGGAGAGCTGAGACTCAGTGAAGGTTGCAGAGCCACTGCACTTCATGGGCCGTTAAGCCGTCTCCCAGGTTGCAACGCCTTTCTGATCTGATGGCATTGCCCAAGCTGTGCCCAGGAAGGCAAGCTTATTGTTTCTTTCAGCCTAATGACAGAGGTACCTGGCCCATGCAGTGAAGCAATATAATGGATAATAAAGCTCCCCAAGAGTCTTGGTACAAATACAGTGCAACAGGTCATGCGAGCTAATGAAAATCCGGCGACTTCATGAAAAGAGCTCTCGAGTGCAGGTCTCTAAGATGATGGGGAGTTACACTCTGTGATGCGTGTTCTCCGAGCCAGTGATTCCTAAGGATGTAAGGACACAGGACTGAGTTGGAGAGTCAAGGAGAGACAAGACTACTGAAGTACTTACACTGCATGAATGTACCAGGAAGTGGCTTAATCCATCAAGGGATATGCTATTTATGATTGCCTCATTGGTTCAGGTAGAAACGTTCAGATATTCAGATCCACAGAACATTGTTCAACCCCCCGGAAACAGAGAGGGTGGATGAACCTCTCTAACTTATAACTCAGGAGTGGTTCAGACTTTGGAGGTTAAAAGTTGAAGCAAGGTTGGAGGTTGTGCTTATTAGAATACAAAATTGATGTTAAGTGTGAAGTTTCCATCCTTCCTGTCACTGAGATTAAATGAGAAGCAGCCTTACTCTTCCACGCTAGTTGCTGGTCACTCAGTCATGTCTGACTGTTTGTGACCCCATGGACTGTAGCCCACCAGGCTCCTCTGTCCATGGGGTTCTCCAGCCAAGAATACTGGAGTGGGTTGCCATTCCCTTGTCCAGGGGATCTTCCCAACCCAGTGATCTAACCTGGGTCTCCTGCATTGTAGGTGGATTCTTTACTGTCTGATCCATAATCCAAACCCTTAACTCTAAAGCCTATGTCCAAGGCTTCTTAAGCAATTCACTTGGTTTCCTCTGCTGCTTGGATATGTAAGTGTGAAATGATGTAGCTCATCTGCACAACATGAAACCAAGCCCTGCTTATGTTCAAAGGGAAAACAAACTTTCTCGCTCTCTCTATCTCTATATTTCCCTGTCTCCTTTCTTTCTCTCATACATACAAACACACACACACATACACACACACCCCAGTGCCCACCCATTCCTGTTTTTGGGGGACTATTAGCAGATGATCATATGGAACAGAACTTCATAGGAAACAACCTCAGGGCGTTTCTTCTGAGTCTCCCCCCTTCCTGACTCTGGGCGCTCCCATTTGGCCCTTCTCCCTCTCAGCACGCGGTGCCCCATGACTTTCTAGCTTATCTCCACTCTCCATTTCTCTTCGCTTCGGATGGTCCTTGCCGAATGTCTACCTCTACGGTTCTTGTAACCCGAAGGTAGAGCCAAACCATCAGGCACCCATTAGACTAAAGGTCTTACCTTTCAGCATCCATACTTTCACATGTTGGTTAGATACACCACGTGGCCATTCTGAGCCAGACACAATTCTAAATATGATGGGATATAGTAATCAATCAAGAGAGTTCCAGAAAAACATCTATTTCTGCTTTATTGACTATGCCAAAGCCTTTGACTGTGTGGATCACAATAAACTGTGGAAAATTCTGAAAGAGATGGGCATACCAGACCACCTGACCTGCCTCTTGAGAAACCTGTATGCAGGTCAGGAAGCAACAGTTAGAACTGGACATGGACCAACAGACTGGTTCCAGATAGGAAGGGGAGCCCATCAAGGCTGGATATTGTCACCCTGCTTATTTAACTTATATGCAGAGTACATCAGGAGAAATGCTGGGCTGGATGAAGCACAAGCTGGAATCAAGATTGCCAGGAGAAATATCAATAACCTCAGATATGCAGATGACACCACCCTTATGGCAAAAACTGAAGAACTAAAGAGCCTCTTGATGAAAGTGAAAGAGGAGAGGGAAAAAGTTAGCTTAAAGCTCAACATTCAGAAAACTAAGATCATAGCATCCAATCCCATCACTTCACAGCAAATAGATGGGGAAACAGTGGAAACAGTGGCTGAGTTTATTTTTGTGGGCTCCAAAATCACTGCAGATGGTGATTGCAGCCATGAAATTAAAAGATGCTTACTCCTTGGAAGGAAAGTTATGACCAACTTAGACAGCATATTAAAAAGCAGAGACACTTTGCCAACAAAGGTCTGTCTAGTCAAGGCTATGGTTTTTCCAGTGGTCATGTATGGGTGTGAGAGTTGGACTATACAGAAAGCTGAGCGCCGAAGAATTGATGCTTTTGAACTGCGGTGTTGGAGAAGACTCTTGAGAGTCCCTTGGACTGCAAGGAGATCCAACCAGTCCATCCTAAAGGAGATCAGTCCTGGGTGATGGAAGGACTGATGCTGAAGCTGAAACTCCAGTATTTTGGTCACCTGATGGGAAGAGCTGATTCATTTGAAAAGACCATGATGCTGGGAAAGATTCAGGGCAGGAGGAGAAGGGGACGACAGAGGATGAGATGGTTGGAAGGCATCACCGACTCAATGGACATGGGTTTGGGTGGACTCCAGGAGTTGATGATGGACAGGGAGGCCTGGCGTGTTGCGATTCATGGGGTCGCAAAGATTCAGACACGACTGAGCAACTGAACTGAACTGAAACTGGTGGTAATCAAGAGGTATCTTCTGTCTTTGTAATGATTTTAGAGTGTGATGGGAAGAAGTAGAAGAAACAACTACAGAATGATAGATAATTTTCTTGAGGTTTGTTTTCTTGGGGAAAACAAGCAAGTCAAACCCCCCTAGTTCACTCAGTGATCTGTAGAAAGCCTTGCCCATGGGGAAATGTGTAAAGTGGGACTTGGGATGAACAGCAGGTGGACCAGAGGGAGGAGGGCTTTCCACAGAGAGGCAAGAGCAGACACAATGGCCAAGAACGAACGAGTGTGAAGACTGGGGCAAGAACACCGGGAGGCACCTTTCATGTGGAATGTGAGGCTGCTGGCAAGGCAATGGCAAATACTGAGTCTGAAGGGGACGTGATCACATGCATCTCAGAGGCATCGCTCTGCTGGGCCTATGCGTGGAGCTTGTGGGCAGGGTTAGAAAGAGGGGTGATGAGGCTGATGAGGAAGGGGCACAATGAGGGGTTTATTCAAGGGATTCAAGTCAGAAATAGGATGGAACTAAGGAAGAGGGAATAGAGAGGAGCTGGGAGGATACATTGACTATTTGTAGGAGACCATGTTTTTATTCATTAAATAAAAAGACAAGGGGAAGAAACTAGGAAAACTCTTAGATTCCCGACTTGGGTAACAGGATCGAGAGAGGTCCTGGACACTGATTTAGGAAGTGTGAGAGTGGGATTACATTGGAGGTGCTGGGAAGGAAATAACTGTGGTTTTGTAAATGTGAGATTGAGATGTCTGTGCAGATGATCAGAAATCAGTTAACATGCCTTACTTGTGAAGATCCAGGGAGTTTAACAGATTCATCCAAGGTTACATAATCAATTAATTGTGAGCCTCAGACCCCGCTCTGTTACCCTGCATCTGGGATTGAGGCATCATTACCGAGTCACGTGGGTATGCCTGCTAGCTTAGCATCTCCTGTCCACAGGTGTAATGGACGTGTCCATTCACACTTGTGTTGAGTTCCTCTCCGAGGCTAGGGAATGACTGGAATAATTGTGTGTTCGGACCACAGGGATGAGGCAGGATAGAGGTAACTGGCCCTGGACAGGAGCGAACCTGTGGCTTTGGCTTTGAAAGCCTCATTTCTAGCTAGCTGGACTGGAGATCACTGACAGTTGTGGTCATAAAATATGGGAAAGAGAGTGACTTATTCAAAGGAAGAAACTCACCTGGATTCCATATCGATCGATTTTCAAGAGCTGAAGATACAGCAGGCAGGTCACGTTTGAGAGTTTCTTTGTCTTCTAAAGCTGAAAAACACAATGTTTCAAAGAAGACTAAAAGTCATAAGAAAGATTATCAATTAAACTTTAGGATTCTCTGTTTAAGTGTGGGTGTGTGATACATTTTCTTTAGGCATCTACCTAATGCAAGAATCATGTTGCTGGTAAAAGATCAAATATTCCTGAATGTTACCAGAGATCTGTCCGTGTGTTGTTGAACCAGATTTGGACTAGAACCTAGGATATTTGCACTAGTTCCCAAGGCATATATACAGCTGACCAAACTGGGGGAGATAATGACAAGATGACAGGCTAATAAACAGCAAGATTTCCAGCTGCAACCAGACACCTTCCTGGTTCTCTGCCTGCCTGACTTGTCCCTTTTGCTGCTCCTTGGAACAAAAGCCAAGAATCGGAGTCAAGGACGTTCACACAGCCAGTGTTTGTCTCTGACCTCCAAATTACTAACACACTTGTTCGCTTCCTTGAGTCTCCTCAGGAGACAAAATTTTATACTTGGACAAGCACATTGTATTATCCTTCCTACTTTTCTGTTTTAGTATTATTAAGGGAATTAATATAGTCTATTTTAAAGACTAATTTAAATAGAGATTTTTAGGAGTTTTTCAAACAAATGAGACTTTTCTTAACTCTAAAATCCTGAGAGTCTGTGATAATACAGTTTTCGGTTTTTTGCCAATTCATTTCACCCATTTAGAGTACAAATTCCATGAAACCAGGAAGTGGGTTTTATTCATCTTTACCTATACTTCAGTTCTCCATTCACTGTTTTATATGTAATAAATATAACAATATTTGCTGATTTAAAGCACATTAAATTCAACTACAAGTAGGGGGAAGAGGCGTGGGGTAATTACTCATTTAGCTTTAGTTATCTCATTTGCTCTACAATTCCCACTTTTGCAAGGCTAGACAAGAAACACGAAGCGAAGCTACATAAAAGGACTTTGTGCAGCACAGAGGCCACACAGATGCAAATAATTATTTAATTGTATAGCTTTTCTGGTGGTATCATCACATAGAAAACCAAGTACAAAAGGAACTTCACCTCATCCTGAGTCCTTAATGTATTTATTTTTATGAATTTTAAAACCTCAAGTGATTTCTACAGTGCTTTTGAGAATCACAGAACTCTACTTGACAGAATAATAAATTAAGTCAGAAAACTGTGAGGCTGATGACTTAAAAAGTAGACTATTCTAGTGACCTATAATGAGAAAAACATGGACGAAAATTCAGTTTCTTTATTCCTTCGAAACCAGTGTTGATAACTGCTCTTGTTTTGTTAATAACCATTTTTTAAACTAAATCCTAACTTACCCAGATGTCTGTAAATTCTACTATATATATGTATATATATGTCTACTATATATATATATATATATATACACACACACATATATTCTTTTTTTTAACCTTGTTAAACACTCAACGTCTGATCTTCATTGGGCTCAACAATTTTTCCAAATAGTTTTTCCAATTCTTTCTAAAGTTTGTGGAATAACAGGCAGACCTAGCTTTATGGCTCTTTGCTTTATTGAGCTTTGCAGGTATTGTGTTTTTCAGACTGAAGGTCTGTGGCAACCCTGCCCTGAGCCAGTCTGTCGGCATCAGTTTTCCAACAGCATTTGCTCATCTTGTGTCTCTGGGCCACATTTTGGTAATTTGTGCAATATTTCAAACTTTTAAATTATGTTAATATTTATTTTGGTATCTGTGATCAGTGATCTTTAATGTTACTGCTATGATTCTCTGAAGGCTGATAAAATGGTTAGCATTTTTAGCAATCAAGTATTCCTTAATTGAGGGGGCAACAGAGGATGAGATGGTTGGCTGGCATCACCGACTCAATGGACATGAGTTTGAGCAAATTCCAGGAGAAGGTGAAGAACAGGGAAGCCTGGTGTGCTGCAGTCCATGGGGTCTCAGAGTAAGACACAACTTAGTGGCTGAACAATAACATTGTTTTTTAAGAGATAATGGTGTTGCAAACCTAATGGACTACAGTATAGTATAAACATATCTCTTATATTCACTGAGAAATCAAAAAAACTTGTGACTCATTTTATTGTGATCTTCACTTTATTGCAGCTGTCTGGAATCAAACTGACAATATCTCCAAGCTATGCCTGTATTTTACTTTAATTATTAAATATTTCATTTAAAAAGAATAATTAATTCTAAATTTTATAATGCCTTATTTTTAATTACTCTTTAAAAAGAATGTTCCAGTTTTCTATTGCTGTATAACCAATCATCTAAAAATGTAGTGACGGGCCTAAAAGAGTAGTAATCTCTCTTCACTCTCAGGTTCTCTATAGGTGAGAAGTTTCAGAAGGGATTGGGGACCAGCCCGGCAGCTGTGGCTCCAGGTCTGTACTTTGATCAGAGAGAAGGCAGCTGAATCTGGAACAGAGGTGATGGAGGGGGGATTGAGATGGCTGGGGACTCTCTGAGCATCTTTCTGTCTCTTTACATAGTCTCAGAACCCACCCATATGGTCTCCACATGGGCTATATTTGGCTTCCCAATAGCATGGTAGCCTTGGGGCTGTCAACCTGCTCACTTGGCCAATAAACACTCTAAGAGCCAGCACGCCAGGAAGCAAGGAGGAAGTTGTGCCTTGGTTCCTCAGCATTGCAAGCCTCAGAGCATCACTTTGGCTGTATCCTGCTGGTTGAAACAGTGATAAAACGCTGCCCAATGTCAAGAAGAGGAAACAGAGACCACGTTTCTCTGTAAGGAATTTCAAAGAATTTGCAGATACATTTTTAAACCAGCATAATGAAAACAATGTGGCTGCTATCTCTTGCGCTTGCCTAAGTAACGAAAATCTTATTTCCTGTAAATTCAAATATTTAGCAAACAGTTATTGAGTGTTTACTGTGTCTCAGGCCCCAAGATAAGTGCTGTGGGTAAAACAGATGAAGATACAGTTTTAACCCTGAAAGTGCTTGCCTTCTAATAAGAAAGAAAGACATAAGATGATAATTACAATGAGTAATACCTGCACTGCGATGGCGCGGGGAGGGGACAGGGAGAGAAGAGGGCTTGGCTCCTGCATCCTGGAAGCAGTAACTTTGAGCTGAGTTTTAAACAATGAGTGTTGATGGATTGTTTATTTCAGGGAGCGGGGCTGGAATGCAAAGTTACAAAGGCAAAAAACAGTAAAGCGACTGTGTGTGGGTGCATGTGGGTGGACACAAACAGTGTCTGTTTCTGAAACATGTTTGGGGCAGGGAGTGGCTGGAGATGAGGCTGAAGAGAAAGACAGGGGCTACATTACGTGGGGACTCGTGGGCAAAGGCAACTGGTTAGCTTTCTCCTATAGATCGTGGGGAACCTGTGAAAGACTTTAGGCAAAAGAGTGATCGAATGCCATCTATTCAAGCAGCTGTGGAGAGGGCAGAGTCAACAACAGCAACAAAAAGAACCTATTAGAGAAATGTTGCAATAACTTTGGTGACAAATAACTGAGGTAAATAGTAGTAGCCACAGAGAGGATGATACCAATGACATCATAAATACAAAATCAGGTCCATAGAACCTGATGAGAGGTTAGATGAGGGACCCGAAAGAAAAGGAACTGGGTTGTTTGCTAGTGTGGGCAGCAGGGTAAAGAGTGCTGTCATTAGCATAGAAGAGGAAGGGGTTCTAGGAAAAATGAGTTAGGTTTTGCTCACATGGAGTCTGATATGATGACAGCTATAATCAATAACAACGAGTGGGACTTGGGCTTTGTTTATACATCATCCTTCTTAGCAGTTTTAAACTACTCTGACACTTACGCAGCAACCCTTCAGGTCATGGCCAGGCATACAACCCAGAGATTCTTGCCAAGAATACTCCCAAGGATTCCCTATGTGAAGCTTAAATGCTTAGCTTAATTAATGATGCATCAATAGCCCTGATGAAAGACACTAAACAGCAGGATAATATCAGATACAGATAAAGATAAGGTACTCTCCATGACTGTTCTTGCTATTTTTCTGTACATTAGGAAAATAATGGCTTCTTATAGTATGAAAGGGCTTCCGTGGTGGCTCAGTGGTATAAAGAATTCGCCTGCAAGGCAGGAGACCTGGTTTTGGTCTCCTGGGTCGGGACGAGTCCCTAGAGAAGGGAATAGCTACATACTACAGAATTCTTGCCTGGAGAATTCCATGGACAGAGGAGCCTGGCGGGCTACAGTCCATGGGGCTGCAAACAGCCGGCCACGACTTAGCGACTATACAAGTAGCATGAAGACCTCTGTGCGCGTGTGCATATTATCTTAGGGTGCAGTTGACCTTTTTACATTCCAACGTCTTTGGGATTTCAAGGACTTATTTTATTTATTAATGTGTGTAAACTAATTAAATCCTATTTGGGTTCTCATACTTAAAAGTATGAGGAGAAAGAATATTTCTATTGCTGATGTAAGTAACAGATGTTTGACAAATCTTACTTGATTTTTAAAACTATAACTTGATTAAATCTTAAATCTTGTTCACTTATTCAATCATTTCAAAAGCATCACAGAGTACTAACTGAAAAACATGAATAATAGAACCATTTTAATTTTGCCAGTGGATAAATGAGAAGACCTATGATAATCCTTAATAAATTCTACTTTACAATCTTTTAAAAAATCATATCTATGAATTTAGAATATGTGTTTAAAATAACAGGTTGTGGTTGACTCTTGCTTTAGTACAATCTGACACTTTTTACTTTTCATTAGAATGCCTAGATCATATATATTTAACATAATTTTGATATGCATGGTTTAATTTTACCATCTTACCTTTTTTTGGTACTGTTTCCTTCTTTTCTTCTTTTGGAATATTAGAATATCTTTATGGTTCTACTTTTACCTACACTGTAGTCTACTTGCTTTAGTTCTTTATTTTGCTTTATTTTTTCACAATTGCTCTGGAGTTTAACTTATCAGAAGCTACCATCAAATAATAATAACAAAAGCTTTTATAGTTTAAAAACCTTACAAGTGTCCTCCCATTTTCCTCTAGTATCATATTTGTTATGATTATATACTTTACTTTGATATATTTGTACTTTGCTACTATACTTCTGTACTTTGATACTATACTTTTTAGACAATAATATTTTTTTAAAAACTACTTTTATATTTAGCCATAATTTTACAATTTCTAGATATCTTCATTCCTTTTTTCAGATCCAACTTTGTATTTAATATTACTTTTCTTCTATCTAAACAACATATTTTAATCTTTCTTGTAGTATAGGACTGATGATAATTAACTCTTTCGGTTTGGTTTGTCCAAAGAAGTATAGACTTTTTTTTTTTTTGTAAGATATTTTCAAAGGGTTTAGAATAATAAGTAATAATCTTCTCCTGAGTGGGAGCAGAACTGTCATAAGCAAAAACAAAATTAAATGTTTTCAACTTATTGTCAATTGTGAAGCTATGAAAATTCTGAAAATTTTATGAGAAGTTGAGGAGATATTTGAGAAAATAGAAATAAGTAATTCTCCAAACGGCCAATCAACTAAACTAGTTTAAAAATGCCACATCACTTCAATACATAGTACTGAGTCGGACTTGTAAGCTGTCAGGATATGACTTTATTCTGGCCACTGTGAGTATTTTAGAATCTTGTTTATTTCTTTGTTCAAAGGTCTTTTATTCTTCAATGTGCTGAGTTTCTATGGGAATATTAAATATGATACAAAAACTTGGCATGATGCTACACTCAAAACAATGGTGTTTTATCAGGTGGGAGGTGGTGGATTCTTGTTTTTGATGCTTGTTTATTTTCTTTGGATTCCATCATTTTCTATAAGCCATCTTTCATACCAACCTCTAATTATGCATATCCTTTCTTCCATCTACTCACGCAGTCTTAGTCTTATGAAGTTACTTCAAATGCTCTATAATAAAAAGATTGTGTTAATGAGAATTTCTTCTTGTCAGAATTAAGTGAATCAGTTCAGTTCAGTCGCTCAGTCGTGTCCGACTCTTTGCAGCCCCATGGACTGCAGCACACCGGACCTCCCTGTCCATCACCAACTCTCGGAGCTT
Source organism: Cervus elaphus (assembly GCF_910594005.1). NCBI lineage: Eukaryota > Metazoa > Chordata > Mammalia > Artiodactyla > Cervidae > Cervus > Cervus elaphus. Next base: position 46,787,544 of record NC_057821.1, on the reverse strand, counting down.
GCTCAAACTCATGTCCATCGAGTCGGTGATGCCATCCAACTATCTCATCTTTTGTCATCCCCTTCATCTCCTGCCTTCAATCTTTCCCAGATTCAGGGTCTTTTCTAATGAGTCAACTCTTCACATCAGGTAGCCAAAGTATTGGAGCTTCAGCTTTAGCATTAGGCCTTCCAATGAATATTCAGGACTGATTTCCTTTAGGATGGGCTGGTTGGATCTCCTTGCAGTCCAAGGGACTCTCAAGAGTCTTCTCCAACACCACAGTTCAGAAGCATCAGTTCTTCGGTGCCCGGCTTTCTTTATAGTCCAACTCTCATGTCCATGGATGACTACTGGAAAAACCATAGCTTCGACTATACAGACCTTTGTTGGTAAGGTAATGTCGCTGCTTTTTAATACGCTGTCTAGGTTTGTCATAGCTTTTCTTTCAAGGAGCAAGTGTCTTTTAATTTCATGGCTGCAGTCACCATCTGCAGTGAACTTAGAGTCCAAGAAGATAAAGTCTGTCACTGTTTCCACTGTTTCCCCACCTATTTGCCATATCGCGTCCAACTCTGTGCGACCCTGTGGGCTGCAGCCTGCCAGGGTCCTCTGTCCATGGGATTCTCTAGGCAAGAGTGCTAGAGTGAGTTGCCATGCCCGCCTCCAGAGGATCTTCCTGACCCAGCGATGGAACCCAGGCCTCCTGCATTGCAGGCAGATTCTTTACCACTGAGCCCACTAGGGAAGCCCACTGAAGTGAACGGCAGTTGCAAATTACAGACATTCTTATGCATTTTCAGATCTTCATTCTTCAAGTCTGAGGATTAAATCCACGTGTAATTCTGAACTCGCGCTCTGGTGCTGTCTCACTGCTCATCCCCTTTGGTCACTGAGTTATATTTTACTTCATCAGAGGATAATCTGAGTTGAAGAATAAAGGGTAAATTTGCATTGTTACTACCTTCCAAATAGTTCTTCGTATGCTGCCTTTGGAAGACTTTTTAAATTAACAGGCTAATTTTGATTGAATATATTGAAACAACTGAGTATTTTTATACTTAATGCATTTTCTCAGTAACTCTATTCTCATGTTTTCTTATTAGATAACTGGACAACTGTTAACCAAAGCAGATAATTGATAACCTATAATAGCTACTGATAAAGACAATAACCGGTAACTGATCATGGGCTTTTAGTATGGGATAACAGTTTCATTTAGGATACTGAATAGGCAATATTAGATATTAATAGTTTTGCAATATGGTTTAATGAGAAGGACACTGGACTTCAGCGTCAGGATACCTCAGTTCCCATCTAGCTATGACACTTTATATTTGCTTCATTGGGAAATTCTTTTTCATTTCTGGTTCTGTTTCCTTAATTTGAAAATTTTATTATAACCTGTGTATATCAAAGGACACTTGAGGAGAACGAACGGGCTAATGTGTTTGTTTCTAATACAATTAAAAATCAATGCCATTATTATGGTTTAGATGTGTTAATGTTACACGATTAAAGATAATGACCTGTAAGAATTCAAAGGATTTAAATAAAAGTCTATTATGAATTCAATACAACTTCAGGATAAAATGCACTAATAACTCAGAATTGCCATCAATCTCATTTTAGGCATGGATCCTTTCTTAAGTTTAACACATATTTTCTCTATTTAAAGCTTGTTTTCATTATTTTAATTTTTTACACAATATCAATTGTTTTTCCACTTGCAACTGGGAAAAAAAGAGTACATTGTTATTTTGGTGTGCCATCCAGGCAATAAATAGATTTATTTTACTAGTGTTGGCTTGTGGATTTGAAAATAAAGGAGCTTTTGTAAGAAACCAAGACATAAAATTTTGATTTGCCAGTCTTCCAGCTTTTAAAAATTTTAATCCAGGAAATAATTTCCATGTGAATGTACACTCTTCTAATTATAGCATTGTCCCCTAAAAACTTTTTATGTATCAACACATTCTTCTAATGGGCCACACAACAGCCCAAGGATCTAAAAAGAGAGCTGTATCTTTAGTAGGAGGAAAACTAATTTTGGTTAAATTAGTTAAAATTTAAAATTTCCCATAAGAGCCTGCTCATAAGTTAAAGTAATTTTGAAGACATTTGATTTTTGCCCTGATGAATGCATATTTTTGGATTAAGAGTTCAGCTTAAAGAAAACAATAATGATCATACATATGAACCCAGAGTCAGAAATACAGTGATCTGTTAAAACATTCTTCCCAAAATTTGAGAGGAAATATTTTCTTGGGACTTTGGTGCACATGAACCCTTGGAATTCGTCCTTCTGCCTAATTTGCACTCATTTGCTTTGGATATTTACTGATATTCTTAATGGGATCCACTGATTCTGACTTTCAATCTTCTTTCCTCATCTGGTGGTAATTTAAAATCTGATAGATACAAAAGCTTCTCCTGGGAGGCATAGGCTAACATGAATAAAGGCCCAACATTAATGTGATTAAAAGAGTATGAGCTCTTTCTTTTGTTACAAGGAACTTGTAATTCTCTGTAGACATGATGTATGTGGTGGTGGCAAGAGTGTATAATCTAGTGTCAATGTCTGTCACTATGGCCCGTAAATCCACTCACTGTGGGGAGCCATTCCACAGCTTCATCCCAAGATGGGGGCTTTCTAACCTGGCATTTCCCCTTGAGGGGTGCTTCTGAACAAAATGCATTCTGTTTAAGAAGTTCTTATGGCTGGTTCATGTTGCTATATGACAGAAACCAACAAAATATTATAAAGCAACTGTTGTTGTTCAGTCACTGGGTTGTGTCTGACTTCTTGGGACCCCACGAACTGCAGCATGCCAGACGTCCTCATTCTCCAATTTAAAATAAATAAATACATTTTAAAAAGACAGTAAAGGTAGTTTAAGAGTCACAAAGGATTGGGGTACCTATGTCTCCACATTGCCATCGTATTAAGGATGACCAATTCTTCCTGCTCTGCTATTGTCTGTTTATTTGAAAATCCCCTGGAGAAGGACATGGCAACCCACTCCAGCATTCTTGCGTGGGAAATCCCATGGACAAAGGAGCACGGAGGGCTACAGTGTATGAGGTCATGAAAGAGCTGGACACAACTGAGTGACTAACACACACACACAACCTGATTTATACACCTTCATCGGGTATCTTATTTTCTAGAGTAGAAAATATTTTGCAGAAAATTCTTTTTTTTTTTTTTATCCCCAACATATATTTATTTATTTATTTATTTTTATTGTGATTTTTTTTTAAAATTTTTTATTAGTTGGAGGCTAATTACTTCACAACATTTCAGTGGGTTTTGTCATACATTGATATGAATCAGCCATAGCAGAAAATTCTTATGTATTCTCTGCCTTTTATAAATAATTTCTTTACTGAGATGCTGAGAAACTCCCAAACAACCCTTAAGCTCTGAGATTTTGAGAGTCAGATGGAAAAAGAAAACTTGGAACCCTCATGAAAATTTCCCACCTAGCCTAAATTGTCATCATCAGAGTTTCTGGGAAACATGATCTCCTGTGTTGACATTAGAGATAAAACTGGCCAAACCTCCTCGCTTATTCAGTGTTGTGAAGTTTCTCAATCACAGCATTACTAAAGATAATTTAAATGCAACTTCCTTCTTCTTACCCCTCCATAGACATGACCATTATTTCTTGTGAGTGAATATTTTCTTTTTTAGGAATATTTATTTATAAAGCAAATTTTGTGTGATCAGCTATTTAGTATAGCATGGATATTAAACCTCAGTCTTGAAATTTGATCTAAGTTCAAAATCCAATGTTTGCCAAATATTTAGCTATTGTGAGCTATAATTGTCTCATATGTCTGTAATGATTAAAGTGGATGCCATATAGAATAGCACTTAATGCAATATCTAGCTAGCATAATTTATCAATAAATGAGTATATATGTTCAAGTGATTTAAACACACCATGCATGTATGCACACACACATATGCACGTATGTGTAAACCAACAGTGGTATTAGATTTGCAATTAGTATTGTGGAATGAAATAAAGTGAAATAAATGAAATTTTAAAAGTCACTTAAGGAAGAAATCATGGAAAGTGAAAACATACATACATTAACCTTCATAGTTAACCTTCATAGTTAAATATAAAGCATATAAATACACATTTTGTTTTCACTCATCTTTAATTAGGACCGTTCTCTATCAGTCAGCTAATTAAAATTTCTCATCTTTTCCAGTGGCTTTTTGACTAAAAACCATCTCATGTTGTATCCTTCATAAATCCCAGTTTTTGCCCTAATTGGAGCAATGGAAAGCATGAAGATACTTGTATAGCATTTGTATAGCAATTTGAGTGCAAAGCCATTCTTGGAATTTATGATGTTTTTTTCTAATTTTACAATAATGCTTTGCCCAAACACATTGTGAGATATTTTTAGCAACTTTCAATCACATATTTTAAAAACATTTACTTTTCATACAAGAGAAACTAAAACTTCTTTTGACACTCTTGTTTTATTGCTTTATGTAGTACACAATTAAATGACTACAATACCAAGTACATCTGACAAGTGGCTTAACAGAAAACACAAATGACACTTGATAAATGAATAACCACACCTGTGGGAGCAGACATGTACATCTGTACTGTAGAGAGATCCAGCTGAAAACGCCCAGCTGTAAATATTGCAGAAGGTGTGGGTAGTTTCAATGAATCGGCCAGTGGAAACGGCTAAGTGTCTTTACAGACCTGACCTATTAGACAACCTGTCTCTGACTTTGCTCTTCATGGTCACAAGATGGCCGTTGGACCTCCCAATATTGCATCTGTCTTCCAGGTAGAATGAAAAAAATGTGACAAAGATAAAAGTGCAGCGCTTATAATACAAACGTAAAGTTTTCAGAGAAATCAGCAGCGTTCTGATTGTTTCTCATGTATAAGAAGTTGTGCCACACAGGTACCCCTAGTGCAACAGAGGCTAGAAGTTAGTTATTCAGCTGAGCACACTGGTGACCAGTAAAAGGAAAAAAGTATCAGGATTCTTTAGAAAAGAAAAAAGTGAAGCTTATACGGAGTAATGAGACTGGTGGTGTCTTTGTGCTTCTTTCGGATAACAGCTCAAATAGATTAAAGGCCACTTCCTCAGGTAAGCCTTCCCAGACTTCCTATCGCAAGCTCTCAGAGCCCCAGATACATTTTCTTCAAGTAATCTTTCTTTGTGTTTATGTTAATTTGATTACCATTTTCTCTTTTACAGAACCACCACGGCAGGCGTTTGTTTCTATTTTTGCTCACGAATGTATATCTAGCAGCTAACACACTGCCTGACATAGAGTAAGTAATGATGTGTTAGTAAAATGACAAATTAATTACTTACTTTAAAAGATATCCAAGGAAGAAAGTCATTTTGTGTTGCTTTGTTGTCTATTTCAGTATTTAAAGATTTTCAAACTTATTTTCTTCCTCCTCCCAATGATTTTGTTTTCCTTATCAAAACCCATTTTTACTCTTCATTTTTGAAGAGTAATTTCATTTATTTTAGCAATTTCATTTATTTTTCTCTAGAATGAGACTAGAATAAGGTATATTATATTTTTCTTAAGAAACGAGGCCCCAAGAGGTAAACTGGATCTCTGAGATGACATTTAACAAGATACTGGCAGAGGAATAAGCTTGGTTTTCCAATTAAGTTCCTGTTTTGTGTGCTATTATTTTATACTACGCAGTGTTAGAGACCCGAACAAGATAGAATAATGAACAAAGACCTCACCACCACATGTGTCCAAAACAATTATCTATTGTCCTTGGTTGTTCCATCTATATTGGAACTGGCAAAAGCTGAACTTGCTCTCATGCTCATAAGTGGGTAATAAATACTTGATGATGTATTAATTATGGTCATTTTTATATTTAAAATCCTTTAAAAAAGAATCTGTTTTATTTATCATCTCTAAATTGCATTATATCCCTGCCAGCTTGTCAGTAAGGGTTCATGTTTTTGAATTTTGTAAATAAGGACATAAAATAGTGAATGAGCTTGAAAGGGCTGCTATAGCAAAGAACCAGAGAGTGGGCAGCTTAAAGCACAGAAATTGATTCTCTCACAGTTCTGGAGGCTAGAAGTTCAAGGTCAAGGTGTTGACAGCAGTTGGCTCATTCTCTCTGGTTTGCAGATTGCTCGCTCACAAGATCTTTCCTTTGCGTCTGTTTCTGACCTACTCTTCTCTTCTAAGTACACAGTCAGATGAGATTGCAGTCCACCTCAATGGCCTTATTTTAAGTTAATAACCTCTTTAAATACCATATCTCCAGACACCATCCTATTCCAAGGGGGTGGAGGTTAAGACTTCGGCATAATTCTGAGGATACAAATCAGCCCACAACCAATACCCTTCAGGCAATTCCTGCAGGAAGTCTGCAGAGGGAACCAAGATTCTAAGATAACATATTATTATTCTTACTGAAGAAACATTATGAGGGCCTTAGTTAATCATTATGCTTGTAACAGTATCCTTTTATAACTTCAAGATCAGACTAATACTATTAATGAAAAATTGGAAAAATTGCACTGTAGCTTGAGATCTAATCATTAATTCACTGTGACTTCCCAACTGTTTTCTAAAGACAAAAGCTTCCCAACTGATGTGCAATTTTGCTCTTCCTAAGAACCAAAACTAGTCTTGAGATATTTGTTGTTCTTGTTGTTGTTTAGTCACTAAATTGTGTCTGACTCTTTGCCACCCCATAGACTGTAGCCCGCCAGGCCCTTTGTCCATGGGATTCTCCAGGCAAGAATACTGAAGTGGGTTGCTATTTTCTTTTCCTGGGCACCTTCCCAACCCAGGGATCAAACCAGCATCTTCTACTGACATGTGAGTTTTTTACTCTTGAACCACCAAGGAGGATCTAACGTTGATATATGCTTAGGCCCAAATATTACCCCTTCTAGCTTTGGGGCATTAGGAAATTCCTCAGTCTTTCTAAACTTCCTCATCTATTGAACGGAGACGGTGTCTACATCCACAATTGCTAGATGGCTTAAATAAAATTAAGGTGCACATTATTTCCAGTATCCTTTTCACATCTAAGTTTGTTAATTTATTAGTGTACCAGACTTTCATTAGCAAATCCCATATCCCAAAGAGTTTCAAAATTTGAATACCTAGTGATTTATATAACTCTAATTTTAATTTGATACATGTTACAGCGAATAATATTTCAGAAGGTAACCAGCTTTATTAGCTTCAATAGATTCATTTGGCTCTCAGCTAGAAGGAAAAAAATGAAATTTAGATTGTTTCTTGTGAGACTGGACAGTGGAGAAGTTCTTCATTCCTGATCCTATCTCAGAAGGTTTGTCTGGTGAGCCCGGCATTATCCCAGCTCCCCTGGAAATGACTAAGGGACTGAAAAATTGTCAATGTGTTGCTTAATCACCTGCACCTGTCTACACAGGAACATCTTGTGTGGTGATTATGGATCTGGTGCGAACCATTGTGCATGGAGCTTTATTGTGCTTCAATTTCCCTTCATATCTCAATCCAGTCCCAGGGCTACCTTTTGGCTTATGAGCAC